>NC_136388.1:102398132-102998132 GCF_965140285.1 Lepidochelys kempii | reverse complement strand
CCTGCCAGGGAGCCGGCTCCGGGACTTGCCCCGCTCCACGAGTCCCATGGCTTCCCACGGCTCCCGGAAGCAGCAGCATATCCCCTCTCTGGCTCCTACGCATAGGAGCAGCCAGGGTGCTCTGCACGCTTCCCCCTCCTCAAGCACCACGCCTGCAGCTCCCATTGGCCAGCAACTGCAGCCAAAGGGAGCTGCAGGGGCAGCGCCTGTGGACAGGGCTATGCGCAGAGCCGCCTGGCCGCGCCCCTGTGTAGAAGCTGGAGAGGGACATGCCGCTGCTTCCGGGAGCTGCTTGAGGTAAGTGCCACCCGGAGCCTGCACCCCTGACCCCCTCCAGTGCCCCACCCTGTGCCCCAGTCCTGATCTTCCTCCCGCCCCCCAAGGCCCTCGCTCACCCCCTCCTGCACCCCAACCCCAATTTCATGAGCATTCATGGGCCGCCATATAATTTCCATACCCAGATGTGGCCCTCGGGCCAAAAAGTTTGCCCATCCCTGCTCTACCTACTCAGGAGATAGTGGGGTGGGAGGGCCGGAGGCAAGAAGTTACCAAAGCTACCAAAGAGAATGTTTAGGCTACACATTAGTAGAATAGGGAGGCAGCCTGGTCTCGAGGATTGAGCACAGAACTGGGAGTCAGGAGGTCCCGAGTCTAATCCTGGCAGTACTAGACTCACCATGTTACCTTGGGTAAGTCACGTCACTGCCCTGTGCTTCAGCGTCCAACACTGCACAAGAGGAGGAATGACAGACCTGCCCAAGGATTAGTTACTTACTAATTGTAAAAGTACAGTAGGAATGCTGTGAATTATGAGCAAAATCGCATCCTGGCTGAAATGCATGGCAGGTTAGTGGGCATGCAGGCAGTCTGTTCGATACAGGAGGAGACTGGGTGACCAAGGATGCTGTATGATTGCACAGAGAAGAGATAAACCTGTTACAGCACACCAAGACACATGTAAATGGAGTCGCCACAGGCCTCACTGTTGCACTCAGCCACTCTGTGGCCTTTTACTTGTTATTCACTGTCTGAATTACAGGCAGAACTGAACGTGCTGGCTATACGTAAGATTGACCAACACTCCCCGGCATAAGACCCTGTTTTCAGCTGTATATAACTTTGCCTAATTATAACCATTTGGGCTGAAATGTTTTCTGCCAAGAGTCTGCCTCTGGCTGATTTTTGGTTGTTTGTTTAAAGTTTCAGCAAAAAATGTTCTTAGAATGAGCTAAGGGAAAATATATGTCGTTTTGCCCAGGTTAAAAACATTCATACAGCTCTTTGGTTGAGAACTGCAAACACATCTCTGCAGGGACGGACTTGGAGCAGGGCAGAAGGGTTACCCTGGTGTGAGGGATGTGCCTTTTGCAGTTCCTAGGAAAACATGCCCACATTTGGCCAACGTCTGTGTCTTTGAAAGCATCTCAGTCTGCAGGTGCTCAGCAGAGACTTGCTAGCATTTGGCAGTTAAATGAACTGAAAATTAACTGCACTGAGGCAGGGACTGATCAGGACATTCCCTGCAATTGCTACTCCCTGCTGTTGTGGGCCGATCTGGAGCTCAGCCTGAGAACTGAGAGCATGAGGATGGTCTCTCTCTCTCTCGCTCGCAATCCCAGACAGTGAAGGAGAAAGCAGTCAGACTCAAATGCAGAGGGGACAAGAGAAGGCCTGAAGGTGGGGTAGTCGGACTGAAGGAGGAGAGAGTAGATTGGGCCAAGGCACCTTGGACTGGGAGCTAGGGGTGAGACTGGGCATGGCTAGCCCAGGAGAGTGGGAGCCAGTGGGGGATGGGGACAGAACTGGGAGCCAGTGTGTGTGTGGGGGAGATAGACTGGATGAGGAATGGGAGGGGATACTGGAATTGGCTGGGGAAGGAGACTAAGCCAGGGAGTGTGTGTGTATGTGGATCCTGAAATCAGATGAGAGCCTGGATTGTTGGGGGAAATGGGACTGGCTGGGCAAGGAGCCAGAAGGGGGATATGGAGGACACATGGAGGCCCTTGCATCTGGGTAGTAAAGCATCAGCTTCAACCTAACATGCAGTTGTCTCCAGATCACAGACCTGGTTGCTGGCAGCCATTAACCCCTTCTCCAGCATAACACCGCCCCCCCCCACAAGTCAGCTCTGCTCACCGGCCCAACATGGGTTTAAAATGGAGACAGCCTTAGTGATTTCTCTCTTCAGACAGGAGAAAAGTAATGAGGGGTGGAGGGGAAGAAGAGGGTATCCTGGCAAGGGGGCACACTGAATCCCTTGCAGGACAGGTAAAGGGGCCACCCAGAGTCCTTGGCATGGGGGGGAGAATTGGGAGACCATGGTATGGGGGAAAGGAAAGCTGGGGGATACCAAGAGTTCCTGACATGGGGGAATGGGGCATAAGAGGAGGGACACAGAATCCTTGGTATGTGGTGAAGGGGAGAATGGGAGACACGAAAGCCCCAGACATGATGGGGGGGAAGCATTGCCGTGGGTCCCTGAAACACTGGGGGATGGGAGGGTGGCCCACAGGGAGCTTGTAGGGAATGGAGGAAGACAGGGAACTCCTGTTGTATACACTGTGCTCATGCTCAGCCTACAGATACTACAAAGTGTGTGGCCCTCCAGCAAATTAGGCACAAAAACAGTGTTAGCGGAATGCTAAGATTGCAAAGTCAAAGTCAAGCGTTCCAAAGTTCGGAAATGCTAGAAATAAGGCTGCCAGTGCACCTTTAATTTGGCCCCCTTTATGTGGATGCACCATGATACAGCCTCTAATTACATGGTCGCTAGTATTTTTTCCATATCACCCATGACATTCTGTGTAGAGGATGCACCTAGTCAAAGTTAAACTCTCTAAAGCCATCAGGACCGGATAACTTAAACTCAGGACTATTAAACAATATAGCCAAGGAGCTCTCGGCATTATTAATGTTGATTTTTAACACATTTTGGAACACTGGGAAAGTTTCAGAAGACTGCGAAAATGCTAATATTGTGCCAATATTTAAAAAGCATAAATAAGAAGATGACCTGGATAACTATAGGCCACTTAGCCAAACATTGATCCCAGGCAAAATTGTTGGAAAGGCTGATGTGGGATGCCATGAGTATAGCATATTTGATGCCACTGAACATGCTTTGATGGAAAATAGATTGCTTCCGGGATGAATCGGAGTTCGGTAGATACTACAGTGATGAGTGCCATAGAAAAGTCTATGAGGAAATTAAATTTTATTCGGAGCAGAGTTTGAATAGTGTGCTGTAAATAAGGCCTGGGGTCACACATTAGACAATGTGGAGAAAAACTGCTGAATGAACACCAGCCATCCTTCTGTGCACTGAATGAGGCAGGAACCTTGTGGGAAAAAGCAGTATGTGATCGTGTAATTAAGACTGTTTCATAATGTGTGCACCCCAAGAGGGCTCAGATAAGGTTGCACAGGCATCCTTAACTCTAGCATTTCATAACTTTTAAATGCTTGACTTTGGAATCTTAACATTCTTTTTTTAAAGTTGGCATATAAGCTCTTTTGGGGCATGGTCTCGCTCTTTACTTGTTTCTGTGAGCCACCCAGCATGCTTCTAAACACTTTATAAATGATAGCAATAAAAGTCCTCCTGGAACTCTATAAAATGTCAGCTCAGAAACCTCTTCCAGGAAACCCAAACTGCCTCAGCTAGCACAACACTTCCAGCTGCCCACATCCCTCCAGCTACAAATGAAAAGAAAATGAAATATCAATATCTGAATGGAACAGGGTCTCCTCTGGCTCCACGAGAGATGGGCTCAAGCTGGGATGGAACTGGGCTCAGCTCTTGGGCACCATTACGGCCCAGGAACAAGTGTGCCACAAGGTAGCTGACCAATAAGCAGAGCTGGTCTAGGTCCCTAGTGTCAGAGCAGCAGTGGCCAGTGAAGCCAGTCTGGTTGGTTGGAGTTAAACCAGGGGCTATAAAGGCCCATCAGAGGACAGGAAGGGGGTGAGTTACTGGAATGGCTACATAAGGGTTCCACGAGAGAAGACATCAAGGCGTGCCGCTAACTCCTGTGCGGTCCCTGCAGCAAGGGGCAAGGTGCCCAGCAAGGTTGCTCTGGAGCTGCTGTTCCAGAGGAGTAATAAAGCTGGCTGATGGCAGCTGTCTGCAGAGCTGCAAGGAGTAAGAAGCCTCCTTCAGGGCCGAGTTAGCAGAGAGAAGGCACCAGCAGGGGAAGGTGATCAGCTGGATCCTCCAAGCCTGGGGAGTCGTTGAGGCGAAAGTGGCCACTTGAAGGAGAAGCTGGCTAAGGCTCTACAGCTGGCTAAATTACAGCCCAGCCCAAGGCAGAGAACTGGGGTTCTGCCAGAAGGAGAGACAGGGACTGTCTGAAGCACGACCCAGCTCCAGGAAGGTGAATGGGGTGAGGGGTGTCTCCTGATCTGGGACAAAGAGCTGACCAGGACTCTTATAGGGACACAGAGCAGGGTGACCTGGGGCAACTAACACAGCAAGTTACCTCTATAAACAACTGAATGAGGCAGTCCCCATGAAGTGGGTGCATGTTCTGGAGCCAGCTTAGGTCTGGTAATTGACTGAAAGAACCTGATGGGGGCGCAGAGTGCACTGGCAGGGCCACAAGGGGGTATGCTGGAGAGGTTCAAACCTTGACAAAGTGATGTCCCCTTGCCCTATGAGAAGGTCCAGGGTAAGATTCTGGGATGCCAGCCCAGTCCAAGCCAGCACTAGGGGCTCTGGAGAGTTCACGTTTGTACTTGCGATGCTTCCCCAAGAGCACTGACCACTCTTTGTCCAGTACAGGTGTCCACAGTTCAAGAATGCTGCTAAATCAGAGGGGCCACAAGAATCATTAAAGGATTAGAAAACATGCCTGAGAGTGAGCTCAGCTTGTTTAGCTTAAAGAAAAGGTTAAGGGGTGACTTGATCACAGTCTATAACCGTAACACCAACCCACCCCAGTCGTCGGCAGGCTGGATCGAATCTGGGACCTCTGGTGCCTAGTACATGAGCCTCTACTGCATGAGCTAAAAGCCAACTGGCTCTTAGCTAAGGCTGTAGAGCAGACTCATTTTACCTCTCTCTCTAAGTGGTCTCGAGGCCACCAGATGGGACAGAACACCACACCCATGATGTGTGTGGGTTACATAAGCATCCACATGGTCCTTGCACTTAGGAAGGAAGAATCCCATGCACCGCTACAGGCTGGGGACCAACTGGCTAAGCAGCAGTTCTGCAGAAAAGGACCTAGGGATTACAGTGGATGAGAAGCTGGATATGAGTCAGCAATGTGCCCTTGTTGCCAAGAAGGCCAACGGCATATTGGGCTGTATTAGCAGGAGCATTGCCAGAAGATCGAGGGAAGTGATTATTCCCCTCTATTCAGCACTGGTGAGGCCACACCTGGAGTATTGTGTCCAGTTTTGGTCCCCCCACTACAGAAGGGATGTGGACAAATTGGAGAGAGTCCAGCGGAGGGCAACGAAATTATTAGCGGGCTGTGACACATGACTTAGGAGGAGAGGCTGAGGGAACTGGGCTTATTTAGTCTGCAGAAGAGACGAGTGAGGGGGGATTTGATAGCAGCCTTCAAGTACCTGAAGGGCGGTTCCAAAGAGGATGGAGCTCGGCTGTTCTCAGTGGTAGCAGATGACAGAACAAGGAGTAATGGTCTCAAGTTGAAGTGGGGGAGGTCTAGGTTGGATATTAGGAAACACTATTTCAGTAGGAGGGTGGTGAAGCACTGGAATGCATTACCTAGGGAGGTGGTGGAATCTCCATTCTTAGAGGTTTTTAAGGCCCAGCTTGACAAAGCCCTGGCTGGGATGATTTAGTTGGTGTTGGTCCTGCTTTCAGCAGGGGATTGAACTAGATGACCTCCTGAGGAATCTTCCACCCCTAATATTCTATGATTCTATGGGGAACAAATATTTGTTAATGGGCTCGTCAGTCCAGCAGAGAAAGGGCTGACAGGCTCCCATGGCTGCAAGTTGAAGCAAGACTCATTCAGACTGTAAGTAAGGTGTGAATTTTTAACAGTGAAGGCAATTAACAGTTGGAACAATTTATCAAGGATCGTGGCGGCTTCTCCATCACAGGCTACGTTTAAATCAAGATTGAATGTTTTCCTAAAAGCTCTGCTCTAGGAATTATCTTGTGGCAGTTCTATGACCTGTGTTACACCAGAGGTCAAACTAGATGATCACAAGGGTCCCTTCTGGCCTTGGGATCTGTTAATTTACATCTTGGCACCTGAGCCCAGTTTCCGTCCCTTTCCATCCACAGCTTGCTGGAATAAGAGAACCAAGATAAACAGAAATCTTACCCCCCAGAGATCCAGCTTTGCCTGGAAAACCTTGTCACCTTCGAACATGATATGGACATCAATCTGAAAGAAAGAAAGAAAGAAGTCTCTTAGCAAGTACAGAAGGACCAACTCTGCAGAGCTGGTGAGTGAGTGAGCATCAAAGCCACACAGCAAGCGAAAGGTGTCACCTCTAGGATACGCTTTTTGGGATAGCGTAGCTGCACAGAATCATAGAAATGTAGACTGGAAGCGACCTCAATAGATCATCTAGTCCAGTGCTACTCCATTGGCTGCCGGCCTGCGCGCACTTTGGAAAAAGAAATTGCTAGTCCCCTACATCAAATAGCTTGAGAAGCACTGATCTAGTCCATTCCCCTGCACTGAGGCAGGACTAAGTATTGAGACTAAGCAGCCTGATACTGTGGTGTGTGTCCCCCCACAGGACAGTGCCCCCACCCCACCCCATTTCAGGCCTCTGTAGTAACGATCTGATAATCCATCTCCTGCCTATCTTGAAGCTCTATGGGAAAAGTCAAACTCCTCACCCTCAGCTCCCAGGCCCTGCAGCATCTAACCCCCACTTGTGTGTTCTGCAGAAGGAGGAGAGGCTGAGAAGGGGACCCAATGTGTGATAATTAGACAGATGCTGAATTATGTAATTGCTTATTGTCTTGTTATTTACAGATTGCAGCAATGGGATATGGAGCCTAATGCTCTTAACTCAAAGTTATCAAAGACCTTTGTGGAGGAATTGTAATAATACTGAATTAACAAACCACCCAACGCCAAGACCATAGTTAGAGCTGATGCGGCAGTTATCATAGAATCACAGAAGGTTAGTATTGGAAGGGACCTCAGGAGGTCATCTAGTCCAACCCCCTGCTTGAAGCAGGACCAATCCCCAATTTTTGCCCCAGATCCCTAAATGGCCCCCTCAAGGATTGAACTCACAACCCTGGGTTTAGCAGGCCAATGCTCAAACCACTGAGCTATCCCTCCCCCCATTAAATGAAGAATTTCTTTCCTTGCCACACCTAAGCACTGCAAATTAACTTTGCTCCCTCCACCTTTCCCAGCAGCCAAAATCTTAAGTAAGGCTTAAATCGGAAGCCTTCAGGAGATTTTACAGATGCCAAGGCACAGTCACTAATCCTCACGGTGCCAGATTTTTGTGCTGATTCAGGGTGGCCAGGGGTTAACCCTTCAGCTTTACTAACAGACTCCCCACTACTAACAGAGGACTTACAAAACAGTACTGCTCATATGGAAACTAGCTGAGAGGGTCGAAGAGTTTCAGGACACAGTGATGCAGAGGAAAGAATATGGCCACGTGGGACAGAAGCCCACTCTCAATGCAAAAGGAGAAGGCCGCAGATGGAGTGCACTGAGCATGTTGCTGTAGGATTACATTAAATGGACCAAAAGATGCTGAGGGTCAAAACAGGCTCAGCGTTATAATATCATTATTGCTGGACTTAATAGGAGAGACAGACTTCCCAGTGCCAGTAGCAAAAGAACAATCCAAACCCCATCCAGGAGCTCAGCCCAGGTTGCGATAGGCAAACTACTGTGCTGTCAAACTAGGGAACCAATCTTAGTCTGTGCAAGGAGGAGCCGCAGAGCTACTTAGATTCCAGGACCCTACTCAATAAATATTGCCAGCGTTTAGTTATAGATATAAAAAAAATAAAATAAAAAGGCACCTCACCCTTGTTCCAGGTGTCTTTTGAGTCCACCCCTGCTCCCACTTCAATGACCCCTCTCCTCTTCCCCCGATAAACAATATTCAGGAAGGGGGGACAACCTCATCCTATTAACATTAACCAATCAAAACATATTTTGAAAAAATTTAATTATAAGCATTTCTTCCCTTTTCTAGAATCTTTTAGCCCATCATACCAACCCATGACTTTACCAGGAGCCCTCAGCACAGATTGTTTTTGATGCAAACAGTCCAGTTGTACCAGTCTATTTGTCTCCAACTTTTTCTAACTTTGGTAAACAATTTAATGTAACAGGGTGAGCTGGACTTTTGTGACCTTGAACAACTGCGAGTACAGGCCTGTCTTTGCTAGGAGCTGGGATTGGACGACAGGGGAAGGATCATCCATAACTGCCCTGTTCTGTTCATTCCCTCTGAAGCACCTGGCACTGGCCACTGCTGGACAGGATTCTGGGCTAGAGGGACCACTCGCCTGTCCCAGGTTGGGCATTCTCATGGCCATTCTTAACACACCCTGTCTACTCTCCACACAGCTTCATTCGCACAGCGAGAGGCAGTGACAAAACTGCTCCCTGTGGCTGCAGCTCCATAAAGGACAGCCCTCAGGAACCACACCACAGAAATTAACAAATGCAATCCTCTGCTGCCCAGCCACTCCTCAGCCAGGGCAACAATACTCTGAGCAACAGTATCTCTAAGGCAGCCAATAGCTAGAACACTGTCAGCCTGAGATGTTGTCTCAGCCCTTCAGCAAGAAGCAGGGTAGTCCTGTTCATATCAGGGTTATCCCACAAAAATTGAAACAGGTGCCAACTCCCTGCAGCAGGTAGTAGAAGGAAGAGAGAGAAGGCCAGAGCCAAGGGAAATTGCATTTTCCTTCTCAGGAGCACAAGGTCTACCCTAAGAGTCTATATTAGAAATGGGGTGTTTAAGCGACTGTTCTAGAGAGCATTAGCATGCATACAAAGGGCACTGGCTGCCTTTGACAGCCTGCACAGGCCTTGAAGACTAGCACGCAGCAGGACAGCATTTTGCATTTCTACGTCTGTTAGCCCTGGACCCCACATACCACAGTGCGGTTGGCTGTCACAGAGCTGAGTGCTGGCAGAGGATTCTTGGCATAAATCGTCACCACCACTTGGCTGCTGGTTTGATGCCAGTCTTGTCGACAAGAAACCAACTTCTTATCCTGGTGAGGAAAGGAGCCTGTTACTGAGGCCAGCCTCCAGCACACATGAGTCTGTATCTCCTCCCCCATTACAGAAAAAACAGACTAGCCAAGGAGCCCTGCACCATTCCTCCCGGCTGAAGTGTTAACTAAAGGCTAGAGTCACAGCAGAGCACTAGAGGCCAAGTTGGTCCAGCATATCAAATGTAACACTAGGTTCTTTACATTTAGACTAAAGCCATTTCCAACCCAGTCTGCAGCCCAATGAGACTAAAGAGGGACTCACCATTGTGTGCAGGAGACAGGGAAAAGCTTCAAAAACAGACTCCAAAGAGAAACTGCTGAGCTTGAATTAATATGCAAACTAGATACCATTAACTTGGGTTTGAACAGAGACTGGGAGTGGCTGGGTCATTACACATATTGAATCTATTTCCCTAAGTGAAGTATCCTCACACCTTCTTGTTAACTGTCTAAATGGGCCATCTTGATTATCACTACAAAAGTTTTTTTCTCCTGCTGATAATAACTCATCTTAATTAATTAGCATCTTACTCTACCTTTTCATGTTCTCTGTATATATATATATATCTTCTTACTATATGTTCCATTCTATGCATCCGATGAAGTGAGCTGTAGCTCACGAAAGCTTATGCTCAAATAAATTTGTTAGTCTCTAAGGTGCCACAAGTACTCCTGTATTTTTTGTGGATACAGACTAACACAGCTGCTACTCTGAAACAAAGCAATTACATCACTTTTAATATCCATCCATCTCCTGTTCCACAGCAAGATCCTCATCAGGTTTTCCTAAACTCCACAGTAATTTCCCAGGGAATCAGATGGGTCTGACTCCAAGGTACACAATTCAGTCTTCCAATCAGTGCTCTCCTTCCTCTAAATCTAAACCTCTGTTTCCAGCCAGCCATGAAGTTGGTTGGAGCATTTTCTCTCTCTCTCACCTTATACTGGCACTCATCACCCCAGGGCTAGAAGGCTTTGGGGGCAACACTTCTGAACAAAGCCATCTTAGGGAGCAAGTGTAATTCAACTCAGACTGGCTCTGGCACTGGTAAGTATCTAACACAGAACTGTTTGGTGCTAGGAATATTTTGAGAGGCTTTTCCTGCATTCAGAAAAGTTCAGCTGCCTGTGTGATCCTCACTCACAAAGTCCGGGTCAGTGGGAGGCTACCTGTCTAGGAAAGGTTTGAAGATGAACAGGCCCATAAATGCTACATCCAAATCAATTGTTTTAAACGTCCCTCTTAACCTGTTCTGTACCTCAGCCAGAGCCTTCCACACCCAAACTGTTACAACCAGAGAAACATTTCCTACTCAGCCTTTCCCTTTGAAAGCCAGGCAAAGGCTTTGGGCATTTGACAGTGCAGACACTCCGCTAGCTGATCTCTCTCTCCTGGTCACAGGGGACATTAATCTCCAGGGAGGGGAGGCTTGGGCCAAGAGACCTTCCTCCCTAGCCCACAGCTGCTTATACTTACCCACCAGCCCATCTAAGCAGCAGGGCCTTGGCACTCAGTGTGACTGGGCCCAGTGCCCCACTCTTGCTAACTAACCCTGTTTAACTTTTTCTATTTGTCACCCACCAGTGCTTTCTAAGGTGTAAAAACCAAGAGCTGCACTTTCAGCCTGCCCCATCTGCACAGAAGCTGTGCAGTAGCCATGGAATATTAGAAGAAATGACAGTTATGTGTCTTGTGTTATACCAGTTGCACCAGACACAATTCTGTGAGAATGGCCCAGTTCTGTATTTCTGCCTGCTTTAGAAATGGGCAGAGTAATAAACAGCCATGCCAGTGGAGATGACTACCCTGTAGCAGTCAGATGAGTATATGTTAAGAGGTAATAGCAGGATATTTCAAAGGGCAGACTTGTGCTGGTCTGATTTTATCCTCTCTTGTGGTTTTTTAACAGCTAAGCAGGGCTGGGTCTGGTCAGTCCTGAACTGCAAACCTTCAAGGGAAAGTCCAGGTGGGGCATGGGGACCCCTTTGCACTTGCTGACAGGAAGAGCAGACTTTGTGTTAGCTTGGAAGTGCCTTCAAGGTTTGGGTGCAGCTTCCCCAGTCCCCTTGCCTGTTGAAATTGATTCAGCCTCCCTTGGAGGGTCACCAATGGGGAGGCTGTTCATATTCTGCACTGCCTGGGTCATGTCTATTTAGTTTTGCTACCATGCCCTGACTTTTTAGCTCATTTCCATTAGGTTTGGCTGAGATGGCATTTCTTTTTATGCATCTATTGCTAGCAGTTTGAAACACCTGGCTTCTAAGCTAAGCTGCTCAGGCCTGGTCTCAGACTAGGGGGGAAAGTTTAAGAAAAGTTTAAAAAGGATCAGAGATTCAAATACATTTTAAATACGTTTTAATTTATCCTCAGTTTAAAAAACCCTCAAGAAAGTTATATGCACAAACCTATGTGACGGTAGCATGTGGTGAAAGGGCTGCATTCGCTAAATGCCAGAAATGCAGGTAAGGCCCTCACAGACTGTCATGCGGCCCCGCTCTTCATAGGCACTACAATATGGCTTATCCCATGCGATCATACAATGCCTAATAACACCTGTACAGTGGTTTCCCTCTTCAAAGCCCTGTGCTGTATAAATGTTGTCCAAGTCCTTGCCACTGGGCAAAGTGATACTTTATTCAGCAAACGACAGACTAAAATGAAGAGGACATTCATTTCTCTTCATGCTGGGGTCTGCACTACGCCTGTAAAGAAGGGGCACAGTGAGCAGTCCTGGCCGAGTCCCACTCTCCCTACAAGGAGGGATTATTTGCGTAAACAGCACTAGCAGGATTTGACTCTTCATGCCTACTCTCCCCCTTTGCCTAGAACCCTGATGCTCCAATGCAGGCATTTGTGTTTCTGCCTGTGCTGTGTACTCAGGAAAGGAGACTGTGGTGATGCACACACTCAAGGCCTCAGAATTACAATGGTTTCAATCATAATATTTTTTGCATGTGATATTTTAAGAATTCGTTTGGTCTGTTGTGCCCCAGTGATGAGCAGATGCCACAGTTACCAGGACAGAGTGAGCAGCAGTGACAGTTCAGGATTCCTTTGCTGTCTGCTCACTGCTCTAAGAGCCTTATGGCAGTGGCATACCTCCTTCTTTAGCCAGCTGTGTTTCCCAGTGCTGCAGCCCTCTTGCTCCAGGAACGCACTGAAGTCTGTAGTTTTAATGCCACAGCAACTCCAGTACTTCATACTGGGGAAAGAGCAAGAAACAAATTAATCTAGGAATGCCAGAAAGGGATACATGAGTCTAGGGAAGATGGGCACTCTAGGGGTTTAGGGTTAGAGCTGTGAGAGGCAGGGAGACCTGGGGCACTCAAGATGCTGAGCATGGGGGATATGAGACTGACAGTTCCAGGCTGAACAAACTCAGAGGGACCAAGAGATGTGGCCATCTGTTAGCCTGCCTGTGTGACATGAGCTGGGGTGTCACATGGCCACAGGATAAAAATAACCAACACAACTGGCCATCTGTTTGGAGGAGCTGTGGACTGAGTGGGCCCCCCACGGTGAGTGTCTATCATTGTGGGGAATCTTGCTGTGCTGCTGACTGGTCTGCCACTGTAGTTAGGGTCCAAGGCGAGCAGGCAGTTTTTACAAGTATGGGGATAAAAGTCTCCTGGTTCCAAAGGATATTTCTTACCCCTCATGGAAGACAGGAACTCCTGGGTGGAAAATACAAGCCTCCGTCTCATTCTCTGCCCCCTTGTAGATCTGCCAGGGAAGAGGCAGTGGCAATGATCAGCACAGCATGCTGCTGAAAATGAAACCTTACCAGAACCTTTAGGGGAAGGCGGGAGGAGAATTCTTCTTTGCTTAAAGTGCAGCTGGTCCCCACTGTGTCCTCCAGGACATGGCTGGAGCCTCAGGACCCTTCACTGACTGTCCCTTCCTCAGTTCTCCCCTCAAACACTTAGCTTAGTTTTAATCCAGTTGGAACCCCCATCCCATGCTGCTGTGGCGGGAGGTGAGTTTCTGACTGGACTTTTTCCAGGCATTTTTTAACAGCTGCGAAGTGGGGTGGCCTGGATGGGCTCTTTTGACCAGCTTACGATAGGGACTCAAGTGCAGCCCATTGTGGATGGAGGATTTCTCACCAATGCCTGCTACTCTCGTGCCAAAGGCAACAGCATTACTGGCCTGTTCAGCAGGTCTAAGGGGGTAAAGCCCCTGGGAGTCTGGTTTCACCAGGTT
Source organism: Lepidochelys kempii (assembly GCF_965140285.1). Taxonomy (NCBI): domain Eukaryota; kingdom Metazoa; phylum Chordata; order Testudines; family Cheloniidae; genus Lepidochelys; species Lepidochelys kempii. The sequence continues at coordinate 102,984,729 of NC_136388.1, read as the reverse complement.
TTTGGTCAGGGACATGTTTCTCCAGAGGTGCATGCTGTGGGGGGAGAGGCGCACATGCATTCAGTTCTGCATACAGAAGAAGGCACAGGGACAGGGACTCTGCCAATCCTTATAGGCCTTGGGCAAGTCACTCCAAGTGTTGGGAAAGACACATGCAGCATGGGATGGGAGGCTCAGATACCAAGGTGATGGGGACAGAGACATACACTCACTATTAGCAGTTATTTCAGCCCCCACGTCTGTCACCTTTCCCTCCTTGCCATTTCCATGCTTCCCCACATTGTGTGTTTGCTCCCTGCTGGTTTTGCTACCCCTCCCACTCCTGGCAGGCACTCCCTATGCTGTGCTCTCCCTCCTTCTCCCTGCCCTCTCAGTCTCTCCCTACACCCTTCTATCTACTTCCTTCTGGATCCCACTCTCACCCTAATCCCTCCCTCCTTCCAGGCCCTAGAACCTCTCCCTTCTCTCCATGGTTACAGGCTTCCCAGCTGCATTGGGCTGAGCACCCCTGCTCCAGGGTTCTGGGGCAGGAAGGTTACATGCCTACACAAGCCATCAACGTGCAATGCTGGTGTGATGGAACTGCTGTCTGCTATGCAGACCATTCCAGGGGCCTGCTCTCCTGGCCAGTGGAGCCTTCAGTAAGAGCTTTTTGGGAAGCCTGTTCGATTTCGGTGACAGAAGTGGAGACGCCAGCTTTGCTGTGGGGCCAACAGATTCCACCCCAAACCTTCACTGTGACTGAAGAAAATGCAGCTAGATGTTCCTGTCATAAGTCCTAGGTGCTGACACTTACTACTTTTGGTGGGCACTAGAGAGATCATGAAGACCCTCTCCCCCCTAGTTGCCAAACAAACCCAGAATCATAGAATCATAGGATATTAGGGTTGGAAGAGACCTTAGGAGGTCATCTAGTCCAGCCCCCTGCTCAAAGCAGGACCCACACCCACTAAATCATCCCAGCCAGGGCTTTGTCAAGCTGGGCCTTAAAAACCTCTAAGGAAGCTGGTCCCTGCCAGTGCACGGCACTGAGCCAGAAGCAGCAGGGAAGGGAGCATGTCCATAGAGCTACAGCTCTGAGATCTGATTCCTCAGAGCCTGGGACACCCTGACCTGGACTTTGGAACACAAAGAGCCAAGGGTGCAACTCACCGCCATACAGCCTGAGTTCTTACAGGTGGTGCCAGTTCTGACCTCCGGAATGGCCTCTGCTGTAAGCAACACACATAGCAAAGAGCTCTTTAGTACTCCTTTTCTTTTTATCAGGCTTAGACATTCACCCAGGTGTTCCACTCACATGCTCATCACCCAGGACCATGAGCCACATTATTCTTCACAAGGATACCAGTCCATAGCCCCCCAGTGCACAGCTCAGTCCTGGCATACAACCCCACAGCCTGCCACACCGTGCAGTCCCTCTGCATAACACACATACCTGCTTCTAAGTTTTGCACCCTCCATGCTTCCCATAAAGCACAGCCCAAGACCACCCTGCCAGGTCCATCCCCATCTTCTCACCCCTGCACAAGGAATCTCCCTCTGGGCATTGGTTTTTGGAGGCCAGCTTCAGCTTCTCCAAGGTCTGCTCCAGAGATCTGGACACTTTAATCAGCAGTGGCTGTCTTGGCTCATCAGAGCTGGAAAGAAAAACCACACACAACACAACAACAAACGGCATTTTTTTCCCATCTTGAGAGGGAAGCAGGGGCAGGGCCATTTACATAGCCAGTGCCTGACTCACCTTGGCCTTTCACGCTGCATCTTCTCAGCTGATTTTGGGCTTTGGATGATGAGTTCTGTGCTTGGCTTGGCCTTCAGCTTTTCTGAGGTATCCTCTGGCCGGAAGGGCTCGGGGGGCTTCTCATTGCTGTGACACCCCTTCATGCAGCCCTGAGGGGAGGGACCAGAGACAAGCCTAACACTCCTTTTGACCTCCCCACGCAAGGGGCTTTTAGGTCATGGTCATAGACTCACAGACTTTAGGGCCAGAAGGGACCAGCGTGATCATCTAGTCTGACCTCCTGCACATTGCAGGCCACCGCACCTCACCCACCCCCTCCTGTAGCAGGCCCATAATCTCTGGCTGAGTTACTGACATCTTCAACATGTGATGTAATGACATCAAGTTACAAAGAATCCACCATTTACTCTCCTCCAGAGCAGCAAGTGACCCATGCCCCATGCTGCAGAGGAAGACTGCCCCAGAACTCCACAAAGCAAGGACACTAAGCACACTAACATGTGGGGCACTGTGCAGGGGACAGTCCCTAACCTCAGCAGCCCAAGGGAGCAGAGCATCACGCTGTGCCTGGCTGCATTAACTGCCAGGAAGTTGTGTCAAAAGCATCCCAACAGCCTAGCACTAAAGTGCAGCAGGAGGGGATGGCCCAGGAATCTCTTAGTGCCAATGGGCAAAGGGCACAGAGGGGGTGCCTGGGTGACAAGGATCTCCTGGGTCTGGGACATACAGTCTATCTAGAATGTCAAAGAATCTAGAATATCAAAGAATGTCATGTGAGGTCTCAAAGAAAAGCCAGTGTCACACTGGTCATCAGTATAATCACAAACGGCACGTACAGATGCTGGGTAAGGAGTTATGTATATACACTGACAATTATGTACTTAAGGTCTGTGTCTAGGGCTGGCCACTAGCAAGGGTGAAAAAGCGGTTTTTGTCAGACAAGAAATGTCTGGCTGTTTTCACCTAAATTAAGTACTGTATGGTTCACAGCAGGTCGCCTCTCCCTAGTCTGAACCGAATGCTAATGAAGGACTGTGAAGTGAAGAAAAGTAACAGGAAGAAGCAAACACCTGGGGGAGAGGGGTGGGAGAAGAGAGACCCCAGCTTGAGGTGCACATCAACGATTTGCTCTAGAGTATTTGGGGGACAAAATGACACCCCAGCATCCTTCCCTGAGGCAGCAAATGGACAGTCAATTTGCTTCATAAAAGAGGGGTCTCAGCCAGGCTTGGCTGAAAACGCTGGTGAGAATAATGGATGAGATAAGCTGTTAAACAAGAGAATAACTTGTTTTAGTCTCTAGAAAACATGTTATGATTTTGATTTGTAAGTAACCCATTTTCCCAGTATTCTCACTATCACGTGAATCTCGGTACTCTGACAATAAACGCATTCTTGTTTTCATTATAACTAGATCTCAGTGCTGTGGTGTTAAGCAAAGTGCAGAACCTGAGTTGAGTCTTACAAGCTGGAATACGGTTCCTTAGGCCTGTGAGTGTTCAGTGGAGGGGGCTGGACACTACAGGGAACACTCCAAGGATCTGGCAGTTGGTGTGTCCCTATTGCTACCCGAACAGAAAAACCGAGGCTTGAAGAGGCCTAGAAGGCTCTATATGTGCTTCCAGAGGCTGGTGGTTTCAAGGATCTGATCCACATCTGGCACAAACAAGACTTCCGCATGTTGAGGGTAGGTGGTGGTGACGTACCTCACAACCCTGGGTACCTCTGGGGAACATCACCAAGAGGCCTCTGGCTCTTTTTTCTGTGTACCAGCCCTTTGCTGGTGAAGGGCAATGTGCATAACAGTTAGCCAGAAAGGCAGACATTGCAATAATCAACACAGGAGATCCCAGGGCCTGAGCAGGAGTGTTAGCTACTGGGACGGAGATGGGTGGGAGATTTTGACATGCTGCAAACGAAGAAATGACAAGATTTGGGTTTGGCCTGGATGTGATGGGAGGAGTGAGAGACGGCCCCCGAGTTAAGTGCTTGAGTGAGAGAAAAGAGAGTTGTGAGGAAGGAAGGTTTTTTTCAGCCATCTTAAATATGACTGGTAAGCAATCCAGGAGCAGTCCGTGAGAGACTGAGAAGCAGGACTAGGCAGAGAAAGTTAGATCCATGCCCACCAACCAATATCTAGGACTCAGGTGAGTAACATGATTAAGCTGAGAGAATTCCCACTAGAGAAGGGGAACCAGGGGAGATGGGTGGGACATGGATGGACCAGATTCTGGACAGGGAATTGGATGGGGAGGAGACAGACTGGATGGAGACAGGGAACCAGCCAAGAGAGGGACAGACTGGCAGGGGCAGAGATGGGGAAATGGACAGGGTGGGGACCAACCAGGCAGAGATAAGGATCTGGCCAGGGATGGACCAGCCAGGGATAGGGATCTGGCCAGGGAAGTTGACAGGGCCGGAAGAGACCAGCCAGGGGTAGGGATCTGGCCAGGGAAGTGGACGGGACAGGGAGGGACTGCCCAGGGATAGGGATCTGGCCAGGGACAGACTGGCCAGGGATAGGGATCTGGCCAAGGAAATGGAGGGGGAACGGATAGACTGGCCGGGGATAGGGATCTGGCCAGGGACGGACCAGCCGGGGATAGGGATCTGGCCAGGGAAGTGGATGGGGCAGGGACAGACCAGCCAGCAGTTTGGATCTGGCCAGGGAAGTGGATGGGATAGGGACAGACCAGCCAGGGGTAGGGATCTGGCTAGGGAAGTGGACAGAGCAGGGACGGACCGGCCAGGCAGCCAGAGGGTTCTGGTGTTTTGTTTTGGGGTCCAGGTGTGTCTGAGAGAGAATCATAGAATATCAGGGTTGGAAGGGACCTCAGGAGGTCACCTAGTCCAACCCCCTGCTCAAAGCAGGACCAATCCCCAATTAAATCATTGCAGCCAGGGCTTTGTCAAGCCTGAGCTTAAAAACTTCTAAGGAAGGAGATTCCACCACCTCCCTAGGTAACGCATTCCAGTGTTTCACCACCCTCTTAGTGAAAAAGTTTTTCCTAATATCCAACCTAAACCTCCCCCACTGCAACTTGAGACCATTTCTCCTTGTCCTGTCATCCGCTACCACTGAGAACCGTCTAGATCCATCCTCTTTGGAACCACCTTTCAGGTAGTTGAAAGCAGCTATCAAATCCCCCCTCATTCTTCTCTTCTGTAGACTAAACAATCCCAGTTCCCACAGCCTCTCCTCATAAGTCATGTGTCAGACCCTTAATCATTTTTGTTGCCCTCCGCTGGACTCTCTCCAATTTTTCCACATCCTTCTTGTAGTGTGGGGCCCAAAACTGGACACAGTACTCCAGATGAGGCCTCACCAATGTCGAATACAGGGGAACGATCACGTCCCTCGATCTGCTGGCAATGCCCCTACTTATACAGCCCAAAATGCCATTGGCCTTCTTGGCTACAAGGGCACACTGTTGACTCAGATCCAGCTTCTCGTCCACTGTAAACCCCTAGGTCCTTTTCTGCAGAACTGCTGCCTAGCCATTTGGTCCCTAGTCTGTAGCGGTGCATTGGATTCTTCCGTCCTAAGTGCAGGACTCTGCACTTGTCCTTGTTGAACCTCATCAGATTTCTTTTGGCCCAATCCTCCAATTTGTCTAGGGTCCCCTCTATCCTATCTCTACCCTCCAGCGTATCTACCTCTCCTCCCAGTTTAGTGTCATCTGCAAACTTGCTGAGGTTGAAATCCACACCATCCTCCAGATCATTAATGAAGATATTGAACAAAAAAAGAGGTGGAGACTGGAGCACCTGTAGAGGAGGGTGGGTTACATACCTTTATAGAGAGGAATTCTGAGAAGTCTGTGGTTCGTTTCTTGCAACAAGACCAGCCCTGGACACAAGAATAAGATGCATATGGTCAGGTATGGAAAACAGCACTGACCTCTGGATCCCCACATCAAACACACACTTTCTTATATCCTGGATCTCCCTTTGTCCTGCATGGACTGTCACCCAGACCTCACGTAGGCAGCTGCTTCTGGCATCTGGTTCTGAACTTATACAAGAGCTGTCCCTTTGCTGCTGCACTCACCTTCAGGGCATCATGGAATATTGGAACACCTGGGTGGTACACACAGGAATCTAGGAGCCAAAAACAAGAACATAACAGCCAGACTGGGTCATGGTCCATCTAGCCCAGTATCCTGTCTTCCGACAGTGGCCAGTGCCAGGTGCCCCAGAGGGAGTGAACAGAACAGGTAATCATCAAGTGATCCATTCCCAGCTTCTGGCAAACAGAGGCTAGGGACACCATCCCTGCCCATCCTGGCTAATAGCCAGTGATGGACCTATCCTCCATGAACTTATCTAGTTCTTTTTTGAACCCTGTTATAGTCTTGGCCTTCACAACATCCTCTGGCAAGAAGTTCCACACGTTGACTGTGCATTATGTGAAAAAATACTTCCTTTTGTTTGTTTTAAACCTACTGCGCATTAATTTCATTTGGTGGCCCCTAGTTCTTCTGTTATGAGAAGGAGTAAATAACACTTCCTTATTTGCTTTCTCCACTCCAGTCATGATTTTATAGACCTCTCTCATATGCCCCCTTAGTCATCTCTTTTCCAAGCTGAAAAGTCCCAGTCTTATTAATCTCCCCTCATACGGCAGCCGTTTCATACTCCTAGTCATTTTTGTTGCCCTTTTCTGAACCTTTTCCAATTCCAATATATCTTTTTTTGAGATGGGGCGACGACATCTGCACACAGTATTCAAGATGTGGACACACCATGGATTTATATAGAGGCAATATGATATTTTCTGTCTTATCTATCCCTTTCTTAATGAGTCCCAACATTCTGTTTGCTTTTTTGACAGCCACTGCAGACTGAATGGATGTTTTCAGAGAACTATCCACAATGATGCCGAGATCTCTTTCTTGAGTGGTAACAGCTAATTTAGACCCCATCTCTCAAAACAGAGAGTGTCAGCACTTCAGGACACAATTCCCTACTGGTCAGCCAGCCCTCCTGCCCTGCTCCCTACAGCATCCCTGTGACATACCCGGGGCACAATCCAAACTAATGAGTAGCTGTGTCACCCCTGTAACCGTGGGTGCTTTATGATGCCCTTCTGTAGCAGCTCCCACCTGGGCCGCTCACAAACGGCCTTCCAGGGCTTGCTGGTGAGCCGCTGCACCTGTTGGTTCAGCTCCATGGCTCACTGATGGTCAGCTGCCAGCCGGGGCTCTTGTGCATGCTTTCCTTGGCTCGCTCTCTCTGTCTCCCTTCTTTCTCCAATCTGGCTAGCTCTCGCTTTGAAGTTCTGTGGCTGCTGCTCATCTTTATAATTTACTGTTTCTGTTTCCCTTACTTGAAATAAGCAAACAGAAAGCAACAAACTGTAATCTCTCTGTGACTGTTCCCAGCCTCCAGTGCTATCCCAGTGCTTGAAGCATAAGAAGCTCAGGGGTGAAAGTAAGTTAGAGGACTTACCGCTACGCCGGAGTCCTGAGCAGGGGGCGTGGCCTCAACCGGAAGAGGCGGGGCCTTGGAGCCCTGGGGGTTCCCGGCTGCCAGCGCTACCCCGGGGCTCTGGGCTCTGGCAGAGCTTTAAAGGGCCTGGGGCTCCGTTGTGGTAGCAGCTGCCAGAGCCCCGAGCCCTTTAAATCCCCGCCTGAGCCCTACTGCCCAAGCCCTGGGGTAGCAGTGGTCGGGCTCCATTGGGGATTTAAAGGGCCCCGGGGCTCCAGCCGCCGCTACCCCAGGACTCGGGCAGCAGGGCTCAGGCAGGGATTCAAAAGGCCCTGGGACAGTAGCAGCGGCTGGAGCTCCGGGGCCCTTTAAATCCCAGCCTGAGCCCTGCTGCCCGAGCCCTAGGGTAGGGGTGGGGGGGCTCTGGTGGGGATTTAAAGAGCCCTGGAGCTCCAGCCACCGCTACTGCCCCGGCCCTTTAAATCCCCGCCAGAGCCTCACCGCCGCTACCCCGGGGCTCGGGCAGCAGGGCTCAGGCCGGGATTTAAAGGGCCCTAGGGCAGTAGCAGTGGCTGGAGCTCCAGGGCCCTTTAAATCCCCGCCGCCGCCCTGCCACCCCTACCTCAGGGCTTTAAATTGCCCTCTCGGAAAGCTGGTCCTGGTACAGCGCACCAGCTCTTACCAGTACGCTGTACGGGGCGCACCAGCTTACTTTCACCTCTGAAGAAGCTGTGCACAAACCCTCGTTCTCTGCACCACTGTGACGTACCAAGATACAATCCAGACTAACGAGTAGCAGTGTCACCCCGTCCCCTAACCTGGGGTGCCCTTTACCATGTCGTGCTGCTCCTCCAGTCTGGCTTGCTCACAAACCGTCTCCAGCATGTAAGTCGCTCCCAGCGATGTCTGTATGCTGCAGCCAGCCAGCCACGCCGTAGCTCTTACCAGCTTTGATTATACTGCAGGGTGACCCCAGCACACCCCCAGTGTTAGGCTTTTCCCTAGAAATAGGTGTCCTGGAATCCCCAACCCTCTCCTGGACAATACAAATATGATCAGTCTGTTATTTTTAAGATAATAATATGCCATCTTATTATTTTAAATAGTTCTTCAGACACTTCAATTTAAACACATTGGATTAGATAAAACAGTAAAAAGTGTATTAACTACACAGAGAGATTTTAAGTAATGAGACATAAAAGTCAGAAATGATTTACAAGAAAAATAAAGATAACACACAATTAGTGCCTAACTTAACAAACTATACTAAATTCAAAGCAAACCTTTTCTCGCCACATGCTCTCAACTGTCTTGCTTATGAAACTTTTAGGCCAGGACCCCAGCTTCCTTTGTCCCTTCTCATGTGGGGAATCAAAGGACAGAGAGAGAGGGAGGGAACAGGGTGAGCATTCCTTGAGGTGTTTACCCCTCATTTTTATAGTGTCAGTCCCCCTCTTGAAAACATTTCCAGCTGAGATTCAGGACATAGAGCAAGGTTGCCCAACTTACTGACCCTCTGAGCCACATACGAAAATCTTCAGAAGTTCAAGAGCCAGGGCCCACCTGCCAGAACTCAGGCCTTCACCCCCATTGGAGGTGTCTGCTGGGGCTCTGGGTTTCAGCCCCACTTCTGCTGAAGTCCTGAGACTTCTCTCTCCCTGCTGGGCCGAAGCCCCTACCCCACTACCTTGCTGCAAGGCAGAGGCCCCGAGCTCCCACCCGAGTCTGATAAACGGAGAATGGGGGCGTTGGGGGGAGCTCCGGGAGCCACGCTTTTACAGTAAAAGAGACACATGCAGCTCACAAGTCACAGTTTGGCCACCCCTGACACAGAGAGCCTATAGGGAAGGATATACTATAGATTCCCTACTGCTCTTCCTCACTGGTTGGAGCGTCTTTTGTTCCCCTTCCTGCTTGATGACTCTGTTTATTGCTTAAATCAAATTAAGCAGAGCACACATTCCTATGTGTGACACAGACCTGTTTGCCAACCTCAGTTTGGAACATATGTTAAGATCACCATGTGGGGGAACCTTCATAACATCACAGACACTGTCGTCACACACATTTAATCAGGACAATACAGCCCAGCAAATTACGAGTTTTCAGACGGTACCTCACAAGGCATTCTCTGTACAAAGATTATTACATCAGTGAGTAGGGTGTGGACACAGGGGTACACTCTGTCATGGCCACCCTGCTGGGAGAGGCTGCAGCAGGAGTAGCTGGGTGCTTCCCTCACTGCCAGCGCTCCTGCCCTGCTCCTGACAGCGTCCCCTCCTGGGTGAGGCTGCGACTGGAGTAGCTGGGACATCCCCCAAGCATCCACAGCCAGTACATGTCTGCCCTGTTTCCTACAGGGCCTCCTCCTGGGAGAGGCTGGGAATGGAGTAGCTGGAGCTTCCCAACAGCCAGCACTCCTGCCTTGATCCCTGTGGTGGCCCAGCTAGGAGCTATTGGGATTAGGGTGCCGAGTTTCCCTTCTGCTGAGCAGAGTATGTGTTCTTGAAGCCTGCTCCAGCCGCCAGTGAGGTGCTTGTCAGAGCAGCAGGTCCTTGTCCTACAGAAGTGAGTGAGATTGCAATAGGAAGGAGTGCCTGCTGTTACCCCTTTCTCTAGTTCAAGAAGTTGGGCCAATCAGGCTATTAGTAGGAGGCCTATTAGAAGGAACATTGCCACCAGATCAAGGGAAGTGATTATTACCCTCTATTCGGCATTGGTGAGGCCACATCTGGAGTATTGTGTCCAATTTTGGGCCCCACACTACAGAAAGGATGTGGACAAATTGGAGAGAGTCCAGCAGAGAGCAACGAAAATGATTAGGGGGCTGGGGCACATGACTTATGAGGAGAGGCTGAGGGAACTGGGCTTATTTAGTCTGCAGAAGAGAAGCATGAGAGGGGATTTGATAGCAGCCTTCATCTACCTGAAGTGGGGTTCCAAAGAGGATGGAGCTCAGCTGTTCTCAGTGATGGCAGATGACAGAACAAGGAGTAATGGTCTCAAGTTGCAGCGGGGGAGGTCTAGGTTGGATATTAGGAAAAACTATTTCATTAGGAGGGTGGTGAAGCACTGGAATGGGTTCCTTAGGGAGGTGATGGAATCTCCATCCTTAGAGGTTTTTAAGGCCAAGCTTGACAAAGCCCTGGCTGGGATGATTTAGTTGGGGTTGGTCCTGCTTTGAGTAGGGGGTTGGACTAGATGACCTCCTGAGGTCTCTTCCAACCCTAATCTTCTATGATTCTATTTGCAGGTCTGGTCCGCAGGGTAACACTTCTCAGATTTTCATTTTATGCCCCTATGAGATACTTAGCTTGGGACAGGCACCTGCAGATGCCCTCTGGACCAGAGGTGAAACTAAGCCGGTACGCCCCGGTACGGCATACCTGCAAGAGCCCAGGCGCTGTAGTGAGGTGGATCGGCTTCCCCAGGCAGCAATTTAAAGGGCCTGGGGTTCCCAGCAGCGGCCCCAGCCCTTTAAATTGCTGCCAGAGCCCTGCTGTCAGAACCCTGGGGAAGCGGCGGCGTTGGGGCTCTGGCGGCTATTCAAAGGGCCCGGAGTGGTAACGGCGGCCTGAGCCCTGGGCCCTTTAAATCACCGCCAGAGCCCTGCTGCCGCCTCCCCAGGGCTCCGGCAGGCTTCGGGGACAATTTAAACTAAGGACCTGGGGATGTAAAGGTCCCACCTCTTCTGGTAGAGGCCACGCCTCTTCCGGTTGAGGCCCCTCCCCCTCCTAAGGACTCTAGAGTACTGGTAAGTCCTTTAAGTTACTTTCACCCCTGCTCTGGACAGTCAATGCCCTGCCTGGTTCTCATGCACTTCAGGAACCAGAGACTGTTCTGGGCTTTGAGGAACCTAGCCTAGCTAAGAGCAGAGCCTAGGGCCCCCGTGTGTACCTGGAACTCCATCAACAGCTGCTATGACCCTGACCTCAGCGATTCAACCCCCATCTGGAAGGGAGTTCTCACTGACACCAGTTGCCTCCATTTACCTGAACTTCACTAGACTCCTCACTCAGGCTCCTGGCTTACTCGGAGAATTGGCCTGGAAAAAACATTAAAATTCTGCCAACTCAATTAAATACTTCCAGGGGATTGGATGGGGGAAGGGGGCTGAAGTTATTTTCATGCCAAGGGCCCCAGGTTAGCTTAACCCTGCCATGCAATCAGTGCAGATTTGTGTCAGCTCATGGGCAGAATTTGCATCCCATTCCACATTTTCAGGCACCAGCTATTAATTGGCCATGGATTTCCACATGCAGCTGAATGCTGCTGACTCAGATTGGCATTTCCAAGAGTCAGGGAATCAGCTAGAGCAACTGGCTTACTGGAAATCCCAGTAGTTCAACTTCTGTTACCTGACACAAGGGCAAGGAAACATATAACAAAATTGAGGAAAACAGCTAAAATCTCAGCTCACTAACTCCTGGAAAACAAATCCACTTACCCTCAGAGTTCTTATCGGCATCAAATCTTTGCCCACAGCCCTTGTTGTAACACAGCAAAGCCATTTCCAAGGCTCGAACACAGCAATTGTAACTCCTGCCCTGTGGTGCAAAGGGTCTGTGCACAGATCGCTGTCCCTGCGCTGATTAATTACATTGCTCCGCCATGTTGCTGTGCAAAGCCTGCAGCAGAGAGAGGCTGGAAGGAGAGAGAGATGGGCTGGGTCTATCTTTAGGCTCAGCCAGAAAGAGGCGGTCTGGCAATCAGAGAGCAACCCAAAGATGGGCACATTGTCCCAGCAGCTGAGCTGGCTGGACATGTCTGTCAGCTTCAAGTGCCGCTGTCTGAGCAGACATTTCTGTCCTGCCCCCCTCCTGAGAGGGGAGGGCCCACAACAACTGCAGGCGGGGAAAGGAACAAAATAAGAAAGAAGCCAAATGTATCCCTAGTGCAAGCCCACAAACTTCCATGCCCTGGTGTGAATAATGATCTGATCCCTGCGCTAGGAAGGCTGCTGCAGCCAAAGGGCCTTTCTTTGTCCTGCTCAGTGACTCCACAGCACAATCACTCATCTTGCAGCAGCACAATATTTCCAGTGACCCACTCAGTCTGACTTTTGGGAAACGAAGTTGGGTTCTTCTCCCTGCACTGCCACCAGCCCCGAGAAGAACATAGCTAGTGAATCATAGAATACCAGGGCTGGAAGGGACCTCAGGAGGTCATCTAGTCCCACCCCCTGCTCAAAGCAGGACCAATCCCCAATTTTTGGCCCAGATCCCTAAATGGCCCCCTCAAGGATTGAACTCACAACCCTGGGTTTAGCAGGCCAATGCTCAAACCCCTGAGCTACCTCTCCCCCTGAGCTATCTGTTGTGGAGTCCAGCACATCCATTTATGTGAGTGTGAACAGTAAGCAAAGGTTGGTGTTTTTTATTGCATGTACAGTGTCATTGGGTTGGGGATAGAGGAACATCCTTAGACTAGCAGACAAACAGTTCAAATGACATGTTTAAAGGCCAGTTTCAATCCGAGTGCAGGTGTGTGCCAGGTCGTATTAGAACAGGGTTTCAGCAGGTGCTACTTTTACATAAAAATTTTCTAATCATATCCCTACTTTTAATTCCTTACACAGTGACAAGGAGGAGGCAATACATTTAAGTATCCTGAACTTCACTAAGAGGGAAAAGAATATTTGCAGTAAGTGATTCTAAGTCTCAACCTTGGTGTATGGAAATATTTGGCCAAGGACAAGGCAGGGTTCAGATAATCCAAATGTTACAGAAAGAACCAAAGATTTCTAGCAAACCAAGGGAAGAGACATTCCAGAAGGTCCCAAGCACATGCATTGAACCTCCAGAGTGACACAGCTGTTCCAATGACTAAGGAGGCTGGGGGAGGAAGGTGCCAGCTATTGCTAGATACACAGATGTCACTGTCCAAAGGCACCAGCTGGACTTTAGCAAAGCACCTTAGACAGGGTCTTGTGAAATCCAGCATGGATGGAATGTGCTGTGATAGAGAGGACAGTGTCCAGCATGTGCTTGGGAGACCTCACTGAATTCAGTGTAAGTATCTTTGGGGTTCATTGTATTAAACGCAAAGTTTATGTATTATTGTGGGCCAGGATTGTATGTAACCTCTTGTAAAGGGTTCATATGGCACCCCCTGCTAATGCCTGCTCTATGACTGCAGTGTTCTCTCTCTGCATAACTTGTCCCTCTGGACAGGTCATGCTTTAGTCCACCCCTTCTGGGGTAACAGAGCGTCCAATGACCTTACAGCAGGTCTTCTGTCTGCCTCTGAGCTCTTTATACCCTTACCTCACAGGGTTTCACCCCACCTTCCTCAGTGACTGGTAGGGGAACCCAGGCCTACCCTCTACTCTGGGTTAAGAACATCAGAATGGCTATACTGGGTCAGACCAAAGGTCCATCAGCCCAGTATCCTGTCTACCAATAGTGGACAATGCCAGGTGCCCCAGAGGGAGTGAACCTAACAGGTAATGATCTAGTGATCTCTCTCCTGCCATCCATCTCCACCCTCTGACAAACAGAGGTTAGGGACACCATTCCTTACCCATCCTGGCTAATAGCCATTAATGGACTTAACCTCCATGAATTTATCCAGTTCTCTCTCAAACCCTGTTATAGTCCTAGCCTTCACAACCTCCTCAGGCAAGGAGTTCCACAGGTTGACTGTGCGCTGAGTGAAGAAGAACTTCCTTTTATTTGTTTTAAACCTGCTGCCCATTAATTTAATTTGGCGGCCCCGAGTTCTTATATTATGGGAACAAGTAAATAACTTTTCCATATTCACTTTCTCCACACCACTCATGATACTATAGACCTCTATCATATCCCCCCTTAGTCTCCTCTTTTCCAAGCTGAAAAGTCCTAGCCTCTTTAATCTCTCCTCATATGGAACCCGTTCCAAACCCCTAATCATTTTAGTTGCCCTTTTCTGAACCTTTTCCAATGCCAGTCTATCTTTTTTGAGACGAGGGGACCACATCTGTATGCAGTATTCAAGATGTGGGCGTACCATGGATTTGTATAAGGGCAATAAGATATTCTCCGTCTTATTCTCTATCCCTTTTTAAATTATTCCTAACATCCCGTTTGCTTTTTTGACTGCCGCTGCACACTGCGTGGACGTCTTTAGAGAACTATCCATGATGACTCCAAGATCTTTCTCCTGATTAGTTGTAGCTAAATTAGCCCCCATCATATTGTATGTGTAGTTGGGGTTATTTTTTCCAATGTGCATTACTTTACATTTATCCACATTAAATTTCATTTGTCATTTTGTTGCCCAAGCACTTAGTTTTGTGAGATCTTTTTGAAGTTCTTCACAGTCCGCTTTGGTCTCGACTATCTTGAGCAGTTTAGTATCATCTGCAAACTTTGCCACCTCGCTGTTTACCCCTTTCTCCAGATCATTTATGAATAAGTTGAATAGGATTGGTCCTAGGACTGACCCTTGGGGAACACCACTAGTTACCCCTCTCCATTCTGAAAATTTACCATTTATTCCTACCCTTTGTTCCCTGTCTTTTTTTTAACCAGTTATCAATCCATGAAAGGATCTTCCTTCTTATCCCATGACAACTTAATTTACGTAAGAGCCTTTGGTGAAGGACCTTGTCAAAGGCTTTCTGGAAATCTAAGTACACTATGTCCACTGGATCCCCCTTGTCCACATGTTTGTTGACCCCCTCAAAGAACTCTAATAGATTAGTAAGACCTGATCTCCCTTTACAGAAACCATATTGACTTTTGCGTAACAATTTATATTCTTCTATGTGTCTGACAATTTTATTCTTTACTATTGTTTCAACTAATTTGCCCGGTACTGACGTTAGACTTACCGGTCTGTAATTGCTAGGAGCACCTCTAGAGCCCTTCTTAAATATTGGCGTTACATTACCTATCTTCCAGTCATTGGGTACAGTAGCTGATTTAAAGGACAGGTTACAAACCATAGTTAATAGTTGCACAATTTCACATTTGAGTTCTTTCAGAACTCTTGGGTGAATGCCATCTGGTCCCGGTGACTTGTTACTGTTAAGTTGCTCAATTAATTCCAAAACCTCCTCTAGTGACACTTCAATCTGTGACAATTCCTGATTTGTCACCTACAAAAGACGGCTCAGGTTTGGGAATCTCCCTAACATCCTCAGCCGTGAAGACTGAAGCAAAGAATTCATTTAGTTTCTCCACTATGACTTTATCGTCTTTAAGTGCTCCTTTCGTTTCTCAATCATCCAGGGGCCCCACAGGTTGTTTAGTAGGCTTTCTGCTTCTGATGTACTTAAAAAACATTTTGTTATTACCTTTTGAGGACCCGCTAGATGGACCAGCTAGCCCAGGACCTGCTAGCTGGCAGCCAAGGATTCCTCAGAGTCCTTGCTGCCCCCCTGGACCACTTCCTACTTCTTCTATACCCCACTGAGTGACTGCAGACTCTCTCCAGCAACCCCTTTCTGCTGCAAACTTCCTGGCTTTATAAGCACCACCCAGCCCCTCCCCAACTGTGCTCCATCATCAGTCAGGCCCACATTAACCCATTCATGGCCTGTGTGGGGTACACACCCCATTGCACCTCTCCAGGGGGGAGATGTGATCTGAGGGCTGCAAGTTCAAAGGACTACCACTGAAAACGTGCCAGACAAGAATGAACTTTTGGACAAGAATAGACAATAAGCATTAAGTGGATTTCCTGGGGAGTACCTGAAAGGTGGCGGGAGGGGTGGTTAATGCAAACTGCCCACTTCTGGTTAGGCAAAAACCCTGCCTTTTTGAAGCTATGCCCTGAGCGGCAGGTCTTTGTCTGCTGGTTACCTGTTCCTGAAGATTGGAGATCAAAGGCCTAAGCTGTATAAAGAAACAGATGAACCGCCCAGCTGGTCGTTCTGGTTCAGAATTTGATACAGCCATGAACTTGCAGCCTTGTGGGTTCTGAAGGACTGATGCCCACCAGAACTTGCGGCTGGAGTCGGAGGACCTCCGTTGAGCGTTTGGAATGTGTGAGGGTTTTTTATTGTTTTCTCTGTAATGCTTTCACCTTAAGGATAAATGTGCTTGCTTAGAAAGAGCTGTGTGGTGACTGGTGATTGCTGATAATTACTCCGTTCACAGCCTCAGGAGAAGAACCAAAGCACAGATACAGTTTAGGAAGTCTCGTTTGCTGGGAATATCACAGTGTACGCAAGGAACTGTGTAGCCTGGAAAAAAACTCATCAGGAGGGAGAGAGACATGAATTTCCACCCAAGAGAGGTGACAGATGATGATCTGGGAGCCTAGAGTGGATCCCTTGGTGGACCACAGAGGGGAAATACTGGTGCAGTTGCCCTGAACTGAAGGGTCCAGACAATCCAAAAGTTACAGAAATAACCAAAGGCTTTCACCAAACCAAAGGAAAATACATTCTGGAGGGTCCCAAGTGCCTTAAGTATCAGAACTGATATGTCAGATCCAGTGAATAGAGGTGGCTGCTAGGAGGAAGGTGCTGGCTACTGCTGGATATGCAGATGTCAGTGTACAAAGGGAGCATATCTGGACTTCAGTAAAGCATTTCATACAGGTTCTCACGAAATCCAGCATGGGAGCATACTCTCTGGAGCTTCCTCGAACATTCCACTGTCATCACTGAGGTCACAGGAGAAAAGAGCAAATGTTACACAATGTTTTACAAGTCCCAGACTGAGTTTGCCCAGATTCTTCCTCCTCCTGATTCTCTAGGCCCAGAATCCCACCAGTCTCCCCCATCAAAACAGAAAAACCCTCTCCAGATTAGAGATTTTAATTAATTGCCACAAAAATCTAGGAAAGTTTTATTCTCATTATATCTATGTACATAAAGACAAACATATCATATTAGACACCATTGCCTGCTGGAGCATGCTTACTTCTCTGCTCCATCTCAGCAAACACAAGTCACTTGGGTTTGATCAGAAATGCAGATTAAAGAGTAGACTTTTAGAAAGGAGGCACACAGGGAACCCACTGAAGAAGGAAATCAATTTTGCACTGCCCAGGTGTTGAACCCTGTCCCCATCCCTTTGAAATGCCTGTGAACATAATATTACTCCTTAAATGCCAGCCTGCTCAGTGCCTGCTGACATCTGACCTTCCCAGGCTGGGAGGTGTCAAAAGTCCAAAGGCACTGAGAACCACCCAGAAAGGTTTGGCCACAGCAGCCAGAGAGGAGTCCCAAACTTAGTTCATGTTGCTTTATAATGCCACCTTCCAAATCAGGCCTTGACCTCTGACCTCAGGGTGTCCTATCAAGCAGGCCAGTTAGCTTTTTCCTCGTCATTTCATAGGCTAGGAAGAGGGCGCCGTTGGAGGGGAGTGCGCGTATCACTGTGGGCATCAGTCCACAGTAAAGAGCTGTGAAACCTACAACACAAACACCACGATCAGGTGAGCTCACCATGCCTGTGACAGACAAACAGAACGTCCCCTACGGAGCCCACAACAGCCTCAGCTTGGTGAGATTCTCAACCAGAGCAAGATATCAAGAGAAACCCTCCCAGGCAGGAGAGACCGAACCTGGGAAATGTCCAGAGCCCCTTTCGGAGAACCCTAGGAGAACCAGAGATTCCAAGGCCAGAAGGGACCATTGTGATCATCTAGTCTGACCTCCTGTATGACAATTCCCAAAAATAATTCTTAGAGCAGATCCTTTACAGAAACATCCACTCTTGATTTACAATTGTCAGTGATAAAGAATCCACCACCTTGGTAAGTTGTTCCAATGTTTAACTAACAAAATTTACACCTTCTTTCCAGTCTGAATTTGTCTAACTTCGGCTTCCAAGTGTTAGACCTTTCTCTGCTAGACTGAAGAGCCCATTATCAAATATTTGTTCCCCATGTAGGTACTTATTAGACTGTAATCAAATCACCCCTTAACTTCTTTCTTAAGATAAACAGATTGAGCTTCTTGAGTCTTGAAAATTAATGTTAATGGTCCAGAAAACTCTATAGCCAGCTCTTTCAAAACTCTTGGATGCAAGTTATTTGGACCTGCTGATTTTAAAATGTCTAACTTTAGAGATGGATTCAGTGAATGAAGCTGTCTGTGTGTCACCTACCTTCTGTCCTCAAGATATGAAGAAAGGAGAGCAGGAAGCCATCTTGCCGCCCTGCCATGGAAAGCACCTGTATCCGAGACTTCACTGAATCAATGGGATAGACGGCCAGCCAGAAACAGGCCCCCCCCATCCCACCGCTCACTGTTAGGGGAAGAGAACCTAAAATTCAACAGAGGGAGAGAGACCTCAGTGTGGAAAAGGGGAAAGTCATTGGGGATCTCCCAGATCCTCCAGAGAAATGCAAGCAAAGTAAGAGAAAATGAGTGCAAGCACCCAGCAGTACTGGGACTCAGGGGGACAGACCAGGCCAGGCAAATGAATTACATGATTAGAGGCTGAGCAGACCAGTCTGGAGTTTAGCTTTTGTCTTGGGCAGAGGGAGTGGAGGCAACAGGGCTAAGGGAGCCCAGTAAGTGCTGATGTCTCACCAAAGAGGCACTGGGCTTCCCACGTCTAATCTCTCTGAGGTGCTTGTCTGGCCTCCCTCACCGACATATCTGAGTGCCTCACAATCAATTGGAATTCATTTGCAAATTGGATACTATTAATTTAGGCTTAAATAGAGACTGGGAGTGGCTAAGTCATTATGCAAGGTAGCCTGTGTCCTCTTGTTTTTTCCTACCCCCCCCCCCAGATGTTCTGGTTTAACTTGGATTTAAACTTGGAGAGTGGTCAGTTTGGATGAGCTATTACCAGCAGGAGAGTGAGTTTGTGTGTGTATGGGGGTGGGGGGATGTGAGAAAACCTGGATTTGTGCAGGAAATAGCCCAACTTGATTGTCATGCACATTGTGTAAAGAGTTGTCACTTTGGATGGGCTATCACCAGCAGGAGAGTGAATTTGTGTGGGGGGGTGGAGGGTGAGAAAACCTGGATTTGGGCTGGAAATGGCGCACCTGATGATCACTTTAGATAAGCTATTACCAGCAGGACAGTGGGGTGGGAGGAGGTATTGTTTCATATTCTCTGTGTATATATAAAGTCTGCTGCAGTTTCCACGGTATGCATCCAATGAAGTGAGCTGTAGCTCACGAAAGCTTATGCTCAAATAAATTGGTTAGTCTCTAAGGTGCCACAAGTACTCCTTTTCTTTTTGCGAATACAGACTAACACGGCTGTTACTCTGAAACCAATCACTAGTGTATTATCCTCACACACTCCTGAAGTATTGTCCCCACTGTACAATGGTGATTGGGGCCCGAGAAACCAAGTGACTTGCTCAGGGTCTCACAGGAACTCTGCAGCAGAGCAGTGATTTGAACTCAGATCTCCCAAGCCCTAGGGTAGCATCTTAATCACTGAACCAGCCTCCTCTTGAACCACTGGACAATTCTTCCATTTGCAGGCCACCCCCAGAACCCTGCCCCCCTACCTCCTCAATCACCCCCAGGCTAGCCCCATATCCTTGCTCACCCCCCATAGTTCCTCTGGCATACCATGCAGCAGCTCACTGGAAAGCCTAAGGGAAGTGGGTGTCTGTGCGGATAAGCAGGGCTGTGTGTGGCTTGGCCTGGGGATGGCAGAAGGAGGGGGAAGAGAGCAGTGGGGGTGAAGCTCTTCTCTGATGACCCACGCACAAGTTCAGCCCCATGTCCCTCACAGCACTGCTTCCCCTCCTGGCCCCATTGCAAAGCTGCGCTCCTCCCATGTCCCCTTTTATAGAGCTTCATTCTTCCTGGACTCCCCAAGGGGCTTCTTATAGCTGCTTTCAACAACCACCAGGATGGAGCAACAATTACCAGATCTGGCAGGGGAGCCCATGTCAACGCACAGGGGAGGTATAAAGGTGGTAATACATAACAACACAGTTCGCTCTCCCTGTGACTAGCTATCAGCATTGCTACCTATTTATTAAATATGCTTTGAGGTGTGTATCTCATCAGTGCAAACCATAAAAAGCAAGGAAATCAGCAGTTACATCTTTCCACAACTCCTCAAATTCACCTTGTTCCTCTCAGTTTTCTTCTTTCCACCATCTGCAGCCCAAACTCATCATGGGAATATATATGTCATCCATACATCCAGCACTGAAACACAGCGACCTCTGAGCTAGAGCCCTGTGTGGGACAATTTTTAATCCTGCTCCTGTTCCAGCCCGCAATACACACTCCTATTCTCACCCACTCCCGCTATTATGGCAGCAGGTCCTGTGGGACCCATGGTGGAGGAGGGCACTGCAGGCCTCTACTCTGAGGTGGAAGACCATAGATATTTAACAGCCCACAGCAACCCTTCAGCAAAGGATGGGAAGCAAAGACAACTCCTGTATCCATTTGATACAGTGCAATTTAGGGTAGCAGAAAAAATGGTTACTGACCTCTCGTAACTGTTGTTCTTCGAGATGTGTTGCTCATGTCCATTCCATTCTAGGTGTGCGCGTGTCCACATGCACAATCGTTG
This sequence comes from Lepidochelys kempii, assembly GCF_965140285.1. Lineage (NCBI taxonomy): Eukaryota > Metazoa > Chordata > Testudines > Cheloniidae > Lepidochelys > Lepidochelys kempii. The sequence goes on along the minus strand of NC_136388.1, from coordinate 102,964,114 downwards.
GAGATTTTTGCCTTAGTGGTATCCGTTGGGCCAACTGTGGTGCCCCCTTTAGTGCCACACTCATGCATCGGTATATCAGGCACTGCCAGCCCTGCGCCCTCTCAGTTCCTCCTTGCCAGCAACTCCAACAGAGGGGTAGGTAATGGAATGGACGTGAGCAACACATCTCAAAGAACAACAGTTACGAAAAGGTAGATAACCGTTTTTTCTTCTTTGAGTGCTTGCTCATGTCATTCCATGCGAGGTGACTCACAAGCAGTATCCGTGGAGGTGGGCTCGGAGTTCACAGTCTTGCAGCTTGCGGCACTGCTCTGCCAAAGCCAGCATCATCTCGAGCTTGCTGGGTAAGCGCATAATGATATGTGAACATGGGTGTCAGGTGAAGCATCGACTGGGGGAGGCTAGCCCACAGCCGGCCCCTTCCCCCTGAGGACCTGCCCCCCCTCCACCGCGGGAGGCCCCCCCCGTAACCCCCCCGGCCTCTGAGTGCAGGATGGGCAATGCGTGGCCCCCGGCCCCAAGCACAGGGCGGGCAGGCAGCGCGCAGCCCCCCCAGCCCCAATGCCCACAGCCCCCCCAAGCACAGGGCTGAAAATTGCAGGGTATAGCCCTGAGATACTATGTCCAGCAACCAGCGGTCCGAGGTAACTGCGACCAGGCCGAACAATAGGGACGAAATGGTCGAGGAAAGAACAAGGTGGATCCGGGGAATTGACTGGGGCGTCGCTCTCGAGCGCACCTTCAAAACGAAGCATGCCGGGGGCCAGAAGCTTATTCACCAGGCTGGGCTGTGCAGGTGAGCGGGAGGAGGAAAGGTGGCGACAACTAAAGGTCGTGTCTCTGTCCCTTCTTGCAGACCCCTGATGAGGCTGCCACGGCCTTGGCCGGAACTGCTTCCGTGCAGACTGCGGCGTATGCATGCCCAGCAAGCGAAGGGTGGCCTTAATGTCCTTTAACCCATACAGCCTCGCATCAGTCTGCTCCAAAAATAGACCGTTCCCATCGAATCGTTCCCATCGAAACTAGACCATTCCCTGGATCAAGGTCTGCATCTCGTGGGACAGGCTGGCGGTCTGAAGCCAGGAGCTGCGTCTCATGACCACCGCCGACGCAAACGCCCTAGCCACCAAGTCGCACAGCATCTGGAGAGAGCACCTAGCCGCCGCAGTGCCCTCCTCCACCAGGGTGCCAAATTCCTGGGCCAAACCCTGCGGGAGGGACTCCTTGAACTTACGGAGGTTCATAAGTTAAAATTAGTTAAAATTGTACCTGCCCAAGAGGGCCTGATGGTTCGCCACCCAGAATTGCAGGCTGGCTGCTGAATAAATTTTTCTCCCAAAAAGGTCGTCTTTTGGCCTCTTTATTTTGGGGAGTTGAGCTGGTGTGCCCTGCTTGTCCTTTTCATTGGCCGCAGAGACAACCAGAGAGCCCGGAGGTGGGTGGGTATAAAGGTATTCGAACCCTTTGACCAGGATGAAGTACTCCTTTTTGGCCCTTTTGGAGGAGAGAGGATGGACAACGCGACCTTGGCAATTTTCAGAACCCCATTCCGTACTAGTAGTGCAGAGTGGGCTGGGATAGAGGCTGAGAGGATATTGAACAAGGTGTCGACCTGCTCAGCCATCTCCTCCACCTCTAGGCCCACGTTCTCAGCCACTTGTCGAAGCAGGGCCTTGGGTTCTTTAAAATCATCTGGTGGGCTGGCCCTGGAGGGTCCCACAGCCCTTCTTGTCTGGTGCCAGGGAGCTGTGCTTCTTCATTTTCTTTCTGGGCACCGGTGATGGGGAGTGGTGACGGGCAGAGCCCAGTGACGGGGGTGCGCTGTGCACTGAGGACGAGGTACTAGGTGAGTCTTGGTGGGACGGCTCGGAAGCCAGACTAAGGGAAGCCTCCATGAGGAGATCCCGCAAATGAATATCCTGCTCTTTCTGATTTTTGGGTCGAAACTTTTTACAAATACGACACTTGTCCTTCACATGTGATTCCCCCAAGCACTTGAGGCAGCTGTGGGGGTCACTTACTGGCACAGGCCTGTTACAGTCCACGCAGGGCTTAACTGGGACTCTAACTTCTAACTCCTAACTACACTTAACAACTACTTAACACTAACTACTATAAACAACTATTTACAAGGCCCTAAGCCTCAAAGTCAGAAGTGATGAAATCACTAGCCCTTGCTATGCACAGGCGGTAAGAAGGAACTGAGAGGGCGTAGGGCCAGTGGTGCCTGACATACTGATGCATGAGCATGGCACTCAAGGGGGGGCCACAGCTGGCCCTACGGATACTGCTAAGGCAGAAATCTCCGACAACCGCGCACATGGGCACGCACACACCTAGAATGGAATCAACATGAGCAAGCACTCGAAGAAGAATATAAGTGACTGACTTGGAATTTGGTTAGGACACTAGGGTTCGTACCCCAATTCTTACCAAAAAAGTGCCAAATGATCTTCACTGAATGATGAGTGATCAGAACCGTGGTGTCTCATCCGTCAGATGACACCTCATGTAAAAATGTAACTAGATACAGATGGGAACCACAGTGCCACTAACCAACATACTGGGGCTCTGATTGGTTCAGAACCGACTCAGAAGAAAGAACATCTCCTGGATTACCCTGGAGTGGTCAATCTCCAAGCAATACAACCTAGCTCGGGAGGGCTAATAAGATCATGGTCAGAGTTGGTATGGCTCAGTAATTCTGGAAGTTTGTGATCACTAGCACTGAGAATACCTAGAACTTTCAGAATACCAACCATCTCCTCTAACCTGGTACATACCAAACCAAAAATAGCTTCTCCATGGTGACATCTGTCATGACAATGGAACCTGCCCACTGCCAGAGCCTGATTTCAGGAGAGACTATAGTGGATTAAAGCTATGGTCAAGGTCCTGGAATCTGGAGAAGCTTCATTTCCTCAGGCACAGTCATGCTGAGAGAACCTGATACACATGGAGGACTTGCCTGGCCTGGTTTGGGAACCAGGATTTTTTTTATAGGTGCACAGACTAGTCACAGACAAGGAGTGTTTGGACTGCACCAAACAAACATTTTCCAGACAAGGCCCTAATGTTGTGAGCATTTTGGGTAAAAGGACTCCTGGAATCCTGCAGGGTTGCCTTGATGGCTGATGGCAAACTATGTATGAGGGTGGGACCTAAAACCCAAAAGAATCCAAGGGAAGATGGCTTTTGTTGACTTGTGTTTGTGTCTGTCTCTTTTCTTATTTTCCACTCTAAGTTGCAGAACTAGTGGATGTCAGGCCCAATGAGGCTCAGGCTCTTGTGTCTCTGGGGTTTGACAATGTACCCAGCTGTGCTGAATATAGTCCCTCCCTGCTTGTTTGATTGTTGATCCTGATGTGGGAGAGGAAGAAACTTCCCCTATCAAACTGACCCTGCCTCCCGCTCCCCAATCTTCAGCCTGACTGAATGTTGGTGGACAAGGGTGTTCCTGCCTGCCTGACAGAGGTGCCAGCTCTGGCCTGAGGTAACCACTCTACAACTTCACACCTGCATCTGATCATATCAAAGCATCTCTTTCCTTTTCCCTCCTCTTCTGCCTTTTCTCTTTCTGTGTCTGTTTATGGTTAGGAGAAAATTGATGTAACAAAACCAGAGCTTTGTAAGCAAGCTGAAAGCATATTGTTTGCAATCTGTTTGACACTGTTTTCATGACCATATGCATACTGCCATCATAAACTTAACAATGTCATCCTCATCATGTAAGAAAGGTGTAAGAGACTGAGCTGATTTTGTAAACTTTTTTCTTTGAGCACATCATTAATAAAATGAAAGGTTTACATTACGTGTGGACATTAAGAAGCTAGTACCTGAGCTAATGGAAAAGAACCCTAAAATATAGTACTAGCCATGGGATACAAAGTAACATCAAAATAATCCTGTAACCACAACATTTCTTCTACTGTCTCTAACAAGAAGTTTTCACCAGCAAAGTCAGGAAAGTTCTGGCTGCTTTGTACTTTGCTGTACTTGTTTACCCTGGTTGTAACTTAGATTATAAACTGTTTGGAGTAGTTCTTTTTAATTTTTTTGTTCAATACTTTGCAAAATGGGGCCAGAATCCTGAAAGGAACCCTTAGGCACTACTGTAATACAAGTTATTGTTGTGCTGGAGGGTGTTGGTGGCTGCCAGCAAATGTGTCTTTGATTTATGGGCAATCCTAGACATTGATGAAGCTGATGGATGTTTTGGCTGCCTTTTATTCAGGCTAAATGGAAGAAATAATTAAACTCCTTTATGGAGTTAGATAGCTGAATCAATAGAAGCCACCGCTCAAAGTGCTGGCCTGCATGGGAAAGCCTGAGCAAAAACTAACTCATGGAGAATAAGAGATTGGTGGAGCTGCATGTGTCAGAAAGCAGCAGAAAGCCTAGAGAAAGCCAGAGGAGCACTGGTAGTGTGGCCCTGACAGGGAGCAGAAACAGAGCTCCTTGAGACACAGGACTGTCTGGAAAGCAGGCATGGACTGCTCAACAAGGCAACTGCCTCTTGTTTTTTGTTCCTACTGTGTTCAGGAAAACCAGACATTGTGGACATTCTCTGTAAATAAAGAGGACTGAACTGAAGAAGTACCTGACTCACATAATCAATTTATCCTTCAAATGGAAACAACTCAGCAAGGCCACAAATATTGGCTAACCACTTGGTCAAATAGGCAACATTGGTGTTAGAACTGGGATAGAGTTTCCAAGGAGAGAAATTATAAGTTGGTATTACTGTGGAACCAAGATGGAACAAATAATGGAGGTGCTTGCAGAAATCAGAGATGGCCAAAAGGAATTAAAACAAGATTTACAACAAGAGCTGAAGACGTCTCAAAAGAATTTAAAATAGGAGCTGGAGATTTAGTGAAAGGAATTAAATTGACATCTGGAGGTTGCCTAGCAATGACTGAGAGATGACCGGCTGCTGGAGATAAAATGTTCATCAGGGCAGCAGCTACAAAGTATCCTGGCAATTTGGCAGCCCAACTACAGAAACTCTCAGTCTGGACTGGCAACGTGGATCCAGGATGTGACCAGCAAGAGGAGAAAGAGGAGAGGGTGTTCCAGGAACCAGGGAAGGTCAGGAAAGCTTTGGCCAACTTAGAACTTGCTAACACTGATAAGCAGCACTGAGGACTTTAGGAGCTAAAAGATTAGCTTCATCAAGAAATCAAAGGGTCAAAAGCCACAGGAAAAGCCAAGGCAAGGAATCAGGCCAGCCAGAGAACTTGAGAAAGACAGGATATTTACAACAGTTCTCGATCCTGTTTGTAGCCCACACAGGCCCAGACAGGAGAGGTTGGATTGTTCCAACTCAAGTGGTACAAAATCCCACTTCTGTGAGGGGAAAACTCCCTGGGAGGCTTACATAGCTCAGTTCAATTTCACAGCCCCAATGAATGGCTAGTGAGATGAACAGAGAGGTGGTTTCTAGCAGCTAACTGGAATGGCCCAGCTCTGATGGCGCTGCAGGATTCACTCCCAGAAAAGAAACTGAGTTATCTGTATCTGGTGCAAGCCCTTGACATGAAGTTTGGAGCTAGTCATCAATCGGAGCTAGCCAGGCACAGCTAAGAGCTAAAAGGAGTGTGGGGGAAAGAGACCACATGTAAGGAGATTTGTGTTCCTGGCATATCTAGATGCCAGGAGGACTTCTAGAATACATTAGGAATGCACCAAGTTATAGATGCTCAGATGGATGTGGATTTGCAGATTAAGATCAGTGAAAGAAGGCCAAGGTCACTCTGAGAGGCTGTGGAATTTGCCTCTGAACTTGACTCTTTCCTTGCAGCAGCCCACCAGAAGAGGAAGCAGACGTTAGTGAGGAGGATGGAAGCTGATCACCAGGAACCCTGTAAGTACAGCTTTGTGTCTAATATGCATGATGGGAAAGAGGATTCTAATGTGGTTCATGACATGATCCAACAACTGAAAAAAAATGACAGGTTTCAGAGTAACAGCCGTGTTAGTCTGTATTCGCAAAAAGAAAAGGAGTACTTGTGGCACCTTAGAGACTAACCAATTTATTTGAGCATAAGCTTTTGTGAGCTACGCTCACTTCATCGGATGCATACTGTGGAAGGTGTAGAAGATCTTTTATACACACAAAGCATGAAAGTATGCATCCGATGAAGTGAGCTGTAGCTCACGAAAGCTTATGCTCAAATAAATTGGTTAGTCTCTAAGGTGCCACAAGTCCTCCTTTTCTTTTTTTGAAAAAAAATGCTTAATGTGGTTTATAAAAGAAAGGAAATTGGCAAGGATGCAAAAAATAAGGGAAGCCATTCAGTTAAATGCTGGTACTGTGAAAAAATTGACTACAAAAGGAAGGGTTATTATAAATTTAAGGCAGCCCAGGACAGAGCATCCCGAGAACCTAATGAAAGTCCCTTACCCAGTTTGGGAAATGTGGGACACCAACCTGAAAGTGCAAACCTTGGAGGAACAAGAACTACTCCCACAGTTTTTGATTAGATCTGGGCAGCTGAACAACCATAATAGGAGTATGGCTATTGAGTATGTAATAGGATCTGTGAAATGCACAAGAATAGCGGACAGTGGCTCACACATAAGTTATTAGACTAGACAAGCTAGTAATGTTAGGAAATAGGGAACCAAAAACTGATCTCAAATGGAGACAGTGATGGGAACATGCACTTGTCCAAAAATGGGGAAAACTAGGTTTGAAAACTGAACCTCTGCAATTTGAGCAAGATGTTGGGTAGCTGAGCTAGTCAATGAGCGAGTTGTTTTGGATTTTATTATGTCCAACTGCTGGAATCAATGACAGGAAAGGAGTCCTGCAAATTCAGTCTGGAAATTCCCTTCAAAGAGGTGGCCCAGATTTTAAAAATTGTTTATAGGCAATTGGTTTGCAGTGAACAAATTGTTCTGCCTCCAGGGGGTCAGAAACCATAACAACAGCTACATGCTGTGGTAGCATTCCAGCAAGGAAAAGATGGGGTTTGGTTGAGATCTGCATTAAGACCTATGGTCTTGGGGGAAATTTTAGCTGCTAAAGTTATTGTGGATCTGAAGCAGGAATGGATTCCTGTTCATTTGCCAAATGCTTCTGAAAAAAAGTAAAAAAGGGAACCATTGTTGCAAAATGGGAACCAGCAGATCTAGTAAATGTGACTGTAGAAGAAAACTACAAGGGGATGGAAATAAAGGTAAGTTCCCAGAATTTTGACTGGACTTGTTCCAATGCAGTACCTCAGATTTAAAGGAGAAGCAGCAGAATGATCTAAGACACTTTTTGGTTAGAAATCAGAGGTTATTCTCCAGTTCCATCAAAGGCAGAGATTATACTGCACTGGTCCAGCACAAGATTGATACTGGGGAAAACTCACGCATTAAACAGCCACCTGACTATCAGTTGCTAAGAGAGAAGAGGTTTCAGAGTGGTAGTCGTGTTAGTCTGTATCAGGAAAAAAAACTAGGAGTACTTGTGGCACCTTAGAGACTAACAAATTTATTTGAACATGAGCTTTTGTGGGCTAAAGCCCACTTCATCAGATGCATGCAGTGGAAAATACAGTAGGAAGATATATAGATATACAGAGAACATGAAAAATTGGGGGTTGCCATACCAACTCTTAATGAGATCAATCGATTAAGGTTGGCTATTATCAGCAAGAGAAAAAAAACGTTTGTAGTGATAATCAGGATGGCCCATTTCAAACAGTTGACAGGAAGGTGTGAGTAACAGTAGGGGGAAATTAGCATGGGGAGGCTTTGTAGATCATTAAGGAAATGTATCACAAAGACATAATTGAGCCTTCGACCAGTCCTTGGGCCTCACTCATGGTTCTGGTTAAGAAAAAAGATGGCAGCATCACATTCTATGTGGACTATAGAAAACTAAATTAAGTCACTTTGAAGGATTCTTACCCATTGCCACAAATAGGTGATAGTATGCTGCAGCAAATTCAGTCTGTTTTTCCCCACTGGATTTTAAAAATGAGTATTGGCAAGTGAAACCAAAGGACAGGGAAAAGACTGTTTTCAGAACAGAACAGGACCTGTGGCAATTTAAAGTGATGGCTTTCAGCTTGTGTAATGCATCAGCCATGTTTGAGAAGCTTATGGAGAAGGTACTGCATGGCATGCCTCTCTCAAAATGCGTGTTATACCTAAATGATATCTCGGTATATGGAAAGACCTTTGAATAGAAACCCGCACATCTACAAATGGTCTGTGATAAGCTTAAAGCTGCCAATCTGAAACTGAACCCAAAAAAATGTGAGTTGTTCCAAAAAGGTAACCTAACCAGCACACACAGACAGTGAGGAGGTATTTCCACTGACCAAAGGAAAATTGAGGCTGTGCAGAACAGGTCAGCTGCTCAGCTGCTTTACAAAGTGCCCTGAAGTTTATCCAATAAGGAACCCAAGAGGCTGTAACAATAGCAGAAGTTCTAGTAAATGAATCCTTCACTGGATTTGGGGTCCCCAGTACAGCTGGGTGAGTAATTGAGTTTGGTTCTCAGCAGGTCTGGAAAATCTAAACATTTTGTTTCTGGGCATTTTTAAAGGGCTAGATTCACAATCATCAGCAGCAGCCACTACTGCTGCCTCCATGATATCTTTTAACCGGTTGGTTTGAGCAGGGGCTCTCAGCCTTCCCAGGCTGCTGTGCCCCTTCAGGAGTCAGCTCTGTCTTGCGTACCCCCAAGTTTTACCTCACTCAAAAACTACCTGCGTACAAAATCAGACCTAAAAATACAAAAGTGTCACAGCACAGTATTACTGAAAGATTACTGCTTTCTCATTTCTACCCTATAATTATAAAATACATCAACTGGGATATAAATCTTGTGCTTACATTTCAGTGTATAGCATAGAGCAGTACAAACAATTCATTGTCTGTATGAAATTTTAGGTTGTACTGACTTCACTAATGCTTTCTATGTCGCCTGTTGTACAAGTAGGCAAATATCTGGGTGAGCTGATGTAACCTCGGCAGAACTCTGGATACCTCCAGGGGTACGTGTGCCCCTGGTTGAGAACCACTGAGCTAGGGCACTTATCTGGGCTGTGGGAGACCTGGGTTCAAGTCCCCCCTCAGCCTGAGGTAGAGCAGGGATCTGAATTTGGGTCTCTCATCTTGGATTTTTCACAGTGCAGACCAGGCCTGAGATGGAGTGGTGTGCTGGAGGGCTATGGGGGCTTCTGGCCAGCATGTTTGATCTGTGGGCAATCATAGACATTGCTGAACCCGATTAACGTGCTAGCTACCTTTCATTCAGGCTAAATGGGAGAAGCAATTAAGCTCCTTTGTGGAGTAAGATAGCTAGAACAAAAGAATCATAGAATCATAGGACTGAAAGGGACCTTGAGAGGTTATCTAGTCCAGCCCCCTGCACTCATGGCAGGACTAAGGATTATCTAGACCATCCCTGACAGGTCTTTGTCCAACCTGCTCTTAAAAATCCCCAATGATGGAGATTCCACAATCTCCCTAGGCAATTTATTCCAGTGCTTAACCACTCTGACAGTTAGGAAGTTTTTCCTAATGTCCAACCTGAACCTCCCTTGCTGCAATTTAAGCCCATTGCTTCTTGTCCTAGCCTCAGAGGTTAAGAAGAACAATTCTTCTCCCTCCTCCTTGTAAAAACCTTTTATGTATTGAATGCCACCAGCCAAGGTGCTGGCCCATGTAGGAAGTCCTGAACAAGAACTAGCTCAGGGAAAGTAAGAGGGGTTTCTCTTGGACTGATTGAAAATACAGAGATTGTGCCATTGATTGGTGGAGCTGTGAGTGTCATCAGGAGAAAGCCAGAGAAACACTGTTAACATGACCCAGAGAGGGAGCAGAGAAAGAGCTGGAGAAGCAGGACTGGGTTTCTGGGCAAGGAAAGTCCCACGTATTGTTTGTTCCTATGGTATTCTGGGAAATAGGACTTTCGGGGCAATCGTTGTAAATAAACAGGTTTGCACCAAAGAAATCCCTGACTTGTATAATCAATTTCTTCTCCTAATGAAAAAACTTGGCAAGAACCTGCTTGGGCCAAGGGGCAATGTTATAAATAAAAAACTGGGGAGTTAAAATCTTCCAGGAGGGTTGGAGCCTGGGATTGTGACATGTATGGGTTGCTTCTGAAGTTCCCCATCCCCTCCTTCAAATTGATTTGGTGTCCATCTACTAGTACCAGGGACTCTCCCTTGTCCATTCTGCATAAAATGTTTCTGCTTCTGTCACCAGTCTGAAGCTCATACCTCCACAGCACACCACCCCCACTGGAGTGGTCAGAGCTGTATCGATACTGGTCACTACTTCATTGTGAAAACAACCAGATCCTAGTTCTGGCCTTGCTCAAAATGACACAATTCCTCACCACTCCTCTGCAAAGGCCATGATGCCGAAACTCCCTTTTTATTGCCCACATCCAGCTCTACTCACCCAGATCCTCCTTGCACTGGCCAGCCTGGGTGAAAAAGCTTCTACTGACTTCATAGCCACCAAAGAAGAAGAAGTAGCCAGGCACCTCCCGTAGCCAAGTACTGGTCAGGCCCTGGAAAAATCCCAGCAGGCCCTCAGATTGAAAGATATTTTTCACAGTAGCCCAGGTAGAGCTGCAAGAGAGAACACAGGCAATGTACCCAAACTCGGACCATAAGGGCCAGAAATGAAAACATAACGACACTTAGCATTACCTTTACCAACCCAGGATGATCAGTCAACCTAGAGCCATGCCATATTACCCCACATTCTCACTGAGACTGAATCCCAGATTCGTTTTCCAGGCCAAACTGGTCACATTCCAGCATTCGTGCTAGAGGCAGAATTTGAGGGGGAACGAAGAAAGGAGTAGGGAAGACTTGGTTTAAACTCATGTATCAGAGTGGGCTCTGGAGTATCATCCACTGACCTCCCTTGTTCCCTCATTTGCAAATGTTCTCCACAAATTGTCCATTGGAAACCTGGGATTAATTTGGGACATAGGCACAAAAACAGGAGAGCTGGGTAGCCTGGCAACCACAGCAGCAATGATCTGCACTGTGCCACGGGAGAGATGTTGGCTGCCAGCTCAGCCACAATACAGTGGCCAGGAAGTAGAGGAGGATGTTTGGTTGTGATAGAGGAAGGTTTCGGGTATGCTGTGGCATGCAGACCCACAGGCAGGCAGTATGGCCAGGAGGGACAGAAGGAAGCTGCAGGGCCCCACCCAGTAAGCACAAAGAACGTTTGCAATGCCTGGGTTTAGCACCAAGTCAGTTCTAGTCAGCTGGGCAGTGTGACACCCTCATCTTCCTGGGCAAGAGGGAATTCAGACCTGCTGCCTCACTCACAAACCTTCCACCAGGGCTGTGTGTAATTCACCAAAGCCTGGCCTGCTTCCCAAGGGGCTGCGATGTACCTGTGACATGCCAGTGCTGTTCGCCCAGTGACCTTCATCTCAGGTAAGGCCTGCATGTGGCATTTCACCAACTCCGCAGGGCACAGCACCATAGAGGAAAACACAGAAGAGAACGAGCCGGCAAGCGCACTCTGCAGGTTGCTGGCACCACAGGGCCCAAGAACACAAATGTTAGAGCTGAAGCTCGCCCCGCACAGGCCCAGGCTCTGCAGAGGGCCAAGCAGAGGCCCTCATCACCACTACCCTAGAAGAGGAATGTGACCTGCCTCCCCAACCCTGACTATCCCTTTGCTCAGGGACATCCCCACAGCCTTCTCTTGGGCCGTCACAGATGGAAAACATGGGCGACTCAGCTTCCCAAAATGGCATCACCCTAAATGCTGCCCCAAGTGCCCCCAACCTGAGCCCTGCAATGGGGCTTACAGCAGCCTTGCCACGCTGCTCCGCCTCCTGAGGTGTCCCCATGCCACACGCCTGCAGGGCCAGGCCATACCTCAGCTCCAGCACACTGCTCAGTCCAAACAGCTGCCTCACCAGCTGCTGACAGAAGCCATAGCAAGCGAACAGCATTGCGTTCTCTGCCACGTTAGCGAGCAGGGCTGGGGCGGTGCCCTGGTACAGCCCGGGCAGCCCTTCCTGCTGGTATGTCCGGACTGAGCAGTCAAAGAAACCCCGGTACATGGTGGGGAAGGTCTGCATCTTCACCTTGATTGTGTCAAAGGGCTGCCCACTAACCACGCATGCCACCCCGCCTGCAGAGACAAACCCACAGTCACCTCAGTGCCCCCCTTTGCCTCTGCTCCAGGGGCAAAGCCTCAGAGCACCTCAATGCCAGTCCTTCACCCCCAGCCCCTGGGGCAAAGCCCCCAGGTACCTCAGTGTCCCCTTAACCCTCCTAGGGCAAACCCCCAAGCTACCTCAGGACCAGTTCTTCACACATACACCGCCCCACCCAGGGCAAAGCCCCAGGGTACCTCAGTGCCAGGTGCTGGAGGTTGTAAGTCTCCTCTTCCCACAGCTGAGAGGCCCAGGATTGCAGGTGTCCTCTGAGCTAGAATTCCTCCCCCCGATAAGTTTTAACTTGCTCCTGAACTGTGGTTCTGCCTTATTTCAGGGATTCAGGTCCAACTCCTGCTGCCTTCCAGGCCTCACCGCTCTTCCTGTGGGGGCCCTATCCATGCATTTGGGTCAGGGCTCCCCTTCTCCCCAGCCTGGTATCTTGCCCTTCTGAGGAACCCAGATATGCTCCCAAATGATTCTACCTACCAATGCCCTCCGCCCCTTGCAGAGGACAGGCCCCAGCTCCCAGACTCACCTGCTGCCCCTGCAGTGAGGTGAACCAGTGCTTGTACCAGTGGGTGGGACTTGGCTGTGTCTGCAGACATCTCAGCGAACTGGACCACGCTGGACCCTAGAGCAGGAACCAGGCTGCAAATCAACCCACTACCAGCTCAGTGATGCAGAGAGCAGGGCAGGCAGCAGAGAGCAGAAGCAACAGGCTTAAGAGGCCAGCCTGCTGAAGAACCATATTGATCAAGTTTTCTTTGTACCTTTGGGAAGCAAACAGCAACTCTGAGATATCTGGGTATTTGGGGTGGAGGACCAGGTGCAGATTTGAAAGAGGGATTCGAGTCAGGGACATAGGGATTGGGAAGTTTGTGGGGGCTGTGAAGGAGGCTATTGTGGGTGCTGGGGTAGGACAAGGGCTGTGGAGCACGGAAGGTTGTGGGGAGCACAGGGACTGTGGAGATATGAGGGGGCTGTGGGCACAGAGGCTGGAGGGCATGTAGGGCGGCTGGAGGGAGCACAGAGGTAGGGGGAGCTATTGGGTGGTGGGAAAGAATTGCGGAGGCTGTGGGACGCAGAGGCTGTGGAGGGCATATGGACTGAGGCTACTAGGCAGGTTGGAGTGGGGCACAGGGCTGGTGGGAGAAGGCCTGGATGGGGGAGCCGGTCTGCCCCACTGACCCGGGTCTGAGTGGCATGGCACCTCAGCATTGTTGGCAGCAGCTGAGTCCTGCCTCAGCTGCAACGGAATGGATCAGGAAGCAGTAGTGGGCAGAGAAGTAGCCAGGGGCACAACTTGGGATTGCTAAGGGGTGCTGCACTTCCCTGGAGCAGCTTTGGGCTCGGAGTGCATGCAGATGGTGCTGGGGCAGTGGGTGTGTGTAACAGGGTACCAGGGCAGAGGGTATGTGTGGAGGTATCGGGGCACAGGGGGGTAGTGAGAGTGTATATGGGGTGCAGTAGGGCAGAGGGCACGTAGCAGGAGTGTGTATGTGATCTAGCGGGGCAGAGGGTGGGTAGCAGGAGCGTGTACGGGGTGTAGCGAGGCAGAGGGTGGGTAGCAGGAGCGTGTACGGGGTGTAGCGGGGCAGAGGGTGGGTAGCAGGAGCGTGTACGGGGTGTAGCGGGGCAGAGGGTGGGTAGCAGGAGCGTGTACGGGGTGTAGCGAGGCAGAGGGTGGGTAGCAGGAGCGTGTACGGGGTGTAGCGGGGCAGAGGGTGGGTAGCAGGAGCGTGTACGGGGTGTAGCGGGGCAGAGGGTGGGTAGCAGGAGCGTGTACGGGGTGTAGCGGGGCAGAGGGTGGGTAGCAGGAGCGTGTATGGGGTGTAGTGGGGCAGAGGGTGGATATTGGGAGTGTATACGGGGTGCAGCAGGGCAGAGGGCACGTAGCAGGAGTGTGTATGATCTAGCGGGGCAGAGGGTGGGTAGCAGGAGCGTGTACGGGGTGTAGCGAGGCAGAGGGTGGGTAGCAGGAGTGTGTACGGGGTGTAGCGAGGCAGAGGGTGGGTAGCAGGAGCGTGTACGGGGTGTAGCGAGGCAGAGGGTGGGTAGCAGGAGCATGTACGGGGTGTAGCGAGGCAGAGGGTGGGTAGCAGGAGCGTGTACGGGGTGTAGCGAGGCAGAGGGTGGGTAGCAGGAGCGTGTACGGGGTGTAGCGAGGCAGAGGGTGGGTAGCAGGAGCGTGTACGGGGTGTAGCGAGGCAGAGGGTGGGTAGCAGGAGCGTGTACGGGGTGTAGCGAGGCAGAGGGTGGGTAGCAGGAGTGTGTACGGGGTGTAGCGAGGCAGAGGGTGGGTAGCAGGAGTGTGTACGGGGTGTAGCGGGGCAGAGGGTGGGTAGCAGGAGTGTGTATGGGGTGTAGTGGGGCAGAGGGTGGATATTGGGAGTGTGTACGGGGTGCAGCAGGGCAGAGGGCACGTAGCAGGAGTGTGTATGATCTAGCGGGGCAGAGGGTGGGTAGCAGGAGTGTGTACGGGGTGTAGCGGGGCAGAGGGTGGGTAGCAGGAGTGTGTATGGGGTGTAGTGAGGAAGAGGGGGGTAGTGGGTATGTGTACAGGGTGTAGCAGGGCAGAGGATGGGTAGCGTGTCTCAGTGCAGGGGGTATTGTAGAAGAGGGGTAGTGTGTGTTTGTGTGTGTGTGTATGTGAAGATGGAGCAGTGGGCGTGTGGGCAGATGGGGGTTGTGGGGGCAGGGGTATCAGGGTAGTGAAGAGCTGTGCAGTAGAGGATCCAGGCAGAAGGGGGAGTGGGGATGTATTTAAAGAGTATCAGGGGAGAGCAGTGTTGTACAAAGAGGTAGCAGGACAATGGATGTATGTGCGGGGATGCAGTGGGTAAAGTGGATAGTGGAGGTGTGGGTAAAGGGGTGTCAGGACAGTAGGGGGTATGGCAGGTATTGGCAGTGGTAAAAGGCTATCAGGGTAGTGGAGGGGTGTGTGGTGGGGGATCAGGGCAGAATCACAGAATCGTAGAATCATAGAAGATTAGGGTTGGAAGAGACCTCGGGAGGTCATTGAGTCCAAAGCAGGACCAACCCCCAACTAAATCATCCCAGCCAGGGCTTTGTCAAGCCAGGCCTTAAAAACCTCTAAGGAAGGAGATTCCACCACCTCCCTAGGGAACCCATTCCAGTGCTTCACCATCCTCCTAATGAAATAGTGTTTCCTAATATCCAACCTAAACCTCCCCCACTGCAACTTGAGACCATTACTCCTTGTTCTGTCATCTGCCACCACTGAGAACAGCTGAGCTCCATCCTCTTTGGAACCCCCTTTCAGGTAGTTGAAGGCTGCTATCAAATCCCCCCTCACTCTTCTCTCCTGCAGACTAAATAACCCCAGGTCCCTCAGCCTCTCCTCCTAAGTCATGTGCCCCAGCCCCCTAATAATTTTCATTGCCCTCCGCTGGACTCTCTCCAATTTGTCCACATCCCTCCAATTTGTCCACAGAAGGGAGCAGTGGGGATGTGTTTAAAAGGGCATTGGCAGACGGGAGTAGTGGGTGTATGTACTGGAAGTATCAAGCCAGGGAGTCTAATAGGTGTGCGTGTAAAGGGGAAGTGGAGGGCTGTACAGTGGGGACTGGGGAGAGCGGAGCGAATAAAGAGGTATCGGGGCAGTAGGGGTGTTTCATGGCTGTACTGGGGCAAAGGGGAATCGTGGGGGGTGCATGAAGTCCACTAGGGACTTTGCTATTGCTTTTACCTGGGAGCTGTTCCGATTACTCTGGTGATGGGCCGCAATATAAACTCTTTAGACAAAGAGATGTGAAGGGACATTGGTGGGGGCTGTTTGCGCAGGCCTGTCAAGGCAGAGGTTGAGACTGAGAGTGTGAGGGAGGATAATTTGCCAGACACTACTAAATTCCAGCTCGGCTTTAATTTGCAGACTTCTTCCCTGCTTTCCAGCCAAACCTGATGCCCCAGGTGGCCCGGGAACATATTTCAGGCCCATTTACTCAGCCGTGACTTCCCAACGTCTGCCCTTTTTGCGGTGGGAGGGAGACCCTGGCGCATGTCTACCTGCAGTGCGCCAGGTTGCAGCCCCTCTTCCGGCTTCTCCAGAACCTCTTATTGAGGCACTTTTCCCCACACCTGTTTATTTATGCACACCCCATCCATGGCCCCACAAAGCGTCAGGACCACCTTGTCAACCTCCTCCCAACCATGGCCAGCCATTTATAACACCAGGGAGAGGAGGCTGGTTTGGGGGGGGGGGGGAGGAGTGCTCTGTGACTGTGGGACCTGGTTTAGTTCCCTTATCTGTTCACACATCCAGGCAGAGTTCCTTTGGGCCACATCTGCTGGCTCCTTGGATACCTTTGAGGAGCAGTGGGCACTGTCTGGGGTTCTCTGCTCGGTGTCCCCTTCAGGTTCCCTAATTTTGGCCCTTTGATCCTCACGCCTGTTCCTGTTTTTTTCCTTTATTGTCCCCCGAATTTAGTTGAGTTCTGGGCTCAGTATCTCCTCCACAGGCTTGGGGAGGAGGGGGGGGCTTTTAGCTGTGGGCAGGCTTACGCCACCCACTTCCCAGCACCCAATAAGATACTCAGCAGTGACCAGAAAGTACAGGGTTCAAAGGAGAGACGTGTCCCTGAGGAGGAAAGTGGGTTCTGCACTAGTCCTTCTAATACCTGCCCACATATGGTGAAGTAGATAGCTCAAAACATTAAATCAGTGGGTGCATTCTCCCTCTCGGAGAATCACAGAGCTTTCCCTGCTCTCCCCCTTGGCTGCAGTGCGGGAGGTGTTTTTTCCTGAATGTGCCCATCCTTCCCCCCTCCCTCCCAGTATGTGAGCCATACCATGGCCTCAAAGGTTCCAGGTATACTAACCCGAGAAGCCGCTTTGCAAATAGGATGTAGGAATCTCGTGTATCTGTCACATTTCAAAGCTAGCAAGTTCAAAACCTGTTAACGACATGAGTCTTTAATGTTCTTTATCAATTTGGTTTTAGATTAATTCCTACTGTGTTTTTAAAGCAAGAGGTACAACATCATGGGCCCACAAATAGCACAAGTTTTTCAAAATAATGATAAGAGTCCTTTGGCTTCACACATGTAGAAGGCCAAGTGAGAACCATACTTTCATGAGCAACTAGAATCTCTATAAAAACAGCAGAACTCAAAAAGGGAAAGCGGTTTAAATAGACAAATCAAACAACTGAGGCTAAGAAGATCCCATCCTATTTCAGAACTTTGGTGGGTTCCCATGACTTCTAGGAGGAAACAAGTTTAATGTGGCAGTTTTTATAGATTCAACATCTTTACATGGTTGAACTGTTCATTTCTAAATACAGACTGTTCTCTTTCTCTGGCCAGTGCTACCTCTCTTCATATCTAGTAGGTCTGGCAGAGGCCTTTAAAAGTCTTACAAGGTATTTGTACTGCACGCTATCAATCAAGTTAGTTCAAATAAGTCCTTTTTCTCTCTGTAGAGCAGATGTATAAGGATGGTGGAAGCAGCTTCCTCAATGCTCGTTGGAGGCACTTGACATTCCTAAACAGGTAACTACTAGCTGTTGGAGTGGAATAGTCTCTGCTTGTCCCAGCAGCCAGATTCCCCGCAAAAGATGGCACTAAGTTCCAGCTAGGAGGTTGTGCAAATGAGAGAGGCAGGACAGGGCCAACTGTGAGATGCCCTTCAGCAGACATATTTACAGGCACAAGCTGTTCAGGCGGATAGCTGCCATTAAGTAACTTGAGCCCTCTCAGTATATACTCTTGAGGGTCAGTCAGAAAATAACCCAATAAACCTAAAAGCCAAATAACAAAGTACCCTTGAACATCCATAACCCCCAACTCAGCCCACAGAAGACCAAGTACAGTTAAAATCACAGTTAAGGTAAAAACAAAAAAATACACATGCAAAGCCCCCTGATTGATGGAGCTTACAGTGCCTTCTGTAGTAAGATGAGGCCCTAAAACATTAACCCTTGTATCAGGGGGCCGGTATGATGCCTAAGGCCTGAACTAAAGTAATGGTCCAGACTTTGCTAATATAAAGCTAAGTTAATTTGTGAGCAAAAGGCAGGCCCCGCTCACAGAAGCTGGCAAGAAGAGGGCTGACGTTGCAAAAATACACATACCTAAAAGGTACCACAACACTCCGATATTTGCACATTCCACAGATAACAAGGAACAGGCTGACCCATCCTAAAGACGGGCAAAAGGGCAGTATGATGGATACGGTTGCTTTGTTCGAACCAACATGTACAAGGTGAGAGGCGGCACCTTGCTACATAGAGGGGTTGCACCTCAATACGTCAGGAGTGATGTGTAACTTGTTTGTACCTGTGTATAAGAACGCATCCCTGGGGAGTTGTCTTGGTCTGGTGTAGGGGGCAGTGGTAAATCCCGCCACTGACTGAGCCGGTCCAATGTCAGGGAGCACATAAGTACTAGCAGAACTGTAGACAGCTGATCTGGGGAGCTAGAGACTGTGTTTCGTTTGGCAATAAACCTGGCCGGGTGCCTTCGTACCTTATCTGAGTCTGTGGTCATTGGGCGGTTTGCTCAACATCTGGGGTGCCAGCTATCTGCGTAGAGCTGAGACAGCACACAGGGAGCACACACACACACGCAGCCAACTGTTATCAACATTGGATAGAGCAGAGCACCACACTGGTGACATCTGACACCACCTTCGGCTGAGCAGAGCTGCAGCGCTACAAGGAGTTAATGACAAGGGTGCAAGCAGCCAGCTGTTTTACAGCTGCTGTCATTCCAGTGTACAGTGAGTGGTGTCTCAATGACCAAGGCTCATTGGGTGCGTATTGGGAGGACTCTGATCATTTCAGTCCATGCCCAAGATGAAATGGGAGTGATGAACCCCAGACAGTGTACAGTGAATGAGCAGCCATGGTCATAGAAACATTGATGTGAAGAAGGGTCATTACAGGATAGAGACCCCGGAGCCTATACAGAGGCAGAACAATCAGTCCTGTCTGCCTCCTCTGAGTAATTGTTCCAGGGAAAGAAAGCTCCATTGATGGAAAAGTAAGGGAAGTGCAGAACTAGAAGTAATGAACATGGAGACTAAATTCTCTTACCTTCCTAGAATACCTTCACCGTACAGTTGGGAATTTCTCTAGGGAGCAGTGTGAGTTGAAAGCCAGAACTCAATGAATGCAAGTTAAGTGACACAAAGAGAACCAGAGATTAGAATATTGCAGGGCTTGCTCAAGCTATTTCCCATTAATGATTGGAAAGTTTGCCTGGTGAATGGGGGACTAAAATTAATTGGTTTAGGCAGTTCACTTTGAGGCACCCAGCTTCAGGGACCATCTCTGCACTGGCCTCTGGAGCAGTAGTTGCGCCAGTCAGGGAGTTGTCATGGAGTGGACCATACCTCAATGTGCAAATTGTTTTATGGACATCTGCTCTCCCAGTCATTATTGCATAGACCCATCTCCCCTCCCTCTAGTGATGCAGTATGATCTCTGAGGATAATTGCTGACATGGAAGAGTGATATTAGGAAAGTATTTAAGGTGTTTTAGATTCTTTTAATGTAATTTGATATCGGGAGAAAAGGAGGCAAGTCAATATCATGTGGCTAGCCAGCATTCTGCAGACCAATTTGCAAACCATTGGCTTAGGTGATCTAATGTGAATGCCTGGCTTACGTGATCCAGCTCCCATTTCTAATTCCAGAATTGACAAATAAAAACATGTAGTTACTTTCTTGGGCACTTGCACAACCTACGTCCTGACACCCTGATTCTGGTGGCTTTGGACTCCATTCTAAGGATGGGCTAAGGATTGTTAGGCTCCATATTTTCTTTTCCTTGGAACTGTAATAATAAGGACCAATTCCCCTAGAGCATCATCGCTATCAACACTTCCCTGCTCTGATTCACTCTCTCCTCTATAGGTGGCTCCCTCTGTATACAGATAAGAGATTAATTTGTATACCCTGGACACTAAACAGAAAAATTAGTGTTTTGGCTTCCCTCTGTGGTGGCACTATTTAGACTTGCCTGCCTGCGAGCATGATGCTAAGGCACAGGAAGCGGATTCTCTAAACACAGTCAGACTAGGAATACAGACAATAGGAAGAGGCATTCTGGCTCAGATCTTCTGTCTCTCTAGTGCAGTGTCCTTTCTCTAACATTTGCCAGCACCACGTTTCAGAAGAAAGTAAGTTTACTTACCTGTAACCGAGGTCCTTTGTGCATCCTCTGCATATTCCCACTCCTGGGATGTGCCAACCAGTGAAGCCTGAACAGTAAAATTCTACTACCAATAGCCGTTGGAGTATCCACGCAACTGCCTTACCTCTCCCACACACCCCTGAACTCTGGACATTCTAGGGCAATGGTTTAGAAAGGAGCATGTTGCTCCACTGCCTAGGTTCCATCCCCTGGGATCCCAAGTTCTCTGATAAGTAGGACTTCAAGGTAGTGGGGAATGATGGGTGGGGAGCGTGAATATGCAGAGTCTGTCTCGAAGAAACTCGGTTACAGGGAAGTAACCTTAACTTCTTCCTTTGGGTGTCCTGGGCATATTTCCACTCATGGGACAGATTAATAAGCAGTACTGGGACCCAGGATAATGGGAGCTGGAGTTCTAGTTAAACAAGGAGTACATGATTGCCTGCCAAACTTTGCATCCAATCTAGATTGCAGGTGTACAGAATAAGGTTTAGTAAAAGTTGAACAGAACGCCAGGTTGCTGCTCTATCTCTCTCTAACATAGGAACATGTCTAGAGAGCCATGCAAGCTGCCTTTGATCTAACTGAATGAGTTCTGATGCCCTGTAGAATGGATAATCCTGACAATTTATAAGATTCATATATACCCAATCTAACCCATCTACAGAGAGTCTGTACAGAAATACCTTTCCTTTGTTTTTTGGTCCATGAGCTATAAACAGCTTTGAAGACTCTCTAAACTGTTTAGTCCTGTCTAACTAAAAAGATAAATTACACACATTAGATGGGAGGAGAGCATTAGCTCTCCATAATGAGTATGGGGTTTGAGGAAAAATTATAGATTGATATATGTGAAAATCAGAGACTACTTTTGGTAAGAACTTAGAATGAGTGCAAAGAACCTCTTTATCCTTATGAAACACAGTAAATGGTGGATCAGCCATTAATGAATGCAATTCACATGCATCTTACGGAAATGATTGCTATCAAAAATACTGTTTTGGCAGATAAATGAATTAGAAACAGCTCTCCAGAGGTTCAAAGGGAGGTCTTATTAATTGTGCTAGTACTACATTAAGATCCCAGAAGGGCATAGGAGTTTTTATTGAAGGATACAAATTATTAGGGCCTTCTACAAACCCCTTAATTGTATCATTAGTACAAACTGATTTTCCCTCTACAGATGCATGATATGCTGATATGGCCGAGAGATGAACCTTAACTGAAGATGCTGAAAGAAATGTCTTCTTAAGATACAATAAATACTCTAATATTTAATTAATTGGTGCCACATACCGAGCCACATTACACATGGAAATCCACAATACAAACCTTTTCCATTTAAGACAATAGCATTTCTGTGTGGGTTCTTTTCTAGAATATAATAGTACATGCTGTACTTCTAATTAAAGGCTTTCTTCTAGTCCAGCTAACGGTCTACTCCCCATGCAATCAACAGAAGGGATCAAAGGTCCGGATGATAGACCTTCCCTGTTTGTTGTGACAAGTCCGATGTCTGTGGTAAAGGTTCCACTAATCCTTTTGACAGATGTATCAAATCTTTATACCACTGTTGTCTAGGCCATAATGGGTGCTATTAAGATCACCCAGGCTTTGTCCTGTCTTATCACTCTCTAAATAAGAGAATATGGGGGGGAAAGCATACATTAAACCCTGATCCCAGTGTATTAGAAAGCATCCAATATTGATTCCTTGCCTCGGTCTGCTCTGGAACAATATCTCTAGAATTTCCTATTGCTGCAATGGCGTTCTGTTCCGCTGCTACATGAATTGCTACTGGATGACTATCATCTTCTATACAAAGACTCTTGGCCTCCCTGTATAATTTCACAGGGTAAGTGCCTATTTGTCATAGTCTGTTACTACCTGAAACTGCTTTGTTTCCGAGTTGAGGTAGAAAAGACCTAAGGGCTAGTTTGATTGTGTCCATTCTAAAATATTGATGTGTAAGTTCCTTTCCTTTGGTGACAAATGATCTCTGACCAACATTTTGATGTTCAGATAGGCTCCCCATCCTGGGGTAGATGCATGTATTATTGCATTATGATGATCTATCCACCACATTAATGATGTTATGGAATTAATATTTTTCAATGCATGCTGTTTAAATCTGATTTGTAATTCTTTGCTAACCACTGCTGAAGGTTCTCTCATCTGGAGATGAGCATAAGGAATCAGTGCTGTGGTTGATACAGCAGACCTGGCAACCAAAAGAAGAAAACAATCAGTTGTCTTGGTATTTGGTGGTGGTGACATGTACATCTTTTTATTTTGACATCTCTCTCCTCTTTCAGAAAAGCTCTCCCCACAGCTGAATCCAATATGGCTCCTATAAAAAGAATCCTTTGACTATGGTTTAGGCATGACTTTCCCCCAAATTATATGTAATCCCAGACTGACAAATAGTGAACATATTAGATTTACATGTAGTAAGATCTGTTCCCTGGATGCTGCTTTTGTTAACCCATTGTCTAGGTACATGTATTGTGACAAAGTTCCTCCTCTACCTTGGTAGGTCTTGCGCTCATTGGCAGATTTGCTCGCCTTGGAGATTCACGGCAGCCCCCAGTTTGTCCATTTTCGTGAACCCACAGTCCAGGTCAATTCCTCCTGTATCTGACCAGGAGTTAGGAGGTTTGGGGGGAACCCGGGCCCACCCTCTACTCCGGGTTCCAGCCCAGGGCCTGTGGAATGCAGCCGGCTAGAGTGCCTCCTGGAACAGCTGTGCAACGGCTACAAACTCCCTGGAATACTTCCCCATGGCCTTGTCCCAACACCTTCTTTAGTCTCATCACAGGACCTTCCTCCTGGTGTCTGATAATGCTTGTACTTCTCAGTCCTCTAACAGTACACATGATCACTCTCAGCTCCTAGTGCCTCTTGCTCCCAGCTCCTCACATGCGCACCACAAACTGAAGTGAGCACCTTTTTAAATCCAGATGCCCTGATTAGCCTGCCTTAATTGATTCTAGCAGCTTCTTGATTGGCTGCAGGTGTTCTAATCAGCCTGTCTGTCTTAATTGTTTCCAGAAGGTTCCTGATTGTTCTGGAGCCTTCCCTGTTACCTTACCCAGGAAAAAAGGAACCTACTTAACCTGGGGCTAATATATCTGCCTTCTATTACTCTCCTATAGCCATCTGGCCCGACCTTTTCACAGTATACATACACCCCCACCTTTTTAGATATGCTGCCACAACAGACAGGCATTTTGTAAGCACAATGGGTGCTGCGGACAACCCGAAAAGGAGGACCTTGTACTGAAAATGGTCCTCTCCAGTAACAAAACACAGGTACTTCTGCTGACGTGATCTTATAGAAATGTGGATGTATGCACCTTTTAAGTCCAGACCTGTGAACTAATCCTGGAGGGAAAGAGAAGGTATTATAGAAGTTAGAGACAACATGCGGAAGTGAAATTTCTTTCTATAAGTGTTTGAACTCCTTCAATCCAAAGGCCCTCCATCTTTTTTTAGAATTAGAAAATAATGCAAGTAAAACCTCTTGCACCTAATTAGTAGAGACAGAACCTCCTTTTTTCAACAAATTGAGATAACTTTGATCTCTGTCCAGATATGAAGTAGGTTGGTTGCTGAGGGAAAGGTTTTGAACTGAATTGCATAACTGCATGAAATAACTTCTAATATTCATCTGTCCATTATTAACAAATCCCACTGGTAATAAAAACAGGACAAGCAGTCCCCAAACGGTGGATAAATAAAGTCCAAGGGGGACTGGTTTGAAGCTCTGTGTCCTTATGTCAAATTTGGTGTCTTGGAGAAACCATAGAAGACAGATTGGAAAAAAAAAACAAAAAAAACTTTCCCTTTATTATTGCAAGGTTTAAATGTCTTCCTCTATTGTAGCTGGTGTTGTGGGGTATAAATGTTGAGGTTGGCAGTGATATGGAATTCTCTGATAATTGTAATGAAGTGAAGGAGATGAAGAAGGAGGGTATTGCCAATGATACTTGGGTAACGGAGTCAAATACAGCCTCTTCCCTGTATTAAGGAAACCTTGGCAGTAGATCTTACATTGTTCCCCTTCTCTAGTACCTCATCAGTCTGAATCCTAAACAGACCTTCTCCTTCAAATGGACAGTCCTCAATCCTTCTTTTTGTTGAGACTCCTTCACGAGATCTTACCCATCCATGTCTCCTTAGTGAGCCAAAGCTACAGAACTTGCTGAAGTATCTGAGGAGTCAAAAGCCGCTCTCAACTACTGCTTAATGACATTCTGTCCTTCAGTCAAAATGGCATTTGATAACCGTGTGTTGCTCTGGGAGCACATTAAGGAAAGAGGGCTTTTTGTTCCAGAAATGGTATTGGTACCTAGCTTTGCCAACTTCATTAGTTGAATATGTGCACATTTAATGTAGCTGACGAAAATATTTTTTTCCCTAATGCATCCAGCCTCTTCCTTTCCTTATTCAATGGAGCAGAGTGAGCTTGGGCACCTTTTAATCTATAAAGTGCCACTTCAAAACACCAACAAATTAGGAGGTGGATGAGTATGAAACACAGCAAGTCATTCTTGAGGGAACTGATATAATTTGTCTGCCTTCTTAGACAGGCTGAGTGGTTGAGGGAGTTTTCCAGACTGCCTTTGCTGATTGAAGCAATCCCTCTAACAAGAGAAGTCTGACTTGTTGACTAGTCATTGCCCCTCAAATTTTGAAG
The DNA here is from genome assembly GCF_965140285.1 of Lepidochelys kempii. Lineage (NCBI taxonomy): Eukaryota > Metazoa > Chordata > Testudines > Cheloniidae > Lepidochelys > Lepidochelys kempii. The sequence continues at coordinate 102,939,105 of NC_136388.1, read as the reverse complement.
ATGTTGTGGAGCAATCATCGCATTCTAACAGAAGGAATATGTAATATTTTCAACATTCAAGATACTAACTTATGAAAGTCTACAGCATCTTCCGCTGGTGATGACACTGAGAGGACCCTCACATTTTCATCCAGAGAAGGCATATCCGTTAATTCTGAATCAGACTCTTCCAGCTCCAGTTCCTCCTTCTCGGATAATATTTCACCTATTTCCATATGCGACTTGTTCTGAGTAAGCTGCATTGGTTGGTCCTTATCCCTTGGATCTGACAACTGAAGGTCCTCCTCATACTGTTTTGCTGAAGGTCTGACCCTATACATTGGTCCTTCCTGATAAGGTGCCAGAAATGGCCAGTGAGAACACTTTGCCCAGGGAGGTACCTGCCACTCAGGTCAAAACCCCACTGATGGATCAGGCTGGAAATACCTTTATGCCAGTTGGTTCCCGTGGGGCTGCAGTGAACTGATTATAATAATTTTTTCCTGGTTCTAACCTGCAATCTGCATCACTCTTCTGGCCCCAATCCATTTGCGGCTCTGATGGGAACAGAGACAATAATCTTCTTGAAAAAGGAGAGCAGAGAGAAGTTCTTCTCCAGGGGTCCTGAAGGGGTCTTAGAAGAAGACAGCAGCACAGGGCTCCTGCCACTTTCCTGTTCTTTGCTGACTCTCGGAGAAGCAGTCAGCCTGACTGGGTGTAGTACCTCATGTGACGTGTCCTGAGACGCAGTACTAGCTCAACTGTCGACGGAGCCATGAATGGAGTTGCCTGACGAACTACTGCTTTAACTGTAATGCTATGCGGTGGCATGCTAGTTAGCAAACCCTCTTCAGTTCTCTTAATTGGATCCTTAAAGCTCACGCTCAGGACAGGCTCCTCTGGATCAGATAGTGTTGGATCCATAGAGGTATGACTCCTAACTCTGCACTGAAATCTTCAATCAGAGCCTGGCTCCATTATGAGATTCTTTCCTGGTAAGTCCTTCTCCCTCCGAGTAGCTCTTTGTAATGAGGCCGACCCCAATGAGGGCTGCACATTTTTCCTCGGTACTGCAACAAAGTCTCTCTGAATCGGGACAACTCTGGAAACAGATTGTTGGACCCTAAACTCTCTTGGATCCTATGTCTGAAACAGAAGCGGAATCTCGCTTTTCCCTGGCTCATTTGGTTAGAGGGGGAATTGAAGCTGGTCTCTGAGAACTGGCCGCTGCCATCAGTGCTTTTTGCAATGGAATTGCCTGGAGCCAGTTCTGTCTTTCTTTGCCCTTCTGGCAAATATTGAGCAGATCAGACATTTAGAGGGAGAATGCCCTTCTCCCAAACATGCCAAGCATCTGGCACGTGCATCTGACACTGGGAATACTGCTGGGCATGAGCCACATCTTTTGAAACCAGACTCCTTAGCCTTCTGATCCAGTATGTTATACTTTAACTAACTAGCTCTAAATAACAATGCCCCTCTGCCATGTACATTGGCCAAACCGGACAGCAAAAGAATAAATGGACACACACGTCTGACATCAGGAATCATAACGTTCAAAAACCGGTAGGAGAACACTTCAACCTCTCTGGCCACTCAGTGAAAGACTTAAGGGTGGCAATTTTGCAACAGAAAAGCTTCAAAAACAGGCTCCAAAGAGAAAAGGAGTACTTGTTGCACCTTAGAGACTAACACATTTATTTGAGCATAAGCTTTCGTGAGCTACAGCATCCGATGAAGTGAGCTGTAGCTCACGAAAGCTTATGCTCAAATAAATGTGTTAGTCTCTAAGGTGCCACAAGTACTCCTTTTCTTTTTGCGAATACACACTAACATGGCTGCTACTCTGAGACTCCAATGAGAAACTGCTGAGCTTGAATTAATATGCAAACTAGATACTATTAACTTGAGTTTGAATAGAGACTGGGAGTGGCTGGGTCATTACACACATTGAATCTATTTCCCCATGTTAAGTATCCTCACACCTTCTTGTCAGCTGTCTAAATGGGCCATCTTGATTATCACTACAAAAGTTTTTTTTCTCCTGCTGATAATAGCTCTCTCTCACACACACACAAAGGTGGAAGTTGCCATACAAACTGTAAGAGGCTAATTAATTAAGATGAGCTATTATTAGCAGGAGAAAAAAAACTTTTGTAGTGATAATCAAGATATATATCTTCTGACTATATGTTCCATTCTATGCATCCGATGAAGTGGGCTGTAGCCCACGAAAGCTTGTGCTCTAATAAATTTATTAGTCTCTAAGGTGCCACAAGTCCTCTTGTTCTTTTTGCGGATACAGACTAATACAGCTGCTACTCTGAAACATGTCTGAGATAAGACACAAGAGTAGATGGACTACGAATCTGGTCCAGTATGGCATTTCTATACAAAATAAACAGTTGGCTGTGTCCTGAAGTAAAAAAAAGTCATATGTGTGGGCTGGAGTATATTTAAAAGACCCCCTCAAGAGGCAGAGTTTGCATAGCTGTGGTGGGAAGAGGAGGGTAGGGAATATTTGGCTAAGTGGAGACAGGCAGGAGTTTATTAGTGCTTTTTTAAAAAGGAATTCAACAACCTGGAAATCTTCCCTCAACAAATTAAAACCAGTCAGGACCCAAACTCTGGCAAGGTGTAAAAAGCAGTAAGCCAAAAACATTAAGTTAAAAAATAAAACCTCTTAAATTTAGGAGAAGGAAGGCTGCACATGTGCCTACAGTCCCCCATAAACCAAAGAATGAGGGACATGTACAAAGGATAGTACTGTAGCAGAGAAAATAAGTGAACTTACTGTAGAAGCCAACAGGGAAATACTTATTCCAAAACAACTTTTCATGAGAAATCAGACCTTTTTCTTATAGCTGAAAAATTTTCTGAATCAAGGGGCACAATCTCCAAGAACATCTAGTACTGAGCCCAAGATTCTAAAGAAGATAAAATGTAAAATAGCAGTGCTAGTAAGAGATGCAATATCCTTAAACAGCAGCTGTCTTAGGAGACCAGAAAGATGATGAGACACGGTTTGTACACAGTACAGAGCCAAGGGAAATAATTGGCATCAGCTGGGCAAGTCTCAGCTCTGTTCTAACAGCTGAATGAAGGCTACAAGAGCACACTGGAGTGATGTTGATGGACAGTGAGAAGCATTTCGAGGAGCTGGTGAACTCTGCCCGCCTGCTCAGATGATGGCGAATACCAGTGCTTCACAAACTTCACTGGCAATCTAGGAATCTTACCAGACCTCATTATTGTTCTTGGAGTCCCAGGTAGCAGCAGAGAACAGAAATATATCTTTACCTTGTTAGTGGCCAAAAGACTATATTTTCCCTCTCATTTCAGTCCTCATCTTTGTCATCTCTCTAGGCTACACTGCTGCAATATGCTCTTGGTAGGGCTCATGCTGATGGACACACAGAAATGAAGGTTACTTACCAGTTGCTGAAGTTCTTCACATAGCCTCTGCACATTCACACTTGTGGGATTAAGGTGCTTGCATTGCGAGCTTCTGGAGAGCAGTGTCCATCCCAGAGTCACTCTCTCCTCCCCGCAAGTGAGGCTCTGAGGGTGTAAGGGGGAGTGGCCAGTTTCACCTAGTAATTAAGGAATTCTTACCTTGAGAAGATGGCAAATAGTGCCAATGTGCAGAGCTCATCTAAAAGAACTGCCCAAATGAAAATCAGCTCCGGATACCTGGTCTAAAATGTCAGACCTTCCTCTTCCCCAGACCAAGCCTCAGTGAGGCGGGGGGGGGGGGGAGAGAAGCTACATCACTTCCCAAACTTCCTGGCCGCCTCATCCAGGAGGTGAATGTGCACTGCCCGGGTGGTTTATGCAACACTTGACAATTGCATTGCCCTTAGAATCTGAAGGCATCCTTCAGCAGAGGCAGAAATTCTTTGCAGGCTAGACCCACTCTAGATAATTATGTGATGACTGGTCTCCTCCTGCTGAGGTCCAGGTATTATGAACTGATGCAGGTGAGGCCTCCATACCAGATGATCAGCAAAGAACAAAAAGAATCCTGACAGTGGTACTGGTCCATTACTAGATAGAAATGGCAGAATTACCAACAGTAATGCAGAAAAGGCAGAGGTGTTCAATAAATATTTGTTCTGTATTTGGGAAAAAAATGATGATTGTAGTCATACCATATAACACTCATTCCATTCCACTAGTATCTCTGGAGATTGTAAACAGAAGCTACTAAAGGTTAGACATTTTTAAATCAGCAGGTCCGGATAACTTGCATCCAAGAGTTTTTAAAAAGAGCTGACTGAGAGGCTCACTGGACTGTTAATGTTGAGCATGGGGGAAGCTCCAGAAGACTGGAAGAAAGCAAGTGTTATACCAATATTTAAAAAAGATAAACTGAATGACCTAAGTAATTACAGGTCTGTCAGCCAGACATCAATTCCAAGCAAGATAATGGAGCAGCTGATGCAGTACTCAATTAATAAAGAAAGAAAGGAGGGTAAAATAATTAATGCTAATCAACATGGATGTATGGAAAACAGATTCTCATAAAAAAATCCAGTTAGCTTGACCGATTACAAAGTTGGTCGACAGAAGTAGTAGTGCTGACATCATACACTTGAGACTTCTGTAGGGTGTTTGACTAGGGAATATTTTGATCAAAAAAGGAGAATGATACAAAATTAACACAGCACACATTAAATGGATTTAAAACTGGCTAACTGATAGGTCTCAAAATAGAATTAGAAAAATAGAATTAGAAATCGGGAATCATCATAAAGTAGGTGTTTCTAGAGGGGTCCTGCCAGATTTGTTCTTGGCTCAACACTATTTAACATTTTTTATTAACGACCTGGAAGAAAACAAAATCATCACTCAGTTTGTAGATGACAAAAAACTGGGGGAAAATGGTAATTAATTAAGAGGACAAGTCACTGATTCACAGCAATCTGGATCACTTGGTAAACTGGGCACAAGCAAACAATATGCTTTTTAATATGGCTAAGTGCAACTGCATAGAGCTAGGAACAAAGAATGTAACCCATACTTACAAAATGGGGGACTCTATCCTGGGAAGCAGTGACTGAAAATTTTTGGGGGGTCATGGTGGAACACTGTGGCCAAAAAAGAGCTAATGCCCTCCTGGGATGCATGAACAGAGGAATCTCAATTAGGAGTAGAGAAGTTATTTTACTTCTGTATTTGAAACTGGTACAACTGCACATGCCTATCAAGCATGTGGTATCTCTTATCCAGTGAATTGTCCCAGTAACTATGTGGGTGAAACCAGACAATCACTATGCTCTGGAATGAACTCACACAGGAAATTGAAAAAAAGACAAAAATACCATCACCTGCAGGTGAACACTTTTCACAAATCGATCACTCTATATCTGATGTACCAGTCCTCATCCTGAAAGGAAACCTACACAGCACTTTCAAAAGACAAGCCTGGGAACTTAAATTTATTATTTAGCTAGACACTAAAAATCATGGATTGAACAGATGCTGGATGTATGGCTTCTTACAACTTTGTGTAACTCATTAACCCCCCCTCTCCTTTTGGTCCTATGACTGCAGAGGTGTTAATGGTCCAGTCTACCTTGAATGGTCCCTTACAATATGTGCTAACTACTTATGCTAAACAATCAGTTCCACCTGGCCTTGTGTTGCTTTTGAAGCCCTGAGGAAGAGCTCTGTGTGGCTCAAAAGCTTGTCTCGGTCACCCACAGAAGTTGGTCCAATAAAAGATATTGTTTCACCCTTCCTTGTCTAATCTCTCTCTGCGACTGTACGGCATGCTGGGATACTGTATACAGGTCTGGTGTCCACAGTTCAAGACAGACATTGATAAACTGGTGAGGGTTTAGAGAATAGCCATGAGAATGATGAAAGGATTGGAAAACATTCATTATAGTAATAGACTCAGGGAGTTCGGTCTACTTAACTTAACAAAGAGAAGGTTAAGGAGTGACTTGATTACAGTGTATAAGTATCTGCATGGGGAACAAATATTTGATAATATATTTGATATTTGAGAACAGTTTAGAAAGGAAAGGTATAACACAATCCAATAGCTGGAAGTTGAAACCAGACAAATTCAGACTGGAAATAAGACGTACATTTTTGACAATGTCAGTAATTAATCACTGGAACAATTTACCAAGGGTGACAGTGGCTTCTCTGTCACCAACAATTTTAAAATCAAGGTTGGATGTTTTTCTAAAAGCTCTGGTCTTGGAATTATTTTGGGGAAGTTCTATGGCCTGTGTTATACAGGAAGTCATACTAGATCACAGTGGTCTTTTCTGGCCTTGGAATCTATGAATCTGCAAAGTCTTCAATATTACTAGCAGATACATAATTGCAAAGTATGCTCTGTTCTTATGCACGCAGGTTGAGTTTGGCTTGTTAGAAGCAAAAAAATCCTTCTCTAAAGTCCTGCTCCTTGGATGGCCTCTTACTAAAAGCCACTTTTTTGAGCATAAGTTAACAGTGTAAGCCCAGCTGCAGCATCTCCAGCCACCATTCCTATTCTGAGCTGTCAGCAGTAGAGAGACCCCTAACAAAACAAAACCTCATCAGCATCCATCATGAGCTCTGAAGTCATCCTGTCCTTAACATCCCACCTAATGCACAGCACCCTTGGAAATTATCCCACAACTGGTCTCTGCTGCAGTTTCTTCTCAGTGACATGCATAACAATCCTGTGTTACTGACTTCTCCTGACAGTTCCCTTGTAAAGGTCTCAGACAGTTTTTTAGTCTGCTCCCCAGCTTGCTTTAAAAGACATTCAAATGAGAATAAAGCTATCTCACAAACATACGTACCAGAGAGAGGAGTTTTGGCCTGTAGTTGCGTAGCTGCCACTGGATGTATCTTTTGGCTTGTAAGATGAACTTTGAGCAGCGCTAAGTTCCCCTTTCCCCGCCATCCTCACACCCTGTTTTTGTCCCTGTACTCTTAGAAAAAGGTTAGCCAGTCTAGTCCTTATCTTACATTATTACTGTGGTGAAGGGAAAGGTCACAACAGCTGACTCCAATACCTGAGCAGTCCCTGTTTTCCTAAGACATTTTTCTCCTGCTTCTGCAGTTCAGTAACAAGCAAAAAAGCAGAGAGGTAGCATGGCAGAGGTTATCAGATTACCTAGACATTTGATCTTGCCTTTCCACACACATTATGAAGTTAGAAACTCTAGGTATTGATCACACCACATTGTACCTGTTTCAGCCCTATGCAGAGAGGTGGGACAGATCAGCTGTAACTCAGACACATGACCCTATTGTCCCATCAGTAGGGTGCAGAGGAAAGATTAGGCAGCTTTCCAGACAACTCAACTACACAACAATCCAGGACCTCAAATACCTACCAAGCCAAGGTAACCCAAAAAGAAACAAGTGACAAAACTACTACATCAGTTCCAATAAAAACATCTTAGCAGCACATGACGTAGCTGCAGAACCCACCCTCTCCACTATGGTTAGAAACAGGAATTGTCATATTAGATCAGCTCAGAGGGCCATCTAGTCCAGTACCAAGTGTTTTGGAGAAAGGTGCAAGAAGCACTGCAGCAGTGGTTATGGAATAGCCTGATCCAGGAAAGGCTTCTTGCTAGCCACCCCATTCATGGAGGCTGGTTTATACCCTGAAACAACATACCCTGGGAATTCTGTGATTAGTTAAGTAGGGTTATCATAATTTCAAGCTTCTACCTACTGAAGCAAAGTCATTGCAAACAGTGTACTGGCACTTGAGACAATACAGTTTCAATCTCCTGCCCCCATTAGGGCGAGGCATTTGGAACTGTCCTGATTCGATCTCCCTTCTCATTTAATAGCTCTGGCAAGTTACACATGGTCTCATGTTGACCACTTACCTTCTCCCCAGCAAAAAGTATCCCTTGCTGAAGCAGCCTGTTTGCTTCCCAGACAGCAAAACGGCGCAAGGAGCTTGAGACTTCAGGGTACAGCATCTCAGAATACTCATATTTCCAGTTTCTACCACATTTTAACAAGAGAAAAAGCTTCTACTAGCTCTGTGTTGGAAGCAGGAATAGCAGTTCTGCTCTTCCTATTTCCACCTCACCAGAAGAGTCTGAAGAGATCTGCAAGGCGCAAACTTCAGTGAATTCTCCAAGCCCAGCTCCTGAAGCTGAGATTGGCAGGTTCCAACCAACTCAAAGTTCTATAATGAAATGCCATCTATGCCAAGGATAATGCTGTTGGAGCTCTCAAGGGTTAGACAGTTTCTGCACATTGTGGATGAGGACAGCAATGCAATTTTGCTCTAGTGACTGGAGCTTCATGTGCCTCAGTCTGCATGTACCCAGAAGCTTTATTCAGGAATAGAAGAGACTGCACACAAGATAAAAAAAGGCTTAAAATCCACTTTAATAATGCATTCCTGTAACATTCCTCAGACAAACTCAAACTTGTTAGTGGGACGATTACAGCTTGTGTTCAAACAGTTTACACTAAACGAAAATCTTGTAGTAGTTCTACACAATAGACAGGCAAGATTAAGGTTATACAAACAATAGTTTCAGTTAAGTCTTCAGCATGAGATACAGTATCTTTGTCCAATAGATTGTACTTTACTACCAGTAAAAATAAACAGCGGTACAACACATATCAAAGATCCATTCAATCAAGAGCCTTCCAGCCATTCAGGCTGCACATGACGGTCCACTACTTTAAAGAAATAAATGGTCCAGGGAAAAAGTAAAAACTACAAGTTAAAAAACATAAAACCCTCCTGGTTTCACTACATGATGGGTCATTTGGAGCTATATAAATTTACAGAGCCGCTGAGGGCCGCAAAAGATCCGAGTGCTGCCCTAATCTCCAGAGACTTGCCTGTGCTCTCAAAGGAGCTGTACTGGACGAATGCTAATACTCCGATTGTATCTAGTTAATCTCAGGACTGCAGCTGCATGTAGGAAACATGGAATGGTAAAGGCATCAGGGTTCTATCAGGTCTTACTTTTACTGCACAGCTACTGAAGCCTCCCAGAATCCACTTTTCACATTGAAATTATAGGAATGCACCATATTAAATTTACTAAAACCTTTACCAGTCAGACTGCACTCCCCTTTTCCTAGAGTGGCTTTGCCAAAGCAGGCCCTAATTAAAACTACCATGAAGAGTCACCCCCCAAGTAGAACTCTACGTAGCCTGCCAAGATTCCTTTCCTCTTTGGGGGGTTGGTAGGGGGTAGCTTAATCCTGTTAGTATCGACGACGTTTGTTAGGGCCAAAGTCCCCCCCAGGATTTCCTCTGTTGAAGCCAGGCGGGTTTCCTCCCATAGCTCCAAGTCCTTCCATTGCGCTGCCCTGGCCAAAGCGATCAGTGGGCGGTGGCGGTGTCTTGTACAGGGCGAGAGCGCAGAAGAGGCAGAAAGGAGAAAAGACTTAAGTTAGAAGCAATTCCAGTCCACCTGGGTCTGATCAGGATTCCACAGAACCAAGTGACTACCAACTCAAGGCATTACGTAACTGGAAAGCAGCGAGTTCAGAATCTTCCCTACTCTATGAATACAGAGTAAACTCTTAATTCCAGATTTACTGAGGGGAGTGCCCCAAACCAAGACTGGACTGACAGGGATGTGATCTCAGATAACTAAGTACCACAGGAACAAAGTCAGCTTCCCCCACAGAATTCAGGGCCAAGCATACTAGAAAATAGCCACACAAACCCTGTAGACTAATGCCCTGTAGTGGGCTGTCTGAGTAATGCAGTCTGGGATCCTGAGAATTTCACAATTCCACCATACTCCCCAAACTGAACACCATTCCTGGACACCCAGCCCCAATAATCATTCAAACTACAAATGGGGGTGATCAAGGGTTTGGAACCCTGACACATGCTGCCAATGTTGCTGAGGATTTCACACAACTAAGGGCAGTAAAATGGCAGCCCCCCTTATACTCTCCCACGCAGAACAGAAAGGGTCTGGAACAGCCTTAGTCTTGTCCTGCAGGCCCTACTTGAGGGAAAGACTGGAACCACTGTCAGTGCCAGGAATGGGTGAGTGGAGGATCTGCTCCTTATCAGACCAAGCAGCTGCTCTGGGACACAGGGTTCCATTAATTCCCAGCACCAGCAGTATAAGCAGGGCTGGCTTCCAAAGCAGCCTGTAAAAGCCTCCTGGCCCCTAGAAGTCCCGTCCCCCCCACTCACCAGAGACAATATTTGTCCTCCTTTTCAACAGTGCGCCTGGACTCCCCTCCTTTCACATTTCCCCCTCCCTGAATCCATCCTCTCCCCGTCATCCAATCCACCAATCTCCCTGCCCCTTTATCCACACAAACTTGGTCACCACTTGAAACACTGATGTCATCACAAGAGAACTGAAGAAGTCTCAGATAATAATATACGCTACATTGGCAACTAGAGCAACTGCATGACCTTATTTTGGTAACCTTTGTCCTCTCCCTCTCATCCCCTGGCCTGCCTCTCCCAATGGTCACTAGCCTATAGCTTAGACTAAGCTTTCTGAAGCAGAGTGTGTCTTATTTGGTATGCAAAATTCCCAGAACACTTTAGACACCAAATATTTACACAGCTGCTATGCTCATGCTGCAGATGTGATACTGTGCCTCAGGCAAGAGCAGAGCTCCGTGGAGCAGATGGGAAAGAAATATGGAGGGAAGACATGGTCTGTTCTGAAGCTGTCACGTTAAAAGTCTTGTAGCCATCACTGGATATCATCAAAATCAGATTCTTTACAAGCTAATCTAGTTTAACCCTCTTAAGAGTCATCACCATTCCCACCCCATTACCTTCCTAAACTAAATTACTCACACAAACTTTGTTAAACTAAAGTAACCCCGAAACATTTGAAAGCTCAGAATTGAAGTGAACATGCAACAACCTTCACTTTGCCTCTACAGCAGTGGTTCTCAAACTTTTGTACTGGTGACCACTTTCACATAGCAAGTCTCTGAATGCGACCCCCCCCTTATAAATTAAAAGCATGTTAAAATATATTTAACACCATTATAAATGCTGGAGGCAAAGCGGGGTTTGGGGTGGCAGCTGACAGCTCGCGACTCCCCATGTAATAACCTCGCGACACCCTGAGGGGTCCTGACCCCCAGTTTGAGAACCCCTGCTCTACAGCAACCTAGCTTTCATTTGTTTGTTCATTGCATCATTTTTATAAGGGCTTTAAGCAGTTCACATACAATGGCTGTGGCTATCTTATTAGGCAAATATATTGCCTTGATACAACTTGCAGATGATGTATCAAAAATATGCACCAACAAGCTCTGGTTTTATATATGGTTTCAAACATGCATGTTTGATACTAAATAGGATGCTTTTTCACCACACTAACTCACATTTTTTTCCACACAAGTACTGTAATTTCATAATCTGGCCTAGGTGGTATGCATATGTAGATACATTAGCGCCAATCTTATACCTGCCTAATTGGTGGTCCAGTGAATCTTAAGAGTGGAGGAATAGCTATATTTAGTACGCTATTTGTTTAATTAGAATTCAAAAAGTGAATTTATGGACTGGTTTCATTTGTGTGGACATAAAGGCAAAAGTTGGTACAGACACTGCCTGATTCAGAGTAAAGCATTCAAGTTTGTGGTGACTGCTGAGGTAAAATGTGTGGATGGATGACCGTTGAAGTGAGCTGTAGCTCACGAAAGCTCATGCTCAAATAAATTGGTTAGTCTCTAAGGTGTCACAAGTACTCCTTTTCTTTTTGCGAAGACAGACTAACACGGCTGTTATTCTGAAACCTGTCTTATTTGCTTTTCTTATGGCCTTGTTGTTGGAGCAGAGTTCGGATGTGGATTTCTTTTAAGCAGAGCCTTAATTCTGGCTTTCTAATTGATGGAATTTTTAACCTTCTAGTACTGATAGATATTCAGCATTAAGAGTTTTTATCTTACTTTTCCTTTGGGTTTTTGCATTTTTAAACTGTTTAAAATGATACTGATTGGAAAGCAAGCAGCAGGATACCTGAAGAGCTCTGAAACTTTATAGGGCAATTAGGGAGAGGTAGGGAGGAGAAAAGTCAAAGAACTATGAGGGGCTATGAAGCCCCAATGATCCCTCCATTTATTCCCACTTACAGGGAAGGGTCGGGAAGAGAATGAAAATTCCCCAGCATCCACTTCAGAGGAATGGCACCAGTGGAAAGGACAAAAGGAGATACTATTGCCATAGGCAAGATAGTGCATTCACAAAATTGACTGCTGGTGACGGGGGGTTTTCTTCCCCCCATCTCAAAACAGTCACAACGAAAAGCCTCCATTAACCATGGTTTTTCATTCTGAAGGCTCTTTGCAAGAAAAAGCAACCATTTAAGCAGGGAAAAATAAGCAAGCATAGGTCTCCAGTCATTCTCTGCCCTTTAATGGTCAGACCTTCAGAAGAGCTCAGCAACCCACATTGTTCTCACTTTAGGGGGATTCTCCATTGTTCTCAATGGGAACTGCTAGGTAGAAAGCTCTTGAAAATTTGAACCATATAGTCTGCCAGAATCCAGATCCCCAATTCAATGAAGTTTCCCAAATATACCTTTCCCCATGTAAAAGATTTGTCACATGCAAAAACTGTTACTGAGATCTTTCAAATACATTTTAGGGTAAGTTATTTTTGAGGTATAATATGACAGAAAAGCATTAGGAATTCTGACTGAGTCACCTCAGACTGGGGCAACAAGTTCCATGCTGGCCACATATCGTATGTGAACACTGACCTCTGAGGATTTGAGAGGTGGCCAAAAAGCAGGTCTTTGATGTAAAGCAAGTCTCAGCCTTAGCAACAGAGAAACAACTAACTAAGTCTCCATAGCTAGCCCCACACTGTACTCTTTAAAAGGGTTCAAAAGAGAGTAGCTAGAAAAATAATGCTGCAGATACATTACCATTCCCATAGCTCCATCAGGCATCATAGCTCCAGGACCAGCTGCAGGAGGTGCGCCGGCTGGGACAGGGGTGGCACCCATAGCTCCTCTATTGTTCATGCCTATGGCACCTGCAAGAGAGATCTGAAGAATATTCCCAGCATACACAAAAGGGAATTGGACGACATGTCTCCCAGTAGTGAGACGACCTATGCAAGTTTCCTGCTGTGTTCTACCCCAGAGAGGGAGTCCTAACAAGTCAGGCTGCCTTGCCTTTATCAGATACAATAGTGAACCAAGCCTAGCTACCCTTGCACTCAAAATTCAAATCAACCCAAAAAGCACAGATAGCTGACGGCCATCAAGATCACATTTCAGAATCTATTAACCATCCAATACTCCTTTTTTCACTGATTTCTGCCCAAGTGGTCTAAAATTGCAGATTGTGAACTAGAAATATGGAAATACAATCAATGGGTCATACTTATTACCCATCTGACCTTTTTGTTTGCTGAGCTCAGCATCTCTCTCTGCATGTTTTACCTATTCCTAAAGTAGACACAAGTCTCCTTGGGAAATCTTAATTCCATTTGGGCTCTACCTATAATTTCACCTGAAACTTCTGCTTACTGAGCTAAGCCCTCTGCAGACATACAGTAATGAAATTACTTTAGGTAGAAAGGTATCACACCAAATACTTCTCACTTTGCATGCTGTGAACTGTCACGTGCTTTAAATAAACTTTATATAAACTTAAGAGAAACAGACATCATTGGAAAGTTATTTACAGCAAGTTTTAAGTGCACTAAATATGGAATTAGCAAAATGAAACACTCCAAGAGCAGGTCCAGTGTCTGCAGACAGGGGAACTGAACATGGAGAGAAACAGAGAAGACAGATAACCACAGGCAGCTCTTACCTCCCATGCCCATCTGTCCCATGCGCATATCCGGTGGCTCCCTCTGAAAGAGAGACTTATTTCACACCACATCGTTTAAGACATTCTCTAATATAACAAACCCAGAGAGCTTCAGTAGACTTTATCATTGAAGACTGGATAGAAAAGTCACTCCCTAGGAAAAGTTGCGAAGGAAAATGAACCATCCACTTCACTATTCACTGCTGAACAAATAAGATCTCAATTTAAAGGTGTAAATCTGCAGTATAGTTAGCCACCTGCACTGTAAAACATCCAACAGAAGCAAAGCACTGTGCAAATTTAAAGCACAAGTGTTGGTATACAGAGATGTCTGACGCCTAGGTAGAGAGATCTGACGTTGGCTGCTCAGACTACTGCTAACAATAGGTGAAATTCGCTCTACTACTTCACCAAGGTCAGGAAACAGCATACTTTAAAAAAGGAATACAGATGCTTTTCCTATTAGCATAGGCTAGTGAGCACAAAAAGGAGCTGTTCTGCTTCAAAGCCAGCAGTGCCCCCTTACCCCAAGAGCAGTCCCACTTCTTCACAAGAACCAGCGAGCCAGTTTCACTTTCCTTCATTTGTATGTCTAGGACAGCTATTTATTATTTGAATTGCAGTAGCACTTAGAGGCCCCGATCAGGGCTCCGTTGTGCTGGGAACTAGGCACATAGTTTAGGCCTGATCTACACAGTTTCTGTACAGGATTTAACTATTTCAGTTAGGGGATGATTTTGTACAGATAAATCAGGATACCCTCTAGTGTGGATACAGTTACGCCACCTTTATACCAGTATAAGTGAATCTATTTTAGATGGCTGCATCAGTTTAAAAAAAAAAAAAAAAAAGAGTTAAAGCAGTTCAAAAATGGAGATAATGCCATAGAGACCATCTCTACTCCAAGGAGCTTACATCTAATGATATGACAAAACAACAGGGGGAGATAAATGTGAGAGAACATTGGTGTGTAATCACTGGGCTTCAGAGTCAACATTAAGGAGATCAGTGTGGGTCAAGGAAATTCACAATCACGGTTTCAAACTGTATGCAGCCTCAGGAAGACAGTACTGCATCAGCCATGCTGTTTGCATTTGGAAAGTTTTCTTCACAACCAAAAAGGATAGAAACATCAAAAAAACCTGGATGTCATGTAGGCCACAAATACTTCAACCGGGATGCATACAGTCCACTTGCCATATATGACACCACTGCTTTCCACCGTGTGAAAGCAGATGCCAAGCTATTAGTATACAGCACTGTTTACAATTTCTAGCTCCCATGGTTCGAGGTGGCAGCTGTTACAGCATCAGAAATAAAACAGATTAAAAGCAAGGTGGTTTCTGAAATGAGATTTTAAGAGCTGATCTTGCAAACTGCCAGAGATAGAAATGAGTGAATTCCCAATAGTGTTGTTTTTAGCCCTACTGAACTGTGAAAAATGTGGCCTTAAAATTAGAGCTACTGGTATCAAGAAATCAGTAATTAGAGACGTTTGCCATTCTAACAGTTGGGGAACTGCAGTACCCAATATCATTGTGTGGTAACTTGACAAGTACTGATTTTTAATGGCAACCACGTTGTCATGCCTAAAGTGGTCCCTAAACTCAGCAATGTTTAGACAAACTGCCAAGACAGGATGCAGCAGTCTTCAGGCCAATGTTATTGTGGCCTGGCACGTGACTCCTTGTGGGGCTCTGCAGAGATCTTCATGAAGGAAATTTTCAATCACTGCTCCAAGAATAGGACCTGTTAGCATGTGCTCTGCTGCAAAGTAAGACTGACACACTGTGGTCCTACATGGACAGCAGCAGGAAAGTGAGTTCCCATGAACAACTGGATTTCCATACGTATAGTCTCAGACAAAACTGCATTGGGGTGAAGTTATGACAGAGCACATACCAGTAACATAGGGTAAATTACATTAGAGATGTTGTAATTATCCCAAAGCCAATCATTAAAAACACCCCCAAGCCCGCCTGAAATTAAAGATTAAACAAAAAAATGGAAACACAGTTAAGGCACTCGAACAATCTTAATTCTGCCTGTAGTGAGACCATGCAATAACCACGAGTATGGTTAATTTTAGTGTTTGTGATCCTCAACAAGATTAAAATTGATTTGTAAAAACGCAGTCCCATCCCCATCTTATTGTGTTACTTGTACCTCCATACAGAGGTACTCTTCTAGAGAAAAATATATGCCCAGTCATATTCTTATCAACAGAAATCCTGCCCTGTCTCTGGACAACTATCCTTCTGACAGAAGCCACATATGAATCAAAAGGTAGGAGAACTCATACCGCATCAGCAAAGTTCCCTTTAAAGCCCTCTTGCTGGCGTCTCATCATCTCCTCCTGCTGCCGCCTCATCTCCTCCTCACGGCGCCTGCGTTCTTCCTCCTGCCTGCAAGGAAAGGACTCCAGAGTCACTCAGCACGACATAAGCAGATTCTGTATCACAGGGGCGAAGTGCTACATGGTAGGCATTTGTCAGCAGTAAAGATGACACTGTTCTTCCAGACAAGTACAGCATTAAGTTCTTCAATATGATAAATTTCTAGAACTCATGAAAACTACCATTATTTCTAATCCCTTTCAATTCTAGTGATCTTATCAGAAAAAAATCTCAGTCAGAGAATACGCTACACTTTGAAACAAATGCTATCCATATGTAATCAGGAAACATTAGCCAAGTCGTTCTCAAACTGTGCTCTGAAAAGAACTGGTCTGAAGATCTTCCTAGTGGCCTACAGAATTACCTTGAGAACCAGGCAGTAAGACCATAAAGGAGTTGAGAGAGAGGAGAGAGATTCTCATAGATCCTTAAGTGACAGGAAGAATGAAAAGGTTGCAGCTAGGGCAAGGATTTTCCCCACCTACAGCGCTCGAGCAATCGAGGTTGCTGCAAAAACACCTGGCTTTTGTATATACATCTGAAAGCCAAGCAGTAAGAATCCAAACCTGAGTCTATCAGTGAAAAAACAAGAACTAGTCAGTGTACTTCAAGGTCACGGGCATACACCATAAACAATACTGCACCCTAAACCTACTGTAAATTTTGCTTATGGATGAAGATGACTCAACGTTTGGAAATTATATTTGTTAAATTGTGTGTCCAACTGCTTTGGATAATGCCCTAGCCCCAGTCTAAGGGGATGCATTTAATTCACAGCAATATGAGTGGCCAGAACCTCCCTTTACCTGAGCTCCAGCTGTTTACGTTTCTGCACTTCTTGGTTATGCAGTTCCTCCATTCTCCTTAGTTCTTCCTGGCGTCTCATTAAATCTGGAAGAGGTGACAGTAGAAGCCAATCACTGGGCCAATTGTCATTCCCTCTGCGGGCTGCTAGGTGACCAGACTAACATTACCTCCCCCCACTTCCATACCTGAACCTCAACTTACCAGTTAGTTTCCACACCAGGGGGTTGCACCTTTGTAGTTTTTCTAGCCTGAGCTCATTGTGCACACCAGGGGCTCCTTGCATTCCTCCACCCTTCCCCACAAGGTCCCTGGGTGCTACCCTTACATCCCCCTTTATTATAGTGACTCCATGCAACTGCCTGCACTCCTTCCTTCATGACGGGGTTCTGTGTGGGCCCCCCATTCCTTCCTTCCCCCATACCAGGGTCCCATATTCCCTCCCTGCATGCCAGAAGTTCCCCATTTCTTCTCCTTCCATAGCAGGGGCACCCATTCTCCTCCCATGCCAGCAGCTCTGTATGCATGCCATTTCCACTTCCCTCCACGTCCTCTTTTCCCCAGGACAGGGGTTCTGTGTGCTCTCATACTATGGTCCCCAAATCTCTCTATGGTGGGAATCCTGTGTGCCCCTAGTTCCCCCTATGCCAGGGGCTGTCTGCCTCTCATTTTCTCCCCTCCCCCTTGCTGGATCTGCGTTCCCCCTACCCCATGCCAGGATACCACAATTTTTCCTGGACTGCCAGGGTTCTGTGCATCTCCCATTCCATGGGCTGTGTACATGCTTCAATTTTCCTTCTCCCCCCTTTCCCCTTATTATTTGTCTGGGAGATAAGTCATTCAGGCTGTCAACATGTTAAACTCTACTGGAAAGGCACGCAGAGATGAGAGACAAATATTTGGTTATGCTGGAAAGTGTGAATGAGTGCCATTCAACCAATCTAATCTATGAACAACTGCAGAAGTGCTTGAAGCTGTGGCTCTGCTAAACAGATAGTAAGGGCTCTGTGTCCCCCTCATTTCACTTTTCCAATTTCCCCCAAAATCGGTAGGGTTCTCACCACTGATACCTAGGACATTCCCTGGGATTTTGAAATTGATCAGATGCAGCATTCACAAGTTATTGCTTTACAGACATACACATAGAAATGTCATCAAGTTAAGCGTATGATCAACTAAGACTCTATAGCTGCCATCCTACAGAAGATAGCAGAACAGAAGCTTGTTATACTGTACAGCAGATCTATTTAGACAACGACTATCTGGCAAGCTATCAGTCAGACATCCATCCCCAGGCCCATCTCCAGCCAACACGCCCATCTCCAGCCAACACTGGTCTGGTTACTGTGCTAGACACTCCCAGTTTTACGAAGAAATTGTAAGAGTGGTCTTCGATGACGTTGGCTCTCACCTTGCCTCATGAGCATAACTTGGTGCTCATGGCGAGCTGCTTCCATCTCCATTTCCAGCTTCTCTCTTGCTTCCTTGATGTTGCGGTCCACCTGTTCTTGCTGCTGCTTTTCCATTTCTATTAGAGCCTTCCAGCGCATGGCATACTCATACTCAAAAGAGCCAGGCTGTGCAAACCTAGGAGGCTGTTCACGCTCCCTGAGGAAGTGGAAGACAAGAAAACTTGAGCAAAGCCAACGTGGAAAATAAAGATTCATACAAATGAAATATGAGAGATTCTAATTAACACCTACGAAGGGGAGAGATCAATAACGCACTTAGAATATCTTATCCAAGAAGCTGCCATCTTGCCAGCTTGACACAGAAATAGAATTCTCACTGCAATAAATGGGAAGCTGCTCTTTCTGCATCTTCCTGTTTTCTAGCAGAGGACCCTATCTGAAGCACTGGCATATCTCCCCAGGAAAGACCTGTCCAATTCATTGAAGGAAGAAACTAAAAGGTAATCCTAATTACTCTCTGCCCTTCACCCACCCACCCAACTCTCTAGTGTAGGGGCAACTACTCATGAAAACTTCAGCTGCCTGAACAGGGGTGGTGCTTTCTAGAGGCATGCCTAAGTTAGTAAAGAAACACATATTTAGGATTAGGGGAAGAGAGAAATGTACTAAGGCAATAAGAAGAGCCTTTTACTAGCTTGTGAGGATGCATTCTCCCAAAGATTAAGACACCAATCTCTTGAATGGTCCACCACTAACACCCCTCTTCCTTCCCTAGTGGACACGTACTTGTGAAACTGCTGGTTTTTGATGACCAGTTTCTCTGGCAGTCCCTCCTCATCATCATACTGATCCATTGGCTCCACGGTGACAGGCCGAGGGAATCTGGAAAGAAAAGAGGCCACACAATTTCAGTGTTACCTAGACAATGGCTGCACCGCAGGCCAGCTTCTGTGTGTGTCTTAATTCTAGCTGGAGCTATAAAATACTGCTCTCTCTCTACCAATGAAGTTTCAGAATAACAGATCCTAAGAAAACCATCTAAGACAATTTTCAGAGTAGCAGCTGTGTTAGTCTACAGCCACAAAAAGAAAAGGAGTACTTGTGGCACCTTAGAGACTAACAAATTTATTTGAGCATAAGCTTTCATGAGCTACAGCTCATTTCATCGGATGCTAAGACAAAGACAGCCAGAATACAAGTGAAAGCCATCTTCACACCCAAGTTATATATTGGTACTGTCTGGGTTTTGAGCGTGACTTGTTTGAAATTGCTTCTATAATCACTTAAGAACATAATGGCCATACTGGATCACACCAAAGTTCCATCTAGCCCAGTATCCTGTCTTCCGATACTGGCCACTGCCAGGGTGCCCCAGAAGGAATGAACAGGTAATCAAGTGATCCATTCCCTGTTGCTCATTCCCAGCTTCTGGCAGACGCTAGGGACACTATCCCTGCCCATCCTGGCTAACAGCTATTGATGGACCTATCCTCCGTGAATTTATCTAGTTCTTTTTTGAACCTTGTTATAGTCTTGACCTTCACAACATCCTCTGGCAAAGAGTTCCACAGGTTGACTGTGCATTGTGTGAAGAAATACTTCCTTTTGTTTGTTTTAAACCTGCTGCCTATTAACTTCATTTGGTGACAGCTAGTTCTCGTATTCTTTCTTTAAGACAGCTACTTCTGAGTCCCGAATCAGCCAATGATAGTTACTAAACAAAGACGTGATACGAGTGAAGATTTCCAAACAGTCTGGGCAGAGTCCAAAGACCCTCCAATTGTAGCCCAGCTATTAGTGCACCGTTGGCCAGTCCCAGACACACACTGGAGAGGCTAGCACAGAAGAAAAGAAAAGACTGAACAGAACTGAGCTGCTTTCTGAAGTTGAAGGCGTTTGTGTACTGATCTCAGAGTATCCTAGCAATGGAATGAAAGGTGCCATCTCCAAATCTTCTGGAACAAGGCAAGGTATAGCAGGGACAATGGTAGTGAGGGAATAGGAGCAGGAATAAAATGTTACTTAGAAGAGTAAGTGGATTATAAATCAAACACAATATATCCTAGGCTTTAATAACTGCTGTTACCAAAATAACTTTTTTTTTAAAAAAAAACCCGCCCAAAGGGCGGGGGAGAGAGAAAAAACAGTCAGCTCAGCACTCCCCCAAAAAGCAACCCAACCTAACCAAAAGCATTGGAGCGATGGGCCTTGTACCATACATAACTGGTCCGACTCACTGGCTGTTGGGACCAATGGGGCAAAGAACATTTCAGATTTAGTTCCACTCTTAAGAATGCACAGTCATTCCCAGAAGGACATTGAACTCTGCAGACCTGCTAGGTGCCCCTGGAATACTCAAGCATGGAGGCTAGTGTGCTGCAGCCAGAACAAACGAATGAATGCATGGACACACACAATCTAGCCATTTAAACAACAAACTGAATCTATGCCTGCTGACAGGATTGTGTGCAACATTCTATCACAAAAGTACCCACTGCAAAACAAAAGCCCATTTTCATAATCAATTCTAGGGTGATCTAGACTGCACAGTTAACATACACAAGCTTTATTCACTTGCCAGCAATACTTTAACAGGGGAGGAATAGCTTCTTCTTCTTCTTCAGGACTACTTGAACTGCCCAAAGGCGGCTTTGTCTATGAGGAACCTCAACAGCAGCAGTTCCCAGATTAGCACACTCAATCCCATGGACAGCCTCCAGGAAGCAAGATGGTTTTGAACATAAGCCTGTGCACAGATTTATTCTAACATGGCCCAGATATGAGACAGGAAGTTTGTCATTATAGAACTTACGTTTAAGTACATAGTGCCTTCTGCCCCATACCACACATAGCCCCACTCTAGTGTTAAAGCACCAGTGTTTCACAAGCCAGCACCCGCCTGGCCAAGCTGTGCACTTTCCAGAACAGCACTTCTCGCCCTCCTCACTTACGTGGTTAGCAGGAAAGACCCTTCGCTACATCTGTCCAGAGCTTTCCTAGCAGCAGGTTTCCCTGAAAACTCCACAATGCCTTTCCCAGACGATCTTCCTCTGTCATCCACAATAACCACAGCCCTTTCCACCTGGCCGAACACAGAGAAGGCTTCCTCCAAGAGCTCATTTGACACAAATTGAGGCAGGTTTCTGACAGTCAGTGATGCACTGTGGCATGCAAAGCGCACTCTTAGTTGCTTCCCACGGAGAGGCATGTTGTCTAGTTCTACCTTTGCAATCTCGGCTAGAGTGCGAGTTTCCTGAAGACAAGAAAAGTTATCATTAAACTTGCAATGCAGTATGGAAACATGTTTCCTGCCACAGAAGCAGAGGACAGGGTCACTAGCCTATCTTTCCCTGGACTAGCAATACAGCAAGAAGAACAAAACTATTTGTACCACAAAGGATGCCTTAGTAACGTTTGTAATGGTCTTCTGACCATTATCCAAGGTGCCCGTTAAACTAGTTCAGGGAGCACATGTTAAGTTTGGGGAGAGAAGATAAAAAGAAAGCAGACAACATCAGGTACAAAACTTAAAAGGAATGTTGCAAGGATTACAGATTGTAGCTAGGAGTTAATATTAGTTAAGCACACATCAATGAATAGCACTAGGATCACAGTGAGAACTGTTACTTTCCTAATTCTTCTCAGTAATCTAGTCTGATGATTGACACAGGAACTACTCAGTATTTGAAAGTACAAGAAAGGCAGGAGTCTTTCAAAATCTTAAGATCCATTACCTGACTAATGACTTATTGGAAAATATGCGAACTTGTATTAAATACTCATTATCTCCATAGTACTTTAAAAAGCTTCCAGCTTCTCACCATGCTGCCCATCTTGTATTTCAAGACAAGAAAGTGTCAAGATGGTTCCTTCCTGTTTCTTGATGTTCAATATAAGCAAAACACTTGTATGGGACTTAAAATATAGGTTTTGTCACAAGAACAGCTGTTACCCCAGTTTTACATCTTCCTTTCCTAAATAGGATGCCAAGACAATAGTTTGGAGGATGGGCAAGACCTTATTTCCATGTCTGAAGCAACTGTCTTGAAATAAATTAAGTATCCTTGTTTAATCCATATAACCGCAAGGCAGCTAACCTGCTGTATAATTCAAAATATTAAAAATCTAAGAACCAATTGGTTCCAATGTATCCCATACTTCAGATCACCAGAATTAATTTTAAACATCTATGTGAAGATACCAACTCGATTAGCAAAATATGTGAACAAGGTTACTATTTCCAATAAGCACCACTCTCCTAATGTCAGAGCG
Source organism: Lepidochelys kempii (assembly GCF_965140285.1). NCBI lineage: Eukaryota > Metazoa > Chordata > Testudines > Cheloniidae > Lepidochelys > Lepidochelys kempii. The sequence goes on along the minus strand of NC_136388.1, from coordinate 102,916,478 downwards.
CTAACACAGGACACCCCAAAGGAAGCAATAATGACTCACCAGCCTGATAAATCCAAAGCCTTTGTCCTTGTGTATGAAGACTTCACCTGCCTTCCCATACTTTTCAAACAACTTTCTCATCTCCTCCTCAGTAATATCTGGGGGCAGGTTCCCCACAAAGAGGCGGCTCCTCTGGGTGAATGTCTTTTCACCAGGTTTCCGGAAATTCTTCAGGTCAATAGTGAGGCCTTCATCTGAGGGGAATAAGGTACACAGTCGCTCTACAATTGGGGGGATAAATTCCACTATGTTACATCACAGCGAGCATAAAGACATACAACAATAGCTAACTCCACCCACTCACCCAAGTCTCAAACATCTCCAACCAATTCCATAGCAACAAGGAGACAGTATTTCAGCATGGGCCAACATTCTGATGAAAGACGAAGTTTGCAGGAACTGCACTGCTTCGTAACAAGGCATCGGCCACTATGTGAGGGAGAGCCCAAAGCGGGAAGTAGGGACCTTGGAAGAATGCAGCAGCCTTCCTAACTTGACTACTGTGTCAAAAGATGCTTAGCAACTCTTACTGTGGACTATGTTTGACACATGGACTTCAAGACCACAGCTTAGCTATCTACAGAAAAGCTGCAGTGTCATAGGCTGCTAGAGGATTATCATCCTGGTATGAATTCAGAACTCAACAGTGATTCAGAAAAAAAAAACAAAAAAACAAAAAACACACATTCAAAAGATACTTACATTAATTAGTCTTGCCTAGTACAACAGATGCACAAGGGGGAAAAAGCAGATAACATTTCAGCCACCTACAGCCTGGGAATGCACTAGAAAGATTCTGGAACCCAAACCCTATCTCCAAGCTGGAGAGAAAGCAGCTGGAAGCTATAAAGCAGCAATATGGATGGGACCTCAGAAAAGTCAGCAAAGTTAGTCACGAAGTCTACAGTCAAGTAACACTCAGTGGCTAAAACAGAACCAAAAAGCCAGCAAATTAATGATAAATCATAAAAATATAGTGAGGCAGGGAGTAAGAAAGTGCAGACACTACAATGGTGGAAAAAAATATGGGAAATGCTCAGGTTTATGGTCTCAAGCAATAATCACAAAAATGGTATTTTGAGATGACCCATAGGAAGCATGAATAGAGACTTGATCAGTATGCATCCGATGAAGTGAGCCGTAGCTCACGAAAGCTTATGCTCAAATAAATTGGTTAGTCTCTAAGGTGCCACAAGTACTCCTTTTCTTTTTGATCTCCCATTGTCACTCTATTTAGTTTTTAATGGGTGAGACTAGAATGCAAGGGTAAAATTATCCCACTCTAGTAGGGAGAAGGCTGGCCAACCACTTTATCACACACTCAACTTGAGCAGCTCTATTTTTTATAACACTTATGTAGTAGATTCCACATTCAAAGCAAAACATAACTATCAAATTAACTGATTCATCAATGTAACCAGACACACTCCCCAGTCATCCATGAATGGCAGCTTCAGACCCTCACCACTACATGCTTCTGAACCATTAAGTTAGATCTGTTAAGGCCCCAAAGGTCATTAAACCCCACTTCTTCAGCTCAAGATCAAAACCCAACAATTCCATAGAGCTCCAGCCCATATTGAACAAGGGTACACGTCAGTGGATTGGACTTACTGGCACAACAACCCTCACTGGTACGATTGGCCCTCTGATGCTGGAGTATCAAGCAGCCAAGTCAGGAGATCACCTTGCTCAGAAGTTTCAAACTGATGTGTGATTCGATTTGATGTGTGATTAGGGAACCCTATAACAACCTTCCTATTAGAACTGCATCTATGCAGACAGCAATTCTATCCCACCAATACCTAGGAAGGACTGTGCTAGGTGGTCCTCTGGTACAGCTTTGGGAAGAAGGGTGAGGGTGAGAGAAAAGGAGGAAAGAGTGCCAGTCACAGACAAGCCACCTCTTTCTTGTAAAATCCACAGTGGTGACACTGGAGGATTGGAGAGATTTGCAGTCCTCTGGGCAGTTAGATTTACTGGAAGATCCTATAAGCAGCAAGGAAGAAATCTTTAAACGTGCACATTAATGGCCTGATTCAGAAGCACTCAGCCCCAAAAATCTCAATGAAACCTTTGGGAGCAACCAGCATTCAACATAATTGAAAGTCAGGCCATAAGAGCAGAACTGAACTGACTGAAAGCGTAATCTTGAACGCAATCTCCTCTTCTTACAGATTTAGTAAAAAGCTCTGCTTTCATACCAAAAAGAACGAATACAAGTGGGTTATTCACGGGGCAAGGATTGGCAATAAAAAAATCCAGAGGAACTTGACAGCAGAAGAGGATCTAAACTAATCCTTTCTCATGGGATATCAGATCATCTCAAACAGGGAAAGAACCTGTGACAGTTTAAAGTGAAACTTAAGTCAGGGCTTATGCGGATGGCACTTTGGCAGCCCAGAGGGCTACAACAACCAAGATGGACTTGTGTAATCTACTCACTCTGGCTGTTGACCTGCTGTCCATTAGCAGGAATAGGTGGTTGTTGATGCTGATGCTGTTTTCTTGGAGCATGGTTCTGCTTCTCCATGTTAAAGCCTTTATTGCCTTGCATTTTTCCAACCTGAGAGCAAATACATCATTGGTTATATATCCTCAATGTACAAACCAGCAACCGCCAATGCACACAACACTACAGCTACTTTCCTGGGCACAACCACAGAGATAATCATCAGAACAGAAGCATTTCCAGTCTCTGCAACTCCAGACACCTGGGGGAAACAGACAATATGAGGGAAAGTGCAATTTGAACATAGTACATCTGATTCGAATTAACCTGTGTAGCCAATGATATTTCCAACTAAAGTGCTCTTTCTGACCTACTAGCCACATAAATACTACAAAACCAAGAAGAGATCCTCCTTTAAGGGAAAAGTTAACTTAAAATCTAGTTGGTTTTAAGTCCTGCATTCGAGTCCTAATGCCAACCAATGTAGTTATATTTTCCTATTTAAGATAATTTCTCTCATGTTGCTATGTGAAAGAACCACATACACAGGGGAAAGTGCAATACACGTGAAGCACTCTCAAATTCAAAAAGAAAACAAAAAACTCTCTTAAGCATTCAGTTCTAAGAAGATGTATTCCCTGTAACAGTAGCAAGTAAAAGAATTCAGGCAAGGGTGATTTTATGTTAACCATGTCCCTTTTTTAAATACATCAGAAGCAGGAAGCATGCTAAACAAACAGTGGGGCCACTGAACAATAGAGATGCTAAAGGAGTACTCAAGGATGATAAGACCATTGTGGAGAAACTAAGGGCACGTCTTCAACGGCAACGTTAAAGTGCTGCTTGTGTAGTTGCAGCATAGCACTGGGAGAGAGCTCTCCCAGCGCTTTAAAAAACCCACCTCCAAAAGGGGAATAGCTCCCAGCACTGGGAGCACGTCTCCCAGCACTGGTGCACCGTCTACACTGGAACTTTACAGCACTGAAACTTGCAGCGCTCAGGGGTGTGTTTTTTCACACCCCTAAGCGAGAAAGTTGCAGCGCTGTAAAATGCCAGTGTAGACACACCCTAAATGAATTATTTGCATCAGTCTTCAAGGCTGAGGATGTGAAGGATATTCCTAAACCTGAGCCATTCTTTTTAGGTGACAAATCTGACGAAATGTCCCAGATTGAGGTGTCATTAGAGAAGGTTCTGGAATAAAGTGATAAACTAAAAAGTAATAAGTCACCAGGATCAGATGGTATTCACCCAAGAGCTATGAATGTACTCAAATGTGAAATTGAAGAACTGCTAATTGTGGTATGTAACCTATCATTTAAATCAGCTTCTGTACCAGATGACTGGAGGATAGATAACATGACACCAATTTTTAAAAAAGGCTCCAGAGGTGATCCTGGCAATTACTTCAGTACTGGGCAAACTAGTTGAAACTATAGTAAAGAACAGGAATGTCAGACACCTAGATGAACATGATTTGTTGGGGAAGGGTCAACCTGGTTTTTGAAAAAGGAAGTCATGTCTCACCAATCCACTACAATTCTCTGAGGGGGTCAACAAGCATGTACACAAGGGGATCCAGTAGATATAGTGTACTCAGATTTTCAGAAAGATTTTGACAAGGTCCCTCACCAAAGGCTCATAAGCTAAGTAAGCTGTCATGGGATAAGAGGGAAGGTCCTTTCATGGATCAGTAACTAGTTAAAAGACAGGAAACAAAGGGTAGGGATAAATGGTCAGTTTTCACAATGGAGAAGGTAAAATAGTGGTGTCCCCCGGGGTCTGTACCAGGATCAGTCCTATTCAATATATTCATAAATTATCTGGAAAAATTGGTAAACAATGAGGTGGCAAAATATGCAGATGAAACAAAACCAATTAAGTCCAACGCAGACTGCAAAGAGTTACAAAGAAATCTCACAAAACTGGATGACTGGGCAACAAAATGGCAGATGAAATTCAATGTTGAAAAATACAAATTAATGCACATCGGAAAACATAACCATACACATAAAATGATGGGGTCCAAATTAGCTGTTACCATTCAAGAAAGATCTTGGGAGTCATTGTGGCTAGGTCTCTGAAAACATCCATTCAGTGTGCATCGGCAGTCAAAAAAGCTAACAGAATGTTGGGAATCATTAAGAAAGGAATAGATAAGACGACAAAAAATATCATGTCGCCTCTATATAAATCCATGGTACGCCCACATCTTGAATACTGGATGCAGGTGTGGTCAGGCCATCTCAAAAAAGATATATTGGAATTGGAAAGATTTGAAAAAGGGAAAGAAAAATGATTAGGGGTATGGAACAGCTTCCATATGAGGACAGATTAATAAGAGTAGGACTTTTCAGCTTGGAAAAGAGGCAACTAAGGGGGGGATATGATAAAGGTCTATAAATGATGGGTGTGGAGAAAGTAACTAAGGAAGTGTTATTTACTCTTTCTCATAACACACAAATGGGTCATCAAATGAAATTAGGTTAATTAGGCAAAACAAAAGGAAGTATTTTTTCACACCATGTAGAGTCAACCTGTGGAACTCTTTGCTAAAGGATACTGTGAGGCCCAAAACTATAACAGGGTTCAAAAAAGAATGAGATAAATTCATGATGGATAGGTCCATTAATGGCTATTAACCAAGATGGGCAGGGATGGTGTCCCTAGCCTCTGTTTGTGTTTGTCAGAAGCTGGGAATGGGCCACAGAGGATGGATCACTTGATGTTTACCTGTTCTGTTCATTCCCTCTGAAGTACCTGGCATTGGCCACTGTCAGACAACAGGATACTGGGCTAGACTGACCTCTGATCTGACAGAGTATGTCCACTCTTATTTTATATATATTATGTTTAGTGGCTGTTGTTTTGATGGTTACTAGAACTTTTATAAGACCATCAGACTTAAAAAAACAACAACCAAAAACAGAAATATGTCCCCTGATGATACTGTTTGCTATAAGCATCTGTGCAATCAGCACTGTGTTTAAAAAGCTGCACCATAGTACTTGTCTTATCTTGGGTATCCACATTCCTTTGCCACCAATTCCTTCCATACTAAGTTTGTTCCATTTAGAAGTGTTGGAGAGACCTAGATTCCAAGTTGGTCAAAGTGGCTGTAAGGCAACCAGACAAGATACATGTGTAATCCTTACACAGCATGCTCAAACTATGCACTCAGTCAAAAGAAGTTATTTTACTCATGAAGCACCAACACACTGTACCTAGGAGCTGCAGACAGTTCAAATATATACAACAAAAAAACAATAATACTGGAACTAAAACCTGGTTGGCAGTTTTTAGAATGCATAGGGCAGAATGAATTGCAACTTAAATAATTCTCCCTAGCCAGTGCACCTACGGAAAGTAAATGTGTCGGGGTGGGGGGGAGTGTCAATGGAGGCGGGAGCATGAGCGGTGGAGGGCTATGCAAAGCGGTAAGTTCATATGCAATCACCTAAAGAAAGAGTGACAAGCGGGGTACTGTGCCTACAAGCAGCACAAGCGGAAGCAATAAAAAAGCAACGTGTAATTTGTGAAGCCACCGAGAAGCACTGGCACAAATGAGTCGTTTACTTACAGCTAACCGAGGAGCCACGCAAGAGCAACCGGCGGAAAGCTGGTGGGAGACAAGGAGCGCGAAAACAGGCGGGGCTACGGCAGGTTTGCGGCGCACCGGGGGGGAAGAAAAGGGCAAGCGCGGGCGACAGCCAGCGAGGCTGGAGGAGGAGAGCGACGGGCCGGGCGGGCTGACAGGGCCGCAGCAGCTACCTGGCAGCGAAGGGAAAAGCGGGGGGGGGGGCACACGAGGAAGTTGCACCGGTTTATCCTGAAGGGAGCCTTTGACATGAAGCTGAACCGGTGCCGCGCCGCGTGCGGCCGAGGCCTCCCGCCCGCCCGGCGCGGGCCCGCCAAGAGCCGCTGCTGGGGGCGCGTCAGCCGGACACCGCGGCCTCGCCGCGCGGGCCCACTCGGGCGGAAGGCCGCCGGAGCCGCCGCGCCCGGAGCCCGCTGCGCCCGGAGCCGCTCACGGGACGCCCCCGCCTCACCTGCTCCTGGGCCCTCGCTCCCACAACGGATCGCGGCCTTCTCGCCTTCTCGTCGCCTAGAAAAAAAGAGCGCGTGCGGCCGGAAATCGGACAGCCTAACCGGTTACCCAAGGGCCGCCCATGTTGCTGCCCCATTGGCCAATCTTCTCCACACACTTTCCGTTCAGTGGCTCACAGCAGTGCCAATCACAGAAGGAATGGAGCAGGGCGGGACCAAAGACAAGATCGCGCCTCTATTCGTAGTTTATTGGCTGAGCAGTCTTCGCAGCCCGCGAAACTAGCTGCCACTCATCCCCTCAGGCACCAAGCTTAGATGAGAGGCGAGGTAGGGACAAAGGAACGAAGAAGCCAACCCCCGAGCGTGCGCAGGCGCATTGAGATCGGCATCTGCGCAGCGTCCGGAGGGTGGTGCGGCTTAAAGAGACAGTGCCGCGGCCGCCGTCGGGGCTGCTGTCAGTCCGCCGCCGCGGCCCCGCCCGCCCCGAGCCGAGCCGAGGGGAGGGGGCCCCCCGGTCCCGGAGCCCGCAGGGCAGCGCCCGCCAGCTTCGGCCCGCCCCGGCCCCGGCGTCAAGCCGCGTGGGGCGCCCTGGCCGCTGGGCTGGAGCGTCGGGGGGCGCCGGGCCGCCGTGGTCCCCGGCCCCGCCCGGCCCGGCCCGGCCCCGCTCGCTGGCTGGCTCTGGCCGGCCCCTGCCCTGCGGCGTGCAGCGGCTTCGGCTGCCAGGCGGGGTTAAGCCCCGGGGGCTCCTGGGCGGCACCTCCCCCGGGCCCGGGGTCGCCCCGTCGCTCTCCTCCCGGGCGTTTGCTGCTGGCTCGCGGCGGGGCCTCCCGCTCCGCGGGCTGGCCGGCTCTCCGGCGTCCAGCTCTGCTCCGCAGTGCCCGGGAGCCCGCGCCCCTCCGCGGCTCTGGGTGCCGCTGGGCGGGTGAAGTCAGGGTTTGCTGTGTGGATCCTAAATCCCACGCGCCCCGCAGCCAGGGGTTAAATGCCAGCCTGCCTCGGAGAGCTCATCGTTGAGTGGTAGGCAGCCGGTGACCCCCGCCGCAGATCCAGAGGGTCCTAAGGCCAAAGGAGCCTTGTGTCCATCGAGCCTAACCCGAGTAACGCAGGCCATCTAATGTCACTCAGTACTGCCCACTAGGGCAGGTCTTTTTAGAAAAATACCCCGTCTCGATTTAAAGACTCCATGTGATGGAGATTTGACTGCATCCCTTGGCAAAATTATTCTAATAGGTAATTAAATTTGCATCTTATTTCCCATGTGATCTTGTTCTGTCTTTGTCTGCTAGATTCCCTCTATTATCCAGTATTTTCTTCTGTGTTGGTAATTTATAGATCACAATGAAGTAGCTTCTTTGATAAACTAAATAGATTGATTTTAAGTATCCCACTCCTTCCAAGCCTCAAATTGCTCTTGTGGCTCTTCTCTGAACCCACTCCAATTTTTCAGTATTCTTTCTAAAGGATGCACCCACCAGTAGTTGACACAGCAGTCCAGTAACAATCTCCCCAGTGTGGTATGCAGGGGTACTGTAACCTCCCTACTCCCCTGCTGTATATCCCCCTGTTTACACATCCAAGGACTGTGTTAGTCCTTTTTGCTACAGCTTTGCTCTGGAAGTTCATAATCAGCTGGTTACTTACAGTGGCCCCCTACATTATTTTTGATGTCACTGTGTTCCAGGGTACAGTCCCTGACCCTGAAAGTGTGACCTAAATTCTGTGTTCTAAATGTAAGACCTTGTGTTTGGAAATATTGGTAGAGGATTGCATGCTTTTTAGTTTCTGTAGGCCAAGTACATTGCACACATTGGGAGCTCCTATTAGCATCCTTCATTCTCCCTGTCCCCAAGATCTGTGGGTGGGTGTCACCCCTCCCATCCCCCTCTATTTCAGGAGCTTGCTGCAACTTCCCACAATCTCCCTCCAACTAGGCGTTCTGTGTGACTACCATTCCAGGGCCTTCCATTCTTCTCCTCACGGAAGCGTGTCTGTGTGTGTTCCATTACTCTCATTCCCTTATACCCCCCATTTCTCCTGTTCCAGGGTCTTTCAGTCTTCCCGAGCCAGGGATGCTATGTGCCCTCATTCCCTTTTCCCCCACCATGCCAGGGGCTCTGCATGGCCCCTTTTTTCCATTCCAGGGCCCCCATTCTTCCCCTGTGTCAGGGACTCTGTGTGAAATCTCATTAGCCTCTTCCCCCATTTCCCCTTTTCCTGCATGACAAGGTTTTTGTCTTTCCCTCATGCCATGGGTTCTGTGTGACCCCTTTCCCCACACCCAGGTCCCCCAGTCTCTGCCCGAGTGGCTTTGTGTACTCCATTTTTCCCTTCCCCCATACCAGGATCCTCATTCTTTCCTCCCTCATGCCAGGGGCTGTGTTCACACCACGGCACCCCATATTCCCTCATGGTTGTTCTTTCTGCCTGGGAGACTAACATTTTGACATCCTGAATGATTTAACTCTGTTCGGAGGATACACAGCAGTGAAATAGGAGTACTGTTATGCTGGAAGGCATTAATGGGTGCCATCAACCAGTGGTTTGATCTGTAGACCATTGCAGAGGTGCTTGCATCAGTTGGCTGTGCTAAAAAGCTAACAGGAGCTTTGTATCTCCCCCATTTTTCTGATTTTTCCCAAAAAAGTCAATAGTTTTGGCTATTGATGCCTAGAGCATTCCCTGAAATTTTGGAATTGATTGTGTTACAGAAAGAGAAATGCTGAGTGTGAAAACTTCACAAGCTCAGTCAGAAACACATGTAGTTTGATTGCATCCTGTTTACAAGTGATCCAGATTGTTCTGAAACAGTGATCTGTCCCCCTCATTTACTAATCCACCAACCTTAGTCTCATCTGAAACTTTATCAATTATTTTATATTATAGATCATTGATTAAAAATATTAAATAGCATTGGGCCAAGAACTAAGGCCTGAGCAACCCCCAGTTGATAATAGTTAATGAACAGGTATGTTTTTATATTTATCTGTTAGCTCTGAATATATTCAATATGACCCATGTTGATTTTGTTTAGTGCTTGTTTTTAATCAGAATGTTGCGCAGTACTTAGCTGCTTTGCAAAAGTGCTATCAGTACTATTACCTTTATTAACCAGATTTGTAATCTTGTCTGGTTGCGGGCACAGTTGTTTTTGTTGTTGTTTTTCGGGCCTGGGGGTAGAGTGTTCCACAGGATACCAGTGGGTACAGTTAATAGGGAAGGTGATGAGGTTACACAATCTGGCTGGGGACAGAGGTTGCACAGTTAGTGGGGAGGGGAGCAAAGGTGACAGTAGTGGGAATACAGTTCAGCTCAGGGAAACCCTCTTAGGGCCTGCAGCAGCAGGATAGGAGATGGGTGGAGGGGAAGCAACTGGAAAACACAGGTAAGGAAATGGGTGTGTTTTCAACCAAAAAATTTTAAGACCTGGTCAACAGCTGAAATTTCTACTGGTGTAACTATTTTGGTTATGGATGTGACTTATATAATAATTTTGCTAACAAGTAAAAGCCTACTCTATATTCAGTTAAACCACTGTAAAGCATAGGCACCGACTCCGTGGGTGCTCAGGGGCTGGAGCACCCACGGGGAACAATTAGCAGGTGCTCTGCACCCACTGGCAGCCAAGCTCCCCCCTCCTTGCCTCCTTCTCTCCCACCTGAGCGTGCTGCGTCCCCCCCTCTTCCCCCTCCCGTCCAGCGCTTCCTGCCCCCCTGCCACTAATAGCTGTTTGGTGGTGCTTAGGACTTTTCGGGAGCAAGGGGGAGGAGTGGAGATGTGGCACGCTCAGGGGAGGAGGTGGGGCAGGGGTGGGGACTTGGGGGGAAGGGTGGAATGGGGGTGAGGCAAGGTGGGGTGGGGGGGTCAGGGGCAGGGGGGAGTGTCGAGCACCCACGGGGCAGAAGGGAAGTCAGCACCTATGCTATAAAGGTGACTTAAACAAGCAGTTATTCCCCTTTGTGTACAGGAATAAAAGCACCTCTACACTAATATAACTGCATCCACACTAGGGAGATGGTACCGCTTTAATCATACAGTTATAGTTAATGTGGTGCAAATTTTGTATGTAGACGTGCCCAAAGTTGACAGTGTCCCTCTGTGGGAAACAGACACCTAGGAAAATGTATAAACAGAGAAAGGGAAGGAATGTAACACAGGATAACCAGTAGCTTAACAAAGGTATTATTGAAAATAATTAACAGAACACCCCTTCTCCCAAATGAAGTGCCATTTAATACACTTTGGGTAAGCAGTGCCCCATGTTGGAGACACTTCCCATGTTTTGTCACCAGTCCCTATTTTGCACGCTGAGAGGGCTACTGCTCACCCTGGCCTGGTAGTTTCAGGATGAGGAGTTAGGGAGGATGAAAATCCATCTGTGCTTCACTCCCCAGCACTACAAGAGAACCCCTGCTTTCCCAGAACTCTGCCTCCTGGCCAGGCCTACCCTGTAGCAGGAGTGATGGCTCATATGGGAGGCAGGATACTGGTTAACTTTTAACATTCCTGCCTGGTAGAAAACTCCAGCTCACATATTTCAAACAGAGAACTAAACTGAAGGCAGGTCTACACTACAAATTTACACTGGCGCAGCTGCACCAATGCAGTGTGTCTGGTGAAGATGCTCCAAGCCAACAGAAGAAAGCTTTCCCGCTGGCTTAATAATTCCACCTCTGCAAAAGGCGGTAGTTATGTTGGTGGGAGAAGCTCTCCTGCCAAAATAGCACTGTCTACACAGTGGGGGGGGTGTGTGTGTGTAAGGTCAGTATAACTACATCGCGCATGGGTGTGGATTTTTCACACCCTGAGCGACGTAGTTACACAGAAGTAAGTATGTAGTGTAGACCGAACCCGACACAAGTAATTTTAGTCAGAGTTGCCTCAAGAGAAAAAGTGATTCACACACCTCTGATATCTAACTGGCATGTGGCATCACATAACTATGTGAACACCTCGTAGTTTACAATGCACATTAGGCCTGGTAAGAGGAGCACTTTGTACTAAATTTTATATTCTATTAGTAAGACTTAACTGTAACAAGAAAGGGAACATTTCCCTTCCCTAATTCTTGTGCAGTTATGTTCACAGCCTTAATGTTGCATTACTAGAGTTTTTTGCATTTAATTTTCTTGATTTTTTTTTTTGTTTTGGTGATGGGGGGATTCTCAGATCAGCAGTTACTGCTGGTCTTACAGAAGCCCCATGTGTGCAGATGCACCTACTACAATATAAGCAGCAGCAGCTAGCATCAAAGGGAGAAGCAAGGAGGCACTGCATCCTGCAGCATGTAGGTTCCATCTCTGTAGTACTACCACTAGCAGTGTGAAGTGGAGGAGACACTCCTCTTGACCTCTGTGATGTTTCAGCATGTGTGGGGGTTTCATGAGAGCAACACTGACCAAATCCCAGGAGAACAGACAGAGCTGAGAAATTGCCTGTGCTTAATGGCATGAACATTTCAAAGTTCTGAAGGTGGGCTGAGTTGCCCCTTGGCTGGGGACAGTTTTCTGTGGGGCTCAGTTAAAAGGGCAGGAGTGCTTTAGGCTGTGCTGAGGCAGTTGAACCTTCAGTACAGAACAAGAGCAACTTTAGGCTTGTCTGAACACAGAATTGTACCAGTTTCACTCAGGCCATGTCTATACTATGCGTACTATACTGGCATAACCACATAGTGCAGACACAGCTTGCGGTGACATGGGTTTTTCTGCGGGTGTAGGAACACCATCTCACCAAGCAATAGTAGCTAGTTTGACAGAAGCATCCTTTCATCAGCCTAGGTGCATCTACACTGGAGGTTAGCTTGGCATAACTATGCCACTCAGCAGTGTGGTTTGTCACATCCCTGAGCAATAGAGCTATGTCAAACTAAATTTTAAGTTTCAGAGTAGCAGCTGTGTTAGTCTGTATTCTCAAAAAGAAAAGGAGGACTTGTGGCACCTTAGAGACTAACCAATTTATTTGAGCATGAGCTTTCGTGAGCTACAGCTCACTTCATCGGATGCATTCAGTGGAAAATACAGTGGAGAGATTTATATACATAGAGAACATGAAACAATGGGTGTTACCATACACACAGTAACCAGAGTGATCACTTAAGGTGAGCTATTACCAGCGGGGGGGGGGGAGAGGCCGCAGGGACCTTTTGTAGTGATAATCAAGGTGGGCCATTTCCAGCAGTTGACAAGAACATCTGAGGAACGGTGGGGGAATAAACATGGGGAAATAGTTTTACTTTGTGTAATGACCCATCCACTCCCAGTCTCTATTCAAGCCTAAGTTAATTGTATCCAGTTTGCAAATTAATTCCAATTCAGCAGTCTCTCCTTGGAGTCTGTTTTTGAAGTTTTTTTGTTGAAGAATTGCCACTTTTAAAGGTCTGTAATCGAGTGACCAGAGAGATTGAAGTGTTCTCCAACTGGTTTTTGAATGTTATAATTCTTGACATCTGATTTGTGTCCATTTATTCTTTTATGTAGAGACTGTCCAGTTTGACCAATGTACATGGCAGAGGGGCATTGCTGGCACATGATGGCATATATCACATTGGTAGATGTGCAGGTGAACGAGCCTCTGATAGCGTGGCTGATGTGATTAGGCCCTATGATGGTGTCCCCTGAATAGATATGTGGACACAGTTGGCAACGGGCTTTGTTGCAAGGATAGGTTCCTGGGTTAGTGTTTCTGTTGTGTGGTTGCTGGTGAGTATTTGCTTCAGGTTGGGGGACTGTCTGTAAGCAAGGACTGACCTGTCTCCCAAGATCTGTGAGAGTGATGGGTCGTCCTTCAGGATAGGTTGTAGATCCTTAATAATGCGTTGGAGGGGTTTTAGTTGGAGGCTGAAGGTGACGGCTAGTGGCGTTCTGTTATTTTCTTTGTTGGGCCTGTCCTGTAGTAGGTGTCTTCTGGCTCTGTCAATCTGTTTCTTCACTTCCGCAGGTAGGTATTGTAGTTGTAAGAATGCTTGATAGAGATCTTGTAGGTGTTTGTCTCTGTCTGAGGGGTTGGAGGAAATGCGGTTATATCGTAGAGCTTGGCTGTAGACAATGGATCGTGTGGTGTGGTCTGGATGAAAGCGGGAGGCATGTAGGTAATTTTAAGTGTAGAACAGGCCTAAAGATGGGATGTTACGCTGATTTAGTGAAACTGATGCAACTTTGGGTGTGGAAGAGCTTTGTTAGCCAGTGCCCAGGAGCAGGCTCAGAGCAGATTGTCATTCCTCTAAATTTTGTTTTAAATTCTTCTCCAACCTTAGCTCACACTTGTAGGCCAAGGTTGGAGCTTTCAGAGTTAGAGTGGGATTTTTCCAAAGGGTATTGGCTTAACCATTCCCAGTGAAACAAACGGTAAAATTCCCATTCACTTCAATGGGAGCAGTTCTGGCAATGTCCAATGCTTTTGAAAATGCCACTTCAGCCATCATGGGGATTTTGTTGAGTGAAAGAAGTCTTAAAAGGCGGTGTCTACACTACAGACCTTACAGTGGCGCAGCTGTACTGCTGCAGCTGCACCTCTGTAAGGTCTCCCATGTAGCTGCTCTATGCCGATGGGAGAGAGCTCTCCCATCAGCATAATTAAACCACCCCCAGTGAGCAGCAGTAGCTATGTCGGCAGCATCTCCCACCGACATAGCACTATTCACACCTGCGCTTTTGTCCGTGAAACTTACGTTGGTCGGGTGTGGTTTTTTTCCACACCCCGTCCGACAAAGTGCTAGTGTAGACATAGCCTTAGACTCTGAAGAGTGACAGTAAACATGGCATTGTGGGTGTAATACCAGCCACTGTATCAGTGGATAATGACTACTGCCATGTGACCTCTGAAATACTGACCCAGATCAGGTGGGACTGGAAACAGAGTTCAATTTCTTCCCAGCATGCCTGGTGTCAGATTCTTATTCTATTATAGTGGGTTCAATTTTTATCAGCTCTCAGTGACTCCATCTTAAAGAATGGAGTATGGCTTCTTCTCCCAAGCCTTACAAAACTAACATAACTAAAACATTGAATAAGCTTATGTGGTCCCCAAAGGCAGTAGCACTGATTTGGATGTACATATTTTGTAGACAATAACTGAACTTTAAATTGTTTCTACTGTTTCTACAATCTGTTTCTACTGTGATAGATTAATAAAGGCTGGAGGGATTTCTCATAAAGTTGTGAGAATGTACAACAGGGTCTCCTAACATATACGTGAGTGTTTGCTATCATGAACTTTGTGTTCACCTTTGAGGTCCCCTAGCTTCTAACTGCCTCCAATCCTGGATCCCAGCCTGTCTACCCTTCTCACTCCTCCTATCACCATTATTCATTTTCTTTCTTCCACCTTCAAGAATGCTGCTACTTCACCTAATGTTTCACTATGTGGAATCAACATCTTAGAAAGATAGTCTCATGGACACTCCCTCCATTGGTGATTGCCTGGTCATAGCTCTGCCACTGGATTAGCCCTGCTTCTCTGCCCAGCCTTCCTTTCCTTCCTACTGGCCATTAACCATCCCCCCATCTCCTCTCCCACAGACGATCACCAGGCTTTAGCTCCCATCCTATGTGCACAGTCCCATCTCCTCTGACTGGTCAGTTTCCTCCCCAGCTGCCTGTACCTTCAAACCCCATAACATACCAGTGGTAACTACAACTATTGTCTCCATCTGATTGCATTTGTGTATACACACAAAACCTGTTCTAAGTCTAGAGCAGTGGTTCTCAAACGTATTTGATAGGGCCCCCCCCTTCTTTGTGTCTGTGGTCATTTATGCCCTTCCCCCCGAGTACATGTGCTGCCACCCAGCTCTGAAGGAAGAGCAGAGGCTGCTGGCTGGGGCCCCAGCTCTGAAGGCAGCACCCCAGAAGTAAGGGTGGCAACATGAAAAGCGATATTTGTCAATATCACTTTTCACAACAGACTTAGTGCCCCATTGCCACCCTTACTTCTCTGCTGCTACCCCAGGACTGAGAGCCAGAGCCCTGCCACTTCCAGGTGAGGGATATGTGGGTGGGGGAGAGGAGAGCCTGAGCCCGTGGGGTGGGGCTCTGGCTATCCCTACCTCCTGGGTGCGCACAGCCCTTTTTCAGGAGCCTGAGACACAGGGCTGGGGGTGGGTGGTCTGACAGCCAGAGCTCTTTTTAAAAAAAAGAAAAAAAGTGCACAGCTCTTGCCTCCCTTGACACATTCCCAGGAGGGCCCACCCCAAAGTTGGAGAACCACTGGCTAGAGTGTAAATAAATAAAACAGAAAGAGGTGACAATCACTTCAGGGATGTATTTATATATTTTAGCTCTCTTGAGAATGTGACAATTAAATTCTGCATAGATCATGGTTTGGGCACTGCTGCCCTAGAGTAAACTCCTCTGTGATCAAGCATCAGGGGGTAGTTATGTTCTGTAATTTTCACTCCATGCATCCGAAGAAGTGGTTTTTTACCCACTAAAGCTTATGCCTAAATAAATCTGTTAGTCTTTAAGATGCCACCGAACTCCTTGTTGTTCCTCTGTGATTCCAATTCGCTTTCTAGCGCCCCACTTCTTTCCTACATCTTAAAGCTCCTTGAATGGGTTCTCTATGCCCAGTGAATTGACCTCCTATTCTCCAACTCCCTCCTTGATCTCCTCCTCCCCTGCTTCTACTCTTTCCCTCCATGTCTAAAAGTCTCTTCTCCATTCTTATTCTCCTCAATCTCACCATAGATCCCTCTCCTATTCTTTGAGGCCCTCTCTTTCTTGGGGTTTAATGGCTCTATACACAAAGGGCCAGTGTTAAGGATGCACAAGTGCTTCCTAGATTTTGAGTGCTTCACTTTGCAACCTTAATATTTTGACAGTTTTTTATATATAATTTAATATTTACATTGCAATAGGCCTCAGGGGCCAAAATTGGGATCAGGACCCCCTTGTACTGCACATTTAGGGAGAGAGTCATTTGCTTTATGAAGCGTACCATCTAAGACGTATGTTATATGACGGGTGGGGATAGAGGGATACACTGTTTATCTTAAGACATTAGTCTTTAAGGTGCCACCGGGCTCCTTACTGTTTATATACATACTATAAAGCAAGTATTTTTTCCAATCTTGCAAATGATTTGTTCCCTTCTCCCCCTCATCCTAGCTGCCACCAACTGGCAGATTTCTTCTAGACTTGAGTGGAGATTTAAAGCAGGAGAGGGCAGTTACTGGCCATCCAGATCAGTTGAGGGAGGCGTTCAGTGAAAAAGGGGTGGTATGGAAGGTGTGAGAAGCTGATGAACAGGTAGGTGAGCTGGCATTGCTGGTGAAGCAGGTTATCTTGTGACTCAACGTGGACAGGAGCAATGGGTAATCTTGTCTCTCTCTATCACATCTTGAAATATTCTCTTCCTTTTCATCTCTGCTGCCGCAACCCAGGGTCATGCCCTGGTTCTCTTTGGCCTGGACTCCTGTAGTCGCCTCTTCTTCAGCCTTCCTGGCTCTCCCTTCTTCCATCTAACACACTGCAGCTAAAATCCATTTCCTTCCCTGCAGCTTCAGCCATGCATTCTCCTCCCTGTATCCTATTACTGCCCTCTGCCTTTCTGAATCCAGTCCCAGCTCCTTGCCTCACTTTCTCGGTGCCTCCAGAGCATCCTTTTCTCACTGTGACTCCCCATTGGGTTACCCCCCTTGGGGGTGTGAAATTGGAGGGGGAGATGTTGGGTGAGGGGATGGGGTTCCCCAGGGAAGGAGTGGGGAAGCAAGTGAGAGGATGGGGGGAAGTTGTGGGTTGGGAATTGAGGGGTCAGGTGAGTGTCCTTGGGAGGGGATTGGAGTGGGGAGGGATGAGGGTGTTTCCAAGGAGTAAATTGAGGGCACATGTGTGGGGATCTCAGATGGAATCAAGGGGAAAGAGGATGGAAGGGATCCCAAAAGATGTGTGGAACTGTGGTGAAGGGTGTGTTTGAGGGGATAGGGAGGATCGGTGGGGGATGGGGGGTGTTCCCAAAAAATAAACTGAGGAGGCGGATGGGAATCTCAAGGGAGAATCAATAAGGAGGGCATGTGAAAGGTATTGGGTTGTGTGGAACTGGGCAGATGGGTGAAAGGAGGTGGGTGTACCATGAATATGGGTGGGGGGGTTGGGAGTGAGATGGGTGTGTGTACAAGGGGAGGATGGGGGAAAATGAAGGGTGTATCCAGGAGAATGGGGGAGAGGATGGGGGTACACCAGATGATAGATAAGGAAGGGAATGGATGTGTGAGAGGGGTGGGGGTGACAGGAAATAATAGCATCCAGAGGGGATGGGGGTTTCCATGTGGGGGAATGGGTATGTGTGAGGGGATGGGGGTATTCATGAGGGAGGACAGGATGGAGGAATGAGAGGAAACAACAGTGTTCAGAAAGGATGTTGTGTGTGAGAGAGGATAGAGGTGTACCAGGGAGGTGTGCAAGGCAATGGTGGAGGGTGGGGGGGGTGTGTATGTAAGGGGATGAGGATTGTCCAGGGTGGTGTGGGGGAGGGGAGTGTCCCTGGAGGGAGAGGTTGTGTAATGGGACAGGAGTGTGTGAGGGGACAAAGGGATCCCCAGGGGATGGGGCGTGTGTGGAGGAGGGAGGTGGGATGTCTCTAGGGGGCTGGAAGATGTGTGAGGGGATGATGGGATGTCTCCTGGGGGGAGAGGGGTGTGTGGGGGGGGAGAAATGGGGTGTGTCCAGGTGAAGAGGAGTGTGTGTGTGAGGGGATGGAGGGATCCACAGGAGATGGAGTGTGTGTCTGGGGGAAAAGGGGGTGTGTGCATGAGGGGATGGGGGATGTCTCCAGGGGATTGGACGATGTGTGAGGAGACGGGGGTCTGGGGGAAGAGGGTGATGTGTATGAAAGGGTATAGGACATGCAGGGCCGGCTCCAGGCCCCAGCGTTCCAAGCCGGTGCTTGGGGCGGCAGTCAGAAAGGGGCAGCAGAGTTTCCGTGGCAGCAGCTTCTCTCTCCCCTGCTGGCCGGTGGCAATTCGGCGGCGACAGGTTTTTGCACTGCTTGGGGCCGCAAAAACAGTAGAGCCGGCCCTGGGGACATGTCTGGGGAAGAGGGGTGTGTTTGTGTGAGGGGATGGGGAAGCGGTGTGGGGTGTCCAGGGATGATGGGTTGTGTCCAGGAGTGTGTGTGGGGGGGGAAGGGTGCAGGGGAGGGGCGTGGTGGGGGGTCCCCAGAGGCAGAGGGGAGTGTGTGTATGAAGTGGTGGGCAGCCCCTGGGAGGGTCCCGGAATGATGGGGCTATTCAGGGAGAGAGGTGTGTGTATATGTGAGAGGAGATGGAGGGGTGTGTGTGAGGATGCAAGAGTCCCACGGGGTGAGGGGGGCAGGATGTGAGATGAGATGCAGGAGGGTATCTGTGTGAGTGGATGGGGTGTCACTGGGGGGTCCCTAGGAGAATGGAGTGTGTCTGGAGAGATGAGGGGGTGTGAGGGAAGGGGTTGTCCCTGTGGGGGGGGGGGCTGTGAGGGAACGGGATGTGGGATGGAGGGGACAGCTGGGATTGGGTGGGTCCCTGTGGGACGGGACAGGGAGAAGGGTGTGTGTGAGAGAGAGAGCGCGAGGTGGTGGGGAAGAGGATGTCTGGGTCAAGGCGGGTTCCTGGGGGACAGGGCAGAGTCAGGTTGGAGGGTCCAGGTGTGTGTGTGAGAAGAGGTGGGGTTGTTTCTGAGGGGAGGGGGACTGTGTGGAATAAGGTGTAGGGGGAGTCCCAGGGTGGTAGCGAAGGGAGTTCTCCAGGAGGGGGTGGATCCCCCTATGGGGATATGTGTGAGAATATGTGTCCCTGGAGGGAGATGTGGGGGCTGGGATGGAAGGGGGTGGGTCCCTGGGGGGCAGGGTGTGTGTGAGGAATGGGGAAGTCCCAGGAGGGGTGGGGGTTTATGAGGTTGTGAGAGAGGTGGGGGTGTCCATGGGGGGAGGTGGGTCTATGGGTGAGGAGGGATGGGGAATGCTGGGGAGTGGGCAGGTCCCAGGGGTGTGAGGAGAGCTGGGGGTGTCCCTGGGGGGTGGGGGGGGGGGAAGTCCACCTGGTGGGATGGGGGGTGCCAGAAGTGGGCAGGTCCCTGTGGAGCAGGGGTCCAGAGGGGTGAGGAGAGGGGAAGGGGTCCTGGGGGGGATGACCCCCATGAATGGGAAGGGCCTAGCAGGGATCTGGGTGTGTGAGAGAGGTGGGAGTGTCCCTGGGGGAGGGAGCCAAGGGGGGTTGGGGCTGAAGCGTCCCAGCGGGGAGGGTGCCCCAGTGGAGGTGGGGCAGAGTCTGGGGGGGGGGTGAAGAGAGGTAGGGGTGTTGAAGGGGGAGGGGGTCCCTGGGAATGGGCGTGGCCGGGTGGGGTCGAGGGATGTCAGTGGGGGGAGGGGGCGCATGGAAGGGTGCCCGGCAGTGGGTGGGACCCGGATTATGAGGAGAAGTGGGGGTGTCCGTAGGGGGAGGGTAGAGGGGTCCCTGGGAGTGGGCGTGGCGCAGCGGGGAAGAGCGGTGGGGTGTCTGTGGGGAGCGGGGGGTGAGGAGAGTCGGGGTGTCGGGGAGGGGCCCACGGGGGGGGCCGACAAGTAGGGGTGTCAGGGAGGGGTCCATGGGGGAGCCGATGGTGGGCGGGGCCCGGCAGGTGAGAAGTAGGGGGTGTCCGTGGGGGGGGGCGAGGACAGTCGGGAGGGGAGGGGAGGGGAGGGGCCGACGGTGGGAGGGGCCCACGGGGGGGAGCCGACGGTGGGCGGGGCCCCGGGGGTGTCCGTGGGGGGGGCGAGGACAGTCGGGAGGGGAGGGGCCCACGGGGGGGGGGCCGACGGTGGGCGGGGCCCCGGGGGTGAGAAGTAGGGGGTGTCCGTGGGGGGGGCGAGGACAGTCGGGAGGGGAGGGGCCCACGGGGGGGGGCGACGGTGGGCGGGGCCCCGGGGGTGAGAAGTGGGCGGCTCGGGGGGGTGAGGAGAGTCGGGGTGTCGGGGAGGGGCGGGGCCCGGCGGGTGAGACGTAGGGGTGTCGGGGAGGGGCCCACGGGGGGGGGCCGACGGTGGGCGGGGCCCCGGGGGTGAGAAGTGGGCGGCTGGGGGGGGGGGTGAGGAGAGTCGGGGTGTCGGGGAGGGGCGGGGCCCCGGGGGTGAGAAGTGGGCGGCTCGGGGGGGGTGAGGGGTGTCGGGGAGGGGCGGGGCCCTGCGGGTGAGAAGTAGGGGTGTCGGGGAGGGGTCCATGGGGGGGCCGGCGGTGGGCGGGGCCCGGCGGGTGAGAAGTGGGCGGCTCGGGGGGGGTGAGGAGAGTCGGGGTGTCGGGGAGGGGCGGGGCCCGGCGGGTGAGAAGTAGGGGTGTCGGGGAGGGGTCCATGGGGGGGCCGGCGGTGGGCGGGGCCCGGCGGGTGAGAAGTGGGCGGCTCGGGGGGGGGTGAGGAGAGTCGGGGTGTCGGGGAGGGGCGGGGCCCCGGGGGTGAGAAGTAGGGGTGTCGGGGAGGGGTCCATGGGGGGGCCGGCGGTGGGCGGGGCCTGGCGGGTGAGAAGTGGGCGGCTCGGGGGGGGTGAGGAGAGTCGGGGTGTCGGGGAGGGGCGGGGCCCGGCGGGTGAGAAGTAGGGGTGTCGGGGAGGGGTCCATGGGGGGGCCGGCGGTGGGCGGGGCCCGGCGGGTGAGAAGTGGGCGGCTCGGGGGGGGGTGAGGAGAGTCGGGGTGTCGGGGAGGGGCGGGGCCCACGGGGGGGCCGGCGGTGGGCGGGGCCCGGCGGGTGAGAAGTGGGGGGTCCGGGCGCAGCCCAGCCCGTGGGCGGGGCCGTGTCCCGGGCCCCCGCCGAAGCCCCGCCCGGCCGCGCTGTCACTCACCGCCCGGGGGAGACGCTCCAGCTCCAGGGAGGCGGCGGCGGCGGCGCCCGGAGCGGGCCGGGCGGCTCCTGAGTGGCGCAGGTAGGGGCCGGAGCGGGCCGGGGCCGGGGGCCGCCCCCGCGCGCTCGCAGGCCAGGGGCGCTCGGGGCCGAGGCCAGGTATGGCGGGGCCCGAGGCGGGGCCCGCTCCGCCGCGGCCTCCCCCGGGCCCGAGAGGGTTAACGGGGCAGACGGCTCCAGGGGGCTGGTGCTCGCGCTCCGGCGGCAGGATCCGCTCCGCACTTTGCGGGCAGCCGCCAGGAGGGGACGGTGCCCTCGGTGCCGGTCCCGATCCTGGGTTCCGCGCCGGGATTTCACCCCCAAGCGAGCAGCGGAGGCAGCTGCGGAGGCAGCGTCCCTCGCCGGGAGCTATGCTCCAGCTCCTTTGGGCTTCCTCCTCCGATCCGGAAATCCGCCCCGCGTTTTCGGGTCGCCCTGCAGATCCCGGGGTCTGCCTCCGATCCCAGACACTGTAATCCGCTCCGGGTTTTTGGGGTTGCCCGCTGAAAGGGAGTCTCGCGAGCCCAAGCCCCGCCGCAGCCAATAGGGAACCGCCCCCTCCCGCCGCAGCCAATGGGGAGTCGCCCCCGCCCCCCCTCGGGCTGCAGCGCGCTGAGGGCTCGGAGCGGCGCCTCCATTTAAAGGGGCCGCGACCCGAATCCGGGCTCCGGGCAGTGCGGGCGGCGCGGCGAGCCAGGTACGAGCCGCGGCCGAGCTGGGGGCGGGTCCTCATTGGCTGCGGTGGCTCAGCGCGGCCGGGGGGGCGGCGCGGTCTCGGAGAGGGAGGGGGTGGCGGCTCCCGGCTTCGCCCGCGGGGCGCCTTATGCCTCCGCTCCCGGGTGGGGGCGGGGCTGGGCCCCCCGTGGGGCGAGGGGCAGGGCCCTTGGGGGGAGGGGGGCGCGCGCCGGGCCTCGTCCCCTTTCCGCGCAGGGCGGAGGGGGCGCCTCCGGACCCTCCCCCCGCGCCCTTTCCGCGCAGGGGGGAGGGGGCGCGCACCGACCCCGCCCCTTTCCGCGCAGGGGGGAGGGGGCGCGCACCGACCCCGCCCCTTTCCGCGCAGGGGCCCATAGATGTGCAGCGCCGCTGTGGGGGAGGGGGAGCAGGGGTGGGAGCGCGGGGGCGGGCGCCCCTGCCCCGGGGAAGTGGGAGGGGTCTGCGGGGAGGGGGTGAGGCTCTGTCTCCGGGGCACTTTGGGTCCCCTGCCCAGAATTTCAGACCAGTGCTTGCTCTGGGTCTCCAGGAAAAACCACGTGTCTCTTCTACCCCCACATCCAGACGTAATCCTTGGAGCCCTGCAAGCCTCCGGTTAGCCCAGCTAAGATGGTGCGTTGCCCAGGGCCGGCGCGACGGTGGTTGATCCCGGGTTGTGCTTTGGCCTTGGGGGCTCCTTGTTTCCCTCAGATGTCAAACGGGATCGGAGCATTTACACCTGTTCAGCTTGTTTTCCCAATACCCTTTTTCACATCTGAGTCAAACGGGGCTTTTTCCAGAGCCCTTTCCCCTCCTCCTCGCCACCTGGTTTGACTGCCCTTTGGGAAGAGACTTTTTCTGCAGAGTGTCCCATGTGCTTGGCTCTCCACACACGAGAATAAAAAATTGCATTGAAGGTGCCTAAACACACGTGCTGATGCAGGAGTCGCACTGGACTCCAGCTCCCTCTTTCTGAGTTATGTTGTGGGCCCTGGAGTGGGAAAAAGCAGGAGATGCCTTTGTGTCCCTAAAGCAACAGCTCTCCCGAGAGGGTGTGCCTGGGGGGGGCAGGGCAAAGCGCTGCCTGGAAGTTGCTGTTGGATTGGCTGTGGTGGGACACACATGCTGGTGGTGCTTGCAGAGTGTGCTTGTATGGGGTGGGCTGTGGCTGTTGATGGGAGGGAGTATGGCTCTGTAGGGTATTGTTCTGTGGGGTGGACGTATGATTCTACCTGCCATGTGGGCTTGTTCACGGTAAGGATTGAGATGTGGCTCTGGACTGCAGGGAGTGGTCTTGTGGGATGGGATATGGTGCAGGGCTCTGGGATACAGGGTGGGGATGAACCTCTCAACTAAGTGAGAAGGAGCCATGATTTGAGTTACTTTTCTGTCCCAGTAGAAGCTTCCTCTCATCTCCTGATGTGCTGTTCCAGCTCTGGCTCTAGACTGCAAGTCACTCACCTGTTATCACTCAACTGTGCTGCCATTCCCTCAAACTGCCTCCCAAATTCAAAGCTCCTGTTTAGAGCATGACTTTGTCATCAGCTCCATCCTAGCTTCATTTCTCATCTTGAAAGGGACAGTAGCACATTTGCCCTCTGTGGTTGATGGAGTAAAACCAAGCTGCACCCCATGGCTCCAGCCATGTCTCTTGCCCATTCACAAGCCAGGTCCCATTCCAAGTTCCCTTTGAGCCTACAGTCATTTCTGCTCCCCCTCCCGCCCCTGGCCACCCCCCCCAGCTGCTGAGGGCAGGGGTGCAGTGTAACAAACGCACCCAAACAGCTGGTCACTCCAGACTCCCAATAAAAATCTGATATCTGGGACAAAGGATCAAAGTTAGGTATTATAGCTTTAAATTGGGTGGGTGGGAGAGAAGCCTAAGATTGTGTCTAGGCTACAGACTTCTACAAGCAGAGCTATGAGTTTGGGCTGTGAAGTGGTGTGATCCCTGACTGATACAGCTGTGCTGGCAGCAGCCTGTAGGGTAGACACGGTGGCAAAACTGAGCTTTTACTAGTCTAGCTTGTTTTGCTCAGGGTTAGAGAGTATAGCTGAATCCACACGAGGAGTGCTTTGCTGGTATAGATCAGGCCTAAGAGACACCACCCTCTATATCTTTCTCCTTCCCCAATGAAAAGTGTTCTTGGTTGATGGGCATGGACCCTACCAGCAGATTCCTGTGGCTATCCCATGGCCAGGGCTCAGGGGCCTCTCCAATTGCCCAGACTTTAGGTTCATCAACATAAAGAAGGAGAAATCTAGGATTTATCAAAATGGGTGAAAACACTGGTCTATCCAGACCAGCACCCTGCTTCTGTCAATTCCTGATGCTCTTGGGAAAGGCGAAAATTCCCTGTAATGCCCCAGGCCAATTGTAGACACCTGCATATGGGGAGAAAAGTCCTTTTCTAAGAACCTTATCTGTGCTGGATTCTTACTGATGGGTCTTTGGTTCCTAGCTCAAGACTGGTTAGAATCCTCTCCTAGCTCTTCAGGTTTTGAGGCCCTAGAAAACAGCATGGCATCAGTGCCAGGCTGCTTACTGGCAGTTTTGTCTGCCATCTAAATGTCTCCAAATGTTCAACACCACGGCTAGTAAATGAACTTGCTTCAGAGACTGCACCTCATCAAACCAACACTCCAGCTCTTCCCCACGTCTCAGCTATACTCATCTGGTGGTGGTTTGTGTCTGCAACTGCTTTCCTGGCAGCTGTGGTCATCTGTGGGAAGTTTTGAGGCCATTGCCTTGTCATGCTGGTGCATGTTTTGGCAATTTCCTTGACATTCAGAAACCACTATTCTTTGGCCTTTTCCAGGGCTCCAATAGCTGTTTTTGTCTTTTGGCTGGTGTCTTGACACTGAGCATCATTCACCTCAGCACCTCTCTTAGCTTGATGCTTGTTCTTCACTGAGTGCTCCCAGAGTCCTGTTTTTGTGTATGGTATTGTTTTGGCAGATGTCTTTTCATGGCAGGTTTTTGGTCTGTGAAGAAATGCTTGTGTAGTGTTTGTTTTACAGGTGAGGGTCTGGGTAGAAGCAGTAGTTCTTGGAGAGGGAGCTGTGCAAGCTGCACGAGAATTCGCTTTCTGCCTTGGTCTCTGACTGGGTTCAATTCTTGAGACAGAATTGCTCAGTGGGAACCAGGCATTGAAATTGGGCTGAGATTCCTGAAAAAAGGGATTGTCTGCATTTCTGTCTGGGGCTGGTGTAGATGTGCAAATAAAATGAGTTACACTTAGAATACATCCAGATTCCATATGGTTCACTTCTCCACTTGGAAGCTAATAGGCAAAGCCCAAATATCTGCCATCACTTGGCAAAGAGGTGACACAGATATCAGCCGTTGGTGTCGGAAGAAGGGAAAACAAGGAGGAAGGAGGCTGCTCTTCTGCTCCAAAATTTGTCAGAGGCTGCTGAGCATGCTGATATTGTCTGCCTCAGAGTTTACCACTAGTGCTGCGTGTTGGACACATCAGCGGATGTACCTGAGTGGTGAGGAGGTATGAGGAGTGCTTTCAAGCCCTCTGAGGCATCCCAGAGTGCCCCTGTAAATTGGGCTTTCTGACACACCCTGTCAAAACCACAATTCTGGACAGCTCTGCCTTAAGGCTTCTGGATTTCACCTTTCTGCATTCTCTTGGTTGAAGCAGGGAGGGGGATAAAGTTTCTGGGTATATTCTGGGCAACCTAGCTTGATTAATCCTGCTCTTGTGAAACTGTCCTGAAGCCTACAATACCGACTTCAGGGCATCCTGTTGCTCTCTCTTGGCAGGTGTACAATCTCATGATGAATCAGAGTAACTACTGCACCAAGGCTGAGGCTTGCACCCCAAGAATTTGGTGCTCCCGGTGCAAGAAACTCTGGTCTTGGTGCTGGTGTCCCTAGCACTGATAGTTGTGGCAAAGCCAGTGGTGGTGTTTTCCAGAACACTTGGGATGACCCATCTTGTGTAGACAATTCTAGCTGCATGTGTGGGGGCAGGCTCGAGGGATCATGGCGAGGGTGGCTGCTATTTAGACTCGTACAAACTAGAAGGCTGGTACAGATTCAAAGGCCAGGAGTGGACCATTGTGCTTGTCTAATCTGACCTCCTACATACCTCAGGCAAGAGAACCTCACCCAGTGATTCCTTCATTGAGTCCAATAATTTAAGACCCTGAATGGGGATGTAAAGACTGAAAATGATGGAGAATCTTTGTGGTCCCAATGGTTAGTTACCAGTGCTGTTAGAAATGTGTGCCTTATTTACAGTTTGAATTTGTCCAACTTCAGCTTCTAGCCATTGGATCTTCTAGCCATTGGATTCTGCCTGGTCTACTAGATGAAAGAGCCATCTGCTATCAGAAATTTCCCCATGTAAATATTTCTAGGCTGTGATAAAGTCACTTCTTAACTTAATTTTCAGTAAACTAAACAGATGGTGCTCCTTACGTCTCTCACTGAAGGCAAGCTTTCCAAACCTTGACTGCTTCTTACGGCTCTTCCTTGAATCCTCTTGTTTTTCAATGTCCTTTTAAAAGTGTAAACACTAGAATTGGATCCTATATTCCAGCAATAATCTCACCAGTGCCATATACATAGGGAATGCCACTCCCTCCTCCTGCTCTCCCTGTTTCTACATCTGTCAAAGGCTACATTTCCCAGTTGCACCCTTGAAGTGGGGAAGGGCATTTCACTTACCTCCTACATCGTTACCTCGTTACTTGGAATCCCCTTCGGGATGTCCCTTCATCTGTGCTTTTTGAGTCCACCCCCTTCGGTGGGTACAGAGCAGTCCAAATGAAAAAGAAAATACTTCCATGGCCCTCGGGACTTTATGCCAATAAGTGGAAGCCAGTCATTCAGATCCCCAAAGGAAGTCTGGGGCCCCTATAGCTAAAGCCAAGGCTTAGTTCCAGGGGTTCCAACAAAGGCTGGTTTTCTTTTCTGTCTTCTTTCTCCAAAGGCTAGGCCAGGTTGCATGCTCAAGCTTTTCCTTCAGTAAGTAACCTAGGGCCCTGGGCTGGGAGCCCTGTGCCCCAGGTCTGCTTGTTTCAGAGTGGCGCCTCAACTGACCTGGATTCCTCCCTTTTAAGGGCCAACCCCTTGGCCTGACAAGCCTCAGAGGCTTGTCAAATTGGATCTGGTTGTGACCAAAGGAGTTCTGTAACACCACCTTGCCTCATGGCGGTGGGGAGTCACATCACCACAACAACCAAGAATGGCATTATCAATCTTAGCTGCAGCATTGCAATGGAGGCTTATGTTCGGTTGATCATCTACACCATCCTTTGCAGAGGCTTAGCTTTCCCGAATACCAGCCCCATCCTTTAAGTGTAACCTGCACTTTTGTTCCTGGATGTCGGCCCTTGTATTTGGTTGTATTACAATGCATGGAGTTTAATTGTACCCAACTTACCAAGTGATCTGTATTTCTCTGTAACAGTGATCTTGTCCACCTCATACCACTCCATCAACCTTAATGGTCTCTGCCAACTTTATCAGCAGTAATAATTGAGCTATAACTATTTAAACCAAGGGGATTAGCCCAGATCTGCAACGCTGACCACACACACCACAGTTCCCTAGTGCTCTTGGTGGCAGATAGGAAGGAACTGATGTGTTTGGTGACTGTGCTCCCTTGATATGAGTTATGAAATTGAATGTCAATGTCACTACAGTTGTGCAGCCCCAGTGGTCAGCCTCTCAGGCAAGGGGATGCCAATCTTGTAAGTGTGAAATCAGAGTTGACTCATGAAGAACAAAAGTTACTGATAATTAACCTTTTACATTTTCCAGATCCTTGATAAAAATATTGAGTAGCATTGGGCTGAGAAACAGTCTCTCTCACAACAGTCATTCACTGGTAGAGCTCAAAATGTTAATGGAGAATCATCTGTTAGCCAGATTTTAATACACTTATTTTGTGCCATGTTAACATTGTATAGTGCTAATTTTTGAATCCGAATGTTGTGTGGTACTAAGTCAAATGCCTTACAGAACTCTAAGGGTGTTATGTCCACCCAATTACTCTTATCAATCAAACTTGTAATCGTCTCAAAAAATAATATCCAGTTTGTTTGACAAGACCTATTATCTAAAGTCATGTTGACTGGGCATTAATTATATTATCATCCTGTAATTCTTTATTGATTGAGTCACTTATCAGCTGTTCCATTATTTTGCTTGAGATCCGTGTCCTGCTTGCCCTTTTTAAATGTTGCACAAGATAAGCTTTTTTCTAGTCCTCTGGAAAATTCCTATTATTTAAAGATTTACTAAAAATTAACATTACTGGTTTGGAGAGTTCCTTGGCCAATTCATTTAAAACTCTTGGGTGCAGGTTACCTGGACTTGCTGATTTAAAAATGTTGAACTTTAGTAGAAGTTGTTTAACACCGTCGTCATTCTAGATACCTTCTGATAGTCAAAAAGATGAGAAATTTCCAGCACAGTGTGGATCTTGGGAATCTGAATCAGTATCTGGATCAGCAAAAGAAAAGTTTAAGATGGTTACCCTCGGAGCCATTGTGTGTGCTAGAGAAAGTCAGCTGCTTGAATGCCCTGGACCTTGCTGACACTTGTGTGCACAAAGGCAGATTAATTGGTCATAGGGGAACAGCATTATCTGCACTTTGGGGCTGGCATCAGCACTGTGTGTTTTCATTAAATGCTTGGTAGTTGTGGTCTCTGTGGGTAGCCCCAACGTTCCCCTGCCATGACAATTAACTGATTAAGGACACTGCTCTGGATGGTGTCAAAGATCAGCGTGTAATCCCATGGGGTTCTTAGGATACTTTTATTAAAAAGCTTAATGACCAAAGTTCCAACTTGCACCAGAATACAATTGTCCTATTCAGGAGCCCTGTTAGATACATCTCAACTCAAAGCTTTCTTGCCCAGGATGGGATCCAACAACTAATTCGCTTGGCAGAAAGGATAATGAAAAGCCAGCAGATGACAGCACCGGCCATGCTATGAATGTTCTATCTAGTGGCCACAGCTGTATTTGTTGTTCCCATGGCACAATCTGCACATGAGGCAACCTCAGCAGACCCTGGGATCCCACTGGAAATAAGCAACACAAGGGCTTCCACTTCACAACTGAGTAACAGATTGGATGTCTCAACACCTCCTATCTAAACTGCAGCTGAGGAACTACCTCTTCATTGAACTTTGTCTCCTCAGGAACAGCAGTTGCACAAAATGTTCTGGAGATGAAGGTGTCCTAGCCTAATCCCAAAGACCTTCAGTGGTCTTGTATCCCCAGTGATGATCTGGATTCAAATGGGCATCAGGCTGCCATGCTTTCCATGAACAGGGAAGGAGGTACTGGGCAGTCCTGTAGGTTTGGGAGCAAGCTGTGTCCCTCCCATTTTTTGTCAGTAGGCACTTGGCTGGGAACATAACGGCCACACTGGGTCAGACTAATGGTCCATCTAGCCCAGTATCCTGTCTCTGACAATGGCCACTGCCAGATGTCTCAGAGGGAATGAAAAGAACAGGGCAATTTTGAGTGATCATCCTGTCATCGAGGCTCAGCTTTTGGCAGTTGGAGGTTTAGGTTTACCCAGAGCATGGGGTTGCATGCCAGACCATTGTGTCTAATAGCCATTGATGGACCTATCCTCCATGAACTTGTCTAATGTGTTTTTAAATCCCGTTTATGCTTTTAACCTTCACAACATCCCATGGCAGTGAGTTCCATACGTTGACTGTGCTTTGTGTGAAGAAGCACTTCCTTTTGTTTTTGTTTTTTTAAACCTTCTGCCTATTAATTTCATTTGGGTGATCCCTAGTGCTTGTATGTTGTGGTGTTGTAGCTGTGTTGGTACTAGGATATTAGAGAGAGAAGGTGGATAAGGTGATATCTTTTACTGGACCAACTGCTGTTGGTGGGAGAGACAAGTTTTCGAGCCTACACAGAGCTTCTCTTCAGGTCGAAAGCTTGTCTCTCTCACCAACAGAAGTGGGTACAATAAAATATATTACACCTCAACCACCTTGTCTCTCTAGTTCTTGTATTTATGTGAAGGGGCAAATAACACTTCCTTATTCACTTTCTGCACACTGTTCATGATTTTATAGACCTTTATCATATCCCTCCATAATCATCACTTTTCTAAACTGAACAGTCCGTCTCTTTGTGTCGAAGTTGTTCCATACCCTTAATCATTTTCATTGCCCTTCTCTGTACCTTTTCCAATTCTAACACATCTTTTTTGAGATGGGGCTACCGAAAATGCATGTAGTATTCAAGATGTGGGTGTACCATAGATTTATATAATGGCATTCTGATATTTTCTGTCTTATTATCTATCCCTTTCCTAATGGTTCCTCGTGTTCTGTTATCTTTTTTGACTGTCGTTGCATTTTGAGCAGATGTTTTCAGGGAGCTATCCACAATGATTCCAGGATCTCTTGCTTGAGTGGTAACAGCTAATTTAGACCCCATCATTTTGTATGTATAGTTAGGATTATTTTTTCCAGTGTGCATTATTTTGCATTTATCAACACTGAATATCATCTGCCATGATGTCACCCCGTTTTGTGAGATCCCTTTGTAACTTCACAGTCTGCTTTAGACTTAACTCTTGAGTAACTTTTTTATCGTCTGCAAACATTGCCACCTCACTGTTTACCCCCTTTTCCAAATCACTTATGAATATGTTGAACAGCATTGGTTCCAGTACAGATCTTTGGGGGAACCTCCCTATTTACCTCTCTCTATTGTGAAAACTGACCATTTATCCCTACCCTTGTTTCCTGTCTTTTAACCAGTTACTGACCCATGAGAGGACCTTCCCTCTTATCCCATGACCGCTTACTATGCTTAACAGCCTTTGGTGAGGGACTTTGTCACAGGCTTTCTGAAAGTCCAAGTACACTATATGCACTGGGTCACCCTTGTGCATATGCTTGTTGACCCCCCTCAAAGAATTCTAATGGATTGATGAAGCATGATTTCCCTTTAAAAAAGCCGAGTTGACTCTTCCCCAACATATTGTGTTCATCTATGTGTCTGATAATTCTGTTCTTTACTATAGTTTCAACCAATTTGCATGATACTGAAGTTAGGCTTACTGGCCTGTAATTGCCAGGATCACCTCTGGAGCCTTTTAAAAAAAAAAATTAAAAAAAAAAAATCCTTACATTAGCTATCCTCTAGTCATCAGGTAAAGAGGCTGATTTAAGAGCGAGGTTACATACCGTAGTTAGTAGTTCTGCAGTTTTATATTTTAGTTCCTTCAGAACTTCAGGGTGAATACCATCTGGTCCTGATTGCTTATTACTCTTTAATTTATCAATTTGTTCTTAAACCTCCTCTAGTGACACTTGAGTCTGGGACAGTGGACCAGATTGGTCACCTAAAAATTATGGCTGGAAATATACTCCCCCCCGTATTGTCTGCAATGAAGACTGTTGCAAAGAATTAATTTAGCTTCTCCGCACCTGCCTGGTCTTCCTTGAGCACTCCTTTAGCACCCCTTTAGCCCCACCAATTGTTTGGCAGCCTTCCTGCTTCTGATGTACTAATAAATAAATAAAATGCTGTTTCTCTGTTATTAGCTGTCATTAGATAGTTACTCTTCAAATTCTTTCTTGGCCTGCCGACCTTATACTTTTACACTTGACTTCCCAGAGTTTATGCTCCTTTCTGTTTTTCTCAGTAGCATTAGACTTCTGATTTTTAAAGGATGCCTTTTTGCCTCTAAGTGCCTCTTTTACTCTGCTGTTTTAGTCATGGTGGCGCTTTTTTCTGGTGACACCCACATCTTACTGGGTGTTTTTTATTTGCTTGTTTTTAATTTGGATACACATTTAGTTTGAGCCTCTGCTATGATGCGTTTAAATAGTCTCCATGCAGTTGGTAGGCGTTTCCTCTTTGCGACTCTTCCGTTTAATTTCTGCTCGGCTAGCTTCCGCACTTTTGTGTAGTTTCCCCCTTTGAAGTTAAATGCGACTGTGGCAGGTTTCTTTGGGCATTTCCCCCTCACAAGCATGTTAAATTTAGTTACATTATGGTCGCTATTACTGGGCAGTTCAGAGTTGAACATCAGAGTTACGAACTGACCCACCAACCACACACCTCATTTGGAACCATAAATATGCAATCAGGCAGCAGCAGAGACCAAAAAAAAAAGGTAAGTACAGTACTGTGTTAAATATAAACTACTTTAAAAATATATATATATTTGACAATGTAAGGAAACAGTTTCTGTGCTTGTTTCATGTACATTAAGATTGTTAAAAGCAGCATTTTTCTTCTACATAGTAAATTCTGAAAGCTGCATTAAGTCAATTGTCAGTTGTAAACTTTTGAAAGAACAGTCATACGTTTTGTTCAGAGTTATGAACATTTCAGAGTTACAAACAACCTCCATTCCTGAGGTGTTCGTAACTCTGAGGTTCTGCTATATATTCACCTCTTAGACCAGATCCTTTGTTCCACTAAGGACTGAAGGAAGGAAGATGTGATTGCAGACA
Organism: Lepidochelys kempii; assembly: GCF_965140285.1. Taxonomy (NCBI): domain Eukaryota; kingdom Metazoa; phylum Chordata; order Testudines; family Cheloniidae; genus Lepidochelys; species Lepidochelys kempii. The sequence continues at coordinate 102,883,966 of NC_136388.1, read as the reverse complement.
GATCTGTGGTAGATCCTCGTGAGTTGCCTGTGGATTAGATCTCCCCCATGGGAGGAGGGTACCAAAGATAGATCACTTCAGCACTCCCATGAATAATAAGCCTCTAGTGTCCTGTTCGTGGCACTAAGAAAATCCCACGTTATAAAGGGACGCCTCCTGGGCAGCCCTATGAAAGGAGACCTTCTGGCAAAGTCCAGGAGAGGGAGACGCTCAATGATCCCAAAAGCCCTCTGCCATCCCAGATAGGTATGGTTCATTGCCCTGTTGCAGATAGCCAAAGCTGATCCTTGGGCTGAGAATCTGGCTTTCAGAGCATCGCTCAGAACCATCACAGGAGCATGGCTCCTGGCAAGGCAGAGATCTGTAGTCATGGAGGCAACTTGTGGCCTCTTGAAAGCCACCTAGCAGAAAGACCTACACCTCCAAGTGGAAAAAGTTTGCAATAGGTGCAAAGAGACCCCTTACTTTCCCCCATACATCTGCCTGAGTCCAACCTAAAGACTAACTCCATCCAGGTACATTGGGCAACTGTTTGAGCCTCCCATGAACCGTCCCAGTCAGGCACTCTCTGTAGCTCCATATCAGCCATATGCCGGGCTTATTGCTCTTCAAACCGTCCACTAAAAACCTTGTTCCAAGTGGTATTGGTGTGGTCCTGACAAAGCTAATGAAAGTGAACACTGACTGAAGTCCTGCCCCAGTGGCTGGTGCACGTTATTCCAAGTTTTACAAGGATATGGTGCTGCTCTGGGCTTAGAACCCTCTTTGTGGTGGTGGAGTTCCACTTCAGTAGCCTGTTGGCCTAACAGGTTTCCCTCGCCCACATGCTCACCCCAACGAAGCCTTTTTCCAAATGCTTCCGTCCTTTAGTTGTTCTTAGGTAGTCCAACGAGTTCTTTGTTCCTTTGGACACCAATATGCGGGGCAGTGTTGTGCACAGGAAGATACTGTCTGAGCGGATGCCTTACTACCTTTCATGTTACGGTGTCCTGACCTAAGTTCCCTGTAAGCCGCGCAGCAGCCTGTTTAGCACTGCACAGGTGCTCAGGGAAGCTGCCCAGGGACAGGCTCGGGGAGGGGCGCCCCTCTGCCAGCCCCAACTGTGCTGCGGCCCGGCATGCTCCCAGGCGTGGCCAGGGCAGCGCGGTAGGCCCACCCCACCCCCAGGCACAGCTTGGCATGGCGGCATGGCCCAGAGTCCTGGACCCAGGTGCAGCTGGGATGCCCCCTCCCCAACCCAAACCCAGCCCTGGCCTGGACCTGCTGGGGCCAGGGAAGGGGCACCTATCCTGCAGCCCCAGCCCTGGCGCTGCAGCGGGGAGAGAGAGAACTGGGGGGACTAGCCGTAGCCCCAGAGCACCCTCCTGCACCCCAAACCCCTCATCCACGGCTGCACCCCAGAGCCCACACTCTCAGCCAGAGCCCTCACACCCCTGCACCCCAACCCTCTGCCCTAGCCCGGAGCCCCCTCTCACCCCCACCACATGAATTTTGTTATGTGCACCCATATGAAGGTCATGTGTCATACATCACCTCCATATTGATGCACATATCAAAATTCATTCTGCACATGGGTGAAAAAAATTAAAGGAAACACTGGTCCTGACTGCATGAAAAAAGAAGACTGGCCTCGGTAGAACTGTCCCTTGGGTACAGCAAATTGGGGCGACCACCCTGGGCCCTGCACTTTGGGGAGCCTTGGGCAGTGAGGTGGGTTAGCGGGGTTAGGAGGCAAGCCGCAGGCAAGCGGGGGGAGACGAGGAAGAGCCCCCCTCCCAGAACCTCCCTCAGTGCCTCCTGCTGGCCAGCGGGCCCCACCAATCAGCGCCTCTCCCTCCCTCTCAGTGCGTACTGCCTGCCGTGGATCAGATGTTTTGTGGCATCAGGAGGTGCTGGGGGGGGGGGGGGGAAGGAGCGAGGGTGCAGTGCATTCGGGGGAGGGGAACGGGTGGGGCCTCGGGGGAAGGGGTGGAGGTGGGGGGGGGAGCACCCACCGGCAGATTTAGAAACTGGGTGCTTATGTCCTGGGCCCTGCGCCCCCCGGGGGGGCCCTGGGCCTTGGACAGCATGCCTCGACACAGGTGCCTCTACGGCCTGCCTCAGGGATGTTTCTATGGTAGATATCAGCAAGGCTGATCCGCGATCCTGTCCCCATGCATTTACAAGGGTGTTTGTATTTGGACTGGCCTACAGGAAGGAGTCCTGTTTCAGACTTGTGTTCCAGAACATGTTCCCAAGATAGGGGAGGTCTTGTGGCATCTATATACTCCATGCTGGCTCAGCGTTCAGGGAGTTAACAAAGCAACTGCCTTCATGCTCAGCCAGAGCTGATTTGGTAACTCCACAGCAGCAGTGAGGATAAAAAGGCTGCAAGACAGGTACACACCTGGTCGACACTACAGAGTTATGTCGATACAAGGCAGCTTATGTCGATAAAACTCTGTAGGAGTCTACACTAAAATAATGACAGGTTTCAGAGTAGCAGCCGTGTTAGTCTGTAGCCGCAAAAAGAAAAGGAGGACTTGTGGCACCTTAGAGACTAACACATTTATTTGAGCATAAGCTTTCGTGAGCTACAGCTCACTTCATCGGATGTATTCAGTGGCCACTCCTTTTCTCTTTACGCTAAAATGTCACTCCCACCAAAGTGACTCGCTCTCTATGCCGACTTAATAACACCACCTCTGCGAGAGGTATAGCAGTTAAGTCGATGCAATGTCAGTATAGACAATGTGTTACTTATGTTGACTTTATTGGCCTCTAGGAGGTGCCCCACTGTGACCGCTCTGGTCATGTTTTTGAAGTCCACTGCCCGGGGGCCAGGTACATGGGTAGACACCCCTCTTCTTTTAAAGCCCCACACTTTTTTGAAATTCCATTTACTGTTTGCTTGGTATGGAGAGCTCACCTAGCTTCTGTCCATGCCTGCTCAACGCTGCAGACAAGCTCCCTCCTGGAGTACACCGAAAGTGGTTGATATCTGTAGGGAGAAGAGGCTGTGGGGGGATAGCACTGATCCAGCCACATAAATGTTGATATCTACGAGCAGATCGCTCGGGGCATGGGGGAGAAGGGCTGTAAGAGGGACCCGTAGCAGTGCTGCGTAAAAGTCAAGGAGCTGTGGCAGGCGTACCAGAAGGCAAGGGATGCAAATAGTGTCTGGTGCAGAGCGGCAGGCACGCTGCTTTTACAAATTGTTGCATGCCATTCTTGGTGAAGACCCCACCACCACTGCCAAGAAGAACCACTTGGATACTTCAGGGGAGCTGGAGTAACAGGTCCCTGAAGTGAACAGTGAGGAAGAGGTGTTGGAAAAGGAGGAGCATGGGGGACAGGCGACCAGGGTGGATCCAGTGGCGTGGTGAACAAGGACCTCTTTCTGATGCTGGAGCAGTCAAGCCAGTCTCTGTTGTCCAGCACCGGCGAGCCTGATGCAGGGGAAGGAATCTCTCTGGTAAGTATGGAGTTTGCTTTGATATTGCTTTGATATTGTCTGTTCATTTGTTCTCTTTTTGATCATGCTAGAAGAGGTAGTGAAAGAGCTAATAGAAGTAGAGGGACTGCCCCATGCTCTGTGAATCCCAAGGAGAACTGAGAATGTAGTGCTTGTAACTTGTGTGGATCAAGGGGAGTGAGTTCAGTATGCCAAGTTTCCATTTATCTTACAAATAAACTCACAATAGTAGCTTTGTGCATTGCATCTTTTGCAGCTGGAAATGTGGCCTTGAGGGTCTCTCCATCCACACCAGCTGAGTCACATGAGGAGGAGAAGGAAGAGGACATGGGATGATGTGTTCCAAAAGACCCTGCAAGTCTCTAGTGCTTTGGATACCGAGAACAGGGCTTAGAGGGTCTCCCTTGTGGATGGAGTGGAGAGGAGAAAAGCGCAGGAAAAAGAGAGAAACGTGCAGCAGGAGATGCTAGCACTTCTCAAGTGTCAAACATGCTGAAGACTCTTGTTGATCTTCGGATTCAACAGACCCATGCTTGCCTCCCTCTGCAACCCATAAAGAGCTGCATTCTGGCACCTCTCCACACCCCTGTCCTCCCATGTGGTGCATTACGCATACCACTTCACCCTGCAACAGAGACAGTTGGTGTATGTGAAATGACTGTTCTTTCCTCTTCAAAGGTTCTTTTCTCTGTATTTATAAAGTTTCATTCAGTTACAAATATGTCTGTTTGCGGCATTTGGAATAAAAGTCTATTTATGGAAACTTAATTCATTTTTATTAGCTCACAACATATGATGGCTAGGGCATTCACGGATAATAGCAATAGGTGCATTTGCAGTGTTCTGTTACTACACACACAGCACTCATTACAAGGTTCATACGGGGCTGCAAAAAAACCACAAAACAATGCCAGGCAGAGCATGATACAGCAGCACACATCACTGTGGCTCACTATTAAAATGGTCTTTCAAAGCCTCCCTGAGTTGCATAGCTCCCTGTTGAGCTCTTCTTATAGCTCTGGTGTCTGGCTGCTCAAAATCAGCAGACAGGTGTTCCATCTCCACCCCGGTAGAAACTTCCCCCCTTTGCTTCACAGATACTATGAAGCACACAGCAGGCAGCTATACCCACTGGGATATTTTTTTCATTGAGTAATCTCATGAGTAAACAGTGCCAGTGTCCTCTCAAATGTCCAAAAGTAAATTCCGTGTCATGCTGCACCTGCTGAGCCTGTCATTCAAGCGCTCCTTGCTGCTATCAAGGTGGCTGGTGTACAGCTTCGTGAGCCACAGGAGTAAGGGGCAGGCTGGGTTTCCCAGGATCACTATTGTCATTTCAACATCCCCAAAGGTAACCCTCTGGTCTGGAAAGAGTCCCTGCTTGCAGCTTTCTGAACAGGCCTGTGTTAAAAATGTGTGTTAATCCCCCTTCCCTGACCATCTTGCGTTGATATCAGCAAAGCGTCCCTGGTGATCCACCAGCCCTTGCAATACCATAGAAAAGTAGCCCTTTCTGTTGATGTAGTCAGGCAAGGTGGTCTTGTGCCAAAATAGGGATATGTGTATCATCCCCCCCCCCACCCTATCACAGTTTTGGTACCCCATCTCTGTCCTGCACATTGCCCAGAGTCTCAATCCCTTGTAGCAGGATGTGATTAATGGCCCTGAACACTTGCATCACAGCAACCCCCATGGTGGATTTCCCAACTCCAAATAGATTGCTACTGATCTGTCAGTAATCTCGCATTGCCATCTTCCACACAGCAATTGCCACTTGCTTCTCCACTGTCCGTGCAGCTCTCATTGTGGTGTTGCTGCACCAGGGGGCTGGGGCAAGCTCTGCACACGCTTCCAGGAATGTGGCTTTGCCCATCCAAAAATTCTACAGCCACTGCTCTTCATCCCATACCTGCATAACAATACAATCCCACCAGTCAGTGCTTGTTTCTCAGGCCCAGAACTGGTGCTCCCCCATCTGCAGCTCCTCCGTGAAGGCTAGCACCAGCCTTCTATTGTTTGCGTTCCGCAACAGGCTAGCCTCCATGGAATTGTCCTGTTCCCTACAGCTCCTCTGGTGGCTCTGCAAATGCTGCAGGATCAGGGCCATTGTGCTCACAAAATAGTGCAGACCTGTGCAGGATCCATGCTTCTCACAGACATGGCGGATGCGTGGATTTGCAGGGCTTTTGAAAAGAGGCACAGACATCATAGGATGCAGATAAAATTATGGGATGGAGAAAACTGCATCATGGGATGTTGAAACCATGGTCCCAGTTGCCTCTGCATGACTCATTTGCCTCCAAGAGGCATTGCAAACCCTTCCCAAACCATCCTGCACTAGATGGAGGCAAGTTGCATAGTGAGATAGCTCCCCACGGTGTCTGCTCTCTGCATCAGTGCAAGTTCTGGTAGTGAGGACGCACGCCACCGACACAAGGAGTGTGGTATGGACATGCAAAAGCAGTTTAATTACTGTGGCAGCTGTACATTGATGTAACTTAGGGTCAACTTAATTTTGCAGTGTAGACTTGCCCTGAGGGGGACTGCAGGAGGAGTATTCCTTCAGCAGGCTGGTGAAAAGCTGCCAAACCAACCAACCCAGCTAAGGAAGGAGCAGGACAAAGAAGCTGGGGAAGACTACAGAGGTAAAAGTAACTCAAGGAACAGCAAGGGACTGAGGAGGACTGGTTTCTGGCTATCCCAAACAAGGGACCTGAGCTGCAGCCTAGTGGAACCCTAGCTGGGGACTTCCTAGAGAAGAAGCTCTTTAACACTGGTGAACTAGGCCTGATTAGCCCCTATTACAGGAGATCAAGCTTTCCCACCACCAAATGAAGCTTTGTGTTGTTTTCACACAGTGACCAATCTTGTCTGTGTGTTTGGCCTCTGTGGCTCATTCTGCAGGCTTGTACATTGCACCTAATTGTGGATTTGAGAAGTGTCTTTCTCCTCTGCTTTGTACATCAAATGAAACCCTTCCCTGTTCACTGGGCTGGTGTTGACCTTATTGCTGGTCGCTGCTGCGGTGTACTAACTTCTTGCTCTCCAGAAGTGGGAATCCTGGTAGAGGGCATCGTTAGAAAAGGAGAAATTATTTTACTTGTTCTACTTCTTGGAAGATCTCCTCTCTGGAGCATTCTCACCTCCCCTAAGGCTCTGGACCTTTTCTTCATGGAGGGGCTTTTCTCTTGCACTTGTTTTTTCTCTTTTCCTTTCTCTGAGGCACATCTTAGATTTTATGTTCTTGAACTGGCTCATCCTGGGAGCGTTGTCTCCTATCCAACCAGAGGAACTGCCTGGAACAGATGGAGGGCAGCATTTATATTTGATAGGAGGTAGCATGCAAAAGTAGTAGGGTGCATGGCTCTGTTACTGGTGCCCTAATGGGACAAGGGGAGCTGTGCTAGTCTCTTGCTGAAGAGATGTGTGTGTGAGATGATGTCTTTAGAGAAGTAGAGTATCAGGTGAATCATTTTCCCTTCCTGAGGGCAGCAGTTCTCAGCTGCCACCCTGAAGTAGGATATTTGGCTATTCTTATTTTAGTTGATAACTGAAAATGTTTACAATGTCTGGCTGCAAAGTCAGACTCTTACCTGTCCTTCTGAAGACAGTTTCCCCAGGTCTGTTCCTGCTCCACACATGTATTTCCTATGTGTTAGTTTGAAATAAACTGCCTCGTGAGTGACGCCTGGCTTTCCTGCTGTGGGCAGGAAGAGAAGAAGGAGCTGGTCAAGTCTCCCTCTGCCCTTCCTCATCTTGCATCGCAAACCTGTTTGAGATAGAAAACTCTTTGGAGGCTTCATCCTTGCTGCACCCTATTTGTAGTCTGTTCTGGACTGTGTGGGCATGTGGCAGGAGTGAAATATGCCCTTTCAAGAGGTGTTGACTGCTGTGTGTGTGTGTGGCGGGGGGGGGGGGTTCTTCTCTTCACAGTAAAATCATCTCGGATCATATGAACTCCAAATGTGCTCTATTCACCTGAGCTGTGAGGTGACTTCTACACAGCCAACTAGTGTGGCAGGTCCCAGCACCTCCAGAGAGGATGCTGGACTAAACACTGTAATAATTCCCTCCTCATAGGTGCTAGAGTTATAGAAGCAACCTCCAAGTGGTATTATGGCGCAGGTGAGAGGAGGAGTCTTGTGCTGGCCACAGGAACTTAGAGGACCCAGGGGTAAGAGACTCAGAGGTACTACAGATGGGAGCAAGCTGAGGAGGAGCACTGTACTTGCTATTTGGGGGCTGATTTAGGAGACTCAAGTGATGGAGCTGCTACACTTCCCTGAAGAGAGATTGGAAAAAATAGGTATTGTTTCCTTTTAAAGAGGAGACGTGATAAAGGTCTGTAAAATAATGACTGGTCGAGAGAAGGTAGATCAGGAACTCCTATTTTCCCTGTCTCATGACAGAAGAACAGAGGGACATTTTAATTGCATTAAAAGGTGGCAGATTCAAAACTGAGAAAAGGAAATACATTTTCACACAATTTGTAATTAGTCAGTGGGACTTGCTGTCACTGAGACCAAAAACTGACCATTTAAGAAGCAAGTGGGCATCTACAGGGTTGAGAATGTCCAGAGTTAGAATAGTGTTTGGTAACAAATGTTGGAAGACACATTAAACCTCCTGCCTCAGGGCTTAGACCAATTTCTAACTCTTAGGGATTAGAATGATGCTTTATCCTACATCTGCTCTTGTGGAGTTCTTGCTCCTTCCTCTGAAGCGTCCGGTTCTTGCTGCATCAGAAAAACAATTCTGCCCTGGGTAGACCATAGGTTTGATCCAGCTGGGCACTTCCCAGGATCCCTCTCCCTCTTTGGTTTTTACATCTGTCATATAGTTGGTGGTGGTTTTCCTTGTTTAGCAAAGGCATATGTATCTCTGTTTCTCCTCATAATTCAGCTCCTCCAGCCCTTGACCATGTTTGTGGCTCTCCTTAGACTTCAACTTTCAATCTCTCACATAATTAAGAGCCCAGAAGTGATCTCATTTCAGCAGGGGTAGCACAGATTGATGTATCCTTGCTGCCTAGCTTGCTCTGTACTAGTTTCAGGGTAATTCCCCAAGATATTAGTTTATGATTTTCCGTTATGTTTTGTCAGTGGTTTTTAGCCTCTTAGGGTTATTTCTGTCTTCACTTATAACCCGCCTTACTCCCCCGCCCCGAAGGTTTCTTTCTGCAGAAACCAAACACTCTGCAACTCCTGCACCTGTACAGCTGGGATCCCAGAGATGTGTCCTTGTCTCCCTGTGTTTTTTGACTCCCAGCTCTTGTGGATAGTCTGTCTCCATGGCATGGGCTACATAGACTGCAGGGGGTTCCTACAGTGGGGGTGGGGGAGGGGCCGGCTCCTGGTGGTGAGATGGACTGGCTGGGAGAAAAGGCACTTTAAATAGTAACATGTGGGCAGCTGTTTGAGAACTGATCCATCCTGCCCCCTCGTCTGGCTCTGGTGAAGTACTGAAGGGGCGATGGGGCACCAGTCCCACTACCGCATTACAGATTGCTGAATACCTACACACAGTCCTCTGAATTGAAACACAGTTCCTTTGTAGTAGCCCACTGTGTTTCTCTGCTGTAAACATACTCACTCACCCCTTTAGTTGCATCTTGGCCATGGTGGAGCATAGGCATGTCGTGGTAAATTCCCAGGCAGGCAGAGCTCAAGGCAGCTTTTTGGCTCCAGAAGTTTGTAATTCCCTGTTATACTGTGAGAAGTGGAGGTGGGTCACTTGTCTCCTGGTCTGTGCTAGATTCCCACCAGGGATCTCCTGGTGCAGCCTGGAAGAATGGGTAATGCTGTATTTAGACACCTTAACATTAACTTTCTGGCTCTTTCTCATTCCCAGTTGTTTGCTGCTTCTAAATGGATTCCAGTGAATTTCCTGGATCTTTGGACCCCCTTTCTCTGCCTGATAAGCCACTGATTGGTGATCTCCCTGCCGACATGGAGTTTGGGGAAGATCTTCTGGGCTCCCAGACAGCTTCTACACAGCAAGCGTCAGGTCTTCAGCCCCCTGTGATGGAATGGGATGAGACCAAGCAGGTGACTGCAGATGGGGACTTAGACCTTTTGGTGAAAACAGACAGTTTGGCTGATCTAAACAAATCAAACAACCTTGATCCAAATAAACCCAGTGTCTTGGACGTTCTGGAGAAACCTGGTGTCTTAGGTGACTTGGATGAAGCCACTGGCTTGATGGGTCTAGATAAACCAGGGGATTTGGAGGGTCTGTACAAGGCAGATTCTTCCCAGGACATTGCAGATGGGCATGGGGACTCCTCTGGGCTGGCTAGGGAAGACATTGTGCCAGAAGCTTGGAAAGAAGGGGAAGATAAACCAAAATATGACTCTGGGGACCTAAAAGATGATTGTGCTGCAGCCACTACTGTGCTTTGTGATGGCAACACTCTAAAGTCCCCCCTGCAGCCCAGTCCTAGCGTAGGGGAGCTGAGCTCTGCGCCACCCACGGAGGAGTTTACAACGCAGCTCTCAAGTTTGCCAACAGTTCCACCACAGCCCAGTCTTAAGCAGGCAAAGAAAACAAGGTTGAAGGCACCAAGGAAAAGCTCCCCTTTGCAAAAAGAGGAGCCAGCAGCAGAAGAGGGGCTAGAACAGAGCCCTGCCCTGCCCCCTGAGCACACTGACGAAAGCCAGGCTGAGGAGGGGGATGAGGATGGTGGTAATGCCCTCAGACAAGAGAGGAACATGCCAAAAGCACAGGAGGCCACACGGTCATCATCCCCAGGTAGGTCTTCCAATGCCGGGGCAAAGCTCTTGCATGACGAGTGGTGGGCAGTCTCTGCTCCAGTAAACTGGAGACTGATCAGCTCTTGTCTTACCCTGGAGTCTCCTGACAGTGTTCCCTCAAATTTTTCCCACGCATGTGCAGAATGAGTTCTGTTATGTACACCAATATGGAGGCGATGTGTGACACATGACCTTCATATGGTGCACATAACAAAATTTATGTGGTGGGGGGTGGGGCTGAGGGGTTTGGAGTGTGGAAGGGGGCTCAGGGCTGAAGCAGAGGGTTGGGGTGTGGAGGGGTGAGGCTCCGGCTGGGGGTGCGGCTCTGGGGTGGGGCTGGGGATGAGGGGCTCGGGGCTGGGGCAGATGGTTCAGGGGGTAGGGGTGAGGCTTCGGCTGGAGGTGCTGTCTCTGGGGTGGGGCCAAGGATGAGGGTTTTGGGGTGCGGGAGGGTGCTCCGGGGCTACAGCGAAGAGAGAGGACTCCCCCCAGCTCTTTCTCCTCGCAGCAGCACCTGGGCTCGAGGGGAGAGGCATCTCTCCCTGTCGCGGCAGCTCCGGGGCTGGGGCTGCAGGATAGGCGCCCCTCCCCCTGTCCAGGACTAGGTTCGGGCCCAGGGTGGAGTGCCCCGGCTGCACCTGGGGCTGTGCCGCCCTGGCCACGGCAGATCCAGGCCACAGCAGAGTTGGGGCCAGCGGAGTGGCCCCCTCCCCCGGCCGGTCCCCAGCCGCTGCAGGTCTTTGGGTGGGTTCCTTGAGCGCCTGCACGGTGCTAAGCAGGCTGCTGCGTGGCTGCGCAGCTTACAGGGAACTTAGGTCTCCTCTGCATGTGAACCAGCCTCTCCTGCTGACTGGGTGGGCTGGGGAAGTGGCCCCCGCAGGAGGGATTAGTAGCTCTGGCAGTCAGGGCCCTGGTGCAAATGAGCACTCTCATTGGCTGCCGTAGCTTGAAGTTTGCTTCTGTTGGCTACTGGTCCCCCAGCCAACGCTCTGGATTCAGCCCATGCTGGTGCTGGTTGGTAATGTCTGAGGCTACCTTGGCACTAGGGGCGGAGCAGCGTGGGCAGGGCATGTCTCCATTAGGCAGGGTTCCTGCCCTGCTCTCCACACCAGGCTGAGGAAGGCCTGGACCTACCCACTCCCTTCACAGGCTGAGTCTGTTCTGTGTTTACAGAGAGGATTCGGTCGCCAGGTCGGCAGGCTGGCTCCGAAAATGTAGAAGTGACAGCTGCAGCTGCCCAGTGTCTCTCTCTCCCGCTCTGCATGCAGGCCTGTTCCCTGCGGCATGCTCCTGGCCGTGGATACCACACCTTGTATGTGGTTCTTCCTCCAAGTGACTCTGTGGTATCAAGCCTTGCTGTGCATGTGTAGGCAGGAGGAAAGGCTGGTCTTCTTCCCTGTGATTTCTAGCCCCTCCTGTTTATGCAGAGGATTGCTGTCTCTGAGCAGGCAGCTTTTCCCCTGCTCTGGAGAGAATTGGGGTCTGGGATTCAGGTGTCGTCTGTCTTTCCATTGCAGGAGAAGACCTGGCTGGGAAGGGAAGTGAACAGCCAACTGAAAAGGTGAGGAGAGTTCAGATAAGTGCCTCTGTCTGCAAGAGTACTTGAAGGCCACCCCTCTGAGTGAGCATGGGAAGGAGTGTGCATGTCTCCTGGGGCAGACACCTTCTCTGTCCTGTGCAGGTGGCTTCAGTCTTAGCTCCCTGCCACTTGCCAGGCTAGAGCCCCTTTCTCTTAAGCCAGCTCGGCTCCCCCCTGCCCTGCTTAACCCAGTCAGGACCTTGGCTGGGCTTCAGCAAAGCTTGAACCATCTGCAGTTAGTTTGAAAGAAGAGCCCTGAAGCTGGGCCCTGGGAGTGACCAAGGCTTTCTGTCTGTGGTCACCCCAGAAGATGGTTGGTCTGAATGTTCTCTGGGTATCTTCCAGGAGCAGAAGAGAAGCGAACGAGCCAGGAGATCAGAGGCAGCCAGGCCTGAAACTGTGAATTCCTCCGAGAGCAGTAAGTAACCTAGGCTGGCCACTCGGCCCATTTCTAAGTGGGGGGAGGAGGAGAGGATGGGGGGCGGTTTGAGCACTCATCTGAGAGGCCCCTTCCCAGCCAGGAGCACAATCCCCTGGGCAGCTCTGTCCCTTTCTCCCCACCCCATCTGGGGATCAGGAGGCAGGCTTCATTGTAGGGACTTTCCTGGGGGAAAACATCCAGTCTTTGCCTCTGAGATGCAGAGTCTAAAAGTGCTTGTGGCATCTCCTGCTCCTTCCTGTAGGAGTGCAGAGGAGTTGTGCCCTTTACACTCTGGCTGTGTCACCTGCTCCCTTCTCTCTTGTGGGAAGGAGCTGGGGGGTGCTGCCTTGTTCTCTGTAATGCACAGTGGAACGTGCAGAGACTTCTTCAGTCTGCTCTAACTGTTTGCACTTGAACTTGCTGCTTGGCCCGAAAGAATTGTGCCTTGAGTGTGGAGACAGCAGTGCCCAAGGCTCAGTGAGCCTGGGGGTTTCCTGCTTCATCCCCTGCCAGCACATTACAGCTTTCCAAGGTCCCTTACTCCTCCCTGCTGAGGAAATTCCAGGTCCTGCATCCTGAAATGGAATCCAGAAAGTCCCGTCCCGAGTCTGGACATGGGGTTATGCTGCAGTCCCTAACAGGGAATCTGTCTCTCCCTTTCCCTGCTTACAGTCCCAGTCTCTGACGAGGACTCGGATGCTATGGTGGATGATCCCAACGATGAGGACTTTGTTCCTTTCCGTACCCGGCGCTCGACCCGCATGTCCTTGCGCACACAGATGGCTCAGCGGGCTGCGCGCTCCACCGTTACCAAGATGACTTGTGCCAACTGCCGGACCCCACTGCAGAAGGGCCAGACTGCCTACCAGCGCAAAGGGCTCCCTCAGCTCTTCTGCTCCAGTTCCTGTCTCACCACTTTCTCCAAGAAACCACCTGGCAAGAAGATCTGCACCTTCTGTAAAAAGTGTGTGCCCCTTCCTGCCTTACCCACCCTCTTGCCCTCGCCCCCCACCTTCCATCTGACTAGCGACCCTCCCCCCATCTCACCCTGCCTTCCTCACCCATCTACCCATGTGCCCTGCTTTCACAGTATTGCTTACCTTCGCCTACCTTCCCTCACGCCCACCCTCACTCTCTCCCCAACCCACTTCCCTTGTCTGCTCTCCCCCCACGTTACCCCATCCGGCTCCCTCGCCCTCCTTCACACTCCTGGCCTCCCCCCCAATACCCTGTCTTTCCCCACCACAGGACTCCACTCCCTCTATCTGCACTTTCTGCTCCTCCTCACCTCCCCCTGTCCTGGAGCCCCTTGCAATACCGCCCACCCTCCCTCTTTGTCCTGGAGTGAGGGTGTCCCTTGCGCTAACCAGTCCTTTCCTGCCCCACAGAGAGATCTGGAACACCAAGGACTCTGTTGTGGCCCAGATCGGCTCAGGTGGCTCTTTCCATGAGTTCTGCACCTCTGTGTGCCTCTCCCTCTACGAGGCGCAGCAGCAGAGACCAGCCCCTCAGCCTGCAGAGGCCTCGGACACCAGCCGCTGCAGTGTCTGTCACAAGCCTGGGGAGGTAAGCAGAGCCCTGGTCTCTCCAGTGTTTGGCCCAAGAAGCTTTGAAGCCATCTGCCGGAGCTGGAGTTAATGCAACTGCCCACACCTTTCCGGGTGCTTGTGAGCTGCCTCGTGCAGTTATAGCGGTTGGTTGAGCCTATCAGTATCTGGGTCGGCCTGGGGAACCTTGCAGGGACTCCTATGGGCTCAGGCTGTGGCCCATGTGCAGATTTAGGCTTGTTTTCAGATTCCTCCTTGTCCATCGTTTTCCACCCATCAGCCCCAGAGGTGCAGCTTCTGCTCTCTCTGCCCATGCTGCCCCTTGCAGCTCTCCGTGCCACTCATTCCATTGTCCTGCTGGGGTGGGAGCCAGCTTGCACGGGTTTGCTAGAGTAATGGCCCTTCCTGCCCAGAGACACAGGCCGGCTTGAGGGCCAGACCCCTGCAGAATGGCCGGGTGGGCCTGTGCTTGCCTCTGAGGGAATACCTGGTGCCGATGTGTGTGCAGGTCCAGCACGAGGTCAGCAATGGGAACGTGGTGCACCGGCTCTGCAGTGATGCCTGCTTCACCAAATTCCGAGCCACCAAGGGGCTGAAAACCAACTGCTGTGATAACTGCGGCCTCTACATCTACAACAAGGGGCTGCCACTAGAGTACCTCTTCCACGAGGGGCAGCAGAAACGCTTCTGCAATTCCACCTGCCTCAATAGCTACAAGAAGGTGAGCGGGTTCCTGGAGATGGGGAGGGGCTCCGGGGGCACCCATCTCCCTTTCCCGAGGCTTTTACCAGCCTTCCCTTGGCTCAGTGCAGGGCACTCCCTCTACAGTAACAGCAACACCAAGCAGTCTCCCTCTCAGCTCCTCCAACGCTCAGGAAGCTTCTTAAGAAAAGAGATCCAAAGGCTCTCTTCAAAGCACACTAGTGGAGGTGCACTGAGCTTACTCCTGCTTCTGGGGCTGCAGCTCCCTAGGCCTGGCGCTGTGGCCAGTGGGCTTGCTGGATCAGTCGGCCTGGCGCTGTGGCAGGTGGGCTGGCGCTCCTGGTCACTTGCCTAGCGAGGCTGATTGTCAAAGGCACAGAGCTGGGTCCTTGCGGTGGCCAGAAAGCCCAGAGCTGGTTCTATCCTGCTGTGCTGTGCAGGATTCAGTGAACTAGACAATGCCCCCACTGAGTGGCCTCTCTTGCATCCAGCCATGGGGTCCCTACAAAGTGTCTGTGTGCCCCAGGCTAGCCTGAGATCTAGGTGGGTTCTCAGATGGTAGAGGGGAGCGTGGCCTGCTCTTGGGCATTGCCAACAGCTGCCAGGGCCTGTGACCCAAGGGCGGAAGAGAGTGCAAGCTTGTTGTCCATGTTGTGTGTTCATGTCAGCCTGCTGTAGGAGAACTGCCTTGTGGGGCCATTGAAGGGGATCGGAGGAGGGAGAGTTGGTAAGATGGGGTGAGGATGGGCTAGGGACCAGCCAGGACATGGGATGGAGGAAAGCAGAGGCCTGAGCTCTCCAGTAGCTGCGCTCTGCTTTATGCTTGCAGAAGAATACGCGCGTGTACCCCTGCATGTGGTGCAAAACGCTGTGTAAGAACTTCGACATGCTGCCCAACGTGGATCGGAGTGGCAAAATGGGCCTGTTCTGCTCCATCTGCTGCACCACCTCTCACAAAGTGAAGCAGTCGGGTCTGACTGGTAAGAGAACATCAGCCCCAAAGGGCCCTGTGTCGCTGACCTCTGAGCTGTCGGAGTGAGGCTTAGGGGGAGCTCGCAGAAAGAGAGATGTCACACGTTCGGGGATCTCCGACATTGCCCTAGGTAAGACTAGGCTGGGCACCAAGCTGGAGTGATGCTGCGACCTCCCTGTCCCCTGAGGCAGCATTTCTGCCCTGGCAAAGCCCAGCATCCCCGTTCT
Organism: Lepidochelys kempii; assembly: GCF_965140285.1. Taxonomy (NCBI): domain Eukaryota; kingdom Metazoa; phylum Chordata; order Testudines; family Cheloniidae; genus Lepidochelys; species Lepidochelys kempii. The sequence continues at coordinate 102,868,311 of NC_136388.1, read as the reverse complement.
CCTGGGATTGTTGCACCAGGGTGTCTGAGTACCAGGTCCACTATAACAGACCTGGAGAGAATGGGATAGGAACGTGCAGCCCATTCTCTCCCTCCAGTCCCAGCTTCCATGCTGCTGCCATCACTGTCTCTGTCTTGCTAGGTCCCGCTAGGCCCTGCAGCTTCTGCAGAAAGAGCCTGTCTGAGCCCTGCTATTACAACAAGACTGACCGGGTTGTGTACCAGTTCTGCAGCCCCAGCTGCTGGACCAAATTCCAGGTATTGAAACATGCTTCCTGTCAGGGAGGGGTCCCTCTCCTCTCCCAGCAGAGGCTGCTGCTTCCTGGGACTCCAACAGGGAGGGCACACTGGAGAGTCCCAGCTGGGGCATAGGAGTAAATTACAACCAGCCACATCTTGCACCCAGCCTAAGAGCAGAGGGTGGGGCCAGCACCAGGGTTACTTACAAGCACAGTCCCTGCAACTCCTATGCCCCAGCTGGGACTTTCCAGTGTGCCCTCCCTGTAGGAGACCCAGGAAACAGCAGCCCCAGATAATATGGACCAAGAGTCCTAAGAGAGTTGGAGATCTCTGGCCCACTGACATGCATTTTTAGTGAATCTTGGAATACTGAGGAAATTCCAGAAGACTTGGAAGAGAGCTAATGTCATGCGATGGTTCAAAAAGGACAAGCAGGATGATCTGAGTAACTATAGGCTGGTTAGCCTGCCATCAATCCCTGGCAAAGTAATGGAAAAGCAAATACAGGAATCAATCAATAAAGAGTTAAAAGATGGGAATGTAAGTCATGCCAGTCATCATGGTTTTTGGGAAATAGGTCTTGTCAAACAAACCTGGTTTGGCTGATGAAAGAGAACTGTGTAGATGTAATACAGTTAGACTTTAGTAAGGGGTTTGTCATAGTGACACGCAACGTGTTGATTAAAAAAATTACCACTCTCTGATATCAGTCAGGTTTCAGAGTAGCAGCCGTGTTAGTCTGTATCCGCAAAAAGAAAAGGAGGACTTGTGGCACCTTAGAGACTAACAAATTTATTTGAGCATAAGCTTTCGTGAGCTACAGTTCACTTCATCGGATGCATGCAGTGGAAAATACAGTGGGGAGATTTATATACACAGAGAACATGAAACAATGGGTGTTACCTACACACTGTAAGGAGAGTGATCAGGTAAGGTGAGCTATTACCAGCAGGAGAGGAAAAAAAAACAAACCAAAACCTTTTGTAGAGATAATCAAGGTGGGCCATTTCCAGCGGTTGACAAGAACGTGTGAGGAACAGTGGGGGTGGGAATAAACATGCGGAAATACTTTTACTTTGTGTAATGACACATCCACATTCAAGCCTAATGTAATGGTGTCCAGTTTGCAAATTAATTCCAATTCAGCAGTCTCTTGTTGGAGTCTGTTTTTGAAGTTTTTTTTATTGAAGAATTGCCACTTTTAGGTCTCTGATCGAGTGACCAGAGATATTGAAGTGTTCTCCGACTGGTTTTTGAATGTTATAATTCTTGACATCTGATTTGTGTCCATTTATTCTTTTACGTAGAGACTGTCCAGTTTGACCAATGTACATGGCAGAGGGGCATTGCTGGCACATGATGGCATAAATCACATTGGTAGATGTGCAGGTGAACGAGCCTCTGATAGTGTGGCTGATGTGATTAGGCCCTATGATGGTGTCCCCTGAATAGATATGTGGACACAGTTGGCAACGGGCTTTGTTGCAAGGATAGGTTCCTGGGTTAGTGGTTCTGTTGTGTGGTATGTGGTTGCTGGTGAGTATTTGGTTCAGGTTGGGGGGCTGTCTGTAAGCAAGGACTGGCCTGTCTCCCAAGATCTGTGAGAGTGATGGGTCGTCCTTCAGGATAGGTTGTAGATCCTTGATGATGCGTTGGAGAGGTTTTAGTTGGGGGCTGTAGGTGATGGCTAGTGGCGTTCTGTTGTTTCCTTTGTTGGGCCTGTCCTGTAGTAGATAACTTCTGGGTACTCTTCTGGCTCTGTCAGTCTGTTTCTTCACTTCCGCAGGTGGGTATTGTAGTTGTAAGCACACATGAAATGGATTAAGAATGGCTAATGGACAGATCTCAAAAAGCAACTGTCAACAGGGAATTACTGAATGGGGATGTTTCTAGTGGGGTCCCGCAGGGACTGGCCTCCTAGGCCCAGTGTTCACCATTTTCATCAATGATCCAGAAGGAAATATAAAATATTGCTGATAAGCTTTGTGGATGACACAAAGCTTGGCAGTGGTAAATGATGTTGAGGACAGGCAGGCATACAGAGCGATGTGGTTTGATTGGTAAGTTGGGCCTATTTAAACAACGTGTTTTAATAAAGCCAAATGCAAGTTCATGCATCTAGGAACAAAAAATGCCAAGGGCTGGGGAGGGGGCTGTATCCTGGAAAGCAGGGACTCTGAAGGGTTTAGGGGTCATAGCAGACAAGCAGCTGAGTGGGAGCTCCCAGTGCGATGTTCTGGCAAAGGGTTAACGTGACCCTTGGCTGTGTAAATGGACATAGTGAGTGGGGAGCTGGGAGGGGACATCACCTCTGAATAAGGCGTTGGTGAGGCTGATCCTGGACTGCATCCAGCTCTGGTGTCCACACCTTAAAAAGTGTTGAAACACTGGAGAGGGCACAGAACAGAGCCAGAACAAGGATTTGAGGGCTGGAGAAAATGTATGCTAGGGAGAGACTTAGAGGCCAATGTGTTTAGCTCGTCAGAAAGACTCTTGAGAGTTGAGTTGATCACAGTGTCTGAATGCCTTCTTGGGGAGAAAATACAGTGCACTCTGGGGCTCTTTAATTTAGCAGAGAAAGGCAGAGTGAGAACCAGTGGCTGGCAGCCAAAGCTAGACACATTCAGATAAGAAATAAAGCACCAATGTTTCAGGGAGGGTGACTAGCCATTGGCACAAACTCCCCATGAAGTGGTGGATTCTCCGTCTCTTGAGGCCTGCACATGAGGGCTGGATGCCTTTCTGGAAGATCTGCTTTCAACATAACCCTATGTTCTAGGGCTCAATACAAGGGGAACTGGGTGGAATGTAATGGCTTGTCACCATCAGGAGGTCAGATGCTGTAATGGTCACCTTCTGGCCTTAAGCTCAGTGACCTTAGAATGTGCTGTCAGGCAGAGGTGGGTGGGGATACGTTGGCCAGTGAGTGTGGTGGGGCTGGGCAGGAATGCTCCAGCTGGTGGGCACGGTGGGTACATCTGCCCCCTACATGTCCTTTCTCCTTTAACTTTCTCCCTTTCTCCCTGCAGCGCACCAGCCCCGAAGGGGGGATCCACCTGAACTGTCATTATTGTCACAATCTCTTCAGCGGGAAGCCAGAGATTCTGGACTGGCAGGTGAGAAGAGACAGCTGGGCCTTGGCCCCTGGGTACATGGGGCTGAGGCCCAAACCAGAGGGGATGCAGAGCCTCCTCGGGTTCCTTTCCCTGCTCTGAAGAGGGGGCAGGAGTTGCAGAGCCCAGGTCAGCCTCCTCTCGGCCAGGTTAGCTGGCAGCCATAGCCCTGTAGGGGTGACTGTGGAAGACGCTCTCCTGGTGGTCAGGGCAGAGGCTGGGCTGGGTTTGGGGCAAGTTCCCCTTGCCCCAGTTCCTACACTGGGGACGTTGTGACTCTGTCTACCCAGCACTATGATTCCGCTCCTGCTTTCCTAGCAAGCCTAGGCTTGTCCGGCCAGGCTGGCTGACTCAGGCAGCGGTCTCTTTGGCAGGACAAAGTGTACCAGTTCTGCTGCAAGGACTGCTGTGAGGACTTCAAGCGGCTGCGTGGGGTAGTGTCCCAGTGTGAGCACTGCAAGCAGGAGAAGCTGCTGCATGAGAAGATCCGCTTCTCTGGGGTGGAGAAGAACTTCTGCAGTGAAGGTATATGGAGAGAGCATGGGAGAGGGAGGCGCCTGCTGCCGGCCCCATGGCTTGGGGAAAGGAGAGACCTTGTAGTGGAATGGAGGGAAGTCTGTTGTGCCAGGGCAAAGGCCTTGCCTTGTAATGCAGGGAGGCTGATTCAGGGGTGGAGTCCTGGCTGCCAGCACCTGGGAAGAGGCCTTGCCATCCAGTGTCAGCTTGGGGAGGGCTGTCTCATTGCTTTTCTCTGTCTGAGTATTGTGAGAGACAGCAGGTGGCAGCTCTGCACCTCCTGTCATCACACATCTGTACTCCTACACCTGGGCTGGCCTGGCCTGACCTTGTCCTGCCTGGCAAGTTCCTGCACAAAGGAGGCTGGAGGCGTTTGTTTGGAGTTACGCTCTTCCTAGGAGCAAAGAGGTGAGAGATGGCAAATCCCCGGAGGTCCCATGTTGTCCCAGCCCCGGGGCCAGTGCAGGATTGTTCCCAACAACATTGTGCTCTGTTGTGTCTCCACACACCTGGCTTCTGGTCTGGTTCAGGACAGGGAGTCCCCCAGTGCATCCTGGGAAGGTTTCACTCCTATTGTTTCTCCGCAGGGTGTGTGCTTCTTTACAAACAGGATTTTACCAAGAACCTGGGTCTGTGCTGCATCACCTGCACCTACTGTTCCCAGACCTGCCAGCGGGCGGTCACCGAGCAGCTGGAAGGCAGCACCTGGGACTTCTGTAGTGAAGACTGCAAGAGCAAATACTTGCTATGGTACTTCAAGGTCAGTATCGGCACTGGCAGCTGAATTGCTGGTGTGGGCACTGATCCAGAGAACTGGGCCCTGCTGTGGGGAGCTCCCGTTGCTGGAGTGCCCAGCTGGCCCTGCTGTGGGGAGCTCCCGTTGCTGGAGTGCCCAGCTGGCCCTGCTGTGGGGAGCTCCCGTTGCTGGAGTGCCCAGCTGGCCCTGCTGTGGGGAGCTCCCGTTGCTGGAGTGCCCAGCTGACAACGATGGGACACTGCTGCGGGGAAGCTCATTAGCCCATCTTGCCAGAGCACTGCTCTGAGGAAGTTCGTACTGCTGGAGTCCCCAGCTGGCAGTGGTGTGGAGAAGCTTGCACGGCTGCTGCTGACAGGGCACTTCTGTGGGGAAGCTCACAGCATCTTGCCAAGTGTTCCTCTTTCTCTACACGCAGAGTGGGTGTGGTTAGTTACTTGGTTGTTTGTGTCTCCTACCACTCGGGGCTTTAGGCAGCTCGGTGCCATGCCTGCAAACGTCAAGGGAAGCTGCTGGAAACCATCCACTGGCGGGGGCAAATCAAACACTTCTGCAACCAGCAGTGTCTGCTGAGGTTTTACAATCAACAGAACCAGCCCAACCTGGACACGCAGAAGGGGCCCGAGAGCCTGCTGAACAGTGAGTAGGAAGGAGGGAGAGAGCCCAGCAGAGCTCAGCCCGAGAGACAGGGAGAACTGGAAGCTCCAGTGCTGGGACCGGACGAGACACTAGGGAACAATCCTGCACTGGCCCCTGTGGGGATGGACTGAGTGGGACTTACGGGGGCTTCTCCATCTCTAACGTCTGTGGTTCTGTGACACACAGGGCCCAGATGGGCGGAGCCGGTGCCAGCAGGCTGCCTGTAGCTCTCACTCTTAGCGAGGATGCTCAGGGATTTAACGGGCGACTCCAGCCTCAAGTTGCCAGCTGGGAGCTTGATTTACAGGGTTAGGGGACAGCATGGTTTGACTTGATAATCCACACCTCTGAGCTGTGACTCCTCAGATCTCATAAACTAAGCAGGATTGGGCCAGGTCAGTGCTTGGATGGGAGGCCTTCAAGGAACACCCAGGGTGCTGCAGGAAGTGGTGCTGGTGATGCTGTAGGTGGGCTCTTCCCTCAGTCAGAAGTGAGCCAGTAACGGAGCAGGACAGTAGAGGGTGCTGTCCTGCTCTTTTAATGAGGCATGACATGGAAGTCTTACTGCTTGTCCGCAATCCCAGGCAGTTGTGGGGAGTGCTGGGGTTGCTAACCCCAGTGTCCTGGACAATTCTGTGCTGTGTTCCAGCAGTTCCAGCTGGAGGCTGAATTCTCTCTGCCTGTTGCCCCGTTTCCTGTAGTTAACTTGTGTAAATCAGCGGTAGGACATTGCAAAGTGCCTTGGGATCTCCCTGGATGGCAGGTGCCAATTGGTACCGTGAGGGGACACAGCTAACACTGTCCTGGGGACACAGACGTAGCCTTGCTCTGCGTGACTCTTCTTGGGGCCAGGACCTCCTCCTGTGTTACTCAGTTGATTTGGTTTAGGCTTGTATAATGCCCAGGACATGTGGTGCTTTTGCAATACTGGGAGATCAAATGACTTGAACTTCAGATGGACCCAGCATCAACAGCTCTGACTTTTGCCAAACCCTGAGCCTGCTCCCACAAGCCCTACACTCTTCGAAGAGCAAATATTCCTCACTGAGAAAATCCCTGGCTCACCTGTACCAAGGTGAGGGGAATACACTCCAGAGACCAGGGCTCTGCCCCCAGTCTCCAGGCTCTGTTGCCAGGAGAAGGGGACAGGAATGGACTGGCACCATAAACCAGATGGATGGCAGAGCAGCTAACAGCAGAGCTGATCCATGTACTCCTGGTGAGAAGCAGCACTCAATAAGTGGCAGCCTTTTCTGTAGCCAGTGAAGTCCCTGAGCGCTGTCTATAGGTCACCCCACCTAAAGTATGTTGGAGCAGCAAAGACCAGGAGCAAGGGCAAGGCCCCGCACATCGGAGTGGGAAAGGAGGGCCTGCATGCTGGAATCACCCTCCCTGGCGGCCCCAGGGGCCAGGAACTTGTAGAAATCTGGATAAAGCACTGTTGACCCCTCCTGGTATTGAGACATCTGGGAGCTGAGGATCCAGCCAGGCAAGATGTCAGGCTCCCCCGACAGAGGGCGAGTGTTACACCTACCATTTCCCAGTTCAGCAGCATTGTCTCTGCCATGCTCTGATCTCGCCTAGCCGCAGGGGAAGCTGATAGCTGCACTGTCCATTGATGGTAACATGGACTCCTCCACAGCTGAAGGCACTGCAACCCACCACCTCCTTCCTTGCCCTTGAGGTGGTGCGTACTCTGGAGGGGGCCTCTAACACTGCCCTCTGGAGCACCCACACAAGAGCCGCCTGGGCAAGCAAGCCATTCGCCCCCTCTGGGTCCTAGGGAAGGACCTGCTTCACACTCCATGGCCATTGCTTCTGCAGTGCAGACTGCTGGGATCTGTAAGAGTTCCCCTCTGTAATCAGCCAGCCCATCAACCAGTGTAGCTGATCTTCTTTATCCCCTTCAAAAGTGATAAATAGGTGGCTCATCTGAAATGCAACCAGTGCTGCCCACCTTTGATGGCAGGGCCATTTGTATGTGAGCCCAAGAAGCCTCCTGAAGGAAGACTGGGACTTTACAAGGATGTTTTCTCAGCGCAGAGCAGTACATACATGGGAAGTGAAAGGCTTGAAGGATCTTACTGCTGCGTGCCACCCCTGATCCCCAACTTGAGCTGGGCAGGTGCTAGGTCTTAGGAAATGGGTAGGTCAGAAGCCAACTGTGTGTAGTAACTAACTAGATTCCAATCAACAGCCCATGGAGTTCAGGTCTGCAGCAGGATTCCCCCGGGGATCCTAGGTTTGGAGGGGGATATTCCTGTCCCAGAACTGATGGGTTCAGAGTGACTTGCCAAAGCACAGAGAGACAGCAGGAAAGAGCTCCTCTTGCAGGGATGTGTATTCTGGTTGGCCCGGTACAAGTTCAGCTCCAATCACACTAAACCAGGAAAGGCGTTTCTGCCAGCTGGTTCAGGTGACAGCACAAAGGAGCATGTTGGGACCAACACCCTCTCCCCCAGCGCTGTGGAGATGGCGCCATCTCTCTAGACGCAGCCGCAGGGTCAAAGGGATGAAGAACTCTGGAGGCCCACGAGTGGTAAGAAACCAGAAACCAGCCTGGCTCAGACCTGGAGCCTTGTACAGTCCTGATTCCTGATCCATCCCAGGCACAGCCGCTGGCTGTTCACTTTTCAGGCTCTTGTGCTTCATGGCTTTCTGGAGCTTGTTGTCCCTGCGACCCTGTGGCTGCTTCTGGAAAGATGGTGCCCTGGGAACTGCTTAGCGATTTGCAGGTTGCAACTGCCCTTCTTCAGACTAGGTCTCTGTGTGTGAGCACCAGAGCCTCAGGCTGGTGTTGGGGAGACCTGGGTCCCAGAGCTGTCGACAATCTCTCACTGGGAATGATTGGCTCTCCAACAGGCCCTACTGCACTTCCTCCTTCTCAGGCCAGCCAGACATTCCTACGCAGAATGTCAGTCTTCCCAAATGGGGCCTTTGAGAGCTCCTGACGTGATAGCAGGAGGAACCCAAGAACCAGCCAGTGTGCTTCAGAGGGGCACCTGACCCAGAAGATGGGGGATTGGTCAGTTATCTTGTGGGGTCTGTGAGGGACCTTCTAGGCTCCCAGCCCCACATGCAGAGAGTCCTTTCTCCTTGGTCAGGTGGGGTGCTGCTGTAGGCTTCTGATTGCTCCGCTGCAGAGATGCCTGTCACCTAGCCTAGCTCATGCCCCAGAGCCCTGGCCTTCCCTGCTGACAGCCATGGTTTCTTGGAGGCAGGCACGTTGTGGGCTCCGTTCTGTCTGGGCTGGCTGCCTGTCTGCTGAGAGGTGGAAGGTCCCCCGAGAGACCTGCAGATTCTGCAGCTGGGGACCCTTGCCAGCCCCGTGGCAGGATTTTTGGGGCAGGACTTGCTGGACCCCCCGCCCCTCCCGAGCTGGAATCATCAAGTGGGCTGTGCTCGGATTTCCCCAGCAGCACTCTGTATTTCCTAAAGAGAGAGAAGATCTGTGTGGGTCAAGCACCCAAGAAGGGCTGGTTCCTTGAGCCCTTCTGTTGCCTGACAGGGCTGGGCCATTGGCAGCTCCTTGCTCTCCTCAGGGAGGAGTGCACTGTGGGGGACAGGTGCCGCTATGACTCCTGCTCCTTAGCGTGTTGAGGCTCTGCTGAAGCCTGCACGGAGAGCTGAGCATGGCATTGCTGCTCCGGCTTCGTTAGTACCGTGTACAGCAGTCCCTGCTCACCGGCGCTCACAGTCTAATGCCTGCTGGGTAATTCTGGACACGCTGGCAGACCCGGGTGAAGGAGCTGACAACTACTCCTGAGAGGAGCTTGGAGAGACCATTCGTCTCTATGGTTAGTAGCTGGCTGGCTGATGTCCTGACCTGCTATTACCTCTGCCTTACAGGATCCCTGAGTCAGGTCATCTCTCTCCAGTGTGCACTTGGCTATGCCATCCTCGCTCCTGGGGGACACGGTGGGGCAGATTTCGGCAGTATTGTTAATCATTTTGTCCTTTTCTGCCACCTTCCTCCTGAGGATCCCAAAGCACTTTGCAAAGGGGATACCCTGGTTTACAGAGGGGAGACTGAGGAACAGGGAGGGGAAGTGGTTCAGCTAAGGCCATGCAGCAGGTCAGTGGAATAAAAAGTCTGGAATCAGCTGCCCACCCACTGTGACGGGGTTGGGTAGGTGCCAGGCCAGCAATGACAGCTGGGATGGAGTGCTGGGAAGAGCAAGATAACAATGGAGACGATGATGTGATTTTTAAGGTCCAATATCTTGTGACCTCATCAGGTTAGAAACATTGGCAAGTACGGTCCAGGACTGGCCCTGGGTTGGTGAGAAGAGAGCATGTTAGTCCCTGCCCTTCTGGCCGGTTGCTGCTGCCTTGTCCAGGGATCCACCAGCCTGAGAGCACAGGCAAGCAAGAATGCAGCGCGTGCTCATGGTTCTTCTCTTTCCCTTGCAGGTCAGACTCCAGAGCCCAAACCTCCTGGCTCTTCCCCACAGAAAGCAGAGACTAATATGGTGAGGCCCTTGGGCTGCCCTTGCCCCAAGGGGGGACTTCCTGAGTTGGTAACAAATTCTAGGACCTGGCCAGTGTTTCCGGGGTGGCACTGGCCCCATCTGAGGCTGGGGCAGCATCTCTGTGCGTGGGCAGAGGAGCCTGAGGTGTGCTGCTGGGAACCAGCCTGTGGAGAGGGCAATATGGCTGCATGGACAAGTGGCAATGGGTGACTGGCCCTAGGAGCAGACAGATGCCATGGGAAGGCACATCAGTGTAAAGCTATTGAGTGGTTCCCAGCGTCGCCTGATGCATGCCCTCACCCTGTTTCCCCCCCTGGCCCATGGCTGTTCATTTCACTCGCAAAAGCCTGGGACCCTGAAAAGACCAAATTCCTTCCCTGCTCCCTAGGGTGGGATTAATGGGTGCTACACTCCCTGCTGATTGGGGCTCGTCAGTCACCAGCTCTGAGCTTGCTGCTGCTTTGGCCATGTCTGCACCCCTGGGCAGTGCATCCCATTCAGGGCTTGGCTCCCTGGCATGGGGTGTGTCCATAGGTACAAGCACCTGCTGGGTGTTTGGCTTGAGAGCAGTGAATGGGGCTGGGGTGGGCACCTGGGGGTCTGCAGGTACTGCCTGAGATGGGGGCAGCGGGAGGCACCACCAGCAGCAGCTTCAGGGAGAAGGGTACTGGCCATGAGGACTGGGCCTTTGCCATGTGGGTTGTTGGGGGAAAGGGGTGTTCGCTAGCACAGGACACAGACTTGCCCCTTTCTGGATCTTGATAGGTGTCTGCAAAGGCCTCCTCAGCCCAGATGTCCCCAGCCCCCCCACCGCCACCAGTTCCAGCCACGCCTCGGAAGAACAAGGCTGCTATGTGCAAACCATTGATGCAGAACCGGGGTGTGTCCTGCAAGATAGAGGTGAAGTCCAAGGGATGTCAGACAGGTAAGAGCATATGCTGTGTCTTCCTGGGGCAGCAGGGACCACTGGGACAAGCTCCTGAGTGTGTGTAAACTCACTGAACACCCAGCACCAAATTGAGAGGGGAGTGGGAGTGGCTGTAACTCCTGTGCAGAAAGCCTGGAGGGGAGGGGAACCAACTCACCAGTAGGTGCCAGCCAAAGAGAGGTGGTCTGCCCCTGCTGAGTGCGGAGCAAGTTGGCCCAGTCCACATTCTAGCTTACTCCTCGAAGAGCACCTGTGCCACCGGCCCCTGTAAGCTCCTCACCCCTTCCTTTAGAAAGCCAGAAAATTCTGTACCTTTTGCTTGCTAACTGGCTAACTGGCCACTTCCCCAGCAATCCCCACTACTTAGCCCCTGCTGGTGCTGCATGCATCCCAACAGTAGGCATGAGGGGACTGTGCCTTCTCCTTAGGGCCAAGTGGGATTTTCAACTCTGGCAGTTCTTGCATGCCACTCCAGAGAGCCAGTCTCATTTGGGGGCCGGGGGGCAAGCTGACTATGCACAGGCTCTGGGCGGCAGCAGCATCCCAGCCAGCCTGCCAACGGGCTCCAGGCAGACTGCCGAAGAGGTCTGTCCGGGCGAGCCATTGATGTGCTCGTGGCAGTCCCTTCTTGGGGGAGTCAGCCATCTAAATGCCATTAGCACTGTAAGACGTGTCCCTGGCCATCGGTTCTCTAGGAGAGGAGGGTTTGCAGCAATAGCCCATCACACAGGATTTGCCTGTGAGTTAAGGGAGCTCATGTCCGGGTGTGCATGCAGGACCAGGTAGCGCTGCAATGGGTGTCCGCATAGGGAAGAGAGTGAGATTTACAGCCAGCCAGGGGTGCTGCAAGGAATAGAACCAAGGGGGCGTGCAAGGGAGAGACTGGTCCCCATCCGAGCCAGCAGAAGGCGCTGACATGCCCTTTGTTCTGTGCCAGAGGCAGACTGGAAGCCACAGGTGATTGTCTTGCCGATCCCTGTCCCGATCTTCGTGCCTGTGCCTATGCATATGTACTGCCAGAAAGTACCCGTGCCTTTCTCCATGCCTGTCCCGGTAAGCAACACACCCATCTGCTCGAGCTCCCCTTCCCCTGACTCTCCTCTTCTGCACGGGCCTCTCTGAGCCCCCCTTCCTTCCTCTCTCCTGGCTTTGGGTGCACTTGGCAGAGCCAGTTTGCTGTCAGGTGCGGGCCCCAAAGCGGAGGTCGTGTTTGGCTCTGACCTCTGCCTGGTGTCCTGCTGACTGATAGGTGCCTGTGCCAATGTTCCTGCCCACAACGCTGGAGAGCACGGATAAGATAGTGGAGACCATTGAGGAGCTGAAGGTGAAGATCCCTTCCAATCCCCTGGAGGCTGACATCCTGGCCATGGCCGAGATGATCGCAGAGGCTGAGGAGCTGGACAAGGCATCCTCAGACCTGTGTGGTAGGTTTCATCGCCATTCCATGTGCTGGAGCCCCTCTCAGGACCTGGCCTGGGCTCAGTTGCTACAAAAGACAGCCCTTCTGTCCATGCTCCAGCTTCTGCACAGCCTGAGGGGTGGGCGGTGGTTGCTAACTGTGGGGAGCACCACCACTAAGATGGATGCCACTGAAAAGGCACCTTAAGAGCTGTGTTTCTGGCACAGAGCTGTGCTTGCAGCCCTGTCTGGTGGGGATGGGAGTACTACACATGTACCTTAACCACCCTGGGTTCATTTCCAAATGATTTATTTTAAAATGGAGTTCCTGGCAGGAGTGCAGGTCACTGTCCCTCATGGGCTATGGGTGTGCAGCACTGCACACGGAGTAAGCATTTCCCAAGCAGTCACCTGAGAGCTGCGTTTCTTGAGTCCTATTTTGCAGCCTCTGACTTGGTCTCCGGGAGAGGCCCTGGGGCCGCTCCGAGCACTGGAGAAGGCTCTGCAGCGTGGCTTTTAGGGAGGTCAGCTGAACTTTAGCACAGAGCCTCAGCCTATGAGAGTCTATTTAATTCTGCAAGTGTCATTTGACCCATTATGTCTGTTTCCAGTTGGAGGGGGTGGGGGAGGCTAATTTGGAGCGTGAGTATCCTGAGCTGCTCTTGTATCCTCAGACCTGGTGAGTAACCAGAGCGCAGAGGGTCTCCTGGAGGACTGCGACCTGTTTGGGCCAGCGAGAGATGATGTGTTAGCCATGGCTGTCAAGATGGCAAATGTCTTGGATGAACCTGGCCAGGACCTGGAGGCCGACTTCCCCAAAAGTAAGAGCAGGCTGCGTGGGGCACAGGGACGCATTCAGACTGCCCTAGGGACCCTGCTGCACAGGCAGCATTTACAGAGGAACTGTCCCTGTCAAAGAAACAAATGGCCAGCTGGGCACACAGGGCCAGTGGCAGCTGGAGGCAGAGGGGGCGGATATGTTTGAGGGGTGGAGCTGGTCCCTCCAACATGAGCATCAGGAGAGACCAAGAGGGCAGTGAACATGCTGAAGTCTCTCTGTACAATTGCAGGGAAGCCAGTTAGGCTCAGCAGTGACCCTGGGCCCTGGCAAGTCAGGTTCACTACGTGCAGCCTATAAAGGGCAGGGAGTGGGAGGCCCACACTGCATGGCATAAGGAGTAATATCAGGGAGACACAGATCAGTTTAGCAGCAAAACCTGCAGAAAGGTGAGTCCAGGACGAAGCGGGGTATGGCTGTGCCAGATCCCTTGGAGAATCCTGGCTCAGCTCTGGTGTGTCTCAAAGTGAGCTTGGCTGCTCTGGATTGTGACAGTGTCCCCTAAATAGGGCTTTACCGAAGGCTAGTGCCAAGTGACCTCTGAGCAGGGCGAGGCATCCATCAGGGAATGGGTTAGGTCTGTCCTTCGATAAATCTGCTCCAGGGATCTGGCTGAATAAACAGCAGACTGATCCAATGTGCCGAGGCCAGAAGTGTGGGCAGGAAATAGAGCAGGCAACTCCACAGGGGGCTGGCTCATTGGCTAGGCAGGTGCAGGTCAGCGATCCCTGGAGTACTTAGCAGGGCCCCTCACTGTCAAGGAGTGGGAGACTCCAATGAGCCAAGTACTGTGGGACTGAGGGAGCGTGCTTACAAGCCCTGTACCCAGCAGGGCAGCGGCCTGGCCACAGCATTGGAAGAGGGAGAGGATTTGGGACCATGGCACAAGAGGGGCTCGAGAGGTGCCTTTGGGGAACCCCCCTCAAAGGGTTGGTTTGCTGAATTCTTTCAGAGGCCCAGCGTTACCATGCACTATGGCTTGGTGCTGTCAGTGCTGCTGCCTGCCATTGGCTGGGGCTAGGAGATCTCCCTGGGGGGATCCCTGGGTAATGCCCACATTGGCCCGGCTGGCTCTGTCCCTTTGGGGGGATGGCGTGGCTGGCAAAATCCCACACCTTTGAACCCTTCTGTGCTGCCTTGTTTCCCGTCAGACCCTCTGGACATTAACCCCAGTGTGGATTTCCTCTTTGACTGTGGCCTAGTGGGGCCAGATGATGTATCCACAGATCCAGACCTCCCTCGCACCATTCGGAAGGTGAGTGCTGCGTGTGCGGGGCTGCAGTGGCCCAGGGCAGCTGGTGGGCATTGCCTGCTGAACGCTGTGGGGTTCTGGTCTCAGTTTGGGCCGTGTGGGAGGCAGGAGGTGGACTGTGGGAGGGAGTTTTGCCACTGAGTGGGCTGCAGCCCAGATGCCAGGTTCTCTCCTTGGATGCAACCTAGATGGAGCTACTATAAGGTGGGTGCAAAACTGTTTGGAAAACCGTTCCCAGAGAGTAGTTATCAGTGGTTCACAGTCATGCTGGAAAGGCATAACGAGTGGGATCCTGCAGGGATCAGTTCTGGCTCTGTTCAATATCTTCATCAATGATTTAGATAATGGCATAGAGAGTACACTTACAAAGTTTGCAGATGATACTAAACTTGGAGGGCTTGCAAGTGGTTTGGAGGATAGGATTAAAATTCAAAATGATCTGGACAAACTGGAGAAATGGTCTGAAGTAAATAGGATGAAATTCAGTAAGGACAAATGCAAAGTACTCCATTTAGGAAGGAAGAATCAGTTGCACACATACAAAATGGGAAATGACTGCCTAGGAAGGAGTACTGCGGAAAGGGATCTGGGGGTCATAGTGGACCATAAGCTAAATATGAATCAATAGTGTAACGCTGTTGCAAAAAAAGCAAACATCATTCTGGGATGTATTAGCAGGACTGTTGTAAGCAAGACACGAGAAGTAATTCTTCCAGTCTACTCCACGCTGATTAGGCCTGTCTCCAGTTCTGAGCACCACATTTCAGGAAGGATGTGGCAAAATTGGAGAAAGTCCAGAGAAGAGCAACAAAAACGATTAAAGGCCTAGAAAACATGACCTTTGAGGGAAGATTGGAAAAACTGAGTTTATTTAGTCTGGAAAAGAGAAGACTGAGAGGGGACATGATAACAGTTTTCAAGTACATAAAAGGTTGTTACAAAGAGGAGGGAGGAAAAATTATTGTTCTTAACCTCTGAGGATAGGACAAGAAGTAATGGGCTTAAATTGCAGGGAGGGCGGTTTAGGTTGGACATTAGGAAAAAATTCCTAACTGTCAGGGTAGTTAAGCACTGGAATAAATTGCCTAGGGAGGAATCTTTGTGGAATCTCCATCATTGGAGATTTTTAAGAGCAGGTTGGACAAACACCTGTCAGGGATGGTCTAGATAATACTTAGTCCTGCCTTGAGTGCAGGGAACTGGACTAGATGACCTCTTGCAGTGCCTTTCAGTCCAGTGATTCTATGTCCTGCTAGGTGCCGTCTTGCTGGAGATTTTCCTTCTGAAGGAGCCAGGCTACTCAGCTCTAAGTGTAGAGGGGTCCTGAGTTCAATTGAACACAATAGTCAGCCTGTTAGAGGGTATAGGGCTGTCTGTAGCTGTGTCTGAACACAGACTGCTAAACAAACCTTGGGAATGTCACATGAAGATCAAATGCTCAGCTGAGCATATCTCTGACTTCCCTGACCCAGAGAACTTTGGCCCTCAGAGCTTCTAGGCTTTATTGGTTTTGCTGTGGGAGTTCACAGCCTCTGTTAACATTTTGAATTAGTGCCATTATTGCAGCTCCTGTTGCGCGGGAGAGGGCTGGTCTGATGGTTGGCCGTCTCCTTTTGGTGATAGCTCCGTGGCTGCCCCCGGTCTGCCCTCATTGGTAGCAGGTTTTGGTCCTTTGCCCCAGCAGTGCCAGCACTGGTCTGTTGTAGCACGCTGTGAGGATGGGTTGTTCCTGCATGCCAAACGTGCTAATAAGGCATCTGAGCCTGGTCTCACAGCTGATTGCCCTAACCATTACTGTTGTGGGCGTTCAGGAGAGGCCTTCCAGTCCTATGTTTCTGAGTCTGTGGGCATTCTGGGATCCTTTGGGACTGTCAGTAACACCTGCCTTTGCACTACGTATGCTCTGGCATTCCCAGCCTTACGGTGCACTTCTCCGCAGGGTCAGAAGCGTCTCGTGCTCTCCGAAAGCTGCTCCCGGGACTCCATGAGCAGCCAGCCCAGCTGCACAGGACTGAATTATTCGTATGGGGTGAATGCCTGGAAGTGCTGGGTGCAGACAAAGTATGCCGGCGGGGAGTCCAGCAAGGGAGAGGAGCTGCGCTTTGGGCGTAAGTGCTACCTCTGCCCCAGGGATTGCTGGGAGGGGTTGCAGCATCAGGCTGCAAAGCCCAGTGGGCCTGGGAAGCCTGTCCAAGGAGCCCCTGAGTCCAGCGAGCCCCAGGGACCTGTCCCCAACGCCAGCAGCCAGGCTCCCTTGTCAGCACTGAGCATTCCACCCCCACGAGAGCTCTTGCCTGAGGTTGATCTGCTTCTGTCTCTGCAGCTAAGCCCATGCGCATCAAAGAGGATATCCTGGCCTGCACCGCTGCCGAGCTCAACTATGGTCTTGCCCAGTTCGTCAAGGAGATAACACGGCCCAATGGCGAGCGCTATGAGCCAGACAGCATCTATTACCTCTGCCTCGGCATCCAGCAGGTAGGGGGGCTCCCCTGGCCTTGTGTTCTGCATCCTGATGCCAGGCAATGGGAGAGCGTGGGCAGGCCTTCCACACCCCCCTCACCCTAGTACCAGTAGGCTCTCTCCTGGGCCTCACATCCTCCCCACCCAAACCTGTAGCCAAGGGTGCGGGGCTCCCCTGGCCTGCTCCCCCCATGACCCCTAGTAACTATCAGTTCTTTGTGTTCTAGCTGTGTGAGGATCACACTGGGGGCTGTCTCTTCAGGTGTTTTTTTTTTCCAAGGCCTCTAACTCTCCTCACCTTTCTCTGAACTCCCTCTAATTCTGCAATGTGTGATCTGACCGGTACTACGAATGGCCAGGCTGGGTCAGAACAAAGGTCCATCTAGCCCTGTATCCTGTCTCTGACAGTGGCCAATGCCAGGTGCCCCAGAGGGAGTGAACAGAACAGGTCATCATCAAGGGATCCATCCCCTGTTGCCCATTCCCAGCTTCTGGCAAACAGAGGCGAGGGACACCATCCCTGTCCATCCTGGGTAATAGCCAGTGATGGGCCTATCCTCCATGAACTTATCTAATTCTTTTTTGAACCCTGTTATAGCCTTGGCCTTCACAACATTCTCTGGCAAGGAGTTCCACAGATTGACTGTGCGTTGTGTGAAAAGATACTTCATTTTGTTTGTTTTAAACCTGCTGCCTATTAATTTAATTTGGTGACCCCTAGTTTGCGTGTTATGAGAAGGAGTAAATAACACTTCCTTATTTACTTTTTCCACACCAGTCATAAATTTATAGACCTCTGTCATATCTCCCCTTAGTCATCTCTTTTCCAAGCTGAAAAGTCCCAGTCTTATTAATCTCGTCTCATACGGAAGCTGTTCCAAACCCCTAATAATTTTCATTGCCCTTTTCTGAACCTTTTCCATGTCCCGTGTATCCTTTGTGAGATGGGGTGACGACACCTGCTCGCAGTGTTCAAGGTGTGGGCATACCATGGATTTATACAGAGGCAACATGATACCCTGTGATAGAGTCTCTGCAGCAGTCTTCCTTGCTCAGTCAGATGCACCCATTTATTCCACGTAGGTGTGTGCGCGCCCAGCACACCGGAGCTGGAGAATTTAGCTTAGCAGTACCTGGAGAAGGCGGAGCTCGCGCCTCATGCTGATAGTCCCTCCCTGGCTATTGCAGGCCAGCGCTGCCTCTACCCCCTCCGTTCCTTCTTCCTGGCCGGAGCCGGAGCGCTGTGTGGCTTCTAACCTCACAATGTCTTAGTGCCTTTCTCCAGCTGGGTCTAGTTAACTAGTGCCCTTAGTCTGGCGTCTGTTAGTCTTAGTTCCAGTATTTCCCTGGTGACGGCATCACTAGGGATTAAACACTGTCCGCCGTGTGCGGGGTGATCCCAGCAACAGTCCCCACACGCAGAGCTTGCTGTGCTCAGACAAAGGCTACGGCAAGGAGTGGTGTTCGGTTTACAAATCATTCACCAAACGGACTCAGGTAGCGAGAGACCTTGGTCTGAAGCAGCGCCTGCTTGAACAGGCATGTGACCTGTTTCGGCCCCAAGGCCTACATGGGATCGGAAGTCGCCCTCCGGTTCTGAGAGTGCTGCTGTTTCACAGTCTGGAGCTGGTACCTCCCTGAAGAGATGGAGGAGTCTCTCCCTGCTGAGTATGCCAAGCAAGAGGTCTCATAGGACTGGTCATGGCTGCTTCAGGTTGTGTGGGTACTCGTCTGCTTCCTCCAGAAGGAGTGTGGACCGAAACGATGCATTGGAGCAGTTTCCCTCAACCACTCCCCGGTACTGCACAGGGAGGTCAGAGACCCTGTACTGTTGTCTCCAGTTCTGGCCCCCTGGCATCCATTGAGTCTGGTACCGACAAGGGTGATGCCAGCACTGGCTGTTTCTGTAGCAAGCGGCAGTGGACCTCTGCTTTTGCGTCCCGACTTCTTCCTTGGTCCAGGACTTTGCCAGGGCTGCATCGTTTATAGCCCATTGACTGGGCAGGCTGCTGAACCGAACAGAAGAACAGCCATACTCGGTCAGACCAAAGGTCTATCTAGCCCAGTATTCTATTGTGACGGATTTGGTCACAGAGACCCCCTTGGGACGGAATTACCTCTGAGCCCATTTTCCACTGCCAGCTTGGGACTCCAGAACCCTGCCTTGTTGAGCCAGACACGCTAGCTTCTGCAACACAGACCCAGGGGCTGGTCCATGCCTCCAACGCTGCAGACTTTAACCAAAAGCTGCTCAGCAAGTCACCTATTTCCAGCACCCCGACACCAAGCTCCCAATGGGATCCAAACCCGAAATAAATCTGTTTTACTCTGTATAAAGCTTATATAGGGTAAATTAATAAATTGTCCACTCTCTATAACACTGATAGAGAGAAATGCACAGCTGTTCGCTCCCCCAGGTATTAATCACTTATTCTGGGTTTACTAATAAACAAAAGTGATTTTATTAAATATAAAAAGTAGGATTTAAGTGGTTTCAAGTGATAACAGACAGAACAACGTGAGTTACCAAGCAAAATAAAAAACACACAAGTCTAAGCCTAATACATTTAGAAACTGAATACAGGTAAATCTCACCCTCAGAGATAAGCTTCTTTCCAATAAGCTTCTTTCACAGTCTAGACTCTTTTCTAGTCTGGGCCCAATCTTTCCCCTGGTACAGTCCTTGTTAGTTCCAGCTCAGGTGGTAACTAACAGGGGGATTTCTTATGATTGCAGCCCCCTTTGTTCTGTTCCACCCCCTTTTATGGCTTTGGCACAAGGTGGGAATCTTTTGTCTCTCTGGGTCCCCACCCCTCCTTCTAAATGGAAAGGCACCATGTTTAAGGTGGATTCCAGTACCAGGTGACATGGTCACATGTCCTGTGAGACCCCAAGCCTCCATTCTTCCCGGCCTGACTCACAGGAACACAGGAAGGCTTACAAGTCAACAGAGCCATTTACAACCAATGGCTATCAAGATTCCTGGTTAATGGGAGCTATCAAGATTCCAAACCACCATTAATGACCCACACTTTGCATAGTTACAATAGGACTTCAGAGTAATACTTCATATTTCTAGCTTCAGATACAAGACAGATACATTCATACAAATAGGATGAACACTGTAGATTATAAGCTTTGTAATGGTACCTGACGAGACCTTTTGCATAAGGTATATTCCAGTTAGGTTTATAAGTGTGTATATAATGTATTTCCATAAAACATATGGAGTGCAATGTCACACCTGTTTTCCGACAGTGGCCAGTGCCGGGTGCCCCAGAGGAAATGAACGGTACAGATAATCATCCAGTGATCCATCCCCTGTCGCTCATTCCCAGCTTCTGGCCAACAGAGGCTCGGGACACCATCCCTGCCCATCTGGCTAATAGCCATTGATGGACCTGTGGATCTGTCAGCACCACACACCGATGTTTCCCTTCCACAGTCAGTGGAAGTGGGGCTGGGACCAGGCTCATCACAAGGGATCTCCTCAGTGCCAGGAACAACTTTGGTATCCCGTTGTGAGCGTGCACTCATCACTCTCCACTTTGGCTCCGTCAGTCACCTGGGTACCACTGCTGGTTTTGAGGTTGACACCACTTCCAGCACCAGAAATGATGGAGGTGTAGTCAGTGCCGGTGATTCTGTTTCCACCATCGGCCCCAATTCCCTCCATTCTGGGCTATGGGTGAGTCAGACTGGTTGCTCACACGCTCTGGGCAGCTGCCACCTTGATCCCCTGACACCCCGGATTCCTTGGCGTCCAGGTCGGGATCTTCCTCCTCTCGCTGTCCATTGCCTGACCTGCATCGGGGGCTGTTCATGGAGTCCAGTCTCTGGGTATTCGGTGCAAAGGAACTGAGGCGGGGAAGGGCGCCGGCTACCTTAGATAGCCAGGGGAAAGGCTTTGAGCACGAGGTCCGAGTGCCGCCTCCTATGGGTACTGCTAGGGAAACTTCTCCAGCTCCAGCACGCTGGGCACACACCAAGTGAAATACACGTCTGCAGCACACTTACAGTACAGAACCATTTCATCCTGTGCCCAACACTGCTGTCTCCCTTCACTGACCATGTGTTCTCTCCCTTCTAGTACCTGCTGGAGAACAACCGGATGGTGAATATCTTCACAGACCTTTACTACCTGACCTTCGTGCAGGAGCTGAACAAGTCCCTGAGTGGCTGGCAGCCCACACTCCTACCAAACAGTACGTGTCCTTTATTAGCGGCCACTACGGTCAAGCTCTCAGGCCTGGCTGGAGTTGGCCAAGCGGGGACCACCTTTGCCCCTTCCCCTCCTTGGGATGCTTCTGAGGGAAGTTTGCCATAGGAGACAAGTGGATCCTTGAATCCTCCTGAGCGCACAGAGCCAGGCCTGCCCACCCTTATTCCTAGAGGGGGAAGTCCACTGCCCCTGCTGCATCTTGGAGCTGCATGTAACCTCTCCCCAGGACCCAACAGCAGAGCTGGGCCAGGGGTTGTCGGCAGTTGGGATTCAGCATCTCAGGCTGGCTGAGGGTTGAATCCAGGCTAGCAGGTGCCCATGAAAACCACATTCTCTGTCCAGATACAATAGGGGACTCTCCATCCAGCCACTTTTGGACCAGGCTGCTGCTTTCCATAGCAGGGGAAGGCCCTGCCCCAGCCTTTGGGTAGCACTGTGTCAGACCCGGGGGCTTATGAACCCTTGTCTGCTTCCCAACTCCCAGGCCAGAGGTCTTTGATCTCCCTGGCTTCCTGGCATAGTCCAAGCAGTAACAGAGAGCCATTCCAAGTTAGACACCTTCATAAGGGCTGTGCTTTCCCATTCCGGGCCCCAGGCTGGGTGCCCTTGTCTCCATGCACCCTGAGAGCAGTCAAGTTAACTGTCCCAGCCTCTTGCCTGCCAGGGGAAGCTCTTGGGCTGGAGCAGTTTGCCTGGCTTTTGCATGGGAGTTGCCTGTTCCTGTCCTGCCTGCTGCTCTCCCTTTCTCTCTGACTGTACCAGCACATGCAGCAGTGCGTGACACTTCGTACCGAGCTGTGGGGCGGGGGCCCCTTGGTATGGTCCGGGGCTGGCTTGCACCAGCTGTGCTGTGGTGGGTTAACCTAGGTTGGGTCATGGCTGGGGAGGGTACAGTGGGACAGCTCCCAGCCTGGTGTCAGCAAGCATGGCTCCTCTCGCTACTCCACAGGGCAAGGGGCTCTGTTGTAACAGGTGTTGTCCTTCCACTGAACCATTGAGCCAAGCTCCCTCTGCCCCAGGCAGGGAGAGAGATCCGGGGGAGGGCCCCAGTGCCCTGGTTGATGTTCCCCTGACACACGTGGCTTAAGCTGGGCTGGTGGTGGTGGCGGCAGCAGCCACATCCCCTCCAGTCTCCCTGCCGGGCCAGAGCTTGCCGGGGAGCCCACAGCATTACAGACGCGTGTGACCCAGCTTCTTCCGCTGTGTGCTTGCAGACACGATCTTTTCCCGCGTGGAGGAGGAGCATCTCTGGGAGTGTAAGCAGCTGGGGGTGTACTCCCCCTTTGTCCTCCTCAACACCCTCATGTTCTTCAACACCAAGTTCTTCGGCCTGCAGACTGCGGAGGAGCACATGCAGCTGTCCTTCACCAACGTGGTGCGCCAGTCCCGCAAGTGCACTACAGCCCGGGGCACCACCAAGGTGGTGAGCATCCGCTACTACGCCCCCGTCCGGCAGAAAAAAGGGCGAGGTAGGGGCCTGCACGTGTCTGTCTCCCCGCCCCTGCCCCGTGTGTGCACTGCTCTGACTTGGCCTCTCTCTGCAGACAGCAGTTCTGGGAAGCGGAAGCGAGAGGAGGAGCTGCCGATCCTGGAGCAGCGGGAGAACAGGATGAACCCGCTCCGGTGCCCGGTCAAGTTCTATGAATTCTATCTCTCCAAATGGTGAGTCTCCTAGGGAGAGGGAGCCACCGTCCATCTGCCGGGGTATCCCCTGCACTCCTGCAGCCCCGTGTGCCCAGTCTGGCCCCTTGACTGGCTGGAAGGACATTGTGGAGCAGCCCAGCTGCCCCCGACATGTGCTGCCTTTGCAAAGAGCTGTGCAGAGCACTGACTGCCAGGGCCCTGCCAGTGAAGCAGGAGGCATGGGGTGTGTGTCTCCAGGGGCTGGTTTCTCACATCCCCAAGTCCTGTCTGTGTCTGCCATTGCTGGAGTGCTGTGATCACAGCTCTAGGGCTGAGTAACTCGTCTCAGTGGGCGCCACCCTCAGTGGGCATTCTTACGACGAGGTTTAAGAGAGAACTGGTTAAATTCATGGAGGTTAAGTCCATTAATGGCTATTAGCCAGGATGGGTAAGGAATGGTGTCCCTAGCCTCTGTTTGTCAGAGGGTGGAGATGGATGGCGGGAGAGAGATCACTAGATCATCACCTGTTAGGTTAGCTCCCTCTGGGGCACCTGGCGTCGGCCACTGTCGGCAGACAGGGCACGGGGCTGGATGGACCTTTGGTCTCACCCCGTCTGGCTGCTCTCATATCCCTCCCTCCCCTCAGATTGGCAGGAGGAGGTGGCTGAGGTGCCTCGGGACCCCCCACTCCTGCCTGCCATGAGCACTGTCCTGGGTCACCTTGGGAGAGGAGCTCCAAGCCCAGCTCATGGGCCTTTCCCTGCAGTGCTAGCGTCTCCTTTACAGACGCTCAGACGAGTGGGCTCTAGGCCTCTCCTGGGTGAATGGGGGGGCACCGGGGCTTGCTGGTTTCCAGGTCAGGAGGGAAGGACCCTATGGGCTCAGGATGGCTGAGGAGGCCAGGGCTCTCTGGGCTCTAGGGTGAGGTTCACTCTGCCCCCCTCTTGCCACAGTCCAGAGAGCCTGCGGAACCGGAACGACGTCTTCTACCTGCAGCCAGAGCGGTCGTGCATTGCAGAGTCGCCTCTCTGGTACTCGGTCATCCCCATGGACAGGAGCATGCTGGAGAGCATGCTGAATCGCATCCTGGCCGTCCGGGAGATCTACGAGGAGCACAGCCGGGGCAGCAGCCTGGAGGAGGACATGGACTGAGCGCAGGCCAGGGCTGGAGCATGGTCAGGCGGCACCCAGGGCCCGCTGGGCTGGGTCTGCTCTGGCCTGGGAAGGCATCTCCCCTGCTCCTCCTACCTGGCCAGGGTTGCGGCATGTGAGTGTGGCATGGCATGGGGGCGTAGTGCCGCTCCCAGCCCTGCAGAAGTGGTAGCACTGTCCAGCTCAGTGCGTGTAGGACTCTGAACATCCCTGCCTGATGCTAGTAACCTGCCGTCCCCCTCCCACATCAGCCCCCTGGCACCCAGGCCCTTCCTGTGCTCTGCCTGACTGAGGCAGTGTCCCACCTTCTCCCGCCTTCTTCCCAGGGGTGGAGATCCAGAGCCAGTCCCTCTCCCAGCCAGGAGCCCCAAAGGGCACTGGGCCGGTGAGCCCTGCCTGTCCTCTCTCCCCAGGGCTGTTCTCGGTCTCTCCCTGCCTGGTGTAACATGAACACCAGGCTGTGGGGCCATGGGGAAGAGACTGCTCAGTGCAGTGGGGACAGGCTGGGCCTAGTAGCCCGCACAGGAGGCCCTGAGCCTACAGTCAGCTCCCTGCCCAAGCAGCAGGAGTGGGGAAGGGAGCCATGCGCAGCACGCAGGGCCCTGGGAGGAGCTGTGCCAGCCGGGGTAGCAGGGCCATTCCCAGAAGCTGAGTCTGTTGGCTGGACCATTCCCATCTCTGCTGGAGGGGGCTGTGTTCCCAGAGGGCCCTGGCTGCGCTGTCTCTGGCTCATCTCATTCTCCTCTTCAGCAGCACAGAGGTCAGTGCCCAGGGGGCTCCTGGGATCTCCCTTCCCCAGCTCTGCATTAGCTGTGGCTTCACCCTGCATTGTGCACTCACAGCAGCCACTGGGAGCCGTTGAAGGTCTGAATTCTGCATCGGGCATGGGAGCCAAGGGGCATCCTCGCTGCCAGGGCTGAGGAGCAGGGACCCCTCCCTGCCCCCCAAGCTGTAGCAGAATGGATGGTGCCCCCGTTGCTAGCCTAACACTATCAGATGGAGGAGGTAGCCTCTGTGCCTGGACTCATTGCTGCTGGGCCCGTCTCCTCCAAGCCTGCATTAGACTGAGAATTCTGCGGGGCCGCACCAGGCCAGAACTTGCGAGCAGTGGAGGGGGGCCGCAGGTCAACGAGGGAGTGGAGGCTGCCTGGGTCTCTCTGCTCGCCCAGCCCCTGCCCCAGCTTTGCTGTTCCCTTCTGGCTCCCTCCCCTTGGTGTTTTGTTTTGATTTTTTTTATCAGCTGTCAATGGGACTCGGCACTGTCTGTTGAGTCTGTATATATTGTTCTGGGACCTGGCCCGGGGCCCTCTGTTTCCATGTCAAGAGTGAGCCAGTCACCGGTCTTGTTGTAGTGCTAACGGGGCGTTAGGCTAATCTTGTGTCTCTAGCAACCATTCATTTCAAATAAAGACGCAAAAACCTGCCGGCAGCTGCTGTCCTTAATCCACTGAAGGGCAGAGCAGGGGCTGCCTCTGCTCCAGGGAGGAGGCTAGGGCCGCTGCCCCCTTGCCTGTCTCAAGGGCTCAGTCATCAGGGAGTTATGCCTGATCCCTGTCACCTTGCCCCTGCCATCCATCCCAGGGTCTGTGCCGGATGTAGGACCAGATCTGGCAGCTCACCTGCCAGGGCACCCTATCCAGCAGCTGGGAGCTGTAATTCCCAGCATGGGTCGACCTGCGAGCTCTGCCTGCGGTAGGGCCTAAAGCTGTGTGGCCATGGTGGCCTGTCGCTTCTGGCATTAGAATCTACGAATTGTGGTGGGAGCAGGCCCGGCCTTCATGTGGAGCGGGAGAGAGGCCCATGGCCTTCCTGCCTCCATCTCCTGTGAGCTAAGCAGGGAGTGGCCAGGCTGTGCCCTTGAGGGAGTGAGGGGCAGCCTGTGTGCAACACAGCCTTCTCCAGAGGCTACAATTCTGCAGCTGGCAACCTGACCAGTCCTGCATGGGACCAGAGGAGAGTGTGGACAGGAGACAGCCAAGCAGCCCTAGGTCCAGGTTCACGGAGCCTCCCTGCAACGAGCTGAACTTGTTCTAGTACTGGGGGGCTGAAATGAAATGGTGGGCCCTGCAGGCGCCATCTCTCCAGCTGCTGTTGGCCTTGGAAGAAGCTTCCTGCACTAGCCCTGGTTCCAGCTGCAGTGATGGTCCCTTCCCTATGTTACTATGGCGATCGTAGCAACACCTGCAGCAATCTCCCTGCCCACGTGACCCTCCCAAGGCTAAGGCAAGTGACCAGAGAGGATGAGACAGAACTGCAATCCAGAGGTCGCTTCCTTGTAATGTAGCCCAAGCCTGGATCCTTCTCCCTTGTCCCCACAGCAAAGCCCAGGAATCCTGAAGGCTGCAGGGAGGGGCCTCTCTCATTCAGTGCAGAGCGAGGGCCTGGATCCTTCTTGGGGAGAGCAGAGGCTCTGTCCAGCAGGAAGTTCCCTTCCTGCCCCTGTGCTGTGGCCCTGCACGCAGATACCCTGGGCAGGGGCAGAGAGAGAAGCAGTTTAGGACTGAATTCCCCTCTCCTGCTAGGGGTCTGTGCCTTGGCTACGGGACAATGTGCCTGCCTTCTGCAGAGCTCACGTCATCTTGTTCCACTTTTCACGAGGGAGAAGTCAGTCTTGTCACAGCAGGAGGTGCCCAAGTACAGGGCTCAGTGCAGCCTTGGAAGGAGTCCAACAGCTGAGGCTGCTGCTGAAACCTCAGCGTCACCTGACTATCACAGCTGCAGTCTTTGCTTTCCCACACACGTTGCCCTGGGAGGTAGAGATGGTTTGAGAGTCGCCCCGGCTGGGGCACAGGGCTGGGGAAGGAGCCAAATGGCTAGGATGCAGTGGTAGTGGGGTCTAGGCCTTCCTGCTTGGAGCAGCTCCATCTTCCCTGACAGGCTGTTACACCAGCAGCCTGCAAAGCTGTGGACCATCCAGCAGGGCCCCAGGTGTGTGGCAAAGGCTATGTCCAGTCCCATTCTCCTTGCTAGGGCCTGGAAAGGGTCTCTTGGCCCTGAGCAGCCATCTACTGTGAGTCTCTGCTGTGGCCTTCCTGAGCTCTGCTACTGCCTAGGAGCAAAAGGGGGGGGGGGTGCTCTCCACCTAGAAAAGGAGAAACACCAGTGGGGCTGCCCAGGTCCAACACAGCCCTGAGGCCTTGTCACATGGGAAAGGAAAAGTTACAGGCCCTGCCTGCGTCCTATCAAGTGTGGAGCTTACCCCTCTCGGCTCCCTGCCTCCTGCCCCTGACGGCCACAAGGCTGCTGCAGAGCCACTGAGGGGAGAGGGCTTGAGCTGTGCATGTCTGGCCCAGGTTTCAGGCTCCTGGACACTGGTGTCTGTATTACGGGCCCAGTATTTCCATGGTGGGGACAACATGGCATCCATGGAAACACAACGGGCTCCTGAGCCGAGCTGTGCTCCCTGTGATGCAGCCTCGCGGTAACAGTGCTTGTCTGGAACAAGAGCCCCCTTCCCCTGCCTGTCAGCTCTGGGCCAGTGCATCCAGCTCTCAGTGCAGGGCTGGGCCGCCACAGTTAAACAGCCAAGTCACTGGGTCTCAGCTTAGTGCTAGATTTACTGGACCTGCTGCCCTGCTGCAATGGTTCTTCCATGGCCAGGCCCTGGTTGCCTGTCTCACGGCTGCTCCATGCTGCACGGCTGTCCCTGCCCGCAGAGGGAGCTGTTTGGCTGGCGTACAGCTGCAATGGAAGGCTGGGGTCAGCAGGATGGGGAAGGCGGTTGGCCACAGGACAGTGGGGAATGTGGTGGTCGCTTGTTTCTCTGGGAGTGTTGGAGCTGGCCTTGGGGTCGGGCGCCTGGCAGTGGTTGGCTGCCAGCCCCTGCCTGCACTTGGTGGAGCCCAGGTGGTACATTTCTATCAGATTGAGGAGCAGAGACAGGCAGGCCACCCCCGTCATGAAGAGGACAAAGATGGTTTTCTCGGTGGGCCGGGCTATGTAGCAGTTAACCGTGTTGGGGCAGGGCCAGCGGTTGCACGTGTAGAGAGGCTTTAGTTCAAACCCATACAGTGCGTATTGGCCCACAATGAAGCCCACCTCAAAGAGCATCTTAAAAACAATGTTGCAAATATAAGTCCTCAGAATGGCCCCCTGCAGGCGGATTTTGCCATGAACATCTTTGATGGAAGGTTTATGCTGCACCAGGGGCTCCTGCTGGGCCACCCAAGTCTCCTCTCGCTGCTGCTCCTTCTCCGCCATGCGCACCAGATGCAGGATGTGGCCCAGGTACACGAGGCTGGGGGTGGAGACAAAGATGATCTGCAGCACCCAGAAGCGGATGTGAGAGATGGGGAAGGTTTTGTCATAACAGATGTTCTGGCAGCCTGGCTGCTTGGTGTCGCAGGAGAAGCCCGACTGTTCGTCCCCCCAGACTTTCTCGGCAGCTGCCCCCAAGACAAGGATACGGAAAATGAACAGGACAGTGAGCCAGACCTTCCCTACCACTGTGGAGTGCTCCTGAGCACTCTCCAGAAGCCTCCCCAGCAGGTTCCAGTCACCCATGAGTGCAAATACCGGCTCATCCTAAAAGAGAGGAACATGCCCAGACATCGGCATCCCAGAGACTCCGGCACCCTGCACTGCTCCAGACCTGTGAGAAGCTGGCATGGGGGCACCCTGCACTGGGCACGTCCCTACAGCAGAGCCCTCCCCGGCCCTGCTGCACACACCAGCATCCGGAGCTTCCTCCCTCGGGTCCCAGAACAGCAATGCCTGATAGCCAGATACAGCGCACAGCCATGCTTGCCTTTTGTGGCCAGGGATGTGTTTGTATAAGCCATGTGCCTGGCTCAAGAGCAAAGCCAGGGCAGGGAGTGGGTTAACCTGAGGCTACCTGAGCCCATCAGCTGCCTGTGGCTGCAAGACCCCTCCAGGATTAACCCCTGTTTGGCCCTGGTATCCTGCTTTAAGAGCACTGATTGCTGGGGACTGGCTCTGCGGTGGCCCCAGGTTCAGCACAGCTCAGCTCTGTTCCTAGCTCTGCAGCAGCCTCTCAAGGCAGCTGGAAATCAGTGGCCTCCTAGACAGAACAGCTGAGCAGGTCCCTGTGGAGGAAGCCAAGTGGCTGGGCAGCAGGGGGGAGCCTGCACTGCGCTTCCTCTTCTAGGGATTAACCCAGGTTGAAAGCTCCAAGGCTAGAATTCAAGTCAAAGCCATTCTGCTCAAGCCCTTTACCTGGGGCTCGCAAAGCGCTGCCCGGTGAGCCTGTCCTGCAGCACTGGCAGCTGAGGTAGACGCCTAGCCCAAAGCTGCTCCCTGCGCAGCCAAGGCCACACAAGGGCGAGTCTGGGGCAAAGGGCCGGGGTTTCTCCCACAGACAAATGGAGGGCAGGGTCGGGGCCCATTTGTGCTCATTGGAGCAGATGCCAGTGCCTAGTGCCATGAGACCACAGGCCAGGCAAAAAACAAAGACACTCCCTCACCGTTTGCAGATCCTGTGGCCGTGGAGGCAACTCCGCTGCCCCGTGCCTCTTGTGTAGTAGATCCCTGCAGCCCCAGCAGGACGTGTCCCCACTCCTCTTCTGGGGGCAGAAGTGTCCGGCTGGTCTCTGGCAAGGGGCAGGCGTGTGAGTCTGTCTGTCTGTCTGTCTGCCTAGCGTGTTTTATGCAGGTTATGTTGGAGCAGGCGCTTCATGGCTGTCCCTGTGACTGACGGCGGAAACAGCCCCTGGGAAACCTTTTTACCTCTTTATTTTTGGCTTGAGCACATTTCTAAATATAATCCCTACTGCAGGGAAGGGTGTCAGGACAGCAAGTTGGGAGAGCTCTCTGTGACCGAGCCCATGCAATTCACTGGCTCTGGCCGCCTCAATGCCATTGGAGGGTCATTTTCCTGACCGACCTGCTCCATGCGCTGCTGGGCCTGGGGGCCTCTGCAAATGCCCCATCTCTGACGCCATCCTCACACGGTGCCTTGGGCTCCTCCACGCAGAGGGAAGGCTTTGCCTGAGTTGGGGGGGACCATGCCCCAGTATGCGGGCATGGCCAGTGCAGCCCTTGGCGCATCCCAGCTGGGGTGCACTCCAGTCAGAGCCCTGTGCTGCAGTTGCACAACAAAGCTCAGCGGACCAGTGCCCCCTGGGATCCTGCACAGGGAAGGGTGGAGGCTTGCAAAGCCCTCCTTGCCCTTCTCACGGCAGTGGGGCATGCCCCCTTGTTAATATTTATAATGTAAAGGTGAAGTTAGCTGCCCCTCCCCTTCAGTTTGTAGAAGCTCAGAGGGCAGGGAGACTGGGTGGTTGGGGTTCTGGGGCTCAGCCTGCCCCGTGAGATCCACGAAATACCAGACACATCCCCAGCATAAACCCTGTCCTGGGCCAGCTGTGGGACGGCCCCCTCTACCTGTTCCAGGGCACAGCCTGGCTACATGCCCACACGCTGCACCCCCAGCAGCAGGGACACCAAGCCCAGGCGCCAGGGACACCTCCTGCAGTGACTGTTCTGACCCAGGGCGGAGCAGGTCCCTGACCTCTGGCTAATAGCCATCGATGGACCTGTCCTCCAGGAATGTCTCATTCTTTTCAGAGTGGTAGCTGTGTTAGTCTGTATCAGCAAAAACAATGAGGAGTCCTTGTGGCACCATAGAGACGAACACATTTATTTGGGCATAAGCTTTTGTGGGCTAGAACCCACTTCATCAGATGCATGCACTCCATGCATCTGATGAAGTGAGTTCTAGCTCACAAAAGCTTATGCCCAAATAAATGTGTTAGTCTCATGCTTTTGTGAACCCAGTTATCATTTTGGCCTGCTCAGCATCCCCTGGCAACAAGTTCCTACATTGACTGAGCATTGTGTGAAGAAATACTTCCTTTTGTTTGTTTTAAACCTGCTGCCCAGTAATTTCATTGGGTGCCCCCTGGTTCTTGGGTTATGCGAAGGGGTAAATAACACATCCCTAGGCACTTTCTCCCCCCCAGGCATGATTTTATAGACCTCTGTCAACTCGCCCCTTAGTCGTCTCTTTTCTGAGAGACAGTCCCAGTCTTTTTCATCACACCTCATACGGAAGCTGCTCCACACCCCCCATCATTTTTGTTGCTCTTCTCTGCACCTTTTCCAATTCTAATATTGCTTTTTTGAGAATGGGCAACCAGAACTGCACACAGTATTCAAGATGTGCATACCATGGATTTATATCGTGGCAATATGATTTTTACTGTCTTTAGCTATCCCTTTCCATCGGTTCCTAACATCTGTTCGCTCCGATGCACACAGTGCATTGAGCGGATGTTTTCAGAGAAATATCCTGCCGCCCAGGAACAGAGAATGGTGGCCCATGAGTGTCAGTGGAAGGACACTGAAACAACTGGAAATGGACAAGAGCAAGGCACGAGTCACCGGGGCCTTAGGAAAAAGCATTTGAACAGCAGGTTTGGAAGGGAGGCGTTTTCATGCAGCACTCGGGGGAGTCTGGCGGCGGAAGGCTGGTTGTGAGTGCTGGACCCCCCTGAGCTGGGGCCTCCTGCTGGGAAACTGAGGAAAGGGATTTGTATCTAATGTGACCCTGTGAAGCCTGAGGGCGCAGCTGTGGCTATTCCCTGGGTAGCTCGGACGTTTGGCCCTCTCACTAGTTCAGTTTTGAATCTGTGACTTTTCTGTTTGTTTATTTTCACCCCAAGCAAACTGTGTGGTGGGTGTGCCAAGGCATGCAGGGGCTGAGGGCTGGGTTTGAGCCCGGCCAGGCAGGGAGCCAGCCCGTGTCTGTTCCGTAAGAACGCAGGACATACGGCTTTTGGGAGATGGGTCACCCTGCAGAGTGCCGAGGCGGGGGAAAGCCGGGGGGACCTTGTGTTGGAGGGCAGGTGACTGGTGTCAAGGAGCTGATGAGTGCAAAGGCCACAAGGCCACAGGGCAGGTGGTGAGGAAACCCCTGTCTGGTCTCGGTGGTCCCCAGGATGTCAGCCTCTCCTGGCTCTGCAGCAGTGGGGCTGGCCACGGCTGGAGATGGAGCCGGGGCGGGCGGGTAGGGCTTGGAGGTGGCCCTGAGCAGTCTCTCTCTCAGGTGCATGGCAGGCTGGTTCGTGCTCACATGCCCATGGCTGTGATCACTGTGTGGGGGCCGGGGGGGGAGGGGGGAAGGAATTTCCCCCAGGTCAGACTGGCAGGAATGTTGGGTTGTTTGCCTTCCTCTGCAGCCTGGGGAGAGGGGGGGGTTTCTCTGGGTCTGCATCACTGACTCATTTCCCTGCCATTGCCGGAGCCTCGGGCACTGCCCCCCATGCGATCTCTGCCTGTGGGCTGATTGCAGCTGCTGGGTGGGGCCAGGGTAACAGCAAAACCTGCATCTGGCACGTTTCCGAAACCAGTAGCCATTACCGTCAGGTAAGTCATGGCATGGGGCAGGTGCGGTCTGGTGGCTCAGGAGCAGGGGGGTTGGGGAGATGGAGAGGCTGGAGCAGGGTGGGAGGGCTGGGGGGCTATTGGTGCCACAGCAGGGTAGGTGACGGGGGCTGCATGCTGGCCCAGGGTGAGGTGCTGTGGGGGCACCATTCTCCTTGCCTGCAGCCTGCGTAGCGCAGACACCCTGCCAGGGCGTGGGTCAGCCTCGGCAGCTGGGGAGGGTGGTGCCCTGTGCTCTGCAGGCGCCCTGAGGCCTCACTACCCTATACCCAGCGGGGCGGGTAAGTGGCCGACTCGGCCCGGCAGCAGGTGTGAGCCAGCCTTGCCCTCCTGTAATCTGGGCTGGGGTTAGCGTCAGAATGGGGCGGGGGCTGGCTGCTGTGGGTGTGCGGGGCCCCATGGCACTTGGCAGGACTTGGTGTCTCCCTCAGCCCCTCAGTGTGCCCTATCCCCTGGCTCATGCCAGTCTCTGTACCTGCGGGGCACTGCTTGCCCCCAGCATTTCTGTGGCCAAGAAAGTGCCTGGAGCCATGCAGCAGGCTGGGAATGTGTTGCTGCCTCCCGGGGCTGCCCGGTGCCCGGGGACAGCGACCGGTGCCAGGCTGCTCTCTGGGCAGAGACAAGGCCCTTGTATCTGCTCAGTGCAAGGGCCAGTTGTGGTGACCATGCTGCCCTGCCCTCCGCAGCCCTGTCTGTCTGGGGCAGGTCGAGGGGCTGCATGTGCAGCCCAAGTGTGGTACTGTCAGCAAGGGGGCAGGACAGGCCTGGGCTGGGCTATGTCCCTGCTCCACACCACGCAGCACCCTGCATGCTCCACAGCCTCAGCTGCATGGAGCTCTCCCAAGCGTGGTGCCCCGGTCCTCTCCTCCAGCATGGTGTCCCCCCACACATGTAAGGCTCAGTGCCTCCTTTGCCCTCCCCTCAGGGGCCCCATGTCCAGCCAGCCAGGGGAGAAATTACCTCGTAAAACCATTCATGAAAATGAAAGACTCATACAGCTGAGTCCGCCCCAGCCCCAGGCTAGCAGAGAGCAGCCCCCTTTGCTGATCTGCCCTCCAGGCTAGCATGGAGCAGCCCCCTCTGCTGAGCCCCACCCCAGCCCTAGGCTAGCAGGGAACAGCCCACCCTGCTAAGCCTCCACCCAGGCTATCAGGGAGTAGCCCCTCCCCCAGCTTCTGAGGGGGTCCCTTGATGTCTCCCCTGAGCCCCAACTCTGGTGGCTGTTGCCTGTGGTGAGCAGGTGGGCTGGGTGCCGACAGGCCCTGCCCCAGGGCTATGCGGCACAACCTGCGGGCTGGGCTGCCGTGGGATCCCTGGCCTGTGAGCATGCCTCACCCACAGGGCTGGGGGGCAGGACTGTATTCACACCTGCTCACTATTGGAATCACCTTTTGCGCAGGAATCCTGTGAAAACTCATCTGCTGGTCAGTAGCATCCTGGTAAAATGTGCAGTGGTAGGGTTCCCCTGGATGGTGCTTAGCACATGTTCCACAGCCAGTCCAGGCCGACAGGTCTGCCCTACACAAAGGAGCACACTCTGCTTCATTTGTCTTTAAGCAGGAAACAGAATCATCAAGCAGGCAGGGAAATGAAGCTCAAACAGGTAAGAAAAAAACAGCAAGGAACATCCTTCCATCTAGACATTTTGGGGCTCCTGGTGCCAGCTGGAAATGTTTTTGGAGGGCCAAACACCCCAATGTGCCTCCCCTCTGCCCCTCAATCACATTTACTGCACCTGAAGAGCAGAAGGAAGCAGCTGTTGGACTCTGGGGAGGGTTCTGACCTGAGCATTTGGACAGTAATCTGCTGCAGCATGTGGTGAGAAGCTTTGCTTGACTCTGCTGTAGTTTGTTAAACGAGGCACCACCAAACGGCTTCTCTTTAGTTTCTTCTAACCATTTCTGACTTTTATGCCTTGTTACTTGTACTCACTTCAAATCTCTCTCCTTGTAGTTAATAAACATGTTTGGCTATTTTATCTAAGCCAGTGTGTTTAAGTGAAGTGTCTGAAGAACTATCTAAGGTAATAGACTGACCTATTATTCCTTTAAAGGAATATTGGACCTAATATATTTGCACCGTCTGGGCCAGGGCTGGGCATACAGAATGTACATTTCTGGGGGAAGATCCAGGACTGGGGGTGTGCTGGGGTCACCTCGCAGTGTAACCAAGACTGGTGAGAGCCAGGGTGTGGCTGGCTGGGTGCAGTTTCACACCGACACTCAGGGGGTGCCCTGCATGCTGGAGGCTATTCGTGAGTGGCCCAAGTGGGAGCTGCTACAGCAAGGCACCCAAGGTTGCAGGGCAGGGGTGACACAGCCCCCAACTAGTCTGGATTGTGCCCTGGTATGTCACAGAGCTGGGCTTTGAAGTGGTCTCTGGCCTGTGAGTGTGCCCCGTTGAGCAGGGGGCAGAGGGGTCTGGGACTTACATGTGCAGTGAGATGGGGCCTGGCCCTGGGGGAGAAAGGTGTCCTGCTGTGCATGCTGCTGGAGAGGCATCCCATGCTGTCCAAGGATGCTCACAGGCTGCTCACAGACCCTGGGCGCTCTGCACGCCTTCTGTCAGCATTATGGGGCTGGACAGGTCCGAGCAGCCCCTGGATACCACACTGGCCTGCAGGACACAGGGGAAGGGCCTGGCTGCCGTGGGATGCCCGGAAGGCTTGGCAGCTGTCGGGGGGGGGGGGGGGGGATGCAGCTCCCTGTTCAGTGTGTGCTTGGCCCAGCCCCAAGCAGGACAGGAAGGAGCTGGCCCAGCGGGCTGACCTGGCGAGGTTTGGGGGGGCCTGCAGTCCCGCTGCCCCAGAGATCCTGAGCCCTCACCAAACCCCCGGTGACAGAGAGAGAGAGAGTCAGCTCCTGAGATACAGCTTTAATGGCCTACACCTCTGGTACTCCAACTGCCAGGCCCCATCTGGTGTTCTCTGCCGCAGGAAACTGACCCTCGCTCGGACCCACTGGCTGGGCCCCGCAGTGGGGGTGGCTCCTTTCCCTCTGGGAGACAGGGCCTCTGTTGGGGGCACCAGTACGGCTTGGGGGGCATCACACAATGAATTAAGGCAAATTCTGAGAGCTCTGCAGCTACCCCAGCCCTTCTAATGGGTTTCAGGGTGTGAAAAGGACTTGGCTTGTGTGTGGCTGGGGGCCCATTGCAGTGGGGGGTGAAGGGCTTGGCACGACACCGTGCGCAAGTTGGCAGTGTCCTAGGGCCAGAGCTCAGGCAGTTGTGAGTGTACCAACAGGCTCCGTTCAATGCTCTTCATCTCCCGCCAGAGCCTGTCCCCCATGGCTCCCGGTGGAGGGCTGAGGGGTAGGGGCCTTGTGTGCCAGGGCCCCACCCAATGGAGCTGGCGCCTCTAGCAGGCAGAGCAGCGATCGCTCTTCTCCTGCAGCCCCGGATTGCGACGCAGCATGTCCTTGAGGGAGCTGTCCTGCTCCGTCAGCAGCTGGTTGATCTCATTCTGCTTGTACTCGGGGGAGAGCTTGTGGCCATATAAGGAGCTCTTCCCTGATGGGGGGTTGGAGTCCTGCTGGGCCCGGCGGGCACAGGCCCGCACCACCAGGTACACCAGCTCGGCCATGTTGAGGATGATGCAGATGCCTGAGGTGGCCAGCATGAAGACAGTGAAGATGGTCTTCTCGGTGGGCCGGGAGATGAAGCAGTCGACGGTGTTGGGGCATGGGTAGGCCTCACACTTGACCAGCCGGATCATCTGGTAGCCAGGGTAGATCATGTAGAAGATGTACATGAAGACAGCCTCGAAGAGGAGTCGGAATATCACGCTGCAGGTGTACGTCCACCACAGGGAGCCTGAGATGCGCATCTTGTGCTTCTTCACCTCCTCGAGGTGCTTGGTGTCGCCATGCCCTGTCAGCACCAGCAGCTTCTTCTCCTGGTGCTGCTGGTAGGCCACGTGCATGGCCACTAGCAGGGCAGGTGTGGTGACTAGGATCAGCTGCAAGGCCCACAGCCGCACGTGGGAGATGGGGAAGAAGTGGTCGTAGCAGACGCTGTTGCAGCCTGGCTGCTGCGTGTTGCAAGTGAAGGCAGTTTTCTCATCCCCCCAGACACTCTCAGCTGCCACCACCAGCACCATGATCCTGAAGATGAAGATGACAGAAAGCCAGATGCGCCCAATGGCAGTGGAATGGCGGTTCACGCCACTCAGCACTGTGTAGAGGCCTGCCCAATTCATCGTGCCTCACGCCTGCAAGAGACAGCAGCAGGAGGTCAAGTTAGCAGCCCAGAGACCCTAGGGATGGGCCCTGTGGGCTGAGAGGAATGGAGACCAGAGGCCAAAAGCAGTCGAGGCTCCAGGGGCAGCATTCACCATGCTTCTTACTTAGCCCTTTCCTCTGTTGACGCGAGTGTCCACAAGGCCTGGCCAGTGGTAGCTGGGGAGCCGACCACTCTGTACGTTAGGCCTGAGTGTCTGCAGGTGGGCACCCAAATTGAGTCACCACTAGCGACACTCTTGGTCTGAGTTTCTAGCCCTCGTGCTTGTAAAGGAAGCCTGGAGAATGTTGACCACTGAAACAAACACCATGCTCTCTGCCAGAGTCTGCAGGCAGTCTGAAACGAGCACAGGGAGGTGGGAGCTAATCCTGACACCTCAGTGAAGTGTTGACTCTGAAACCTAACGTAACGCCGACAGACCCTGGTTGTCAACGGGCAGGATCAAGCCTGGAGCCTCTGGAGCTTAGTGCATGAGCGTCTACAGCATGAGCTCAAAGACAACTGGCTCTTAGCTAAGGCTGTAGTGCAGACTCATTTTTTCTCTCTCTCTCAAAGTGCCGCTAAATGGGACAGAAACCACCCCCAGGAGGTGTGTGGGTTACACTCACAATGTGCTTTTCATTCTCGACATAGTTCACCCTCATTGCTGATCATTTCACAGGAGAATCCAACTAATACGCTCATCCCCTCCCTCCTCCTGGGGCTCCCTAGCTCCAAACCCCCTGCCCTTGCCCCAGTTGTCTGACCCTCCAGCTTTGCCCTGTGATTTCAGCCCCCCGGCTGCAGCACGGTGAAGCTGAGGAGGTAGGAGCAGCTTAGAATACATTGAATCTCATGTAGCGATTGAGGCCTGGGGAAGGTGTACTGATTGGATTGCTCATTTGCATATTAATTGCAGCAGTGCCCCCCTCCGCCCTGCAGGGCACTCTGGGTTGGGATTTAGGGCCTGCTGGCTGGAGGACGAGGGTGGGCCCTGACCTATGGGGCGGCTGTTCCCCCTCAGGAGTGGTGAGGGAGTGCAGCTTTCCCTGGCATGCGCCCTGGTTGCTGCTGTCCCCCAGCATGGGGGAGGCACAGTCAGGGACTCTGCTCTCCACCCGCAGCCTGGCCCTGCAGGAGCAGAGAGCTCAGGGCACAGCGCCCTGCTGCCTGCCCCCTTCTCCAGACTCTAGCCCGAGCCCTGGGAGAGCCAAGACCAGGAGAACGTGGCACAAACCATCAGAACAGAATGGCACCAGGACCCCTACGACTCCTCCCTGCCCCCTGCCAGAGCACTGGGAGCAGCCGCTGTGTGCCCAGCGGACGAGTGTCCAATCCATCCCCCTGCTGGGGCTACCAGCCCCGGACGGACCCAGAAACATGACTTGCAGCCATCGCCTGCCTCTGCCCGTCGGCTCCGCCTGTGCCACTGGCTCCCGTGCAGAGCTCTGCAGAGGGCCAAGAGCAGGAGACGGACCGGGGCCCTGTAGCGGCCATGTTACCTTGTGGTGAGGAGTGTCCTTTCTGAGCAGCCCAGAAGGGTCCCCGCTAAGCTCTCATGTCTCCAGGCAGGAGTGTGCGCGGCTCAGCCCCCCGCGCTGCCTGCCCTTGTCTCTATCTGCCGCTGCCCTGCACTGGGAAGTCATATGCTGCTTTATAAACTATTCACATACAATGAGGCCTTTATGGGAACAACACACTGTAGAATTCAGATCAAACGCCCTGACTTCCGCCTACCCCCTGCCAAACAAAGTGCCAGTGTCCTGCATTCCAGCCAGGCCCAGCCCCGTGCCCGCTCCCACCTTGCCCATGAGAACGAGTCCGGGTCCCTGCCCTCCTGGCATGCCGTCTGTGGCCAGGGACCCCACTGGGGTGCTCTCTCCACTGCCCCCTAACGGGCTCTGGGGACCACGGCCAGAGCCTCACACTGCCACAGGGAGACGCCAGCTCACGGCCCATCTGCAGAGGTGATTGTCCCCGGGGCGCAGAGAACAAGCCGGGCTCTCGCTGACGGGACGGCTCGCCAGGGCCCCGGGGCCTAGAGAACAAGCCGGGCTCTCGCTGATGGGACGGCTCCCCAGGGCCCAGGGCCCCAGAGAACAAGCTGGGCTCTCGCTGACGGGATGGCTCGCCGGGGCCCAGGGCCCCAGAGAACAAGCCGGGCTCTCACTGACGGGACGGCTCGCCAGGGCCCAGAGAACAAGCCGGGCTCTCGCTGACAGGACGGCTCGCCAGGGCCCCGGGGCCTAGAGAACAAGCCGGGCTCTCGCTGATGGGATGGCTCCCCAGGGCCCAGGGCCCCAGAGAACAAGCCGGGCTCTCGCTGACGGAACGGCTCGCCAGGGCCCCAGGGCCTAGAGAACAAGCCGGGCTCTCGCTGACGGGACAGCTCGCCAGGGCCCTGGGGCCCAGTGAAGAAGCCGGGCTCTCACTGATGGGACGGCTCCCCGGGGCCCAGAGAACAAGCCGAGCTCTCGCTGACGGGACGGCTTGCCAGGGCCCCAGGGCCTAGAGAACAAGCCGGGCTCTCGCTGACGGGACGGCTTGCCAGGGCCCCGGGGCCTAGAGAACAAGCCGGGCTCTCGCTGACGGGACGGCTCGCCAGAGCCCCGGGGCCCAGAGAACAAGCCGAGCTCTCGCTGACGGGACGGCTCGCCAGGGCCCCGGGGCCTAGAGAACAAGCCGGGCTCTCGCTGACGGGACGGCTCCCCGGGGCCCAGGGAACAAGCCGGGCTCTCGCTGACGGGACGGCTCCCCGGGGCCCAGGGAACAATCCGGGCTCTCGCTGACGGGACGGCTCGCCAGGGCCCCGGGGCCTAGAGAACAAGCCGGGCTCTCGCTGATGGGACGGCTCCCCAGGGCCCAGGGCCCCAGAGAACAAGCCGGGCTCTCGCTGACGGGACGGCTCGCCAGGGCCCCGGGGCCTAGAGAACAAGCCGGGCTCTCGCTGATGGGACAGCTCGCCAGGGCCCTGGGGCCCAGTGAAGAAGCCGGGCTCTCACTGATGGGACGGCTCCCCGGGGCCCAGGGAACAAGCCGGGCTCTCGCTGACGGGACGGCTCCCCGGGGCCCAGGGAACAATCCGGGCTCTCACTGACGGGACGGCTCCCCGGGGCCCAGGGAACAATCCGGGCTCTCACTGACGGGACGGCTCGCTGTGGCCCCAGAGCTCCCTGGTGGCTGAAGCACACGATGCAGCGAGCAATGTTCAGGGGCCTGTCTCGGGAGCTCTGGTGCACAGCTGCTGCCAGGAGGTGGGTCAGAGGGCTGACTAGGGGTGAGGCAGGCCAGCCCCTCACCACGGTGCAGAGCTGGTATCAGTCACTGTGGTGGCTTCTGAC
Organism: Lepidochelys kempii; assembly: GCF_965140285.1. Classification (NCBI taxonomy): domain Eukaryota; kingdom Metazoa; phylum Chordata; order Testudines; family Cheloniidae; genus Lepidochelys; species Lepidochelys kempii. The sequence continues at coordinate 102,828,802 of NC_136388.1, read as the reverse complement.
AAACATCTAGCAACTGGCAGCTCCTTCTTGGAACGAGAACACTGTGTCAGAGCCCAGTGTCCCGGCCGGGCATGCAGGAGCCTCCATTCTTGGGACCACCCAAGGCCTTGCATTGTCATGCCCTCTGCTGCACCGCGGGCCATAAGAGGCCAAGAACCGCCAGCCCGCTGTGCCGCGAGAGATGAGCGTCTGCCACGCCGGGGGAGACATCACAGCTTTGCCAGACAGCTCTGCAGGCAGGGGAGAGCAGCCTCTCTTGTGTCCCTCTTGCTGGGTACTGCCATTCCTGCACGTGCACCCCTCTCCAGCAGGGAGCGGGGCCCAGGGAGAGTCAGTGACTTCCCGGGTCACACAGCTGGCCGGGGCAGAGCTGGGAAATGATGTGCTGGGTCCCAGCCCGGTGCCCTAGCCACGAGCCCAATATTGACACATGGAAAGCCTGGCCCCTGCTGCAGGTCGGACTCCATGAGCATTGGGGCATATCCCTTTCAATAATTTGTGAGCGTCCCAGTGGCCTTCGCTGCACTGTGTGTTTGAGAAGCCCCCAGCCCCTCTGGAGTGGCAGTGGGTGTGGGGCTAGGCCCGGCACGGCATGCGGGAAGGGGTCTGAGTAATGGGACCCCTCTGCACCTGTGTGGGTCCTTGCTGCTTGGTTGTGTGAAGAGCAAAAATGGCATTCAGAATCTGCTGACACCAGGGCCAGCCAAGCCAGCGGAGCGCGGCTCCTTGCTCGCGCCCCGGCACCCCTACAGGCTCCTGGGCCGCTCTCTAGAGAGGAGCTCCGGGCTCTGACAAGAGCCCCAAGCACCTGGGACGGGAGACAGGGCAGGGTTCATGGTGCCAGAGCAGAGCCGGCAGCAGGGCTAGTGCAGCCATGGGACGCGTGCTCAGGAGGAAGGTCTTGTGGGAGCCTCAAGCGCTGGAGCTCTGGAGGGCAGGGAGCTGCCCATTGCACCCAGGGGAGCAGGGGGCCCCACGGGGTGAGACAGGGCTCCAACGAGGGAGGGGATGCTCTCTGCTGCCGTCTGCTGGGGAGCTGACTGGGGGACAGGCCTCATTCGCATTTCAGTGCTACGGCATTTGGGGCTGTTTTGGTTAAAATACAGTTAAATTTTGAGTTTGTGGGCAATAAAAGACTCTTGACTCTCTTGGGAAAGGGCGGACAGGAGAACCGCCCCGGCGGCGCTGGGTCGCTCTGGCCCGGCTGGGAAATGGAGTGGGGTTATTTGCTGGCAAAGGCCGGGTGTCTCTTACCGGTGACTCCAGCTGGCCTAGCCTGGGCTGACGGCTGGTGCAGAGCTCAGGGGAGTTGCATGGCCTGAGACCAGCCACAAGAGCTCATCATGAGCCAGGTGCAGCGGCCGGGGAAGGCCTGAGCTTGGGCTGCTGGGCAGGCCCTGGGGCGGGAGGGTTTGACCTAAAGTCCCTATAAGCTGGGCGGCCGCGCAGCTGCCTATTAAGCCCCGCACAGGGCTGTGGCGGGGAGAGATGCCTCTCCCCAGCATGGACCTGCCGCAGCCAGGGAGAAGTCTCTCCCCCCTGACCCCGAGCTGCTGCAGCGAGAGAGGGCTGGGGGGAGTCCTCTCTCCCCACTGCAGCCCTGGGGCAGCCTGCACCCCCAAACCTCTCATCCTCAGCCCCACCCCAGAGCCCACACCCCAACTTCTGTCCCAGCCCTGAGCCCCCTCCCACACCCCAAACCCCTCATCCCCGGCCCCACCCCAGAGCCCACACCCCCCCCGCACCCCAACCCTCTGCTCCAGCCCTAAGCCCCCTCCCACACTCTGAACCCCTCGGCCCCACCCCTGCCACATGAATTTTGTTATGTGCCCCAATATGAAGGTAATGTGTCACACATCGCCTCCATATTGATGCGCATAACAAAATTCATTCTGCACATGGACATACAAAATTAGAGGGAACACTGGGTCTGACTGAAGGGGTGTAAGTGAATTATTACTTGCAGGTTGGCCCACGTTTATTGTGTTGTCTCCCCTCCCCCCAAGGGTTGGTTTTGAACCCCTGGGCACAGGGCTTGTGAGACGGAAGCTATTGCCTATCAGAGGCGCCCTGGGCGGCGTATATAGGTTCCCAAGTTTCTGAATGGGGGCTTGAGCTGAGGTTGAGCCTTTAGGAACCCCTAAAAAACTGAACCCAGCCTGTCTTGCTGCCGACTCCCCCCTGCCCTCAACAGAAGTGTTAAAATTGTTTGTATTGTCGTCATGGGCCCGGCTGTGCCAGGTGCTGCACAAACTTAGACCATACGAGCCGTGCGCTGCAGAGCCTGGAAAAGGGAGGGACTTGACAACACTTTTAAGGTGGCCATAAATTATGAGCTAGCAGTGAGGAGGAAGGAGGGCTGAGACGTCCGTCCGTAAGAGGAGCTCTGCCTGCGGAACAGACAGCACCAGGGAAGGAGGTCTGGAGAGCTGCAGGGACATTCCTACCACACACACATGGTGACAGCATCAGGGAAGGCGAGGCAGGCAGAGGAGTCTGGGGAGATGGGCTGGGAGATGGAGGTGGACCGAGGAGCCTTGGAGGGGGTAAATGGGCTGCGGGGAGTAGGCGGGGAGCAGGGACAGTGATACCAGTGGGCGGGGCAGGCTAGACAGGGCCAGGGCTGGGCGATAACAGCAGTGGGGTGGGACTGGTGTTGCAATTCAGGCGTTACTAACTAGATATGTCTGAGCAGGGGCAGGGCAGGGGCTGTGACGCGCCCGTCTGGGCGCTGTTTCAGGGCTCAGCATTCAGGTCTCCCTGCTCCTAAGAGAGGCTGGAGCAGCCCAGTCGAAAGGCAGCAGAGAAGCCGGCTGGGGGTTTGTGGGGACTGTACGCACTGTTTGTGGGGACTGTACGGGGGTTTGTACGCACTGCGGGGTAGATCTGGGAATGCAGCCGTGGAGGGCAGCATGAAGAGTAGGGCTGCAGGCCAGCCATGACCCAGTTCCAGCACGCCCAGGCTCTGTGGGGCAGTGTTGGCATTGGTCCCATGGCAGGGGCTCTGGGATAGAGGTCCCGACACAGCATTGCTTAGACGACCCTTGCTAGGGGCGCCCACATGCAGAGCCCAGAGGCAGCTTGCTGAGGTTGCAGGAGTCGGCTTTGAGGGGGTGCAAGGAGCAGTCAGACCGGGCCAGCACTCCATGGCGGTAGGTCCCTGGGAGCTTCCCCAGGCACCAGCATGGCCACAGCAGAATGCTGGCACCGCGTTCCCTGAGAGGGTTACCAGGCTGCTGCCACCGCACGATGGTCCTGGCCACAGCAGGCCTGGCTTCGGCCAGAGGAGGCCCCAGTGAGAAGTCTTTTCCGAGCCAGCCTGAGAGGTTTGAACACACTTGAACCCTGACTGCCGCAGGCCAATGGCCCATCTCAGCCCATCTCCTGCCTCCGGCAGACGTAATCCCCATGTGCCCATGGCATAGCGTCCACCAGGCCAGAGACGAGTCACAGGGTGAGCTGGTCCTTCCGGGGATGCCAGATGCAGCCCAGCACCCCATGGGGTCAGGGGACAAAGAGCCCACTCAGGCATGTGGGAGACAGAAGTGGACAGGCAGCCAGTGGGTTGGTGAGGGGGAGCTCGGCAGAGACTTGCAGGCTGAGATGCCCCAGCAGAGCCACAATGCCGGGGGGCTGAGGGAAAGCCCCTGAGGCAAAGGCAGCCCCAGAAAGGACTGGGCTCACCCTTCCCAGGCCTGCGGCCCAGAGGGGAGAAGGAAAGTGGCAGAGTTTGCCACAAAGTGAGCAGGGAGGGCTGCCAGGGGAAGGAGCTCAGCTGCGCAGGGAGGGGCCCTGGGAAGGAGAAGAGGGCAGGCAGCTCTAAACAGAGAGTTCCCAGGCTGGGGAGCCCACCAAAGTGGGTTGTTGTGGGGCCCCCACACAGCCCAGGAAGGAGGCTGCCCCAGGAGGCTTAGGAGGGGTGAGTCCAGAGGATGGGCTGAAAAGGAGATGAAGAGAAGCGAGACCCTTGGGAAGCCAGGCTGTGTCTAGCTTACAGCGAGACAGGAAACTGGCTTGGTTTGGACTTTGATACCCCGTCAGGGAGGGGCGGGGGGCTGGAGGGCCAAGCCACCAAGAATTGGGGGTGGGGAGAGGGGAGCAGCTCGGGTACTTGCAGCGCCATTCTGTTCCACAGGGGGGTGGGCCCTGCTAGGTGGCTGGCGTCCTGACGAAGGTGCAGTGTGGGTTGTGTAACGAGCGTTCTTCTCCCCCGCCGAGATGGCTGTGCTCTTCGGAAGCCTCCTTCGGGCAGCACTGGTTTTCCCAGGCTGTCCCATAATGCAGGTTACATCTCTGGCACCCGACAATCTGGGTGTCGCTTGACAAGCCAAGGCCCCTCCTGTAGATTTCACAGGGGCAGGACAATCCTGGTGCTCAAAGTTGTCCACCCTTGTTCTGTAGCTACTAACTGCCCTGTTTCCGGAGCGTTCTGTTTATGGGAGAAGGATCTGGTGTCTCAAGACTGGGATTTTGCAGAGCATGAACAGTCCTCTTCAAGAGTCTCCTGAAAAAATGATGGGCTATAAGTAACCACCTTCCCACCCGTGCAGTGAAATCAAACTGGGTCCAGTCCATGTTCAAAGTTGCTCTGTTTTAAAATCTCCCCTTTCCTTAAACAGGCATAAGGTACAAGGCCCTGCCTGGATGCTCTACATTCAGTGTAAATCTGGCTTGTATCAACGTAGCTTAGCTCACTTCCCCACTGACACAAGCCAGGCTTCAGTTGAATTCAGAGAGTCCACACAGGGTCAGTTCCCTTCAAGCTGTTTACAAGCCCTTCTAGTTGCACAGGTGTGACGCTGTACAGGGGCTGCGGCAGGTGTCCTTTTCTCGGCTTGAGTCATGGGAGCTCTAAGGCTAGGCCGGTTTGTGTCCCTCTTCACAGCGAGTGCGCCCGGGTTCCATTGCCGTGGGCGGAGCTGGCCCAGGCTGTGGGGCGCTCTCAGGGAGGAAGCTATGGCAGCAGCGGGTGCTTTTCAGGGCAGTTCGTGTCGCATGAGGGGATGTTTGTGATCATGCAGAAAACGTAGCCCGGTGGCTAGCTGCAGAGGGGTGGTGAATGGCTGAATAGGAGTCGGGCCCTGATGGGGGTCAGAGTTAAAGCTGTTTTTTGATAAATCTGAGCTGCAGACAAACCACAGTATTATAATAAACCCAGGAAATGCCCACTGGGCCCAGCTAAAGGAAAGGGAAAGGACCTCATCCCTAAAGCAGCAAAGAACTTGGATCTCTTGAGCAGCTGTAAACCTGTCTGCTGGTCACCTTAGGGTCCTTGGGGGCAGTGCTTCCTCTAATTTTGTATGTCCATGTGCAGAATGAATTTTGTTATGTGTACCAATATGGAGGTGACATGTGACACATGACCTTCATATGGGTGCACATAACAAAATTCATGTGGTGGGGGTGGGGCCGAGGGGTTCAGAGTGTGGGAGGGGGCTCAGGGCTGGGGCAGAGGATTGGGCCGCGGGCCCTGGGAGGGGTGGGGGATAAGGAGTTCAGGGTGCAGGAGGGGGCTCAGGGTTGGGGCAGAGGGTTGAGTCTGGGGGGTGCAGGCTCTGGAGTGGGGTCAGGGAGGAGGGGTTTGGGGTGCAGGCAGGGGGAGAGGCTCCTCTCTCCAGCTGCACAGCTCCGGTGGGCCTGGGCCAGGCTGAGGGAGGGGCTCCTCTTCCCCAGCGGCAGCAAGTCCAGGGCAGGTCTGCACTGGGGCCGGTGGGGAGGGGCACCTCTCCCCGCTGTGGCAGGTCTGTGCTGGGGGAGAGGCATCTCTCCCCGCCGCAGCCCTGAGTCCCTGTGTGGGGCTTAATAGGCAGCTGTGCAGTCACACAGCTTAGAGGGAACTGAGCTTGTGAACCCTCTGAACTCCTGTGATCCGATAAAACCACCTTTAGGTGTGAGGAGAGAAAGGCCAGGCCAGCAGCCGCTGCCCAGGCCTGTGTTCAAGGCCCTGCCTATGTAACCTGGGGCAAGTCCCCTGCCCCTCTGGACTTTAGCCCCTGTTTGTACAAGGGGGAGGGTGGCCCTGCCTGGCGCTCAGGGGTGTGTGGGGTGAGGAATGTGCCTGGACACCAGGATGCTGAGCCCATGGATGGCTGGGCTCCCAAATTCCCTGGCTTAGCAGCCCGGCTCTGAAGAGGTCTCCTTTGGTGAAGCTGCTGCTGTGTGTGGTGTGGTCCAGAGCCCCAGGCCCACCCAGGCTTTGCCTGGGCGTTTCCTGAGCACCCAGTGCTGTGGAAGCCCCGAGAGAAGCCTGGCAGGGTGGGTACAGAGCTGGGCTGGGCTCTACTCCAAGCCAGACAAGAGCCTGAGCGCTATCTCGCCAGGGCTTCCGGACCCACCCGGGGCAGTGACTAGGCCAAGTGGTTTCCAGAGGCGATGGGACTGGGAGGGCCTGCCTCGGCCTGACGAGGGGAGGCAGTGGAGGTGTTGTGCTGCTCACACCCCCTGAAACATGGGGGCGGGGAGTGTCGGGGGGGCACTCTGACTGCCAGAGTGCAGCCGAATTCTTGCTTTGGGGCTGCAATGGCCACTGAGGGACCTGGGGAGGAGTGTGAGCGCAGGGAGAGGGCTGCATTTCCCTGGTACTGTGCAGGGAAGGGGGAGGCCTTCCTCTGGCCTTGGAGAGTGGGGGGTATAGCACACCAGAGCTGGTCCAGGGGGCTGTGGGGTGCAGGGGATGTAGCATACTGGAGCTGGTCGGGGGACTCTGGTAGCCGTGGGGAGCAGGAGGTAGCACAACAGAGCTGGGTCTGGTAGCCATGGGGAGAAGGAGGTAGCACACTGGAGCTGGTCTGGGGACTCTGGTAGCCATGGGGAGCAGGGGGGCAGTGGGGTAGCACACCGGAGCTGATCCGGGGGTGTCTGGTAGCCATGGGAAGCAGGGGGGTAGCACACCGGAGCTGATCCGGGGGTGTCTGGTAGCTGTGGGGAGCAGGGGGGTAGCACACCGGAGCTGGGTCTGGTAGCTGTGGGGAGCAGGGGGGTAGCACACCGGAGCTGGGTCTGGTAGCTGTGGGGAGCAGGGGGGTAGCACACCGGAGCTGGGTCTGGTAGCATGTGATAACATGTGGCATGTGTGGAGATGAGCAAGCCCCACGCTGGAGGCAGGGACTGGCAGGAAGCCTGTGCTGGGAGTGACCCAACGGGGATCCCCCCCCGTCAGCGGCAGCCTAGCACCAGCCTCTTCCAGTGGTTGACAGTGCCTAGACCGAGGCCCTAGACCAGGTAGATGAGACACTGCCTCAGGGCCCCCCCTCACTGGGCACCGCCCTCGCTGGGCACAGCAGGTCTGCTGGGAGCAGGAGTGACCTGCTGCCTTTTGCGGAGGCACAGAGGGTTGGTGGGCTCTCAGGCTGCCTCACTGGAAATGTCCCAGCACCCAAGAAGAGACCCCCAGCTTCCAGCCCAGGTGTGGGTCTGTGCCCCACTCTTCCCCAGCCAGGGGCCACACAGGGCAGCACAGCAGCCCTGGGCAGGGGGGAAGGACCTTCGCTTGGAAAGCAACTGGAGCATGCTGGGAAATGGCCTGGGATGTCCCCCAAGACTGTCAGCGTGCACTTGGCATTGGTGGGAGGGGGATCCCTGCCCCTGGGGGGTCAGCACGCTCTGGGCATCATTCTGGGGTTGGCAGCAGGAGAAGCACAAAGGCTCAGCTGTGGCCCGTCTGCCTGAGGAGCGCGGGGTGGGTGTCAGATGTGGGAACAGCAGGCTTGGAGGCCCCTAGGAGAGAAGCAGGCTGGATCTGAGGTTTGTCTCCTCTGGCCCCAGGTTCCAGATCTGGGAAAATCCAGCAGCTGTGCCGAGGGGTCTGCACCACCCCAAGGAGCTGCTGGATATTGCTTAGAGCCCCTGAGCTGGGACGGTAGCTAGGGCTTCACAGGGCCGCTGGCTTGGGCTGCAGAGCCCTTCAGAGGTGTTTGTGAGCTAGCTGCCCATATGATAAAGGTGGCTGGAGAACAGACCTTAGCAGGGACTGCCAGAGGAGTAAATCTGCTCTCTCTCCTGCAACCAAGCTTATGCCTCCTGGCTCACGAGTCGGGCACATCCCTGGCAGGAAGCTGGATAATGTCACCCTCTGTTCCCTGCCGACCCAAACTGCTCCTCCAGCTCGTGAAGGGACGGGGGAGGAAAGAGACCCCCTTACCCAGTCCAAGGAGAGGGGAGAACTTGCCTCAGCTGGGCTGGGCTGCGAAAGGAGACCCCTCAGCTAGGGAGGTTACCCCTGGGGACCGCTGGCCTAGGGCTCTTGGGGCAGCATGGAGAACTGTGAGCCAGAGCCCTGCGCCGGGCCCCCGCTCCCAGGGGGTGGGAGTTGGGGACCAGCCTCTGGAGAAGGCTGAGGCAGCACGTGCTGTGGAGGGGGCCCCAGACTCACCGCTGGCACCGAGGAACAGGTAGGGCTCTGTGCAATTGTCCTCTTGAAAGTGCTTTGCTTCAGCAGAGCTGGGACCTTTATACTGGCCCTCCCCTGCCGCAGGAGGCCAGCCCTCAGAATCGACCAGGGAGTGGGGCTGACGCCATCCAGCCTTGCTCACTTTCCAGGTAAACAGCCTCAGGTGTGTCCAGCTGTGCCACTTGGCTGCCAGCCCTGCCCTTCTGCAGGATCCTCACCCTGGGCCCGGTAGACGGGCCCACACTCACTGACTGCCACAGCCCATCCCTGGTCAGCCATTAGCCACGTGCCTCATGCCACGGCAGCTGCACCAGAACTAACTGCTGGGCTTGGACTCCTCAGGCAGGTGAGAGCCCAGAGCTGGCAGTGCCAGGCCCACCCGCAGGGGAGCTTGGGAGGGCCTGGACTCGACTCCAGCTGGGGGCTGCAGCAGTCCGAGATTCCCTGCAGGGGCCCCCAGGCAGGGGCCCCAAGCCCGTGAGCCTCTCCTGTCTCCACATGTCAATGGCTGGTGGGGTCCCCATCACCCAGCACTCAGTGCCTCGACCCAGGCCTCCCGGCTTCCCTGGGACACTGAATTTCAACAAGTCCAACCGTGCTGTGGGCAGCTGCAAAGGCAAATACAGGCTGTAACCGATTAACTCGGACACTGGGGCCTGCGCCCAGCTCCAAGGTCTCTGCAGTGAACACAGAGCCAAAACCAGCCTATGCAATCCCTGGCGTGTGGTGACCCCTGGACCCTGGCTCCTGCTTGGCCCAGGAGGGAACAGCAAGAAACGTAGCTTCCAAATTTGGCACTAGCCTTCATCTCAGCTCGGAGGCCGGGCACCGAGCCAGGGCCCTCTGCTCCTGGGGCAGCTGGACTCTCCCCTACCCACTTCCAGCACAGCCAAGGACCCAGCTCCCAGCCTTCAGGTAACATGACTTGTGGGGGACAACCTGGTGTGGGGCAGGAGAGGGTTGGGAGGGACGAGGTGGCAGGAGAAGCTTGGGGGCTGTGGGTGTTGGTTTGAGAGTGCTGTGTGGGCATCATTGGGGGTGACTGCGTTAGAGTTGGTTTGGAAGGGCAGTTGGGTAGGACAGCTATGGGGCTGGTTAGGTGTGGCGGGTGGGGATAGTTTGAAGTGGTGTGTGGGATAGAGGATTGTGTTAGAAGGGACTGTATTAGGTAGGGTGGTTAGGGATTGGGGGGCTGTCGGTGGGTTGTTAGAACTGAGGAGTCATGTTGGGTGTGCTGTGGGGGGCAGTAGGTTGTTTAGGTTGGGAGGGCTGTCAGGGGGGTGCTGTCTGGGGGGCAGTATCAGGAGCTGTGTCTGAGGGGGTGGGGGACTGTGGGGGGTCAGGTGAGGCTGGGTGGGGAGCTGTCTGGGGGGGCTGCATCAGGGACATTGGGGGGCTGGATGTGGAGCTGTGTCTGAGGGGGCTGGGGGGTCAAGTGCGGGGGTTAGTGTTAGGAGGAGGTGGTGGGTGGGATTAGCTGGGGGGGCAGTTGTCTAGGAAGGCTGGCCCAGTGGGTAGGGCACAAGCCTGGGTGAAGTCCTAGGTTCAGTTCCCCACTGGCCCACACTCCTCCTATGGAGCCTGGGCATGTCCCACAGGGGCCATGTGCACTGCAATCAGACACCCGCTGACCCAGGCTTTTGGGATGGGCACTAAGGGGCTGTTGCACTAGGATGTGGATGCTTGGGCTTGTCCTGGAGCCTAGGCTCTAGGACCCTATGAGGTGAGGGGTCCCAGAGCCGGGCTGCAGCCTGAGCCCCCAGGGCAATTAATCAGCCCCATAGCCCTGGAACAGCCCCCCACCCGCCCGCACACACACACACTCACACACACAGGGGAGTGAAGCAGGGCAGAGGATCAGGTCCTGCCAAGGGGTGGCTGCCAGCAGCATTATCTCTTGGCTCAGCGCTTGCCTCTGCCCACAGGAAGGGAAGGGCCTGGAGCAAAGTGTAAGCCAAACAATGAGCACAGATTACGAAGCTGAGCTCTGCAGAGAATGTCCAGCTTCTGCCAGCAGGGGGTGATGTTGGAAGTGGGGCAGGTCCCTGGCTGTGGGGGAGCTCCCAGATATTCCTGCCTGTCCCAGCAGGGGGTGCTGTGGGGGAAGGCCAGGGCCCTGTCTGTGGGGGGAGCTTGCAGCTGTTCTGGCTTCTCCCAGCAGGGGGCGCTGTGGGGGCAAGACAGGGGAACTGTCTGTGGGGGGAGCTTCCAGCTGTTCCAGCCTCTCCCAGCAGGGGGCGCTGTGGGGGCAAGACAGGGGAACTGTCTGTGGGGGGAGCTTCCAGCTGTTCCAGCCTCTCCCAGCAGGGGGCGCTGTGGGGGGCGAGGCAGGGCCCTGGCTGTGGGGGGAGCTCCCGGCCTCTCCCAGCAGGGGGCGCTGTGGGGGCGGGCCAGGGCACTGTCTGTGGGGGGAGCTCGCAGCTGTTCCGGCCTCTCCCAGCAGGGGGCGCTGTGGGGGCAAGACAGGGGAACTGTCTGTGGGGGGAGCTTCCAGCTGTTCCAGCCTCTCCCAGCAGGGGGCGCTGTGGGGGGCGGGGCAGGGTGTAGAACTAATCAATGAGATTGGTTTTAATTGTTCATTTTATTAATATAACTTCATAAGCAACGTTTTATGAATGAAACAACATTCATTCATAAAACCGGTTACCCCAATAACTGGCTAATTGAGTTTCACTTTCAATCCAATTGCTGCTTAAATCGCTGAAACTTACACTGTTTCAACATTAAGAACAGGAGGACTTGTGGCACCTTAGAGACTAACCAATTTATTTGAACATAAGCTTTCGTGAGCTACAGAATGCATCCGATGAAGTGAGCTGTAGCTCACGAAAGCTTATGCTCTAATAAATTGGTTAGTCTCTAAGGTGCCACAAGTACTCCTGTTCTTTTTGTGGATACAGACTAACACGGCTGCTACTCTGAAACCTGTTTCAACACTGTAACTTCTGCTCACTGTTTGCCATTCCTTACACTTGTCCATATTGTAACTCAAACTCCATTTTAACTTGTCCCAAACTTCATTTTAAAATGCTCACTCCATTTTGTAAATGCTGCAACCTTCATTTTTGAAAAACCTGGCTGTAATCTGATGAGTGTAGTTTAGATGTGTGAATGAGGTAAGTATGGATGATGGAATGAATCAACTCCAGCCCCAGCTTGTCCTGATGAAATAAAGTGTAAACACCCAATGGCTGAAGATGCAGATAACAGCTCTGACAAAGTAAGAGGAGTCCACCCTCAAAAGAAAAGAAAAAAAATACAATTGAAAAAACATCAAAGCCAGGTCCTAGGCTGAAAGTCATGTCTGCAATTGACGGGTGATCAACCACACGGGCCCCAGAGGCAGAGTTAGCCTGGCCAGTTAGCTGCCCCAAGCTACGAACCCAAGCTACAAACTGGTAACTATCCAGCAGCTGCAGCACCTGTGTGTGTGTATGAATGAAATGTTATAGCTATTACCAACTGGCTACTGAATGCGTCCGATGAAGTGAGCTGTAGCTCACAAAAGCTCATGCTCAAATAAATTGGTTAGTCTCTAAGGTGCCACAAGGACTCCTTTTCTTTCTGACTGCCTACTATGATTCTTTCTGTGTTCACAATAAATGTGACATTTTGTTTTATCCCCTTTAATAAGATCCTGCTGGTTTTTATTTTATTGGTATAACAAGGGCCCTGGCTATGAGGGGAGGCCCTGGCTGTGGGGGGAGCTCTCGGCGTCTCCCACCAGGGGAGCTGGTTGTGGCTCGCAGTGTAAGCAGGGCAGGGGCTAGTGGGGGTGGGCCGGGGTGAGTTGCCAGGCTGGGCAGGGCCTGGGGGTGGTGGCCGGTATAAAACTGGCTGAGTCAGCTAGATGCAGCCTGTGGCTGGTGCGCTGCACCCTCCCTCCGCCCCATCTGTGCCCCCCAGCTACCATCTCCCCTCACTCTCCTGCCTGACCCCCTGAATACAAGGGTGGGGTGTAGAGCCAGCCTAGCCGTGGGTGGAAGGGGACAGGGGCTGGCATAGCTGTGTTGGGGGGGGTCAGGAGCCTGTTCCCCCTGTAGTTAGAAATATAGGCTGTGACAAAGTGGGACTGTTCTTAATGGTTCCTCTGAATAGTGTGGGGGTGCCTCAGTTTCTCCCATGCAGTTCTTAAGTATCTAGGGGGTGGGATAAGGGTGTATGATAGTTGCAGAGCCCTAGAGGGCAGGTGTGTGCAGGGGTCTGGACACAGAGAATGGCCAACACCCTGTTTCCTGGCCACTGATGGCCTGGGCCCTTCCGCCCTGCAAGGTGAGAGCTAAAGGGTTGGAGAACAAAGGAGTCAGGTGACCTCCTGACCTGGGAAAGGGACAAAGCCCAGAGGAGCGGGGGCTGGAGGGAGTTTCAGTTTTGGGGCTGGCTGGGACATGGAGTGAAGGGCAGTCGTGGTTGTCTGGCTCACTGCCCCCCAAAATGGACCCGGCTGAGGGGTCCTGTTCTCTGCACCTACAGGCTCTGTGTTAGACCATGTTCCTGTTGTCTAATAAACCTCTGTTTTACTGGCTGGCTGAGAGTCACGTCTGACTGCGGTGTCGGGGGGCAGGACCCTCTGGCTTCCCCAGGACCCCGCCTGGGTGGAAGTGCACGGAGGGGCAGAGGATGCTGAATGCTCCGAGGTCAGACCCAGGAAGGTGGAAGCCGTGTGAGCTGTGTGTCCTGCAGACAGGCTGCTCATAGGAAGGTGACTGCCCCAGAGTCCTGACTGGCTTCATGGGGAGCAGTTCCAGAGCATCGCCCGGGGACTCCGTGACAACTGGTGGGAGCGGTGGGATGTACTGCACCCCGTGGATGGCGCTTCCTGCAGTAAGTGACTGGGGAGCAGTAAAACGAAGGGGGATTGACGGGGACCAGGTGTGCTGAAGATTCAGAGAGAGACGGTTTCAGGGGACGGTAACCCCTGGGAGTGTGTGACCAGAGAGAAGGACTTTTGCAGTAACAGGGTCCCCTGGGGGATTGCAGCGAGCGGTCCCAGGGGCGGAGGACTCTGCAGCTCGACCCTGGCAAAGAGGAGGTGACCTCGAGAAGGGCTGGCACACTAGGGGTTCTCCCTGGAAACCGTGGGAAGCTGAGAGCACACAGGCCTGTGAGTCCACAACAACTTGGGAACAATGGAGTGATGGCCTATCACCATCTCCTTAAGAAGGACATTGTAACCCTGTACAAAAAGAGAGGGTTACACATTGGAAATTTCACCAAGGCACAGTTAATCGTGCAGCTGGAGGAGGATGACCGCTCTAAGGAACAGATTCCTGACCCCAAATGGGGCTATAGCAGGATCTGGGAGCAGCTGGAGTGGGAGCCAGGCATCGCCAAGACTCCTGTCCCCGACCAGACGGGGGTCTTCAGGATTGGGTTCCCCATCGGGGGATCGGAGACGGACGGGATTGGAGCTGAGTCCGAGAGAGCAAGAGGACTGTGGGAGACAGCGAGAGCCCGAGAAAGAGCTGCAGAAGCAGCAGCAGCATGAACTGGCGATGGGGGAGTGGAGAGGCATAGGGGACCTCCCCGGGGTGAGTGGGGATAGACCTCGGAGGGCCAGTTCCGCAGGGAACCTTGGGACTAAATTGCTGCCCCTGGTTAAGGACGGTGGGGATGTGGATTCCCACCTCACTGCCTTTGAGCAGGCTGGAGATTTGAACCAGGGGGACCCTGCGGAAAAGCCCCAGTGTCTAGCTCCCTTGCTGGGTCCCAAGGCCGTAGACTCAGTCAGCCAAATGGGTGGGGAGGTGGACAGGCTCCCACTCCTGGTCCCAACCTATATGTCTGTGTGGAGTTTCCTGGGGTCAGGCCCCTCGGACCTCCAGTGGGAGCGGAAGGTGATGGTCAATGGGGAGACATTCCTGGGGTGGCGAGATCCTGGGACAGAGAGAACTGGTGTCAGGCCCTGGGTGGTGCAGCCTCAGAGGCTGAGGGGCTGTGTGAGCTGGGTGAGGGTCCAAGGGACGAAGCCCCTCGCCCTGCCTATGGCCCAGATCCCTGTGCAGACACAGGAGGGGTGGGGCTGGCTGGTCTTTGGGGTTCTCCAGGATACCAGCTGCAAGACCCTGTTGTGGGGTGACTTGTCTCTTTGGGACAGGATCCAGGCCCTGCTCCGGTAACTGCCAAGGGTTTGAATTTGAATCCAGGGAACCAATCGGCGGAGAGGGAAATGGTCAGTGAAAATGCAGATGACCTGGCTGGCAGGGGGGAGGAGCTGCTAGGTTCAGGCTACCTGCCTGCCTGTAACCAGACCCCTGGGGCTGGGTGGGACAGAGAGATGCTCCCTGCCCCCCTTGCACACTGGAGAGGGGGCTCACGCTGGCTCTGATGCAGTGAGGAAAGCAGCGAGCTCGCTGCCTACCCCCACTGGGACAGCAAGGGCAGCGCTGAGCACAGTGGGAGCTGAGACCCCAGCTGAGTGGGGGGAGACACAGGCAGGGCAGGGGATCTGTGGGGAGTGGCAAGGTGCTGGGTAAGGAGAGTCTGGATGAGCCTAGGCAGCCTTGTGAGCTGATGGCTTTGTCTAGTCAGCAGGGTGGGAAGGCGAGGAGAGTGGAAAAGGAGTGTCCCTGGACTTACCTATTACCTGGGTGGAGAATTGTGACAGAGAAGGAAATGTTCCTGTGTCTGTCAGGGCTATTGACTTGCCTACGGAGGGAGCTATCCCGGTCTCCAAGCAGTTGTCTGTGACCAGCCTTGTCTGCTGGGACAAGGGGAAAGAGATCCCAAGCTGTGTGTCTGGTAAAGGAGAAAGTGTGTCCGGCTCTTCTTTGTCTGTGGAGCAGACAGAAGGGGCCTTTCAGCCTGTGATGGTTGAGGGTAGTGTAGTTTTCTCAGAGTTTATTCTGAATTCAGCTAAAGCCCAGGAAGGGAAGGGTCCGAAGTTTGTGTCTGCTCGGGAGAATGGCCCTGTAACTAGGTCGCATCCAGTTAGTGTCTATGTAAAATCCCAGAGACCAGACAATTCTGGTGCTTGTATTTTGCCGGTTGCTAGTGTGTTGTTGGGAAAGGGTGGAGCAACTCTGTCTAATCAGGGTGAGATCCTAGCCAGGGCACAAGGAGAGCATGAAGGTGATTTGATTGTGTTACCTACTGAGGGTGTGGCAACCGGTAGCAAGAAGGAAAAGATTCCTGAACTTGTGTGTGGCAAAGGGAAGGAGAATGCTTCTAACCTTTTATCTAGGAAGTCTGTAAGTTTGCCTGAAAGGGGATTGTGTAGGAATCTGCCGGATGGACCAGAGGTGATTCTGGATGTAAGGGAGACCCAGAAACAGCCTGTTGTTGCTCAGGAAAGTGTTCCTCTAGAGCAAGCCCTAGGTAAAGAGGGTAAGGGCAGAATTCTGTGAGGGGTGAATTGTTGCATAGAAAAGCCCTAGGGAAAGGAATCCTCATGGAGTCTTTGCAAGCAGTTTACTGCCACTGAAGGGTGTGAAAGTAATTTAATCAAGAAAGTTTCAGTTCCTAATGGCCAGAAATTTTCTGTTGTGAATGGATCTACTGACTTTCCTGTTGAAAGAGCCAGTGTGGATAGCTTTGAGAAGGTCTCAGATGAAGTGAAAGCTGTTAAGAAAGTTAAACAGTCCTATAACCAAGTGGATGTGTTTGGCCAGCTTGTTGGGGAGAAGACCCAATCCCAGTTTGACCCCCCTGGGGTTTTGGGGTGCCCAAAAGGGAACGGGCTGCATAAACCTTCCCACATGCACCCTGCAAGTGCTATCAACCACCTCTGACCTAAGGGAGGACGTGAAACTGGAAGGGCCTGGTGTAACTCCTACCAAGGAATGGGAGAGATGCTGAAGCATCCATGGGAACGTTGGTGGCTTCGAACTTCCCCAGGTCGCCGGCTAAAGTGACCCTGCTCAGTTCGATCTCGAAGGGGGGAGAGATGTGACGAAGTGGGACTGTTCTTAATGGTTCCTCTGAATAGTGTGGGGGTGCCTCAGTTTCTCCCATGCAGTTCTTAAGTATCTAGGGGGTGGGATAAGGGTGTATGATAGTTGCAGAGCCCTAGAGGGCAGGTGTGTGCAGGGGTCTGGACACAGAGAATGGCCAACACCCTGTTTCCTGGCCACTGATGGCCTGGCCCTTCCCCCCTGCAAGGTGAGAGCTAAAGGGTTGGAGAACAAAGGAGTCAGGTGACCTCCTGACCTGGGAAAGGGACAAAGCCCAGAGGAGCGGGGGCTGGAGGGAGTTTCAGTTTTGGGGCTGGCTGGGACATGGAGTGAAGGGCAGTCGTGGTTGTCTGGCGCACTGCCCCCCAAAATGGACCCGGCTGAGGGGTCCTGTTCTCTGCACCTACAGGCTCTGTGTTAGACCATGTTCCTGTTGTCTAATAAACCTCTGTTTTACTGGCTGGCTGAGAGTCCCGTCTGACTGCGGTGTTGGGGGGCAGGACCCTCTGGCTTCCCCAGGACCCCGCCTGGGTGGAAGTGCACGGAGGGGCAGAGGATGCTGAATGCTCCGAGGTCAGACCCAGGAAGGTGGAAGCCGTGTGAGCTGTGTGTCCTGCAGACAGGCTGCTCATAGGAAGGCGACTGCCCCAGAGTCCTGACTGGCTTCATGGGGAGCAGTTCCAGAGCATCGCCCGGGGACTCCGTAACACAGGCACAGCTTCCCCCCCACCCTCCACGCCCCCCGGCCTTGGGAAGGCCCTAGTATGAGTGGGGGGTGGGGGCACAATTTGGGCTGCACGCTCAGAGGGCAAGGGGCTCTTCCTGCCAGGCCCTGGCTGGCTCAAGCCCACAGCCAGAGTCTGCTCCCCCGCCAGCCTGGGGAAGCAGGCAACTCCGTCTGCAGCCCACGCAGATGCTGTGACCCCTTCCCGCCCCAGGCACTCAGCCACCGGGGCCAGCCTGGCCCACGCTGGGGGAGGTGCGGCCAGTGGGCTTGAGCACAGCAGCCTTTATTCACACTGCAGCAGCCGTCAGTCCGTCCATCTGGCGAGTCATCCCCTGGGGCAGGTGCCCTCAGCTTCGCCCTGCCGCTCCCTCCAGTCCTCTGGATGCAGAGCAGATGTCTCTGCCACACTGAGATTAACTCTGCGGGGGAGGGGGAGTCAGTGAGGGTGGGGGCAGGTCCTGCCAAGGGAGGGAGACATGCTGGGCCTGCCAGCCCCACAGCATCCTGTAACCAGCTGCCACCCTAGGCTGGGGGGCAGCAGCCCCTTGTCCCCTGGCACAGGGCTGAGCCCCACTGCCTCCCAGGGAAGCTCAGCTCTCCCTGCCCTCTTCCCCCTCCGCCCCCCCCGGGTCTCCACCAGGCCAGCTCCTTTTGCAGAGGAGGTATAAGATGCAGATGGCACCAGAAATTGGCGGGGGGGGGGGGAGAGGAGAGAGGCCCCCCACCCTGCAGCCCCAGGCCTCTGCATGTGAGAGGCAGGCTGCTGGCCAGAGTCCTTACAGGGGTAGAGACTCAGCATTTCAGATGCACCTGGCCCCTGCACCGCGAGCTGCTCCCGGCGCCCTAGCAGTCTGCCTGTGCCCCAGCTGGGGGTGCCCCCAGAGGGCAGGGCAAGTCGCACGGCTCCCTAGCCCTGACCAGGGGCCTTCAGGCAGAGCCATTAGTGCCAGCTGCTGCCCCGGCCATGGCCCTCGGGGGCAGGGCTGCTCTGCCCCTACTCACCAGGGATGCCCTAGAGACCAGGAGGTGGAGTAGGTTCGGGGCCCGCAACTGGCCAGACGCAGCCACAAGGCCCACGACAGGCTCAGGAGAGTCCTCGCTGCTGCTCTGCCCGTCCCTGCTGAGAGCTCTGCCCGCTGGCTGCCCTGCCCGCTGGCTGCCCACCAACGCCAGGGACAGCAGGAGCCCTGACACAGGGTTCAGGATGGCCTGGAGGAAGGGGGCTGTCAGTGAGGGGGTGGGCGCATTACCAGGCAGTGAAGGTGACAGTGATGCTGGTGGATCTCCCGCTAAGCTGCTGCTCCGGGAGCCGCTCACTGGCTGTGTACCTGCCCATCTGCCTCCTCAGCAGGGCTGCGGCTACAGGAGAGATGCCGTTAGCCCCCTGCTCAGCCTGAGCCCAACCCATTTTCTGCTCCGGGGCCAGTGTTCCCGGGGGGGCCCTGGGGCAGGGCGTGGGGCTGGCTCACCTGCACAGAGGGCCCTGGAGAGAAGCAGCGGGTTCACCAGCAGGACCAGAGAGAGGGGCACATAGGCAGCAGTGTAGTGAGCCACAGCCAGGGACTGCGCCAGTGGGTGCTGCGAGTCACACCTGGGGGAGAAGGGGCATGAGCCTGTGGCAGGGCAGGGGACAGGAGATGCTGGACGCCCCACAGGCACTGGGTGCTGGACAGGCTGCAGCACAAGAGGTAGTAGGGAGTCAAGGACATGAGCAAAGCAAGAGGAGAGTGGTTGGCCAGGCCCTCCCACAGCACAGCTCCTAAAGCCCAGTGCCAGCCCCCGCCGGGGCCAGGGCCCCTGCAGCCAGGCCTGGCCGCTGCTCACACAGGCCCAAGCTGAAACAGGGTGGCCTGAGCACAAAGCACTGTAGGACGTGGGACTGAGTGGGGTGGGAAATGGGGGCACCTGCTTGGCCCCTGAGCAGAGCTGCGGAGGGGCCTCATCCTCAGAGGATGGGGAGGGAATAACAGGGTGGGGTGTGGGGCGGGGAGGAGCCGCTGTCTCCCCAAAGGGCCGGGGAGTGCAAGGGAAGGCACGTGGCCCCACCTGTGGCCTGCAGGTCTCTGCAGCAGCTGAGCAGCCTCCAGCGTGTGGCAGAACAAGGCCCAAAAGTGAGCAGTGTGGAAGTACTTCACCCACACCTGAGGGGCGAGAGGAGATGTGAAAGGGATGTGCCCTGCCCCGCTACCCCCAAGCCACGGGTCCCCCACCTGCAAGGGAACCAGAGCCCTCCCTCTGCCCCACCCAGCTCTGCCATCCACCCACTATTCCAGCTCTGCTCCCCTTTGCTAAGGCCCCCCCCGCACCCCCTACCACCCAGCTCCCCCAGCCCCAGTGCCTCCCCCATCCCACTACCCAGACCACCCAAATACTGCCCCCAGCCCCAGCACACTGCCTAGTCCCTCCAGCACACCACCCAGCCCCCCCGACACAGCACCTCCCCCAGCAGAAACTGCCCCCCCAGTGCCCCCAGCACACCACCAGCCCCCGCCCAGTCTCCCCAAAACACCACCCAGGGCTCATGCTACATGCCACAGTGCAGAGCGGCCCAGCGCAGCCTGCCGTCCCATTCACGGGAGGCTCGCCTGCTGTCCTGGGCGGGTCCTGCTAGCCACAGCAGGGCACGGCTCAGGATCCCTGGTGGAAGGAGGAACGCAGGGGAGCTGGTGAGAGCGAGCTCGGTAGGGGGGCTCGGTGCAGCTGGGAAGTCACCGGCTCTCCCCTGCCGTGCCCAGGCAGCTGCTGGCAGTGATGGCAACCACTGTCCCCCTGGCAGCATGGAGCTTGGTCTCTGAGGCTCTGCCAGCCACCTTGCCCCAGCCCTGGCGGTGCCCGGCCAGGCCCAGTGCAGCCCACTCCACCCCTGCAGGCAGAAGCGCCACACCAGGCGGGCAGCGAGACTTTGGCAGCAGAGCTGCTGGAGCTGCAGAGAGGCCATAGCGGGAGAGGGGCTGAGGCAGGCCGCACTCCCTGCAAAAGGGTTCCCGGGGAACCTGGGCTCAGCTGGCCACCAGGGCAGAGAAATAGCCGGGCAGCAGGTAATGAGCAGCCTGGCCTGCGCTTGACAGGTCCTGGGGGAAGAGGGGCAGGGCTGCAGAGTTTAAAGGGGTATGGGAGCTAAGCCTGGGGGCCTGCCCTGGTGTGTGGCTCCAGGGGTAGAGGCCAGGCAAGGCAGCTAGCTAGCTGGTTGTTTTTCTGTTGGGTGCTATGCGGAGTGGCTGGTCTCCCTGCCCCTGCTAGGCCCAGCAGTGCTCAGCCCCATGGGCAGGGGCTGGGGTGTTGCTGGGAGCACTTCCCTGCCCACCTCTCCATTAGGGGTTGGAGCCTTGCAGGTGCTCCTGGCGTTCCTGAGTGTGGAGGGGTCAGGCTGGGGACTCGGCTACTTTGCCCATCTGCGGTGCTGGGAGTCACTGGCCACCAGAGCCCGCAAGACCCAACTTGTAGATCCAGAGCCACCCCCAAGTCTGGCAGCCTCAGGACACAGGAGCTGGATGAGCCCGAGTGGAGCTGGGGGAACAGAAGGGCAGCGGGCAGGCAGGGGCTGCCCACCTCGCTAGGCGTGAGGAGGCAGCCGGCCTCTCGAGCACCAGGTGAGTCCCAGAGCACCAGAGCACGGGGGGCTCTACGTGGGGAGGTGGTGCAGCGCAGGTGCTGAGCCGTTCCTCTGGGAGTGGGGCTCTGCAGGGGGCTCCATCCAGTCCTGGCCGTAGCTGCTGTGCTCGGTGCAGCCAAGTTCTTGTTCTTCGGTCCAGAGGAGAGGTTTGCCCAGGTGCAACTGGCACACCTGCCCTGCCTCCTTCGCAGGGCGAGCACTCGAGAGCCTCTGGTGCCCCACACCTGGCACTGGCTCCCCAAGGCCTGGGGCTGATGCACGAGACTCAGGTTTCCTTGCTGCTGCCGGGTGCCTGCTTCCTCTGTGCCACGGGGAGCAGACTCCAGCGAGCCTTTCCTGGCCGAGCACATGGTCTCGCCCTCTGTGCCTGCTACCACATCCCACCTGCATGCTGCAGGCTGGCTAGTGCTAGCCTCTGCCCTGCGGTCCAGCCCCAGGAAGGGCTGCTGAGGGAGCTGGGCAGAGGCTGCCCACAGCAGGGATCCTCCAGAACTGGTGGCTCTTGTCTCCCGCCTGAATTTTAATGTTTGTTCCGGGCTGCCCTGTGCGGATGGTGTTAGCCCCATCCCAGCATGGCTCCAAGTCAGCCAGCTCTCCACCCGGGCTGCCTGGCAGAAGGGACTGGTTGCTGCGGGCAGGTAAGTCGGGCATTCTGAAGTGTTGAGGCTCCGGGGTACCTCGGCATGGCCCAGGGTTGGGCGCAGCCACTGCCCCCTGCACCAGCATCTTGCTTGGGTGGCAAGTCCATTGTGCCAATGGATCGAGGCAGTCAGGGATGGTGCCCACTGTGGTGCAGCACAGAGAGCAGGGCAGGGGCTGCTCGGGGGGTGGGGCAGCGTGTGGAAGGGCATGACCCCAGGGGGGATGGGTTGTGGGATGGCCCTGACTGCAGGCTAGGCAGAAGGGCGTGGATTGCAGGAAGCAGACTGGGCCAGCTGGAGGGGTGGCCTGGGGTCAGGTGCTGTAAGGTGGGGAGCCCAACGCGCTGGCCAGGGCAGGTCAATGCACATGCAAACACACACTCCTGTGCCCTGCGGGAGCAGCATCACCTTGCCGTGAGGGAGGCTGTAGGTGGAGGCCGAGGGGGGGCTGGGCCTTGTTGGGGGGCCAGGCACTCTGGGGTCACCAGGTGCTCGCCGGTGCTCTCTCTGACTTGCGTGTGGGTCTGGTACGGTTGGCACAGGTGGCCTGGCTCCCCCATCACTTCTTTCTGCACAGTGTCTGCACCAGGGGCCTGTCGGCAGGTTATACGGGACCCCGGGCTCCTTCCGGGCTGGCTGGGGTGGGGCTGGGTCAGGGCAGCACCAAGGGCCTGGGCAGGGTCTTCTCTGTGCTGGCGTGGCTGACAGCCGTAGGCCGAGGCTGCCTCCCCGGGAGCTGGTGGCGGGCTGTGGGCTGAGCCCAGCGAGTGCTGCAGGGTGGGGGGCCTGGCAGGGTCTTACTGCTGAAGGCTGAGCCTGGCAGTGGGAGCGCCTGCTCCCTCTGCATCTGGGCTGTTGGGATCAGAAGGGGGAGAGCTCGTGCCCTCATCTGGGCATCTCATCTCGTGCCCTCATCCTGCCCTCATCTGTGCCCTTTGCACAGCCCCAGGGGACGACCTGGCGCTTTCCCATGTGCACAGGTGCCTCGAGGAACATGCTCTGTGCTGAGTCACTCCCCCAGGGAAGCTAGGGCTCCTTCCAACCCAGCCGGCACCCCAAGCAGCACGGGCGAGATGGCCCAGGAGCCCCCATCTCAGCACGTGCCCAGCGGTGACCGCAGCACCAGCCCATATGGAGGGCACCCTGCCAGCATCCCCCCACAGGG
This sequence comes from Lepidochelys kempii, assembly GCF_965140285.1. Lineage (NCBI taxonomy): Eukaryota > Metazoa > Chordata > Testudines > Cheloniidae > Lepidochelys > Lepidochelys kempii. The sequence continues at coordinate 102,806,375 of NC_136388.1, read as the reverse complement.
ACCCAGAGAGGGAAGCCTCCTGCCTGCCCGGATAGGTTCCAGGCTCTGTCTGCAGCTGGAGGTTAATGCATCCGCTGGCAGCCAGCTGAGTCACCGCTCCCGACAGTGCCGCTGCCCCTTGGCCCCGTGAGAGTGAGGGCTGGCCCTTCCTGCCTGCCCCCTCCAGCCCGGGGAGGGCGTGTTACGGCCCCGCCCACAGCCCCATCTACTGCTGCTCAAGCAGAACTAAGAGGCGTGGGGAGGGCTCGGTGCTCTGGGGATCTGTGCTGGGCACGAGGGGCCTCCACCCCGAGCTGACCCCCTCCTGCAAAGGCCCCCTCCAGCCACAGGGAATTATAACAAGTGATGGGAATGGAGCTAATGCAGCAGCTGCCCTCCCTGCAGCATGGCCTGGCCTGGGCACCCTGCGCGTGTCCCCTCAGGATAACAGCAGGACAGGTCTGAGCGGCCAGTGCCCTGGCACGGATCCCTCGGGGGCGTCACACCCCAGTGGAGAGGAGGGAGCTCTTTGTGCGCCTGCTGGGGCTTGAGTGGGTGGGGACAGAGGGGCCCGGGATAGAGGGGCAGGGGGCCCAGGGTGGGGGGCAGGGAGTTGGGGTGTGGGACAGGGGGTGAGGGAGCGGGGCAGGGGGCACAGGTGTGGGACAGGGAGTCCGGGCAGGGGGGCTGGGGGCGTGGTGTGGGGCAGAGAATGGGGGCAGGGGGCGCAGGTGGGGGGCAGGGAGTTGGGGTGTGGGACAGGGGGTGAGGGAGCGGGGCAGGGGGCACAGGTGTGGGACAGGGAGTCCGGGCAGGGGGGCTGGGGGCGTGGTGTGGGGCAGAGAATGGGGGCAGGGGGTGCAGGTGGGGGGCAGGGAGTCCGGGCAGGGGGCGCAGGTGGGGGGCAGGGAGTGGGGCAGAGAATGGGGGCAGGGGGCGCAGGTGTGGGGCAGAGAATGGGGGCAGGGGGCGCAGGTGGGGGGCAGGGAGTGGGGCAGAGAATGGGGGCAGGGGGCGCAGGTGTGGGGCAGAGAATGGGGGCAGGGGGCGCAGGTGGGGGGCAGGGAGTGGGGGCAGGGGGTGCAGGTGGGGGGCAGGGAGTGGGGCAGGCAGGGGAAGTGGGGTCAGCCTAGCTGGCCCACTGCTCCAGCAGCTTCAGGGGCTTGGAGCAGCAGCTGCTGAGGACAGTGCCCCCTAGTGGGCCGTTCCGGAACAGCTCGCCCATGAGGCGCTGTCGTGCCCACCGGTAGAACTGGCTTGTGCCCTGTGTGGAAGCTGGGTTAACTTCTAAGCATGCCAGGCACATGCCTAGGGACCAAAATGGGGGTGGGGGGGACCCTCAGCGATGCTGGGAGCCCACGCATCAGGCTGCAGCACCTCCCAAGTCTGGCCCAGCTGCCCCTCCATCTTGATGTGGGATGGCCACTGCCATGAGGGAAGTTCCTGCACCAGGGCTCCCCCAGGAGCCTGTATGGCCTTGCCCCACGTCCAGCTGCTCATGTCCCGTCTGCTCTGTCCAGCAACCACCCTGCGACCAGCTTCACGTCCCTGAACCAGACCAGCCGGAGCTTCGCTCTCCTCATCAGGCACTGGACAGATCAGCAGCGAGTGCTACATGGGGGAGCCAGCTGGGAGAGGGATGGCAGGGAGCCGGGGGCGGGGGGCAGACACGAAGGGGTTAATAGGGCCGTGTACAGCGGGAGCCAGTCTCTGTCTGACCTGGCTAGGAGAGGGTTATCCATGCAGTTCGGTATTTGGTGCAGCTGTAGTCAGCCCATGTGTTACTGGGGACACACCAGGTTTGTTCCCATTCTCTGGTGTGGAAGGTAGGGCCCTGCCTGCCTAGGGCCTAGTGCTAGGTTAATATGGCCCTGCCTGCATGGTGGTGTTCGCAGTAGTGTCCCGGGCCCTGGGTGGGATCAGGGCCCCATTGCACTGGGTCTGGTGCTCACACGGAATAGCAATTGGGATTTAGTACAATGGGCAGCAGCCAGAGTCATCCTGGCTTTGAGCCTGGCTAATGGAACTCTGGCTGTCATCACCCACGTCCCTGTCCAATCCACTTCTGAGCCTTGCTAAGCGCATGGCCTTAGCAACACATTGTGGCAGTGAGTTCCACAGATCAATTGTTGGGTTTGAAAAAGCATTTCCTTGTCTCCATGTTCAGAGTGCTGCCCTGGAGTGTCCCTGCACTGGCCCTTTGTCTCATGTTGTAAGTGAGGGTGAGTGGTGATGCCTGAGTGCCCTTCTCCAAACTGTTCATCACTCCAGATCCCGCCATCTCACCCCCCTTATTCACCTCTCTCTGAACATAGAATCTTAGGACTGGAAGGGACCTCAAGAGGTCGAGTCCAGTCCCCTGCACTCATGGCAGGACCAAGGATTATCTAGACCATCCCTGACAGGAGTTTGTCTAACCTACTCTTAAAAATCTGCAATGATGGAGATTCCACAACCTCCCTAGACAATTTATTCCACTGCTTAACCACCCTGACAGGAAGTTTTTCCTAATGTCCAACCTAAACCGCCCTTGCTGCAATTTAAGCCCATTGCTTCTTGTCCTAGCCTCAGAGGTTAAGAAGAACAATTCGCCTCCCTCCTCCTTATAACAACCTTTTATGTATTTGAAAACTGTTATCATGTCCCCTCTCAGTTTTCTCCAGACTAAACAAACCCAGTTTTTTTCAATCATTCCTCATAGGTCATGTTTTCTGGACCTTTAATAATTTTTGTTGCTCTTCTCTGGACTATCTCCAATTTGTCCACATCCTTCCTGAAATGTGACACCCAGAACTGGACACAATACTCCAGTTGAGGCCTAAGCAGCGCGGAGTGGAGCGGAAGAATTACTTCTCATGTCTTGCTTACAACAGTCCTGCTAATACATCCCAGAATGATGTTCACTTTTTTTGCAACAGTGTTACACTATTGACTCATATTTAGCTTGTGATCCACTATGACCCCCAGATCCCTTTCTGCAGTACTCCTTCCTAGGCAGTCATTTCCCATTTTGTAGGTGTGCAACTGATTGTTCCTTCCTAAGTCGAGTACTTTGCATTTGTCCTTATTGAATTTCATCCTATTTACTTCAGACCATTTCTCCAGTTTGTCCAGATCATTTTGAATTTTAATCCTATCCTCCAAAGCACTTGCAACGCCTCCCAGCATGGTATCGTCCGCAAACTTTATAAGTGTACTCGCTATGCCACTATCGAAACCATTGATGAAGATATTGAACAGAGCTGGACCCAGAACTGATCCCTGTGGGACCCCACTCGTTATGCCTTTCCAGCATGACTGTGAACCACTGATAACTACTCTCTGGGAACAGTTTTCCAACCAGTTTTGCACCCACCTTATAGTAGCTCCATCTAGGTTGCATTTCCCTAGTTTGTTTATGAGAGGCTTATGTGAGACCATATCAAAGGCTTTACTAAAATCAAGATATACCATGTCTACCGCTTCCCCCGCATCCACAAGACTTTTACCCTGTCAAGGAAAGCTATCAGGTTGGTTTGACAGGGTTTGTTCTTGACAAACTCATGCTGACTGTTACTTATCACCTTATTATCTTCTAGGTGTTTGCAAATTGATTGCTTTATTTGCTCCATTATCTTTTTGGGTACAGAAGTTAAGCTGACTGGTCTGTAATTCCCTGGGTTGTCCTTATTTCCCTTTTTATAGATTGGCACTATATTTCCTACCTCCAGAAGGGCTGAAAAGAAGTCCTTTGTCCTGGTCAAAGGGTTCGAATACCTTTATACCCACCCACCTCCGGGCTCTCTGGTTGTCTCTGCGGCCAATGAAAAGGACAAGCAGGGCACACCAGCTCAACTCCCCAAAATAAAGAGGCCAAAAGACGACCTTTTTGGGAGAAAAATTTATTCAGCAGCCAGCCTGCAATTCCGGGTGGCGAACCATCAGGCCCTCTTGGGCAGGTACAATTTTAACTAATTTTAACTTATGAACCTCCGTAAGTTCAAGGAGTCCCTCCCGCAGGGTTTGGCCCAGGAATTTGGCACCCTGGTGGAGGAGGGCACTGCGGCGGCTAGGTGCTCTCTCCAGATGCTGTGCGACTTGGTGGCTAGGGCGTTTGCGTCGGCGGTGGTCATGAGACGCAGCTCCTGGCTTCAGACCGCCAGCCTGTCCCACGAGATGCAGACCTTGATCCAGGGAATGGTCTAGTTTCGATGGGAACGATTCGATGGGAACGGTCTATTTTTGGAGCAGACTGATGCGAGGCTGTATGGGTTAAAGGACATTAAGGCCACCCTTCGCTTGCTGGGCATGCATACGCCGCAGTCTGCACGGAAGCAGTTCCAGCCAAGGCCGTGGCAGCCTCATCAGGGGTCTGCAAGGAGAAGGGACAGAGACACGACCTTTAGTTGCCGCCACCTTTCCTCCTCCCGCTCACCTGCACAGCCCAGCCTGGTGAATAAGCTTCTGGCCCCCGGCATGCTTCGTTTTGAAGGTGCGCTCGAGAGCGACGCCCCAGTCAATTCCCCGGATCCACCTTGTTCTTTCCTCGACCATTTCGTCCCTATCGTTCGGCCTGGTCGCAGGTCACCTCGGACCGCTGGTTGCTGGACATAGTATCTCGGGGCTATACCCTGCAATTTTCAGCTGCCCTCTCTCCCACCCTTCCCTCCCCCATCCCTCTTCAGGGACTCTTCTCATGAGCAGCTCCGTGACCAAGAGGCTGAGAATTGTCTGTGTGTGGGGGCAGTGGAGGGGGTCCCAAGGGACATGAAGGAAACAGGGTTCTATTCCCACTACTTCCTAATCCCAAAGGCAAAAGGGGGCCTCAGACCTGTTCTGGACCTGCGTGGCCGCAGCGAATCTCTCACAAAGTTGAAGTTTCACATGGTCTCCCAGGTCTCCATCATCCCTTCCCTGGATCCGGGAGACTGGTACACTGCCTTCGACTTGAAGAACCAAGGTCACAGACGTTTCATAGTGGGCGGACACCATTTCCAGTTGACAGCACTCCCTTTTGGCCTCTCATCGGCCCCGGGGGCATTCACAAAATGTGAACCTGAGACATTGAGGGATCCGGGTCTTCCCGTATCTCGGCGACTGGCTCACCAAGGGCAGGTCTCGGGAGCAGGTGCAGAGGAGCCTCGGTCTGGTGAGTTACACCCGCCACAACCTGGGCCTGTTAATAAACGAGAAAAAACCCACCTTAACGCCGGTCCAGGGAATAGAGCTCATTGGGGCGGTGCTCGACTCCACACGAGCCAGAGCCTTCCTTCCGGCCGTGTCGGAGCTGATCTCCCATGTAAAGAGCCGCCCGCTCACCGCGGCTCACACCTGCCTGCGGTTGTTGGGCTTCGTGGCCGCATGTACATACATGATCAATCATGCCCGGCTCCATCTCCAGCTCCTGCAAGCACGGCTGGCGCCAGCCTACATCCCCAACAGGAATGACCTGGACTGAGTAGTCCGGCTGCTGGATCACATTGGGTCATCCCTGGATTGGTGGTTGGACCCTGGGTCAGTGTTGGAGGGAGTTCCCTTTGTGACCCCATCCTCATCCCTGACTCTGGTCTCCTACGCTTCGGATCTGGGCTGGGGAGCCCACCTGTGCGAGCTAGGCACCTGGGGCTGCTGGTTGCGGGACAGTCTGGCCCTCCACATCAATGTCAGGGAGCTCAGAGCGGTTCGCCTGGCCTGCCAGGCTTTCTTGTCCCACCTGAAGGGCAAGGTGGTGCAGGTCCTGACTGACAGTACCGCCATGATTTATTACATTAACAGAAGGGGTGGTGCCAGGTCTTTGGGCGTTTGTCAAGAAGCTCTCTGCCTTTGGGACTTCTGTGTGCGGCCGGCCATAGGCGTGCGCACGGGGTGTGCCGGGTGTGCCCAGGCACACCCTAATGCAGGGCAGAGCTCTGGGGGGGCGGGGCTCCGTGCTGAGCCAAACGCTGCTAGGAGCCTCATGGTTAGGGGGGCCGGGGCGCTGGATAAGGGGCGGGGCAGTTGGGGGACGGGGAGCGGCGAGATGGGCTGTGGTGCCCATGGTCCACGGGTCGGCAATGTGGGGCGCTCTCCCCTCGCGGGCAGCTCCCCCCTCCCCGGCGTCCCTGTGCTGCGGAGAGTCTCGGCAGAGGCAGGGCAGCTCCGCATGCTGCCTCCGTCGCCCCTCCCAGAGCTGACCCGGTTCCCAGCCCATGGGCCGGGAACCTGGGGGGAGTGGGGGGTGCCAGAGCTGCCTGACTGCGCCTCCCCAGCAGGGAGGGGGAGGGAGCTGCAGGCAGAGAGAGCAGCAGGAGTCCGTCACTGTCAGACACAGATCGGGGGGGCACTGTGGGGGCAGACCAACAGATGGAGCCGGGGGCAGGAGAAAGGAGCAGTGATGGGCACCCCGGGGCTGGCATAAAATACACAGTACAGAGGGGGCTTCCTGGGGGGGGGGTATAGCAACACTTCCTTCCCCCACAGACCAGACCCAGGCTGCAGCTGGCTCTGTCCATCACTCTCCCCTCCCCCCCAGAGACCCACACAACCCTTTGCCCCCCTGGAAGATCCCCACCAGCCGCTGTGCCCCCATCACCCCTCTCCAGAGAGCCCCTCCCTTTGTGCCTCCAAAGACAGCTCCTCTGCCCCCTGCTCCTGAGCTCCCTACGATCTCCCCCTTTGCCTTCCCTCTCCCGCCCCCAGCTCCACTGGCCAGGAGGCTCCCAGGCCGTTGGCCACCAAGGCCGATGGGAGCTGCACCTGAGGCAGGGGCCTCCTTGCAGACGGTGCCCCCACAGCATGGGGAGGGGGAGCCACAGGTGAGCAAACCCCGGTCACCGTCATCACAGGCCCAGCAATGCTCTGGGCATTTAATTTCACTGAGGCAAGTAATTCAATCGACTCTTCCTTTCCAGACAGTTTGTGGCTTTTCCTGTAAGAAAACTTACAATTTCTTTGCAAAGAAGTCCAGTTATAGTTTTTCACTTGAGCAGTATATTTTCTGATTGTTCATAAGCTCATTTATTTTGTTAACTCAGTTTCATAGGGAATTTTAAAAGTCACTTGAATTGTAACTGTTTTTTTCCATTGGTCCAAAAACACATGGAAGATGTTCAGATTTTTATTTCTGTGGGCCAAACCATGTAGAAATGTAAATGTCAGAGCTAGAAAAGCTCTGCAAGGGTATGGGTCCCTCAGGAAATTGTCCTCAAGTCGTTCATTCTTCTGGGCACTCCATTCTATTGTTCCCTCTTACAGTGATAGAGATTGGTGTCTCCACCCTCAGGGGAGATGCAGAAGACTGGGCCAACCCTGCAGCCACTCTGCCTCCACCCTTGTTCTCTGTCTGTTGCCTCTACCAGCCCCTTTGGTCTCCCTGGGATTCCCCCTGCCATTCCTCCCTCTGGGTCTTCTCTCTCAGGAGCTTCTCATGAAGTAAAGCTGTCATTACAGGTTCTTATCTCTGTAATGTATTTAATTTTGATGTATTTATTAAGTGTTAATTAATGCACTATGGGAGTCCCCCTTCAGCCCTCTGTATAAATTGATCCTCTTCTTTCCATATGTTTTGCCCATAGGGTTTTCTGCAGCCCTAGGGCAGCCAGCAATAACCCCTGCGCCTTTGCAATGGGGTGAAGGAAGGGGACCATGAGATCCCTGTTTATGTGATTTGCAAGAAGTGTTATTACTCAGGGTACCAAATGTGTTTAAATGATATCAGTGCCTTGTAAAATCCCAAAGAAAGCTCATTTTCATTTCTCATATAATAATCTCATATACAGTATACACACATTTTTCAGTATGAGTTGATTTTATTATTATTTTAATACTACTAATAATAATAATTAACTAGGTTACTGGGGTTTTTTTCAGTGTGGAAAATTGTGTGCTATTTTACAGGTTGAATGACATAATACCCTCCTACGTCCATCACTAAGTCCGATAACTTTGTCAAGTGTCTGTCACGCAACATGGTGGTGTCTAGCCCTGTCCCATTCTTCGGGGGACAAGGGGTCCAGGGCAGCCTGGGGAGTTAGTGGGGGGCCTGGTGCTGGCAGCAGCAAGAGACCTGGCCCCAGCCCGCTCTGCTCCACCCCACCGGCTCCCAGTGTTGCTCAGGGGCGGGGGTTTAGGGGAAGGGGTGGAGAGGTAGCGGTTGGGGGGGAGAAAGAGGTGGGGTGGGGCGGGGTGTGCTGGGGCCGGGTTGCTTGCTAGTGTCAGGCCCCCCGCTAAGCCCCCAGGCTGCCCTGTACCCTGTGTCCCCCTGAAGAATGGGACAGGGCTAGGAATCGGATCAGTCTTCCATGTTCCAGTTCTTTTACAAATCTATTCAATGCTTTGCAGTCTTACCTGTTACAAGCTGTTCATGTGAAAGAGCCTTTTTGAAACTAGTACATGTAAAAAACAAACAAACAAGTACAATGTCCCAACAGTGCTTTGACTCACTCTTGATTTTGTACATTGAACAAGAATTGGCTTCAATGATGTGATTGAGGAATTTAAGTCCATAACACCTGGTGACTGACGTCTCATTCTCTAGGACAGGAAGATGAAGAAACCTTAATCTGTTCTGGTCAATTTGGGTTAGCTCATTATCTGGTTAAAGATAAAGAAAATTGAATGTATCTTTGTATACGCCTGGTTATCACTATAGCAAAAATTTGGTATTTTGTGTCTCATTTTTTAAGTTTGTATTTTTTAAGTAAGGTTTAGTTGTTGATTTAAAAAAAATTAAGTTTAGTTAAGTTTTAGTTTCTTTAGTTTGTTTGATGAATAAAAATAATGTCCCTTATGACTGAGTATTCAATAGATGTTGACATTTAAAATAAAATAAAATAAAATAAAATTCCCTGGGTGTACACCTATGGGCAGGCCATTCATCTGGTAGCCACGTACCTGCCTGGAACCAGGAACATCTTGGTGGATAACCTCATGTGACGTTATGGACTTGAACTGGGACCATATAGAACATGGTTGCAACCAAGGTCCTGTAGTGGCACAAAATCTTTTACAAAGGGGGTCAAATGAGGTGTCTCACACAAGGTTGTGGTTGACTGGTTAGGATGATGCTGTCTGTGTGTGTGTATCATTTTGTAGTTAAAGTTATGAATATTGGCTCTACACTGTCTGTTGCTCAAACTCTGCTTCTGGGTGACACCCCAGACAAGCTGGTGTCAGCTCTGCCTAGCCTGCTGGATGGCCCATTAAGGACCATCAGCGACAGAACTGACCCACTGAGAGAAGGCAGACACGCCTGGGGACTCAGCCAGGTGTGCAGGGACCTGCCTATGAACAGAACTCTGAGGTGTTTCCAGGCCATGGGATGGGCAGCTTGGCCTTGGGACACAGAAAGCAGAGACCACATGGCAAGAGACTATTAAAAAGCTGCGGCATCTCCTCCATCTGGTCTTCAATCCTGCTTCCGACCTCTGGAGGGACTTGGCTACCAAGAACTTGGCCATTACTGGATGTCATTGATTCCATTTAACCAATTCTAGCTCTCATCTATATTTCCTTCCTTTTATGAATAAACCTTTAGATTTTAGAGACTAAAGGATGGGCAACAGCGTGATTGGTGGGTAAGATCTGATTTGTATATTGACCTGGGTCTGGGGCTTGGTCCTTTGGGCTCGAGAGAACCTTTTTTCTTTTCCTGGGGTATTGGTTTTCATAACCATTTGTCCCCATAATGAGTGGCACTGGTGGGGCTACTGGGAAACTGGAGCGTCTAAGGGAATTGCTTGTGTGACTTGTGGTTAGCCAGTGGGGTAAAACCAAAGTCCTCTCTGTCTGGCTGGTTTGGTTTGCCTTGGTGTGCAAAGGAACCCCAGCCTGGGGCTGTAACTGCCCTGCTTGAAGCAATTTGTCCTGAATTGGCACCCTCAGTTGGGTCCCACCAGAACCAGCCTCATTACACCTCATCAGAACCTTCTCATCTCACCACAAGTGGTCACTCCATCTGGATACGGTCAGCCTGATCTTCCTGAGGTGGAGGACTCGATAGGTGGACCTGTTCGCATCCAGGCAGAACAGAAAATGCCACGTGTTCGGTTTGATCCGGGGGATGGGCAGGGGCTCCCTATCAGACGCCTTTCTCATTCCGTGTTTGGGGGTGCTGATGTACACCTTCCCGCAAGTGCCTCTGACACACACAGTCCTTTGGAAGATCAGGCAAGACAGGACGAGAATTATCCTAACAGCCCCCGCATGGCCTCGCCAGCACTGGTTCGGCATGTTGCTGAGTCTTTTGGTAGCCGCCCCGCTGCAGCGGCCCCTCTGGCCGGATCTGCTGTCCCAGAACCACGTCAGCCTTTTGCACCTGAAGCTGGCAGTGCTGCAGTTGAGAGCTTGATTACCATATGGCTAAACACGGATGAACGGGCATGCTTGGCCCGTGTCCAGCAGGTCTTGCTGGGTAGCAGAAAACCCTCCACCACAGCGACTTACCTGGCCAAATGGAAAAGGTTCACATGCTGGGCCTTGGAACAGCATATTCGGGCCGAGCAGGCCCCATTGCAGGAAATCCTGGATTATCTGATGCCCCTCAAACTCCAAAGTTTGTCCATGTCATCGATCAAGGTCCACCTGGCTGCTATCTCAGCTTTCCATCCTCTGTTCCAAGGCAGGTCAATCTTTGCTCACAACATGACGGCATGGTTTTTGAAAGGTCTGGAGCATGTCTACCTCATGTCTGGGATCCCATCTCTCCCTGGGACCTGAATCTCGTGCTGTTGAGACTCATGGGGTCTCCATTTGAGCCTCTGGCTTCTGGCTCTCTCCTGGAAGGTCTTGTTCCTGGTGGTGATAATGTTGGCCCGCAGGGTGTCCAAGATCAGGGTGCTCACTTTGGAGCCACCCTATACGGTCTTCTACGAGGATAAGGTCCAGCTGCGACCGCACCCAGCTTTTCTGCCCAAGGTCGTTTCTCAGTTTCATACTGGCCAGGACATTTACTTACCGGTCTTCTTTCCAAAGCCTCGTGCATCAGATGAGAAGCAGAGGCTACACACACTGGGCGTCAGGAGGGTGCTGGCCTTCTACATTGATAGAGCAAAGCTGTTCCGTAAATCAACCCAGTTGTTCGTTGCAGTGGCAGGCAGAATGAAAGGTCGTCCAGGGTCTGTTGGGAGGATTTTGGCCTGGATCACGGCCTGCATCTGCTACTGTTATGAGCTGGCGAAGGTGCCTCCGCTGGTGATCATGATGGCTCACTCGACTAGGGCACAAGCATTGTCAGCAGCCTTCCTGGCACAGGTACCAATCCAGGAGATCTGCAGGGCCACTCCCTGGTCATCTGGCCACACGTTTGCGTCTCATTATGTGCTTACCCAGCAAGTTTGAGACGACACTGGCTTTTTGACCGTGAACTCCGAGCCCTCCTCCAGGGATATTGCTTGTGAGTCACCTCTCATGGAATCGACATGAGCAAGCACTCGAAGAAAAATAACCTACCTTTTTCGTGACTTGTTCTTCGAGACGTGTTGCTCATGTCCATTCCATTACCCACCCTCCTGCCCCTCTGTCCGAGCTGCCGGTGAGAGGGTGCCTAATCTACCGATACATGAGTGCGACACTCAAGGGAGCGCCACAGCCAAGCCAAGCCTATGGATACCGCTAAGACAAAAATCTCTTATGACATGGATGCACACCTAGAACGGAATGGACATGAGCAACACATCTCGAAGAACAACAGTTACAAAAAGTAGGTAATCGTTTTTGCTTTTGAAATGAAAGCAGTCTCACATGACTCCAGGAGCTGGGGGTTTAAGAAAACACCTCAGGGACTGGAGCTTATCCTAAAGGAGACGGCTGTAATCTATCACGCAGATGTCTGCACTTGTAGGATGGGATAATCCAAGTGAGTCGATTGCCCAGACCCTGCTCCACGCCGGAGAGCTGAGACGGTGACTCAGCAGCAGCCAGGGTTCATGGCTGACTGGTTCGTTCCTGTTTAAGGATGTTTCTACTGCCAGAGGGGAGGGGGTGGTGGTGGTTCTTTAAATCTGCAGGCAGGAGGGGGGGACGGGCCTAGGCAGAAGCTCTGCAGTGAAGCAGAGCGAGAGAAAGAATCAGCTTTAGGGATTTACGCTGGTTCCTTAGTCTGCTAAAGCTCCTTGTTCAGGGCTAGTCCGGGGGGAGGTGCACGGGGGCGGCAGGCAGGGCCGGGGGCCGCTCTGAGGGAGGCGCGCGGAGGGTGACACCCGGCCCCGAACATTGGTGGAGCCAAGGCCCGGGGGCCTGCATTTGCTGGAGCCCAGGCACACCGGGCCCATACAACTCTCTGCCCCTGGCTGGACCTCCCTGCTGCCAGAGACCGGTGTCTGAGCATTCACGTTTCTATGGCAACAGCGGGCCCCTGAAGAGATTGATGTCAATTTCCACCCGAGGAGGTCACTAAAATATCTCTGTTTCCATGGCAAGGGGGGAGACCCTGCCAGGGCCAGTGGCTGCGCCCGAGCCCAACAGCAGGGGGCGCTGCAGGACTGGCGTGGGAGTGGGAACTGCAGCGGGAGGGTGCGGGCCAGTGGCAGGGCGGGGACCCAAGAGCTGCAGAGTGGGGCTGGGGCCCTCACCACTGCTCTGCAGGAAGGGAGGTGCCAGGGCTGGGGGGAGCAGGGGGAGCCTGGAGGCTTTGACAAGGACGGGAGGGAGCCAGGACTGGCAGCGCTACGGAGCCCCCAGCCAACGAGAGGCAACGCGTTGCTGCCAAGCCTGGCTCTCGGGCTGCCTGCCCGTGGCCTTCCGTCCACGGCCCGTGTCCAGGCTCCCCCAGCCTGCTGCTCCCGGTACGCAGGCAGCCTCTGGCTCCCTCCTGCGCCTGGTGCCCGCAGGCGTCTACTTCCCTTCCCTCGGCCCTCTCCGGCCGGAGGCTGCACGCTGAGCTGGCTGACGTAGGGCTGGGCCCTGGCCCGCCCCCGCCCCTGCCCTCGCCCCAGCCAGGGCCCAGCAATGAGGGGCAGGTTGGCTGCAATAATTCTCCTCTCAGGCTGTGCTGTGGGAGCAGACAGACCTGGGTGGACCTAGCCCAGTCTGGTGCCATAAGTACAGGGTTAGGCAATGTAGTCTGAGTGGTGCATGGTAAAGAGAACAGCCCCCAGCCCTGACCCCCGCCCCTCAGTCTCTCGCAGCTGTGACAATCCCCAATCCTCCCAGCCCTAACCCCCCACCACTCCAACCTCCCAAGCCCCACAGCCCAGCATAACAAACCAGCCTTCCTGGTGCCCTTGCCCTGACCCCCCCGCCCCTCCAGCCTGTTGTGTACCTGCCCACAATGGGGGAACACTGAGCCAGCCCTGGGGTAGACAAAGGCTGCTCTCTCGCGTGTGTCTTCACACAGGACACTCTGCCAGGCTGGACGTCCAGCCCCCACGGGGGCCAGTGCCAAGATTCGGGGCACAGGAGGCTCCCTAGCGAGCAGTGAAATCTGGTGCCGCAGGGGTCAGTGTTCAAACCCAGGCTGCCCGGCAGCACCAGCGTCTGCCTGTCCATGGGCTCAGCTGGCCTCGCACACCCGTGGCCGCATCCTTCTCTGGGGATGTCTCTCATTTCCTTACACACCCACTGAGCCAGGCAGCCTTGAGCCCCAGGGCAGGACTACGTCTGTGTTAGGCTCTATTTTAATCGCAGAGGTCTCAGCCATTCTCCCCTGCGGGGGCCTGATCCCACCCCCAGGACTGAGGGAGGCACCAACCTCCCAGGCGAAAGGAAAGGGAGCAATTGTGCTGATTGCCACTGTGGCGAACCGGGGGGGGCCCTCAGCCTGTCTCTGGGGCTCCCCTCAGCCATGGCAAACCCGCCCTGCGCCCCCTCCCTGGGGCCAGCCCCCCCACATTCCCGGGGCTCCCCTCAGCCATGGCAAACCCAGCCTGTGCCCCTCCCTGGGGCCAGCCCCCCTCCCATTCCTGGGGCTCCCCTCAGCCATGGCAAACCTTGCCTGTGCCCCCTCCCTGGGGCCAGCCCCCCCCATTCCCGGGGCGCCCCTCAACCATGGCAAACCCAGCCTGCGCCCCTCCCTGGGGCCAGCCCCCCCTCCCATTCCCGGGGCTCCCCTCAGCCATGGCAAACCTCGCCTGTGCCCCCTCCCTGGGGCCAGCCCCCCCCATTCCCGGGGCGCCCCTCAACCATGGCAAACCCCTCCTGCGCCCCCCCAGTCCCTCCCATTCCCGGGGCTCCCCTCAGCCATGGCAAAACCACCCTGCGCCCCCTCCCTGGGGCCAGCCCCCCCACATTCCCGGGGCTCCCCTCAGCCATGGCAAACCCGCCCTGCGCCCCTCCCTGGGGCCAGCCCCCCCTCCCATTCCTGGGGCTCCCCTCAGCCATGGCAAACCCCGCCTGTGCCCCCTCCCTGGGGCCAGCCCCCGCCATTCCCGGGGCTCCCCTCAGCCATGGCAAACCCGCCCTGCGCCCCTCCCTGGGGCCAGCCCCCCCCGCATTCCCGGGGCTCCTCTCAGCCATGGCAAACCCGCCCTGCGCCCCTCCCTGGGGCCAGCCCCTCTCCCCCCACATTCCCGGGGCTCCCCTCAACTATGGCAAACCCCGCCTGTGCCCCCCACCCCCTCCCTTTCCTGGGGCTCCCCTCAGCCATGGCAAACCCGCCCTGCAACCCCCCCCCGGGGCCAGCCCCCCCCTCCATTCCCGGGGCTCCCCTCAACCATGGTAAACCCGCCCTGCGCCCCCTCCCTGGGGCCAGCCCCCCCCTGCATTCCTGGGGCTCCCCTCAGCCATGGCAAACCCACCCTGCGTCCCTCCCTAGGCCCAGCCCCCCCCCATTCCCGGGGCTCCCCTCAGCCATGGCAAACCCGCCCTGTGCCCTCCCCAGCCCCTCCCATTCCCGGGGCTCCCCTCAGCCATGGCAAACCCGCCCTGCGCCCTCCCCAGCCCCTCCCATTCCCGGGGCTCCCCTCAGCCATGGCAAACCCGCCCTGCGCCCTCCCCAGCCCCTCCCATTCCCGGGGCTCCCCTCAGCCATGGCAAACCCGGCCTGCACCCCCTCCCTGGGGCCAGCCCCCCCCCATTCCCAGGGCTCCCCATGACCATGGCAAACCCGCCCTGCGCCCCCTCGCTGGGGCCCCGCAGCCAGCCCCTGCCCCGTCCCTGCTGATTCCCCTCAGCTAACACCCTGATGCCGTGACACACCCTGCACACACAGGGGTCTGGGCCTGGCTGGCTCAGGTAGTCCAGCACCGGGGGGTGTGGGTCCGGCCATGGCTCCTATTGGCACCGATGCTGGGCTCCCACCCGGCCGAGCCGTGCGTGCCGTAGCCTGGCACAGCTGCTTACAGGGAGGCGTTCCTAGCTCCGCCCTTTGGTCGTGATGCCCCTGGTCCCACCGCGCTGGGCGCTGAGTGCAGCCTGGCTGCTCTGCGCCGCTAGCCAGTGGTTACTCACCCATGCGTCCCTTACATCTCAGGCCCTCCAGCCCCAGAGCATCTGGTCTCATGGTGCATTGCAGCCTGGCCGGGCCTGGGGCAGGCCGTGGCACTGCCTTGCACAGCGCTGGGGCTAGCGACAGCAGGAGAAATAATGACAATTAATGACTAATTGCTCTTGTCCACACACCCAACAAGCTGTCTCTAGCCCCCTGGTGCTGAAGGACCAGGGGGGCGAAGCCAGGGACCCACATGCCACAGCTGCAAGGCATGCCTGTCCTCGCCGAGATGGGACTTGGGGTGTGTGTGGGGGGTGAGGGTCCTGTCTTTTTCCCTTGGTGCATTGGCTGCATAAGCACATTCCTATGAAATTCAGCGCTGCGCGATGCCCCGAGATGGCCGTAGCCCCTCCCAGCCACATCATTAGCACCGTGGTAAATCAGGAAAAGCCCTGGAGAGCAGTAGGCCCATGAGACCTGCATGCAAGGGCCTGTGTACCCAGGGCAGAGACACAGCCCCTTGCTTGGCTCAGGACCCCAGCTCTGGCTCACCAGGCCTGAGCAATCATTGGAGGCGAGTCAGGCCCCATGAGTGGTTTCTATGGAAACCCTGTTCGAAATTACATTAAAAAGAAATTAAATCAGCAGCTTTTCTGCTTGGCAAGAAAGTGGGGGGCAGTGGAAGGAGGCAAATGGGAGTGGGGGGAGACATGTGGGGGACGCAGGGGTGTGATTTGTGATGGGGCTAGAGGGCAATTCCCCTCTCCCACCTTGATTTGCCCCCCCCCATTATCTTTCACTCCCCTCTCACCCAGTTGTTGCAGGCGATAACATAATTAACTCTAATGCTGTATATGATGGCACAATTCCCCCCCCCCAGCCACACATGATTTTGTCTGACTGATGCCTAGGAGTGGTGGGGGAGAGACAGGGTGATTGGGATAATAAATGGGGGGGAGCAGTGAGACGGGGGGGCAGCACCAGTGGGGGATGGGCAAGCATGCCCACCATTGCCTCCGCCCCCGCACAGAGCGTGATGCAGGACGCTGCAGCCCAGCTGGTTGGTGCAGGGTGCAGGGCACTGGCAAATCCTGCTTTTCACAGTGCTCGTTGCGAGGGGTGGGGCACAAACACCAGGGTCCATTTGGGGCATAGGAACAGCCAGTCCTGTTCTCCCATGTGGGGCCAGCTCGCAGCAGGGAGATCTCAGGGAGCTGGAACTCTGGCGGCTCATGCCACCCAGAGGTGCCTGGGACTTGGCTGCTGGGCCACATGCCCTGCCCCCACCCCAGAGATGTGCCAGGCCCCCAGCCAGCACGGTGCTGGCAGGTCCCTTCGTGGAGGATGTGACGTTACTGACGTAACCGGTAACCGTACAGATCATTGCTGCAACCACTGTTATATATTTGCAGAAAGAACAGGAGGACTTGTGGCACCTTAGAGACTAACCCATTTCTTTGAGCATGAGCTTTCCTGAGTTACAGCTCACTTCATCCAGTGTGTTTTGTGTGTTTTGTTTCTAAGTAGCTTCAGTGAAGCATTTGGTCAGCTTCTTGAGAAGGGACCAGTCTCAGCAAGTGCCCAGTCAAGAAATACTTAGCTGTCTATGAAATTTGGGAGACGCCAATCCACATCTGAGCCTTCCTGAGAAAGTTCAAACTAACATGTAAAAATGGCGTGGGCCTGTAAAGAACTGAGCCAGGCATGGACCTGTGACTTGCCCATGTGACTCCAGACGCCATCTTGCTGTGATCTTGCAGGGGAGAACCAAGGGGTTTCCACCCACAAAAGAAAGAATATAAAAGGCTGCTGCAGCTCCTCCATTTTTGTCTTCACTCCTGCTTCTTGCCTCTGGCAGAACTTTGCTACACGCTGCAGTGCTGAACGAAGGTCTGAGAACCCCTCCCAGCTGGGGATGTTCTCCAGAGACTGGATTTGAACCTGCCATTTATTCCATCACTGCTGCAAGCCTGAACCAAGAAGCTGGCCATTACTGGATGTCACTGATTCCATTGAACCAATTCTAGCTCTCATCTATATTTCCTTCCTTTTATGAATAAACCTTTAGATTTTAGAGACTAAAGGATGGGCAACAGCGTGTTTTGTGGGTAAGAGCTGATTTGTATATTGACCTGGGTCTGGGGCTTGGTCCTTTGGGATGGAGGGAACCTTTTTTCTTTTACTGGGGTGTTTGTTTTCATCACCATTTGTGCCCATAACGAGGGGCACTGGTGGGGCTACTGGGAAACTGGAGCGTCTAAGGGAATTGCTTGTGTGACTTGTGGTTAGCCAGTGGGGTAAAACCAAAGTCCTCTCTGTCTGGCTGGTTTGGTTTGCCTTGGTGTGCAAAGGAACCCCAGCCTTGGGCTGTAACTGCCCTGCTTGAAGCAATTTGTCCTGAATTGGTCCTTTCAGTTGGGTCCCACCCAAGCCAGCATCCTTACAGAGGACTCCCCAGAGCAGCTGGCCCTGGCTGCTCCGTGAGCAGGGAGCCCCAGCACAGAGGGGAAAGCCACTTAGCAGCTTCAGCACTGCCTGGGGCACCACCAGTGGGGCCCTGCCCAGTGGCCCTAGGGGCTGCTGCGCTGCAAGGCTTTGGAGCTGGGCTGTCAGAGGATGGATGGGCCAGTGGGCTGGGCACTAGCCTTGAGCTAAGACTCCCAGGGTGCCCTTGGGCCTCTCGGGCTCAGGCCCCGGCTGTATGGTGGAGGGGGTTGCCCTGCCCTGAAGGGTACAGGGGCTGGGCTCAGCAGAGTAGGGGAGTCACCTGGGAACTGCCAGCACAGTGCCATAGACAGACACTGCCCCTGTTGGGCAAAGCCTGGTCTGACCCTGACTACTGGGGTGTAGCCAAGGCTAGGGACCCACCCTGCCCGAGCCGTCCACCTTCTCTGAGCTGCCAGTGGCCAATTGCCTGAGGCCTACTTGCCCAGCACCTGTGATTGCTGGAAGCGGTGGGGGGCAGATGCCAGGGTGGTGGAACGGGGGAGGAGTGGGAATATTGCGGCATGTTGCTGGATGGGTCCACCCAGGCTGGGGCAGCAAGAAGGGACCTGGAGGGGCTGGAGCAGCTGCAGCGGTGCGCGGGAGTAGGCTGGGGAGTGTACAAGGTGTAAGACACTGGACCCCCCTGCCCCAGCCTGCAGCCAGCTGCCACCCCATGGCTCAGGAGCTCCCCTCCCGCCCCATGCAGACCCCCCCACTCCCCTTCTTAGCCCCCCCATGCAAAGCCAGCATCTGCTGCCAATGGCGCTGTCTGAGGGCTGCCCCCAGGCCCCTGGTGGCAAACCAGGCACAAGGCCTGTGTAGCTGGGGCCGGTAAATGCCAATGAACCCCCATGCTGGGCTGTGGTTGCCCAGTCCCTGGCCTGGCTTTGGGAATCTTGCCTTGTCCCCCGCTAGACTCTGGTGGCCTCCTCCTCCCCCGCCGCCAGCTGGCCTTTGAGACTCCTCCCCTGGCCTCCCACACAGCTCACAGGATGCCACACTATTCAAAATAGCATTTGTTTTATTTGGAGTTTGTTACTCTGCGCAGGTGATGGTATAAATACATTCTGCACTCAGCACAGCTCCCCTCCTACCCGAGACTCTGCATCGCCTGTTCTCCCCTAGTGTCCTGCTCTGCCCCCACATGCCCTCCCTGCCCCAAGGCCCTGCTCTGCCCGTTTTTGGGGAGATATCCCCTACATTGCCCTCAATGGCATGAAATGGGGAATGCACACTTGGCCGACCATCTCACAATGGGCCTGGCCTGGCTCTGGTCTCCTTTGACCCAATTGGGATGGGGCGGGAGGAAATAGGTCACAGAGCCCTGTGGGGAGGAGAGGACTCAGGCCCTGGGGGGGCGGGATCAGGTGGCAGAGCCCTGGGGTGGGAGTCAGGCCCTGTGGGGGAGGGGCAGAGAGCAGAGCCCAAGGGTGGCGGGAGGGTGGGGGGCAGATCCAGGGGAAGGGAGGCGCATGGCCGCAGCTCTGGCTTGGTCCTGTGGAGCGAGCGAAGCGTGCCCATGTCAGCCAGCAGCCATGCAGGGGGAGGCAGGAGCGGCCTAGCCATTGGCGCAGAATCTGCAGCCCCCCATCCTTAGGCTGAGCCTGCTCTGCAGAGCTGCTGGGAGAGTGGGTTAGCCCCTGGCCTCTCACTGGCTGGGGCCCAACCCCTGCACCCCCCGAGCCCGCTTGTGTCCGGACACTGATGCCTGGAGCCATGCCGCATCAGCTCGCATGTGGGCAGGCGCTGCCTCAGGGTGCCTCTGCCAGGGCCCCCCTCCCCTTGGCACCCTAGGGCGCATCCTCGGGCACAGCCATGGTGTACAGTTCACTGCTCCCGTGCATGGAGGGAATGGCCAAGGGCAGCTTGTGTCCAACAGCCCGGGTTCAACGCAGCCATGGGTCTCTCCCCCTCCAGGGCGATAGCTGTGTTTGGGCTCGAGGGCTGCTCCCCCGGGGCTGCCCCATGCAGAGTCCTCCAGTGCTGAGAATGGAAGAAACTCATATCACCCCAACTTTACCCAGCTGTGCTACATGTGCCTGCTAGCCCAGCCCTGGGCTCCCCCACAGCCCTGACAGTGCCCCTCCATCCTGCCCCACAGACCTGGCCACTCCTGAATGGTGACTGCTAGAACATTGAGGTCTTTCTGGGAGGTAGAGAAGTGTCTAGCAAGGACTGAGCTGAGATGTCAATAAAACTTACCCTGAGCCCCACATACTGTGTGACCCCCCCCACACCATTCACTGCACTACCCAAGTAGGTGGCCCCCTCCCCCGGCACGACCTGAGTCCTCTCCACACCAGGCTGGGTGAGCCAGGGCTCTCCTGTGCAGCTGGCTGATCCCGTGTCCCTGCACTGACCAACAGCAGCTCCCACAGGTGCAGAGTGGAGCCAGAGGCACAAGGCAGGGACAGAGGCAGAACGTGGCAGGCAACAGGGCTGGCGAAGGATGGGAGCAGCAATGGGACTGGCGGAGGGCAGTAAGATATGGCAATGGCAGTGGTGAAAAACATCAAGAGTTGCAGAGGATTGCGGGGAGGGGAGCTGGCAGAAGACTGGTGTTGGGGGGGGAGCCGTAGAGGACTGGGGCAGGGCTGGCAGAGGACGGGGGCAGGGATGTGGGGGAGCTGGCAGAGGATGGGGTGGGGGGGAGCCAGCAGAGGATGGTGGGGAGGGGAAGCTGGCAGAGGATGGGGTGGGAGGGGGCTGGCAGGAGGTGGGGGAGCTGGCAGACAGGGGCCGGGGGCGGGGCCGGCAGAGGACGGGGGAGTTGGCAGAGGATGGCGGGGAGGGGGCCGGCAGGGGATGGGGCGGGGGAGTTGGCAGAGGAGGAGCCGGTGGAGCTGGGCGGTGGGGTAGCCAGCGGATGATTGGGCATTAACAGGATTTAGCAGTGAGGTGGCGGTGTAGCAAGGTATCAGTGAAGGGGTAGGGGTCCTAGGCCGGGCGGTGCGGTGGGGACGAGGCGTGTGACGGGTGGCAATGGCTGTTGGCAGCGCAGAACGACGATCACTGACTTGGGCCATAGCACACAAGTTATTTGGCTGAAGTACACAGACATGAACAACTGGGGAGGGGAAATATCAAAAATAGAAAAGAGGGCTGCATGGCAGTCCCGCGGGTACGTGCCCTGCCGGCCCAGGCTGCTGGTTTGGTGGCATGGCACAGATGGTCTCTCTTGGGAAGGCAGCGAGCGGGGGCCTGGCTGATGGGAGCAGCGTGGCACACGCTGAGATTCTAACTGGCTTTTTTACTTTATATCAAGAACACCTGGTTTAAAATCTTTACAAAGGACAAAACGCAGCGACTCTGTTAGTGTGTAAAGAACTAAAGATCTGCTTAAAAACATCTCTGCAAAGAGACACGACCGACACAAAAGAGATTCTCTGCAGCAAGAGGAGCAGAGGTGCTGACCCCCACACCTAGGGTTGGCCTGCCAGACTGGGCACTGAGCCCTCGCCCCCCCCAGTGCCAGACCAAGCACCAAGCCCTCACCCCCACCCCCCAGCGTCAGACCGGGCACCGAGCTCCTCCGCCCAGTGCCAGACCAGGCACTGAACCCCCGCCTGCCCGGGGCTGGACCAGGCACCGAACCCCCCTGCCCAGCGCCGGACTGGACACTGAGTCCACCCACCCAGCAACAACCCGGGCACTGAGCCCACCCACCAGTGCCAGTGGTCCAAGGCAGCTGCTTCACACCACAATTTGATAGAGTGCTGGAGCCTTTTCCATGGCACTTTGAATGGCAAATTTCAATCAACCCCACAGGTCCAATGGAAAGAGAATGCCAAGGACAGCTCCTAGCCAGTCCCCAATGTACTTGGGCAGTAGGGAAGAGGGCTCCGGGAGGCACCACCTCCCCAGGGGTGCAGAGTCCTCTAGTGCCATGTACAGGCCAGGGGGCAGGTGTGCCATCACCTCCTCCCCAGGCGGGTCCTTCTCACTGTCCTGCATGGGGGTTTCCAGTGGGATGCAGCATGCAGGGCTGCGTGATGCTCTCTGCACCTGCTCTGCTGTCCGTTCTCCTGCACCACTCTGGCTGGGCTCTGCTGCCCTGGCGTCAGCCCTCTCTGCACATGGAGAGTCAAAGCACTTTACAAAATAAGAACAACAAAATAAAGAGCGAGCTGGAGGGGCGAGCAGCCCATCTGTCTCGCACCAGGGGTCCTGCCGGCCCTGGGGCTCTGCTCCGCCCTGCCCCGCCAGGTGGGTCCATCTGTGTGTGCTGCCCAGTCTGCATCCGTCAGCTCCCGCAGCCCCAGCCTGTGTCCCCGGTGTGCGTGGGTGTGTGCGGGCATGGGTGGGCACAGCCCCTGGAGCTATACCCTGGTGGTGGAGTGTGAGTGCGGGAGCCCCGTACTGTTGAACCCTGCTGCAAAGGTGTTGTAGGGGTGCAGGGTCTGCAGGCCCACCAGGGAGTTGGGGATCATGGTGATGGTGTTGGGGGTCATCAGAGGGATGTCGTCTGGGGAGCGGCGGAGGGTCAGCGTGTAGTCGGGCAGGGAGGTGAGCCGCAGGGCGTCGTGCGCCTGCCCTGACTCGCATTCGTGATGGGCCTGGTTCATCTGCAGGGAGGGGATCTCCTCCTCAGGCGTGTGGCCAATGTCGTTGGGGGCGCTGCGCTGGGGGCTGGGCTGGCGGTGTGTGTCCTGCCGGCGCTTGTCCTTGCGGTAGTAGAGTGCGGCGAAGGCCAGCACGTTGAGGAAGAGCAGGGAGGCGCCCACAGCGATGGTGACGCTCAGCTCGGTGGAGTAGTCCCGGGGGTTCTCGATCAGCAGTGTCCCAGCCTCCTGCTCCGGGCTCCACTTCTCCCTGGGGTTCTCGCTGTTGTAAGCTGGGGAGATGGCTGGACGCTTGGTAGTCCAGATTTTGCCGTTGGGCCGGCGGGTGATGTGTGAGTTCTGCGTGGCGTCTGGTGGTGGCACTTTGGTGGTGGTCGAGGTGTAGTGGAACATGTCGTGTAGGTTGTACAGGTGGGGCACCAGGTGCTTCCAGAAGGCCACCTTGGTGGCTCGGTAGTGGTCTCGCACTCTCGGCTTCAGGCCAATGTGCAGGTACAGCTGGTCGCGAGGGTTGTACTTGGACCACGCCACTTCCTCAAAACGGTTGGCCTTGGTGTGAATGAACTTGGTGTCCTGGGGGACAGGCTTGTTGGGGTCCCTGGGAAACACAACAGAAACCGTCCATGTGGCACTGGAGAAGCACGTAGAGACAGGGCGCTGCACAGAGCTCTGTGGGAGAGCCACACTCAGACGGGGCCCAGCCCGGGCTTGGTTTGCCCATTGGAAGAGACCCTACCAATGCCCTAGAGCCCCGGACAGCGCAGAACGGCCCTTGCTGGTGTTCATCAATCCTGACCCACAGCCCCTGCTGGCCCAGCTCCGCCAACGCTCCTTGATTCTGACCTCGGTTCTCATGCTTCCCCTCATTGCCATAGCTGGACACCTGACTGTAGTAGGGGACTCCTGCGCAGACAGTGAAAGGGGTGAATGTGTAACGTGGGCTTAAGCTAAACCCACCCCCATCCCGGCTCTTGTGAAATCTCCGTTGGATTCAGCCCTCCAGAATGGCAAGTAGGTGCCTGACCCAGCTGAGCACCAGGCTGCTCCAGTCAGAGCTGAGTGGGCTACGCTAACCCCGTGCAGTGTAGCAACCCCCTCCGAATGGCACCCATGTCTCTGCTCGTGGGATTTCCCAGCATCCTCGCAGTGCCTCAAGAAATGTCACCCCTCCAAGGCTCTGCCTGTGCAGAAGGCTCCGCAGTGATGCCCGCCCCCCTGAGGAGTTCCTGTCAGGGCAGGATCCTCACCCTAATGCCTGACTCCTGGCCCCAGAATACGGTAGGGCCCCGCATGCCCCAGAGAGAGGGTGTGCACACACAGGGAGGGAGGGCATGCATAAACACACACACACACACAGGGAAGTGTGTGACCGAATGCACCCCTGCATTCACACCCTACACATCACTGTAATAATCTTCGTACAAAATATGCCTTATGAGGTATCATTTGAAAACTAGTAACTCACTGGTCAATAATACAATGGTGACATGTGCAGCCACATTCTACGTAAAGTCAGGAACATAAGATGAAATTACGACTGAAATGTGTTTACCAGACAAGTCTGGGGAGGGGGTAAGCCTGTTTCTCAAAGACACTGTTGCCAGGTGTCATCAAAGTTGATTGGCCATCACCAGTTACCTGGCCATTCTTTGGCCATGTCTAGCTCATTAAGCCTTAGTTACTGGAAAGTGTTTTAGCTTTATTTCTCTCGTAACCATTTCTCATGTTACTGCCTTACACCTGTATTCTTTCTTAAAATCTAGCTCTCTGTAGTTAAATAAATAGGTTTGTGTTTTTAAGCAGACCTAATCCAGTGCTGTGTTGACACTGAATGCCAATTAAAGTAGCAAACTGTTGTGCACTGACCCCTTACAGGGGCAATGGACCTCTAATATCTGAGTTGCCCGGGAAAGAACTGGACGGTGCAGAAGACACGTTTTGGGAGAAAATTCAGGACTGGCCGTGTGTCAGGGTCACCCTACAGGTAGCAACCAAGGCTGTGGCTGAGTGTGGCTGGGGGATGAGTGCTGCTAGACCAGGGCTCCAGCTACCCACTGTGACGTTATTGACATAATCTGGGACTGTACAGACCGTACAGATGATTGTTGCAACCAAGGTCTGTAGTGGCACAAAATCTTGTATAAAGGGGGTCAAATAAGGTGTCTAAGACAAGGTTATAGTTTGCTGGTTAGGATTATGCTATCCGTATGCATGTATCATTGTTGTATTTAAAGATATAAGTATTGGCTCTGTACTGTCTGTAGTTGAAATTTCTGCTGTGCTTCTGGGTGACACCCCAGACAAGTTGGTGTCAGCTCTGCCTAGCCTGCTGGGTGGCCCATTAAGGACCATCAGCGACACAAGTGACCCATTGAGAGAAGGCAGACACGCCTGGGGACTCAGCCAGGTGTGCAGGGACCTGCCTAGGGACAGAACTCTGAGGTGTTTCCAGGCCATGGGATGGGCAGCTTGTCCTTGGGACACAGAAAGCAGAGACCACATGGCAAGAGACTATACAAAGCTGCTGCAGCTCCTCCAGCTGGTCTTCAATCCTGCTTCCGACCTCTGGAGGGACTTGGCTACACTGAAGCTTTGAACAAAGGACTGAATGACCCATCCCAGCTGGGGATGTTCTCCAGAGACTGGATTTGAACCTGCCGTTTATTCCATCACTGCTGCAAGCCTGAACCAAGAAGCTGGCCATTACTGGATGTCACTGATTCCATTGAACCAATTCTAGCTCTCATCTATATTTCCTTCCTTTTATGAATAAACCTTTAGATTTTAGAGTCTAAAGGATGGGCAACAGCGTGATTGGTGGGTAAGAGCTGATTTGTATATTGACCTGGGTCTGGGGCTTGGTCCTTTGGGATGGAGGGAACCTTTTTTCTTTTACTGGGGTGTTCGTTTTCATCACCATTTGTGCCCATAACGAGGGGCACTGGTGGGGCTACTGGGAAACTGGAGCGTCTAAGGGAATTGCTTGTGTGACTTGTGGTTCGCCAGTAGGGTAAAACCAAAGTTCTCTCTGTCTGGCTGGTTTGGTTTGCCTTAGAGGTGGAAAAACCCCAGCCTTGGGCTGTAACTGTCCTATTTTAAGCAATTTGTCCTGCATTGACACTCTCAGTTGGGTCCTGCCAGAACCAGCATCGTTACACACACAAACACTCTGGGTGTGCCCTGCACGCTGGTGGCTGGTTGTGAGAGGGAGCTGTAACAGCAAAGCGTGTTGAGACCCCCCCAGGTTATGGGGCTGATGGTGACACAACACTTATTAGTCTGGGTTGCACCCCAGAGTGTGAGTGTGCAAACACACGCACACACAGAGGGAAGATCTGCAGACACACTCTCCTGCCACACTAACACAAAAGCTGAGTGAGGCTCACGCACGCACACACACGGGAGTGCCTGTGGACACACCCAGGGACAGGGCGCACGCGCACACACGGGAGTGCCTGTGGACACACCCAGGGACAGGGCGCATGCACACACACGGGAGTGCCTGTGGACACACCCAGGGACAGGGCACACGCACACACACGGGAGTGCCTGTGGACACACACCCAGGGACAGGGCACACGCACACACACGGGAGTGCCTGTGGACACACCCAGGGACAGGGCGCACGCACACACACGGGAGTGCCTGTGGACACACCCAGGGACGGGCGCACGCACACACACGGGAGTGCCTGTGGACACACCCAGGGACGGGCGCACGCACACACACGGGAGTGCCTGTGGACACACCCAGGGACAGGGCACACGCACACACACGGGAGTGCCTGTGGACACACACCCAGGGACAGGGCGCACGCACACACACGGGAGTGCCTGTGGACACACACCCAGGGACAGGGCGCACGCACACACACGGGAGTGCCTGTGGACACACACCCAGGGACAGGGCGCACGCACACACACGGGAGTGCCTGTGGACACACACCCAGGGACAGGGCGCACGCACACACACGGGAGTGCCTGTGGACACACACCCAGGGACAGGGCGCACGCACACACACGGGAGTGCCTGTGGACACACACCCAGGGACAGGGCGCACGCACACACACGGGAGTGCCTGTGGACACACACCCAGGGACAGGGCGCACGCACACACACGGGAGTGCCTGTGGACACACACCCAGGGACAGGGCGCACGCACACACACGGGAGTGCCTGTGGAAACACCCAGGGACAGGGCGCACGCACACACACGGGAGTGCCTGTGGACACACACCCAGGGACAGGGCGCACGCACACACACGGGAGTGCCTGTGGACACACACCCAGGGACAGGGCGCACGCACACACACGGGAGTGCCTTTGGACACACACCCAGGGACAGGGCGCACGCACACACACGGGAGTGCCTGTGGACACACACCCAGGGACAGGGCGCACGCACACACACGGGAGTGCCTGTGGACACACACCCAGGGACAGGGCTCACGCACACACACGGGAGTGCCTGTGGACACACACCCAGGGACAGGGCGCACGCACACACACGGGAGTGCCTTTGGACACACACCCAGGGACAGGGCGCACGCACACACACGGGAGTGCCTGTGGACACACACCCAGGGACAGGGTGCACGCACACACACGGGAGTGCCTGTGGACACACACCCAGGGACAGGGCTCACGTACACACACGGGAGTGCCTGTGGACACACACCCAGGGACAGGGCTCACGCACACACACGGGTGTGCCTGTGGACACACCCAGGGACAGAGCACACGCACACACACGGGAGTGCCTGTGGACACACACCCAGGGACAGGGCGCACGCACACACACGGGAGTACCTGTGGACACACACCCAGGGAAAGGGAGCAAGCACACACACGGGAGTGCCTGTGGACACACCCAGGAACAGAGCGCACGCGCACACACGGGAGTGCCTGTGGACACACACCCAGGGACAGGGCTCACGCACACACACGGGTGTGCCTGTGGACACACCCAGGGACGGGCGCACGCACACACACGGGAGTGCCTGTGGACACACCCAGGGACAGGGCACACGCACACACACGGGAGTGCCTGTGGACACACACCCAGGGACAGGGCACACGCACACACACGGGAGTGCCTGTGGACACACCCAGGGACAGGGCGCACGCACACACACGGGAGTGCCTGTGGACACACACCCAGGGACAGGGCGCACGCACACACACGGGAGTGCCTGTGGACACACACCCAGGGACAGGGCGCACGCACACACACGGGAGTGCCTGTGGACACACACCCAGGGACAGGGCACACGCACACACACGGGAGTGCCTGTGGACACACACCCAGGGACAGGGCGCACGCACACACACGGGAGTGCCTGTGGACACACACCCAGGGACAGGGCACACGCACACACACGGGAGTGCCTGTGGACACACCCAGGGACAGGGCGCACGCACACACACGGGAGTGCCTGTGGAAACACACCCAGGGACAGGGCGCACGCACACACACGGGAGTGCCTGTGGAAACACCCAGGGACAGGGCGCACGCACACACACGGGAGTGCCTGTGGACACACACCCAGGGACAGGGCGCACGCACACACACGGGAGTGCCTGTGGACACACACCCAGGGACAGGGCGCACGCACACACACGGGAGTGCCTGTGGACACACACCCAGGGACAGGGCGCACGCACACACACGGGAGTGCCTGTGGACACACACCCAGGGACAGGGCGCACGCACACACACGGGTGTGCCTGTGGACACACCCAGGGACAGAGCGCACGCACACACACGGGAGTGCCTGTGGACACACACCCAGGGACAGGGCGCACGCACACACATGGGACTACCTGTGGACACACACCCAGGGAAAGGGAGCAAGCACACACACGGGAGTGCCTGTGGACACACCCAGGAACAGAGCGCACGCGCACACACGGGAGTGCCTGTGGACACACACCCAGGGACAGGGCTCACGCACACACACGGGTGTGCCTGTGGACACACACCCAGGGACAGGGCTCACGCACACACACGGGTGTGCCTGTGGACATACCCAGGGACAGAGCGCACGCACACACTCGGGAGTGCCTGTGGACACACACCCAGGGACAGGGCGCACGCACACACACGGGAGTGCCTGTGGACACACACCCAGGGACAGGGCGCACGCACACACACGGGAGTGCCTGTGGACACACACCCAGGGACAGGGCGCACGCGCACACACGGGAGTGCCTGTGGACACACACCCAGGGACAGGGCGCACGCGCACACACGGGAGTGCCTGTGGACACACACCCAGGGACAGGGCGCACGCGCACACACGGGAGTGCCTGTGGACACACACCCAGGGACAGGGCGCACGCGCACACACGGGAGTGCCTGTGGACACACACCCAGGGACAGGGCGCACGCGCACACACGGGAGTGCCTGTGGACACACACCCAGGGACAGGGCGCACGCGCACACACGGGAGTGCCTGTGGACACACACCCAGGGACAGGGCGCACGCACACACACCCCCTCCACTCACAGGAAGCATGCACATACACACATCTGGGGAGGGCGTGCACACACGCACGTGTGCAGACATACACAGGGAGGTGGACAGACACACACAGGCCCAGGGAGGGCTCAGCATCCCTCACCCAGTCTTGGCGAAGTTGGTCCAGTACGTCATCACCACGGCACTGAGCATGACGTCATTTTTGGAGAAGTTGCAAGGGAAGAGGTCAGTGGGGCCAATCATGGGGATCCCGAAGACATAAGGCACCTCATCTCCATGGGCCGCGTCAGACCATGCGGGCTTCATGAGGCTCTGGCAGTGATGGTAGAAGGCGTAGAAGTAGGTTGGGGACCCGTAGCGGGCATGCAGGTCAGCCGTCACCACTGACGGCTCCACCCACTGGTGGTCAGTGAACAGGGCCACCAGGGTTTTGCGGCGTGTCTCAGGGTTGTCCCTGTCTGCCCAGTCTGTGTACATGAACTTGATGGTCTCCCGCAAAGTGTCCTTCCCCTCTGGGTAGCCATACAGGTTATCCACAAAGTTGGAGACAGAGTAGTCAAAGTCACTGCCTGAGACACCATCCTCAGGATCCACCACGCCCTCCACAAACTTCAGCCCCTCACCCTGGTTCACCCCCAGCATGATGTCATAGTTCAGGAACTCGCCCTGCTCCATCAGGATCTCAGGGTCATCCGGGATGACATCTCCATCGATGACGGGCCCGAAGGCCACGTGGTAGCGGGCTGGCTGGATATCTTGCTCCACCAGCTCCTTGGCACTCTTCTGTCGCAGACAATCCACCATGTCCACAGTGTCCAGCACGTTGCAGCCCACCTTGTCGGCCAGCAGGCTGGTATACTTCACAGGCTGGTAGTTGACTGCCCAGCTGGAGAGGGCAGAGCCGCTCTGGATGATGGCTCTTTGGAAGAGACCTGCAGGCAAAGAGGAGCATGAATGGCAGCTCATGGCAGGGGCACTCTAGGCACAGCACAGAAGGGGCTAACCAGCTCCTCTGTGTAGGAGCCCCCAAACACACAATCATCTCACATGGGGGGATAGAAGCAGGGGCCATAGCTTCAGGAGAGGCCCTTGATGATGCAGGACTGGACCCTGGGGGGCATGGGACATTGCCTGCAGGCCTCTTCCTGCTCTCCTTCTCTTGGTGCGGCAAGAGTGAGATGTGAGTCTGACTGATGGGCACCTAAAGGCTCTCTAATGCAGAGCCCCATGGGCAGCTTGCCTCAGGGCTACATCTAATGCAGCGTCCCCCAGGCCCCAACAATCACAGGAACTTCTCAAAAGTCTAAGTCATGGGTTTGGTCTGTCCGCCCCCCGTGCCTGAGACAATTACAGCGCTGCCAGTGATTTTGGTCCCAGGCCCACTGCGCTAGGTGCTGTAAAACACAGTCAGTGTCTCCTCTGCAACAGGCTGAGTTTATACAAGCAGCTAAGAGAGTAACTCGCTGCAGAGGGGAAACGTGCACCTCACCAATTCCGCTTAGCACAGCCAGACAAGCTGCAGCAGGGGGCAGAGCTCCCTGGGGGGCTGGGCACAGACACACGTCTCACTGTCTCCGCCTGCGTTTGTAGCACTTCCCTTCAAAGCAGCAGGAGTACAGAGCTGCAGGCATGCAAGGTACAGTGGGACCATGCCTGCGGCCTGCAGCAGCAGCCTGCTCAGTGCTACACAGCTGGGGCCTGGCCCCACGGGGCCTACAGGCAGAGCAGAAAACAGAGCTGCTATGCCCTGGAAGGGGGTGATGCTCCTGCCCTGCTGCTGTCCAGCAGCCTCCCGCCCACCTGTCTTGAATAGAGCTCGTGAATGGCACCAGAGAATCCCTCCAGCTGCTCTGCCCTGGCATGACCCTTCACAGTGTTGGTAGCTGGCAGAGCTAAGCCTGTGCTAGGGCAGCTTAACCCTGCATGTCCCATTCAGCTGCTCCCTCTGGGTACCATCACTCTCCCCCCGTCCCCCACGACATACTTCCTGCCCAGCTGGGCCCAGCTGGCTGCCAATGCAGGCCTCGCAGGACACAAAGGAGGCCTTTCTGCTGGAGGGAACACAGGAGGGAGTGGACTCTTGCCCTGGAAAGCAGGGCCACAAAGGCAGTGGAATGCATGGCCAAACTCCAGCTCCACATCAATGGAACTTGTGCTCAGAATACAAAGGGCTCCCAGGAAATGGAGCCTGCGGGGGCTGAGATGGGAGGAGACGGGTCTTGGAGTGCACACCCTGGGGCTCTCTGCTCCTCTGCCTGCTCAGGCCACGAGAGCCCTGGGGGAGCTGAGAGCTCAGCCCCTCTGGGACCTGGCCCAACGGGGATCTTGCTGTGTCCCCTATGCTGCCAACCCAACTCTGTCATGGCACCTGCCAGCAGCGCAATGGCGACAGGACTAAGGTGACATGGCAGCTTCCTGACACCTGTCCTACCAACTACCATTAACCTCCCTGGGCCAGCATACCTTCTGTGTGGCACCAGGGAACTGTCCAGCTCAGCTCCCCGGCCAGGGGTCCTACTGGGAGCAGCAGGAGGGAGCAGGGCTGCTTGGACTACAGGGGACCCTTTGGAGACCGGGATTCCCACCTGGGATTGGCCCAGGGGCCCCGCTTGCCCAGGTGCCAGACTCTGACACTACCGGCGGCTGCTAGTCTTGGCCTTTTCCATAGCAGGCCTGCCCCCACCTAGCTAGGACTTAGCCAGCACGCCCTCCATTCGGCACAAAGGGAAGGGGGCAAGGGGCTGTGATCCCTTGACACTTGTTCCCTAGCTCCAGCGCAGAAGCCCTTCTATAGCTAGTGTTGGAGGAAGCTGCTTCCCAGCCCCAGCCAGTCTGAGCTCTGGCTGAGGCTGGATGCTGGAGGGTACCAGGTCCACGATGCCCATCCAGGAGCATGGGTATGTGTAAAGGCACTGTGACCATCCTTACCCATGCCACCCCCAATCTTCACCTTGTTCTTTGCTGCTCCAGCAGCCCCAGAGTCTCTTGCAGGCTCCTGATTGTATGCGCTCAGAAAAGAGATTTGTTTTTCTTTCTATTTGTGCTTCACAACCCTGTACACACAGATTTTTGTGCCAGTATAATGGTGGGGGGGAAGTAACTTTTTAACAACATACTTCTACCAGCACGCTCCCAAGGGTGGCTCAGTTAGCCAGGTAGCGAACATGCCACAGGCAGCTCATCCCCTGCCCATCCAGGAACAGCTATCCCAGGACAAGGCTGTACTGCTTACACTGGACACGTGCAGCGTAGGCATCTGTGTGTGCAGACAAGCCCTTAGCCTTCTAATGTCCACCATTCCTCTGCCCTCGTTTACGCTCCTACCTCTTGACCCCGTCTGGGCTGGATTCCTGGTTTGCCTTTTAGCCCGACTAGGTTCTCTCTTGCCTTCCTGCGTTCTTGCCTGGGCAGAGATTCACCTGTTGCTGCAACTCCCTCCTGGCTGTGGAAACACTTTCCTTGCAAACGCTGAGGATTTTAATGTGTAAATGTGTTTTCTGACGTGCTCCCTCCTGGTTTGAAAAGCTCCACTCTACAGCCAGTGCCCAGGGGCAACCCCGCGCCCAGGATACTGAGCTGCCGTATACGGAATGCTACCAATTCCTCCGTTCCTGCTGTGCCTCCCCCTGCACTGAGAGGGGGCAGGCTCCAGCCCCGGGGGGCTACGCGGCAATCCCAGCTGCCATTGCAGCAGAGGTAACAATAAGAGTGAAGACGCAATGCCAGGGTCTGTAGCTCCTGCACCCTCACTGCTCTGTTTAGCCATGTTAGTGCAGTTACACCGGCAAGTGCTGCAGTCACAGGTGGGCTGCAGCCCCTACACAGGGAGAGCAAATTTACAAGGAAAATAGTCAAAATGTCCTTTGGGCCAACAGAGGCCGGTCTGAGACCAGAGCCGGCTTCCCTCCCCTACGCACCATGCCCCTCCCCACCCTCAGCCACATGAATGAACCACAGTCCCTGTGGCCTACCGTTTGCTGAATGGGAACTCAGACAGCATGCCGCCCACAGTATTTTGCCATCCTCCCCAAGGCTCACAAGCACATGCAGCATTCTGGCACGCAGCAGTTTACATTGTGGGAGCAGATCTCAACAGGTCCCAAGAGCCTGGGCGGTGAGAACTCACTCAGCAGGGCAGCCTGGGCTAGTGCCCAGCTCAGCAGACACTGCCGATGGCGGGAGCTTCACGGTGGCAAACAGCAACAGGTTTTCTTGGAATTTCTTTGGGTTTTTT
Source organism: Lepidochelys kempii (assembly GCF_965140285.1). NCBI lineage: Eukaryota > Metazoa > Chordata > Testudines > Cheloniidae > Lepidochelys > Lepidochelys kempii. Next base: position 102,773,308 of record NC_136388.1, on the reverse strand, counting down.
AAATTACAGAAAGAAAAGTCTGAATAAGTGGAGACGAGGGTGTCCAGAGCCTCAGAGCAAGGGACTGCTTGCCAGGACTCTTAACCACATCCCAATGGAATAGGGCTGGGCTTTCCCCCACGTGTGGCATCTGCAGGGGTACACCGTGCCCCATCTGGTTAGTGACCAGCTGGCTTTCAGGGTCCACACGCAGAGTTAGGAGGGGCCTAGGCACGCAATTGCTCTGGGCAGGGGGACCAGAACTGCCACTTCTGGGATTAGTTTTGCATGACAAAAACATGTATTGGTGTTTGGGGAGCAACGGCACATGTGGGCACTGGGGTTGACTTGGTTGAGCTTCTGACCCTCTCGTGCTTTGCAGGGCAGGGAGCATTTACTGCTTCAGATGACTTGGTGCCAGAAGTTGAATATTGTTTTCTATACATCAGTGGGCAGGGGAACCACCCCGGTGCTCAGTGGCTATCAGCACTGGAGCCCTTGGGCACACAGAGGGTTTCTTTGCAGGGGAACCAGCCTGGTTCTGCTCAGCGGCTGTTGGTGCTGGAGGCCCTGGGCACACAGGAGGTTGGTTCATGGGTTGCCAGGGGACTGTGCCAGTCAGCGTTACTGGCTGTTCACTCCCATAAAGCGGAAGCAGTGGGCTTGTGCTGTTGAATGTTTTCAGCTGTACTTCTCTGGAGGGCTGGCTCAAACTCATGGTTTCTTTATAGCTTAGAGGTCCACGGAGCTTCCCCTTGTAAAGCCAGCTCGAGGCCCCCAAGGGATTGTATGTGGAGGGCCAGTCCTTGCCTACAGACAGCCCCGCAACCTGAAGCAAATACTCACCAACAACCACATACCACACAACAGAACCACTAACCCAGGAACTTATCCTTGCAACAAAGCCCGTTGCCAATTGTGCCCACATATCTATTCAGGGGACACCATCACAGGGCCTAATAACATCAGCCACACTATCAGAGGCTCGTTCACCTGCACATCCACCAATGTGATATATGCCATCATGTGCCAGCAATGCCCCTCTGCCATGTACATTGGTCAAACTGGACAGTCTCTACGTAAAAGAATAAATGGACACAAATCAGATGTCAAGAATTATAACATTCATAAACCAGTCGGAGAACACTTCAATCTCTCTGGTCACGCAATCACAGACATGAAGGTCGCTATCTTAAAACAAAAAAACTTCAAATCCAGACTCCAGCGAGAAACTGCTGAATTGGAATTCATTTGCAAATTGGATACTATTAATTTAGGCTTAAATAGAGACTTGGAGTGGCTAAGTCATTATGCAGGGTAGCCTGTTTCCTCTTGTTTTTTCCTACCCCCCCACCCCCTGATGTTCTGGTTTAACTTGGATTTAAACTTGAAGAGTGGTCAGTTTGGATGAGCTATTACCAGCAGGAGAGTGAGTTTGTGTGTGTATGGGGGTGGGGGGGATGTGAGAACCTGGATTTGTGCAGGAAATAGCCCAACTTGATTGTCATGCACATTGTGTAAAGAGTTGTCACTTTGGATGGGCTATCACCAGCAGGAGAGTGAATTTGTGTGGGGGGGTGGAGGGTGAGAAAACCTGGATTTGGGCTGGAAATGGCCCACCTGATGATCACTTTAGATAAGCTATTTCCAGCAGGACAGTGGGGTGGGAGGAGGTATTGTTTCATATTCTCTGTGTATATATAAAGTCTGCTGCAGTTTCCACGATATGCATCTGATGAAGTGAGCTGTAGCTCACGAAAGCTCATGCTCAAATAAATTGGTTAGTCTCTAAGGTGCCACAAGTACTCCTTTTCTTTTTGCGAATACAGACTAACACAGCTGTTACTCTGATACATCTCAGCAGTAACTGTCTTTCCTTGGCAGGAGGGTGTCAGGGGCTGGGGCTGGAGAGGGGGTGGAGCACAGGGAGCGGTAGGACAGGAGAATTTACATTATTGAAGACAAAATGAAACCACCCCAGAAGTATGTGGGCAGTGCCTGCTAGCCCCTCCCCATGCCATATCCATCTTGGGAGCTGTCGTGCATTGGCCAGGCCCTGGCGAGCTGCTGCCCTCAAAACACTAGGGCTTGGGCTGCACTTTAAAAATGATGCCAACCTAGCTCTGCTGCTCCGAGCTGTGATAATGTCACGCTGAGTGCTGTGGGTTAGGGCGACCTAGTGCCCCTGTGGAGATGCGGCGAGGTTGACGGAAGGTTTTTTCCATCACCCAGAGGTGGGTTACCTACACTGACAGAAACCCCCCTCTGGCGCTGTAGGAAGCATCTACACTTCAGCGCTACAGCAGCACGCTTGCAGTACCGTGATTTTGCCCCTGTAGTATAGACAGACCCTAGTTCTGAACTCTCAGGCTGTTGTTTCCAGGAGGTGTAACCCTCGTGTGGGTGATGCAGGCTCTTTATCTTGGTGCTGGGGGGATGGGGTGGGGCTCCCAGCCTGTGGGGGCTGTTCCAGGGGGACTCTCGGGTCCCTGCCTGATGTGTATGGTGCAGAGGACAGGGTGTTTTACTCCTCTGCCTGCATGGCTGCCGTCTATTTTCTCAGCCACTCTTGTTTGCGGCAGCTTTAAGGTTCTGGCTGCCAGACGGGGTTGGGAGCGGTTTTAAAATCTATGCAGCAGCAATTACCCTCCTGCTTGTTAATGAGTGTCTGCTGGGTAAAGACAGTGCTGGTGGTTTGTTTCCTGGCAAGGAATCCACTTTGATTTCAATGTATTACATTGGGGGGTGCTTTCCCCAGGGCAGCCTGGTACAGCACATGTCCCTTTCTGCCTTTCACAATGCTGGGAGAGGATGCACTAATTAGTGATTCATTAACAGCTCTTGATCACTTATCTTATTAAAGTAAAACCTAGGAAGCCTATACCCACCTGATCTTTCCAGCTCTGATCTTTGAAGCCCAGCCCCACGTGGCCCCTCCTCTCCCCCCACCCTGCTGCCATGTCTTGCCCCAGAGTCTCTGGGGCAGGGTTATTGTTAGTGCCGCGCCCAGCCCAAGGGCCCTGATCACACATACAAAGACCAATGGCAGCAGGAGCACCAGTGCTCCAGGGCCAGCACGGTTCCCTGGGGCATCCTCGTACACACCGCTGGGCTCTGCACCCACATACCGCGGCCCCAGGGTGGCTGCCTTGGCTCCCCTGTGTGGGGGATGGCCTGACCACATGTCCCAGAACCCAGGCTGCAGCAGGCGAGCCCAAACATCTATACTGCAATGTTTAGCCCCAGGACCCTGGGTCAGCTGACCCAGGCCAGCCGTGGCCAGACCGCCTGTCTTTTACTGCAGTGTAGACTGTCCCCTCAGAGCCGAGCCCAGGATTCCTGGCACAGGTGGGGCTCCTGCAGGGGGAGAGGAAAGGCAGGGCTCGGAGCGGGGCTCTGCTCTGCAGCCTCTCAGGCAGTTACTTCCCCTTCGGGGCTCTCTCCTCTCGTCCACGCTGGGATTTTACTCTGATTACCAAGCAAAGCAAGCGACCTTCAGTAACCCCAGCTGCTGCTGAGGTTTCCATCCCTCCTGGGCCGCTGGCCGGCCCGCTGCTCCGATGGATTGCCGTGTGGCAGGGACAGGAGCAGATGCAGGCCGAACGCCATGTCCGGGGCAGAGAGCTGGCAGCTGCAGTCCAGGGCCCCACAGCCAGTGACCGAGGCAGCCCCCTGCCATCTTTCTCCAGGTAAACAACTCCCCTCCTCCAGCACTGCGGCGGGTGCTGGCCCACTGGGCATGTGCAGGCTCTGGGAAGCCCAGGGGAATGAACGGGGAGGAGCTGGCCGGGCACCATCAGGGCAGATGAGCAGATCATCAGCATTCCAAGCAAGTGTAACTGTTTCGCTAGGAAAAAACCCGAAGCGCTACAGCAGTGGATCTGCCCCGCCAAAAATGATCTCTGCACAGAGCGCGACCCCGCCCTCACAGCCCGTCACCAGCCTGCCCCTGCAGCATTCCTGCGACGGAGAGAGCCAGCCTGCACGCTGCTGAGTGTGCGCACACGCCCACTCACGCCCACCGGCTCCTCGCCCTCCTGAGGTGCAGAGAAAGCCATTCCCCCTCCCACTGACATTCACCAGCTCCAGGGAAATCCATACCCTGCACACACATTACACACCTGCTCCTACACGTGTGTGCACATGCACTAGGAACACACACCTGCTCCTACAAGCAGATTTGCACCAATATATACACACTGACACCTGACTGTATGTCCAATAGCATGCACACAGTCTCCTGCAGGGAGGCACCCGCCTACTCTGTACACCAGTAGCTCTCAACCTTCCCAGACTGCTGTGCCCCTTTCAGGAGTTGGATTTTTCTTGCGTACCCCAAGTTTCACCTCACGTGAAAACTACTTGCTTACAAACATACAAAAGTGTCACAGCATAGTCTTATTGGAAAATTGTTGAATTTCTCATTTTTACCCTATAATTATAGAATACATCAATTGGGATATAAATCTTGTACTTATTTTTCAGTGTATCAGTATATAGAGCAGTACAAACAAGTCATTGTCTGTACGAAATTTTAGGTTGTACTGACTTCACGAGTGCTTTTTATGTCACCTGTTGTACAAGTAGGCAAATACCTAGGTGAGCTGATGCACCCCTGGCAGAGCTCTGTGTACCCCCAGGGGTACATGTACCCCTAGATGAGAACCCCTCCTCTCCACAAACCTGCACCTCCACAGATGTTGTACACATGCAGAGACAGTTGCATGCATGCACACACTTCTGGGAATACACATGAACACACCTGCTGCCTTTGTACACCCAGGATGCAAACCCCACCCCCGCTTAAACACTCCCTGCCGGCATCCAGAGGAGGAAGACATGGCTTTTCCATGTAGCAGCTCCAGCAGGGGCAGCCTAGGGTTTTCCCCAACCAGATCACACACAGGGACATTGCAGCTGCCTCGCCCACGCTAGGAGTCACTGTGCTGAGTGAAGGCGCGAACCCCGCCGTCTTTCCTCGTGCAGACACTCATAAATGCTTCAGGTGCCATAAGAAATAACGTCCATCTGCAGCCTTGTGGAGCAGGGCTGAACAGAGCCAGGCAGCTGGCTGTCATCGCCTTTCCAGAGGTGCGTGCCCGGGTAGAGTCCGTTCTTGGGGATGGCTGCACAGGGAAAGAACTGGCCCAGCAGAGGGAGAAAGCTGGGTCCAGCCCTAGGGACACACACCAGGAGGCAGCGCTCACCTGTACAGTGAGGGGTGCAGAGCACACACCTCTTGAGACGAGAGGTTATCAGAGGAAACCAAGGCCCGTCCCAAAGAGGAGCACTTCCCAGACATGACAGCCCATAGCAGGAGGTGCCCTGGGAGGTGCCATGTCCCACGTGGGGACTGTGCCAGGGCAGCAGGAAGCATGCAGGCTCTGGCCTTCACCTCATTTTGAACCCAGGCCCCTTTGTACAAGCTCACAGCAGGAGTGCAGGGCTGCTCCAGCAGCAGATCTTCGAGAAAGTCTGCAGAGAACTTCGCTTGGTAGACCTGCAAATTTCCTGAACAAAAATGGACCTGAGGCCAGCAAACATGACACCCATGCCCTAGGCACACCTGCGTCCGGGTGACCTAAGGAGGGGAGTGAGACACACAGCAAGGCAGCTGCTGGATCTAGGGCACAGCTCAGCCACAGTACCAACATTGCATGCAGGCTGGACGGGCAAAGGGTGTTCATGTTCTGATATAACCTCTTCCACTCCAGCTTGTGCAGAATGGTGCGGGGGTAGGAGGGGCAGAGTCCACAGCACCATCATACGTATCCTTTGGGAAGCCAGCCACCAGAGCCTGAAGCTGCCTCGTTTCACCAGGGCTACAGCCATATCCAACCAAATGGAGGCCTTTCAACAGGGGGCTTCAAAGCCTGGTCACTAGGCCCTGGGCTGAGGCTGGGACCCCTGCCCTGAGTGCACGAAGAGCTCACAGAGCTGCCAACACATGATGAAGGAAGATGCCTGAGCCAGTAGCCTTTCACCACCCCATCTGAGCTGCACAACTGAACACCCTCCACATCCATTCTTGTCCCCCTGCACCCACTGGGTAGGAACCCACTTACTCAGCCAGACCCTCCCTCCTCAGAGAGGTCTGTCACCACAAACAAAACTCAGACCCAAGCAGTTCTGTGCGCAGCCAGCGCCTGAAAGGCAAAGGAGATTCAGTACCCAGGGTCTGGTAACACGCTCAGAGAGTGGCTCAAGCTCTGTCTTGGTGCAAGCCTCTCAGGGACGGGGGAGGAGCCCCTGGGGCACCGCTGCATAGGCAGCAGGTGACAGAGCCCAGAAGACAACTGTATGCATCAGAGTCACACTAGGCCAAACCCAGCCCTGGGGAAACTGCAGAGGGCTAACCCCTGGGAGGAGCATGGTGGCTTGCCCGTGCCCTGGAGTGCTGGCTGCAAGGATGTGCACATCTGGTGTGCATAGAGGTGGGATTGGAAAGGTCTACTGGAGAGCAGCGGGGTAGGCAGGGCACTTGGCTGAATAGGGATTGGTCCCTCCTTTTCACCCTGCTCCAGGATACAAAAGGAAACACCTCTCGGGAGACACAAGCCTGGCTCCCAGCTGCAGAGGCCAGTGACACTCTCCCTGGCCTCTGATCCGGAGATTACCTAGGGCCTGCACAGTGCATGTCCATCAGCAAGAGCCCCGCTGGGCACTACGGCCCCCTGCACCCAAGTGGAATCTCCTCGGTGTGAAGGAATCTGACCCCGCTAATGCATCACGAAACTGACTGAGTGAGCCAGAAGCTTTCCTGCCTTTGCTGCAGCTGGGCTGGCAAACTTCCCGCACATCCAGTGCTAAAGGGCCACCCTTTGGCAGCGCTGGTTCTAGGGGCCAGTCTGGCTCTCCGAATCCCCACACGGCGTGCTCATGAACATCCCTCCTGATGATCCCCGGGGCTGCGTAGAGCAAGAGCAAGCACCGCTCCCAGGGGGAGGAGAGGGTATATTGTGGCAAGATGTGATGGCTGGCCTGCACTCTCTGGGGCTTTGTGCCCTGTCTCTCTGATCCTTTCTTTCCTTATGCTAAACTGATCCCATGGTCCATTATTCTAAAGGACCCATCTGTCTAGGGTCCATCAGAGGCAGGCAGCTGCTGAGCTTCCTCTACCAGCAGATTCTCAGGGTGGGACCCCAATGCCTAGGGAGCCAAATCTGCTGGGTGGCACTGAGCACCCGCGACTGGAACTCAGCACCCAGTTCTTTGAGAATCTACCCTTCACCTGTACCGTGTATGCAGGCCTGCTCCTGCCCCTCCCGAGAGCTGGCTGGCACTGCCCTCTCATCCACCTTCACCCCCATCACACACCCCCTTGCTTCTGCCGCAGGGCTCAATGGAGCCCAGCAAGGCACATCTCAGCACCCACCCAGAAGGAGCTACACGAGCCCTAGGGCACTAGGTGTTGGCACCCTGCCGTTTGGGACTCACTCAGGCTAAAGCTGGGGTGATAGGCGGCCTGGGAAGAACAGCCCGGAGGACGTTGCCGCGGAAGCGAGCACAGCTTTGGAGACATCTCCGAGTCTCAAACGAGCACCGCATGAACAAACGCGCAGGGCCCCTCACTGGCAGCATGGGAGAGGGAACCAAGAGGGCAGCACAGCAGCTTCATCCCCCCGTCAGAACACGGCAACGCTGAGGGAGGGACCAGCTCCCGCACCCGCACAAGTGGGACCGTAGTCCCTCTGGAGAGCCAGCGACGCACCTCGGAGAGTCACTGGCACATGCCCACCCCCTGTACCCCACTCAAACAAGACCCTGCCCCAGATAGCCACCCCACCATATCCCCGCCCTCACCCAGATACACGCACCCCTGTACCCGATCCCACCATATCCCCGCCCTCACCCAGATACCCACATGCACCCCTGTACCCGATCCCACCATATCCCCGCCCTCACCCAGATACCCACATGCACCCCTGTACCCGATCCCACCATATCCCCGCCCTCACCCAGATACACGCACCCCTGTACCCCATCCCACCATATCCCCGCCCCCCCACAGATACCTGCAAACACCCCTGTACCCCACTCAAACAGATCTCTTCTCCACACGGATACACGCATGTACCCCTGTAACCCACCCCAGCTCCCACACAAATACCTGCATGCACCCCTATAGCGCACTTCCACCATATCCCAGCTCACAGATACCCCTGTGCAGCCTGTACCCCTCCCCCACCATATGCCTACCCCTTCACAGATACCTGCACGCTCCCCTATATCCCACTCCCGCATATCCATGCCCAAACACTGGTACCCCCACGCTCCCGTTTCCGAACCTCACATATCACCACCCTCCCACCCCCATATATACCTCTAACCCTCCCCAGGTACCTGCACCCACCCCTATGCCTCAACCTCCCCCCCCATTTCTCAGGGGTACATGCACACACTCCCGTCTCTCCTGCCTGCCCCCCCACCCCCATATACACACACCCTATGCCCCAGCCCCCAGGTACCTGCATAGAGCCCCATGCTTCACCTGTTACATCCCTCAGCATATGCACACTCCCCTAGAGTTGTTCCTTGTAATGTCTCCCTGGCAATGGGAAATGTTCTGCAGCATTAGGAGGCAGCCTAGGCCAGAGTGATTAGGCTGTATTCAATGTTCATGCTTCTGTAATGAAATGTGATTGTTTGGGGATCTTCTGGAAATCACCTAATTTCTGTTGTTTCCAGGGGCCCTGCAGAGCCTGTGTGCTGCAGGGGCTTCCAGGTAGTATACAGTCCTTTGTAGACACCCTTGTGTGGGTGACAGTATGACCAGATCATCAGGCGGCAGCTGATTAGTGGGGGTCCCTGGTGTAATACAGCCAGCCATGCCCAGATAGGTAGATCACACCTCTGTATTCTACCAACTTCAGAACAGCTTCCTGAGGGGGCCGCATGCTCTCTGCCCAAAGCTAAGAACTTGGTGAATGGCATGGTTATTACAAGGTGTTTGTACGGGAACAATTTCAGCGCTGTGCAATGTGTAGAAGGTTGTGTTCGCAGGATGCTGGGACTGAAAGCTCTCACCTGAGGAGGGGAAGGCGGAGAGCTGACCCACTCAGCATCTGTGGAGACAGCCTGCATTTACTGGCTGGACTGGATGCAGGCTGCAGATTTACAAAGACAAATGATTCTCCCTGAGATAAGGAAGAGTAGCTTGAGACCGTCTGAGAGAAGAAATGGCCCAAATGGTGCACCATTACGAAGGAGTGACTCTGCCAGTGGGCTCTCTGAGCTGGAGAAGCGCTGCAAGAACTAAGCAGTGGGTGAAAAATCTCTTCTTAGGCAGGAAAGGAGCTTGCTATTAAGTGTAGGCTCTGGATTGCATTTAGTGTTTTTCTCCTAACTGTAACCTTATGGTTCCACATTCTTTTACTGGAATCTTTATCTCAAGCTCTGTTCAATAAACTCCAATTTGGTTTGACTATGAACCCTATCCAAGCGCCTTGTGCTGAGGAGACTGTAGAGTTGAGGTGAAACCAGTGAACTGGGCTGCACTGTCTCCAGAGAGGCAGCGGATTGGCATGCACTGTGGGTGTTCAGAAGCTAAGGGACTGGGCCCTTGAGTGTCACAAAGCGGAGTGTTTAAATTGCTAGCCAGCAGAAGTCACGGAGCTGTACCACAATGCCTTGTGTTGGCAGCAGCTGGTGGCCGGTGAGTAAGCAGGTAGGAGTAATTCACCCCAGACAGTTCGGGTACCCCCAAAAAGGGTCACAGCAGGTTGGCGTAGGTCACTGATGTCAATGTTGCAGAGGGTTGGGCTGAGGTTTTACCCCCATTCTGGCTTGGAGGCCTTCCTGCATTTGCATGTTAGTTTTTATCTTGCAACTAATGGATTGGTATGCGGATTTAATGAGGTCACATTTTCCCAACTGTTCCATTTTGCAGCAAGTTTAAGGTTCAGTTCTAGGTGCCAGGCTGAGTCTAAAGTGGTTCTGTGATCTATGAAGCAGGCAAATCACCTGTCATTTGTTGTTTGTCGATTTGTTAACGAGGGTGTGTCGACCTTCCAACTGGGAGGAAGCTTCCCAGCCTGGCTCCACAGACTCGTGATAGCAGGGATCATGATAGCGCTGTGGGCTGGAGCTCTCAAGCTCCCTTACTCTCCTTCCAGCCCAAACTGGAACATCAAAGCATCATCTACACAGCTCTCTGTAGAGCCCTAGTGTGAGCCCCATTGGTACAAGTCTGTGGACCTGGCCTGGGAGACTCTCCCAGATGCAGTGTAGACCCATCAGGAGTGTCTGCAGGGTGGGAAGCCGGTCACAAGATTTGAGAGACTTTGATTACACAGGAAGTTGGGAGAGTCTGTGACAGGGCAGAGTTAAGGTGACTTGGGGGCCCTAGCTCTGCATTTCCAGCCCTTACCATATCTAGAGTGCTGTTAAACTTCCCCTGAACTGTGAATTTCCCGGGCTCGTGCTTCAGGGCTTGGGGATAATGACATCTCGACAATGTATTTTACCCTCAGGTGCTGAAATGTCCCCTCAGGTGTAACCCAAATAGCACAGCTCTTGTCTGGGGAATGGGAGGAAACGACAGAACAGTCTGCAGCTGCTGCTCCCCAGCCAGTTCTGACCCATCTCTGCTTTGGAACCGTAGGGTAATTAGTCACCAGAGCCCATCGCAGGGAGGGGCTGGATTGGCGGGTCACATTACACAGTTCAGTGTCATTTAACACTGCCTGGGCCAGGGATTCCTGGGGCTGAACGGCTGAAGGCGCCCTTCAGCCTAGGCATCAGGGGTCCGGGGAGCTGTAGTGATATTTTCAAGGCTAATTCTGTGTCCAGTTATATTTCCATGGCCTTGCATCAGGGGGCCAGGATGAAGCCCCTTGTAGAGGTCCCAAAAGTGTCTGTCCACATCCTCCCACATCTTCATAAATGATCTGGAGGATGATGTGGATTGAACTCTCAGCAAATTTGCGGATGATACTAAACTGGGAGGAGTGGTAGATATGCTGGAGGGGAGGGATAGGATACAGAAAGACCTAGACAAATTGGAGGATTGGGCCAAAAGAAATCTGATGAGGTTCAATAAGGATAAGTGCAAGGTCCTGCACTTAGGACGGAAGAACCCAATGCACAGCTACAGACTAGGGACCGAATGGCTAGGCAGCAGTTCTGCGGAAAAGGACCTAGGGGTGACAGTGGACGAGAAGCTGGATATGAGTCAGCAGTGTGCCCTTGTTGCCAAGAAGGCCAATGGCATTTTGGGATGTATAAGTAGGGGCATAGAGAGCAGATCGAGGGACGTGATCATTCCCCTCTATTCGACATTGGTGAGGCCTCATCTGGAGTACTGTGTCCAGTTTTGGGCCCCACACTTCAAGAAGGATGTGGATAAATTGGAGAGAGTCCAGCGAAGGGCAACAAAAATGATTAGGGGACTGGAACACATGAGTTATGAGGAGAGGCTGAGGGAGCTGGGATTGTTTAGCCTGCAGAAGAGAAGAATGAGGGGGGATTTGATAGCTGCTTTCAACTACCTGAAAGGGGGTTCCAAAGAGGATGGCTCTAGACTGTTCTTAATGGTAGCAGATGACAGAACGAGGAGTAATGGTCTCAAGTTGCAGTGGGGGAGGTTTAGATTGGATATTAGGAAAAACTTTTTCACTAAGAGGGTGGTGAAACACTGGAATGCGTTACCTAGGGAGGTGGTAGAATCTCCTTCCTTAGAGGTTTTTAAGGTCAGGCTTGACAAAGCCCTGGCTGGGATGATTTAACTGGGAATTGGTCCTGCTTTGAGCAGGGGGTTGGACTAGATGACCTTCTGGGGTCCCTTCCAACCCTGATATTCTATGATTCTATGATTCCCAGTCTGGATTGGCGTCTCTGTTCCTGATCCCACACCCCAAAAAGCTACAGACCTACAGATCCAGGCCAACCCCACACGTAGGGTGCCCAAAAGTTCCAATTTTATAGGGACAGTCCCGATTTTTGGGGCTTTGTCTTATATAGGTGCCAATTATCCCCTACCTCCTGTCCTGATTTCACCCTTGATATCTGGTCATTCTACCTACACATGCTCTCAGACACTCCCCTACCTTTGTTCTCCGGGGGACAGCCCATGCTTGGCCCATCTAGCACCTGTTAGATTGCCTGTTAGTTGCTTTCCCCTTCCCTGGGGGGTCAGTGTTACGCTCTTCATTTACAGTGGGGAAATGCAGGCCTGGAGAAGGGGGACAGAACCCTAGTGCCTTGCCTGCGTCTCTGTTGCTCTAACCACTAGATTCTCATTCCCTTTGCTAAGGAGTGCTCGGCAGCCCCTTGGCTCAGCAGCAGCACTGGCTGGGGAGTGGTTCACAGCCAGGGTGGGAGTGCCCACACTTACCTTCCGAGTGGTGGGAGAGAGTGAGCAGACTGACACAGGAGGCGCCGATGCCGGAGCCAAAGACAGTGATTCGCAGGGGGTCCCCCCCGAAGAAGGCAATATTTTCACTGATCCAGCGCAGCGCCTGGATTTGATCCAGCAGCCCATAGTTCCCCTTGGCTGCCTGGTCCCCGGTGCTCAGGAATCCTGCGGCCAAATGGAACCCACTTAGGACACAGCAAACAGCCGGTCTCCTGACCTCCCACAATCCCCTCCAGCCCCAGCCAGCTTGGGAGCCCCTCTCAAACCTCTGGCTGCGAGCACTGTGGACAAGGCCGTGCAGCAAGCCTCTGGGATCTCCTTTGACTGTGAGCCTCAGGGCTGAGGCCAGAGACCCCCACTGTGAGCCCTGGGGCCCCCATCCCCTGCCAGCCCCTGGCATCTCCCCACTGAGAACCCCCAGGAACAGGCTCTGAATCTCTTGGGGCCTCCATCCCCGCTGTGAAATGGAGGTGCAGAGGAATGAGCCTGCGTGGGCACTCGGCTGAGCCATCCGCTCACTGAGAGCCTTGGGCACCATCAATAGAGTGACTCAGGCCCTGAGCCCTGTCCAGCACAGGCTGCAAGAAGCTGTCCTGCTGGGCTGACAAACCCAGGAGTCCCCCAGCCACCTCCCCATCACCCAACAGGGCATCATCTCTCTCTGCCTGCAGACACTCTCTCATACACGAGCCAGAGTCCCTGTGGCTTTCACTGCTCTAGCAGGGGGCGGCGGCTCACTTCCCCAGAGTGGTGGGGCTCAGCCATCTGCAGGCTCCCTACAGCCCAGGGGAGCCGTCAGCTTCTGCCCTCGGTGATTTCTTCAGGCCAAACCATTGGCTTGGGGCATTAGCGAAAGAAACAACCAGGCCCCATAGTCCCTGACTCCAGCACCAGCCCAGAGAGGCACCTGTGCTCAAGGGCTCCAAGCACAGAGCAGTATGACTGCTGGTCGTGGCAGGGCTCACCGGTCCAGCCCCTAGCCTTCACCAGACCTGCAGCAGCTGGCAGAGCCGACATTCCTCCATTCTGCAGAGCACCCGGGCTGAGCATCCTGCCATCAGCCTTCGAACGCCTCCCAGAACCCAGGGCGCTCAACCAGCACTGCTTTGGGGGCGGCTGCGGGAGGGGAGTGGAAAGCCCTCAGAAAGCCCCTGTTCACAGACAAGTTGGGCTGGGGCAGAGGGAGGGTTTGGGGCTCCAGGCATCAACGAGGGGGCTCCGGATGAACCTGGCCACAGGAGAGGATTCCCAACAAGGCAGCTTCTCTGCCCACCTCAGGAATGCTCCAGCCCAGGCTCTTGGAGCTGGGGCAGGGCAGGGGGGAAGCTGTTGCAGAGCTGGGAAGAGGTGCCTGGTGCCTGATTTTGAGAAGCCCATGTGTCCCTAGCCCCAGCAGATGTCAGTGTGAGCTCTGGGAATCATGCCCCAGGAGTCTCAGGTCAGCACACTTCTCCTAAGTGACTCCGTCCCACATCTGCAACTGGCCTGCCCTTGCCAATCCTCCCTCCACAGGACAATCTGTCAAGGGAAAGGTGGAAGAATACACACACTGCAGGGACCAAGCCCACAGGCTGCCCTGGGGGAGAGGGGCTAGACATGGCCGTGTCCATCTGCAGCGGCCAGCTCTGCATGGCTCCAGCGCTGGCAGGCCCACTGGCCATTGCCAGGAGCAGAGCTGTGCTCTGCAAGCACTGACATAGTCTGGGTCTGGGCTCTTCTGTGGTACACCGGAAGGGTAAGCCATCTGCCCTTCGAGAAAGTTCCCATCGATCTGTTTCCAGAGGCAGAATGGTTGGGACATGTCTCAAGGGGCGGCTCATTAGTGCTGGCCAGGCAGCTGCTGCTCCCAGCCTCCAGGGAGGAGGAGCTGGATAAACACATGTATTAATTATTTAACCACAGATCAATATTTGCTTTCAGCTGAGCCAGGCTGTGTAAATGAAACTAAACTCCTCAGCCCAGGGAGCCTCAGCACTCCCCTAGGGCCCAGCCGCAGGCATGTACAGAGCTGGCAGAGAGGTCAGGAATGGCAGCAGGAAGCAAGAAGGGCCAGCTAGAGGCCCCAAGACCACTCCCACCTTTCTCAGGTGATGCTAGCAGGACTGAACAGTCTCGATGACATCCTCATCCCTCTGCCCCAACCCTTCTGGCCATAACCTGACCCCTTCCTTGGGCCCCTTCCCTGAGCCACGGGGAGACATGAGGGCAGGGCTAGAGAGGCCTGGGCTGAGGTTCTACCCTCACCTCTGTGAGCAGACCAGGATCTGCAGCTAGAGGAACTGCAGGGGAAGGGCAGAGCGCAGCCTCCAGCAGGGATACCAAACTGGCCTCCTCATGGAGCTTCTGACCCCACAGGGCGCAGCAGGACTTCCTTCCAGCCTGTCAGCTCCTCTCTGAGCAGGCCACTTCCCTTCCTAGGCCAGCCTGAGCAGAGTCCCCCTGGAGCTCTGCCCTCCCGCAACACCCCTGCCCTCGGGGCTCTGCCCTCTGCTCCCTTGCTCCCTGCCCTTGGGGCTCTGTCTCCCACACTCCTGCTCCCCCCACCTAACAAGAGATGAGTCCCTCAGGGCTCTGCCCCACACATCCTTGCCCCCCTTTCGCCCCCGCCTGGGAGCTGGCCCTGCTGCACCCATACCTAGCACACCCACGCGGTAGTTGAGGGTGATGACGATGACGTTGCCGTAGCTGGCCAGGATGCTGCCATCAATCATGTTCCCTGTGCCCTCCATGTAGGAGCCACCATGGATATAAACCATCACGGGCTTGGCCCCACTGTCGCGAATGTCTGAAAGAAGAGGAGGTTAAACACAGGACTCTGCCAGGAGGGGCGGACCCAGGGGAGGGGAACAAAACCAGCTGCCAGGACCTGCGGAGGGGTTGCGCTGCAGCCATGCCCACGCCAGCTAAGGCCTGGGCATCTCACCCAGAACAAACGGAGCCCAGCCCACCACAGGTCATGCAGTCACCTGCCCCCTGGGATTCCCAGAGACCTTACAGGCCCAACCCCCTCGGTGTCAGATCCTGGCACCACTTCTCTCACCAGGCCCACGGAGCCAGCTGCCCCAGGTGGGTCAGGGCTCTGCAGGCCACAGGCCCACTGAAAGGGATTCCTGGCCTGCCAGCCCAGGTGGTGCATTTCCCTGGAGATGGGATATTGCTGTACGTCACTCAGCACTGGGCCCATCCTGGGGCTCCTTCCCCAGCAGCCTGGCAGGGAGCGTCCTGCATGCACAGGGGCTGCAGGAGCCTGCAAACACCCCAGCTGCAGCAGGTTGGTGGCTAGCTGAGTCCTGGAAGCTGACATTGCTTTGGGAAGGAGGGGGGATGTGCAGGACCTGGGGCAGGTGGAGAGAGATCACAGCTCGCAGTTCTGACCTTGCCATGGAAGGCAGGAACCCCTCTGTCTCTTACCACGTCCTCCTAGCTCTACTCCCAGTGCCCAGACACACCATGGTAATGAGGGGCAGATAGACTGACCAGAGGGGCACAGGGAATGGGGGAGATGGAGGAGCAGGGAATGAGGGGAATACAGGAGAGTGGGGGCTGGACTAGGTCCTGTGGAATGGAATGCCAATGGAGGGGGTGCTGGAGAGTGAGGGGTCATGGGGGGAGGAGTGCTACATGATATGGGGATATGGGGGATGGGAGGCAACAGGTGCCCTCTCTTCTGTCTGTGAACATCTCAACGGAAGGTCCTGCTGCACCCCAGCCCTACCCCTGGCATGCCTGCCAGAGGAGTGGGCACTGGAGTCCCTCCGTCTCTGGCTACAGACCTCACGCTCCTTATGCTTGGCCTCAGCATCTCTCTCGCTCTCCTCAGCAGGCGCTGGGGGTCCAGCACAGGTAGGTCAGCCCTTTGCTGACTCCTGCCCTGTTTTCTGTCTCCCGAGGCAATGCCTGAAAGGGCCAGTGCCGGCCACTGGCAATACTTTTGCACTGGCTGAGCAGAGGCACACAGCCATGTTACAGGTGCTCCTCTGCCGCCTGGCCTAGCCCTCTGACCACAGCATCCCCTGAGGCTGGGACCCACTTCTCTATAACTGCTCATTCGCCTAGCTCCCCTTGCTCTCCCTGCTGAGTGCCAGCAGCCGAGAGCCCCTGCAGACACACAGTGATCCCAGGCCAGGCAGGCTCAATTCTGAGCAAGACAAACCTTCCAGCACCCTCAGCAGGACAGGGGCCCACAGGGTAGTGAGACACGGGCAGCGGCACTGGTTGGCCATGGACCCCACTGGGCTACCATGCATGCATTGGGCCTGGGGCCTTGGTCTCTCCTTTGGATGGCTGCCCTGGTGAAAGAGATGACTTTTCATACCCCAGGCTGGCAGCACACAAACAGGGCAGCATCACCCCAGGCCAGACGGTTGACGGGGCTCAGACGGGTCTGCTAACCTCAGCTATGAGTTCTCTGTGGAACCAAGCTGACTGCTGCCCCAGACACCAACAAGCGAGACCTTCCCAGCACTCCTGACAGATACAGGGGCATCTGGTCCTTCCTCACCCCCATCTTCCCAGGGGAACCTGGGGAAGTCATGGCCCTTCTCCCTAGAAGGGGCCTACAGGTCAGTGTGCCTGTGAGAAGAGCATCTCCTGAGGCTACAAGCAGAGTCCACCTATTAGCCCTCTACATGTGGCCATAAGTGTCCCCTCTCTGCAGGCCCAGCGACTCCCAAATGCCTCAAACTCTCTGGTTGGCTGGTGCTGAATCCCCTTTGAGCAGGCAGAGGCTGGGCAGGGCTTTCCCCAGAGGGAAGTTCTCAGGCTTTCAGCCTTGACTTGGGAATGCATTTGGTATCTAGCTTAGTCTCTTGCCAAGGAATTTACCGTCCCCCTTCACCACACTCCTCGCTGAACCCATCCCCACACACCATGCTGGGCAGGATGAGAACATCCACTCCATTGTACAACTGGAGGCTGGGGCCAGGAGCGGCCCACAGTCACGCAGAGAGCCTGCAGCACAACCAGCCTTGAAGCCAGGACTCCTGAGTCCCAAGGTGGCTCCTTAACCACTAGACAAAACAGCCCTCCTCTGATGCTGTGATTTGCTTTTGTCAGACACACAAACCTCTCAAGCCCTGACCAAAGGCTGGGGAGACAGCAGCATACAGGAAATGGCCACTGAGGCTCCCAGCCCGAGCTCCAGTTGTTGGAATGGCCTTTTGGTGGCTGCAGCTGGAGTCAGAACGCTGAGGGAAAAGCCCAGAACTACCACCAAAGCAGCGTGTCCACAGCCTGTCAGGTTCATTGGGGGTGGTTTAATTATACCGAGGGACGAGCACTCTTCCAGTGGTATAGAGGGGCTACACAGGAGACCTTACAGCGGTGCAGCTGTAAGGTCCGTAGTATAGACGTAGCCTAAGGGGATTGTCTGTGACTCCATGGTAAGACTGTTATAGTGATCCAGGGGTTCACATTTGTTACTGGCTTGGTGAAATCTAATTATAGAACATACTGCCAGTTTGGGGTGTCTGTCCTGTTTTTGACAGTCTGCCCTGAGGTAAGCACTTGTGGCCATGAGCCACTTCAGACAGCTTGACAAGCATGACTTCCAGAAAAGCACCCTGTCTGGATCTGAAGACATCAAGAGATGGAGAATCCCCATTCCCTCTGGGAGTTTGTTTCAGTGGTTAATCACCCTTGCTGTTACAAATCTCCAGGGCCAGATTAACTCTCCTGTGGGTCTGGGGCTATTAGATTTTATGGGGCCCCTGTATACAAGTCTGTTTCCTGGGAGGGAGTTTGGTGCAGGATGGGGCTGGGGCAGAGGACTGGGATGCAGGAGAGGGTGCGAGGTGCAGGCTCCGGCTGGGAGGTGCTTACCATGGGCGGCTCCTGGCCGGCAGCGCAGCAGGGCTCAGGCAGGCTGCCTGCCCTAGCCCCATGTTGCTCCTGGCAGCGGCTGGCTCCTAGCACATCTCTGCAGCTCCTGGGCGGAGGGGGA
This sequence comes from Lepidochelys kempii, assembly GCF_965140285.1. Classification (NCBI taxonomy): domain Eukaryota; kingdom Metazoa; phylum Chordata; order Testudines; family Cheloniidae; genus Lepidochelys; species Lepidochelys kempii. The sequence goes on along the minus strand of NC_136388.1, from coordinate 102,755,033 downwards.
CAGCATGTCTCTGTGTGCTGCCCGCGCCTGCAAGCACCGCCCCCAGCCAATGGGAGCTGTGAGGACAGTGCTGGGGGCGAGGGCAGTGTGCAGAGCCACCTCCCCCCTTGCCAGGGGCCATAGAAACATGCAAGCAGCCAGCCGCTTCTGGGAGTGGCATGGGGCCACAGCATGCAGGCAGCCTGCCTGAGCATCTCGCTGCTCTGCGGGACTTTTAGCAGCCCAGAGTTGGAGATCGCTGCCTGTGATTTATTTTTGCAGGGCCCCCCCTTGAACCCAGGCCCTGGGCTGCAGCCCCTAAATCCCTGCCTTAATCCAGCCCTGCAAATCTCTGCTTAATTTCTAATTTGAATTTATCTAGCTTCAGTTTCCAGGCACTGGGAAGGATTAGATTCTTTGTCAGTAAATGTTGATAAGTGTCGATTTCACCATGCACACACAAACTAGTGGAAAGATATTTCCATTGATAATTAACAACATTTACTGATAGGCAAAGTAAGAAAAATGCTGCTTCAGAAATTACTAATTTGATTGAAAAGTATTTACTTAGCATAATTGACATGTGATGTTGACAATATGTGTTTTAACAATTATAAAGCTTTAACTTTTGAAATCTCAATGTTTACTGTCATTTAATTATTGTCTGACACCCCCATAATTTTCTATGACTATGAACATTTAAAATGATAAAAAATCTTTAAAAATACTTAAAACCCAGAATTTTGTGCACTCTGAAAATTTTAAAATCAATACAAATCTAACAAATGCTTAGAAATAAACATTGCTATTCTCCATTAGAAATTATCAAAAACTTTAATTAGGCTTGGCAGAATTCAATTTTACAAACCCTTTAGAACGCACTATTTCTCCCTGGGAAGGAATTTATATGCTGTGATCAAATCACCTCTCAGTCCTCCTTTTGATGGGCTAAAAAGATGGAGCTCTTAAGTTCTCTCACTGTCAGGCATTTTCTGCAGCCCTCAAATAATTTTTGTGCCTCTTTTCTACACCCTCTCCAATTCTGGACTACTGCAGGGTCAGAACAGCCCCTGGTGTGTAACTTAGAGCAACCCTGGGGCTGCTCTAAGTTACTGCAGCTTGCTCAGTTGCTACCTGTCACTTGTGGCACAAGCAACTATGGCCACAGCAGCATAGGCTACACCTCCCAGCCCAGCCCAGTCCTTAGGCTGAAGCTCGCCAAATGCATCGGGGGCACCAAGGGGATTCTCACTTGGCTTTTACAAGTAGCTTACAGTCCCTGGTCACTGTCAGAGCAGCGTACCTGTTGGTGCTGAAGGCAGAACCCTCTCCTGCTGTGTCACCAGGTGGCAGCAAGCCCCGCGACTGCACCTGGGGTGGAGAATTCTTTGAGGCAACTACAGGGAGGAGTTGCTACACAGAGCATCTGGACATTGTCCTGTGGGTGGGCCGCACAAGGTGGAAAGGCTACACGTTCTGGACCCTTTCTTATTTAAATCCCTCAGACTGGGTCCCTCTTCAGACCTTTCGCATCTCAGCCCTGGCGGAGCTAATGCCTCTGGCAGCAGCATTCTCAGCACAGCGGTTTTTCAGTCCTGCACATGGGACTGTCATCACCAAGCCACTTACCCCCTGGTGCCTTAGTGTAGCTAAGCCAGTGCAGCATGGGAGACGTTGTGACACAAAAGGGGAAGCTGCTTTCTGCCCCCCCCGCCATCTAAGCACCCATGTGTACATACATAGACACCCCCATTCCCAAATGCCACAGCTGCAGTGAGGAGGCTGAGGGCCACACAGTGCCAGAGAATGTGCAATCCTCAACATTGCGTCCGCCAAGGATATTGCCAATGAGGTGAATTTATCACAGTGATGTGCACTGAAGACAAACACCAATTTAGGTCACAGTACAAGGGGTTCTGGGATGGGGCAGGGATCACAGAGGCAAAAGGCTGCAGATGGAAAGACAGGCTGGTTTTGCCAGGTTAAATTCCATCTGCCAGAAGGGTGCCCAGAATGCCATAGGACTCTCACAATTCACCAGTTTCCACTGACATCAATTTACAGCTGTGTCCTCTGTAAACTTCCCCACCTGCCAACATGATAGGCCAGTTGCCTTTTATACTGAGTACCAGCCAACTTTGCAGCTTCCTTAGGCCTGATCTACATTCCAAGTTGCTCCGGATTAAAATCACATCTTCAGTTAAAGTGATACAAGACCATACCTGGATGCTGGGAATTCAGTTTAAACCTGGCTTGTATCAATAGGGAATCGAGTGAAGTTAAATGGATACAAGCCAGGTTTAAACTGAATTCAGAGCATCCAGACAGGGTGTTGGACCAGTGTGACTCAGTCAGCTTAAAAGCCCATCTTCAGTTATGCTGCTGCAACTGTGTTGGGCAAGGCGTTGGCCTCTGGGCACAGCAAGGTCCTTGCTGATCTGCAAATTTTGGGGCCTATTGTTTACTCCCACTTGCTCCACCCTCGTTTTTGTTTTCACTGCCAGCAATCTGGGCTCTTTGTGATTCAGGGGGAGACACCTCCTTGCACTAGCTCCTCCAGGCAGGAAAGGACCACAACCCCCCCTTTCTGCACCTTCCAGGGACTGAGGCGCCCCAGGGGGAACCCTACTCCATGGTTACTGGCAACTGCACATGGAACCAAGAGCATTACAGAGACTCGAAGGCAGCAGCGGCAGAGGCCATGCCTAAGCCATCCATGTACCAGGCTCTGCTGCCTCAGCTAGCCACATGCCCCCCTTCCGGAGGGCACTGCCCAGTGCAGGAGGTAGGACTGTCCATGTAGCAGCCTGCTGGGAGTCACACCTGCCCTCTAGGGTGTGGAAAAACAGCTCCTGTCTCTGACAGGAGAGATGCAGAGTGGGAAAGGACTGGAAGGGTGCTCCCCTAATGCAGACCTCCCCACTATAGCCAGACAGCTATATGGAATTGAGTATTTCCCAGCGCCCTGGGGCTTGAGCCCAACTTGAGGCACCAGGGCTCCCGGGGGTTTGAAAATATTTAATGGAGCTCTGCTCCAGCTGATTTTAAGCCCTGAATCCACAAGACCAAAAGCAGCGTAGAGGCTCAGAGCTGAGAGGGCAAAGATGGAAAATCCCAGCACCACATTTCTTTCTCTAAATCTCACAACTTTTGGGGGGCTGGCTTGTGACTCCTGACCATCTGGGGTTGGCCATCTCCTCCTGGTCTCACACACCAGACCTCCAGAGTGGCGTGTGGCTTGACCCCATGAATGCGTGAGTGTTCATCAGGGACCCTGGTGGACCCAGGGAGCAGCCATGGGCCCTGAGAGGGTGAGAGAACCTGGCTATGCCCTGATGTGACTGCTGGGAGCAGGCTCCCCCTTTCCTTCCTAGGCTTGTCTGAGGCTCTGGCCAGGAGCTGAGCAAGGCCAGCCCTGACAATGCTGTCTCACTACCAGGGGGGTATCAGGACACACAGAGAGGGGCAAATGACTGGCCTTTCGTACCAGCCAAGGGAGGCTCCAGCAGGCAGGGCCACATCCTCCTCCATGTGTCTCTGGTCTCTAGTACACCTAGATACAAACTCCAGAGCCCACATCCGCCCCACTCTCCACCACCATCCCCCTGGTGTCTTGGGATCACCCTTCCCACCCAGTTGCTGCCAGCCCGGTCGTTTCCCTGTCCAGCTCTATGCCTTGGTGATCTCCCATCTAGCCTGCTGTGCTGCTCTCCAGCCCCACTCTGACCTTGCAACCCTTGAGCCTGCCCAGACACTGCTCCCACCACAGCAAACTCCAGCTGCTCCTTCTCTGAGGCGCTGAACAGCTCTGGCCACGCAGCTGTTGCCTCCTGCTGCTGCCAGATGAACAGAGAAAGGGCCTCTTAGGCTGAGCAGCTGGAAACCACTGCCTTAGCACCCCCCCAGGAACAGCCCTGCACTCCTTGCCTGGGGGACAGTGTTGGCTGGGAATCGACCCCTGCGGGGCAGGCTGGGAGCCCCGTGGCCACCACATTGAACATGAATGTACCACAGGGAACCCTGCACTGGCAGAGATCGAACTGGTCTTCTCTGCCTCTAGATTCTGAGCCTCGCTGATTCCTTAGTCCAGGCCTGCTCCATCTGAGACATCAGCACCCCATGTTCCAGGGACTTGATACCAGGGTGCTGGCACGATACAAAGCATCTGGTGCGCACCCGACCCCCTGGCCAATCATCACATGCACTGCCCCAGCAGCAGAAAGCATGCCTGGCCCTGGGTGGCTGCTGCCCATGGCTCCACCTCCAGCCGTGGGCTTAACTTGGGGAATTCTTGCCTATTCCTTTGTGGTGGATCTAATGTTTAGCCACCCAAATGCCAAGGTCATTAACTCACAGTTAATCAGGCTGCCATCGCAATGACCACCACCTGCCACAGGGCAGCACCACTTCTCCCAGTGCCCCCTGCTGACTCAAATCAGCTGCACCCTCCCATACTGTCCAGGCCCCAGTTCTGCAATGGACATGGCAGGCAAAATCAGATACTCCTCTCCACTCTGCTGAGAAAAGCCACCTGCCAAGGCTGATCTGTCCCTGGCCACACAGAGCCCAGCTCCCCAAGAGGGGTGGCCAAGCCACTGAAGTAATGCTTGCCTTCCCTCCCGTTCCCACAGCCAGGCCCTCGTGAGACCAGTTGCCAAATTCACCAGCTCATTGTGACAGCGTGCAGACAGTGCCCCAGTTCGCTCCTGCCAGACAGCCCCATCCAGCGCTGGCATGTTCACTCTCTCACCCACATGCTCTGCCATACCCTCAACAAGCAGCACAGCATGCCTGTCCTCACCCACGCCTGGACAGTATGAGAGCTGCTGTCCTCCTCGAATCCACTCACATGGGGCTTGAGCCCAGAGCTGGCAAGTTACTGACTCACGAGCAGAGTGCTGTGAAATGCATGGTTGCCCTTAACAGCAACTGTGCAGCAAGCACAACCAGGTATTTAAAGCAGAAGATCATACACCCAAATGGGGGACTTCTGTCCCCCTCAAATCTAACCCGCTGAGCTAGCCTGGGTGACGTTAACCGGACACTACGGCACAGCCTGCAACAGAACGCTCAGGGCTACTCTCTGCAGGTCCAGTTGCCCTTCACTGGACAGGTGACGGGCACCCCTGCTCCTAAATGAAGATGCTAACCCTGGAGAGAAAGCAGAGGCCAGTAAAGTGACAGTGCTCTCTTCTGCAGGTCTCCAGAGCTCCTGACAGCTCTGTGCTCAGCATCTTGCCTTCATCCATATTTCCAGTTTCCTCTGCACCTGCAGTGGGGAGTGGCAGTGGCAGAGCGCACGCGAGTGGACACATGAGAGAGAGAGAGCGAGAGAGAGAGTGAGCCGGACTAGACTCTAGATAGCAAATCCGGACATGGGTTAAAGCAGGCCTGGACTGCGTTCTGCCATATGCATGCTCCCTGCAAGCCAGTGGGGCCCCAGAGGGAATTGCACGGGACACAAGGGGATGAGGTCAGGTGTTGCCTGCTCTGACACTGTGCACGGTGGGGAGAAGGGAGGTTGGGATGGCAGCATGGGGGTGGAGCCAGAAAGGAAAGTCTCTTCATTGACACAGTAAGTCTGAGGTTCAGCGAGAACAGAGGCTGGAGGTGAAATGTGACTGGGTGTGGGGTGAAATCGACCCAGGCACCCTTTGGCTCCTCTCTTGTTCACATGTCGCCATGCTTCCTTAGAGCCTTTTGCTCACACAGAGGCAGACTGGGCAGCCAGCAAACTCCTTCTAAAGCAAAACCCCCTGAGCTTCCCTCAAAGGAAAGGTATGAGCGCCCCTGCACAGCCGGTCACCCCACCTGGCCACCCCGTGCAACTGCTCAGCCCAAGGAAACAAAGACACAGACAGACAGGGCTCCCTGAAAATGGCAGAGAATGGAAAGCAAACGGATTTGCTTTGCGTGTCATGCAGCAGCAGCAGCCTCGAGCACAGAAATACCTTCATCTTCATCCCCGTCATTATCCGCTAAGTCCTCGCCCTGTTTCTTAGCGCTGGCTCCTAGGGACCAAACACGAGGAGACAGAACAAAAAAGAAAAACAAAAAACAAAAACAAAAGAGAATTCAAAAATAGCATGATAGCAGAGAAGGAGGCCAGGCCCACAGCACCACCTGGCTACTCACACCGCATCTCTCCATGGGCTCGGCCAGTGCGGCTGGCCAAGCACAGCCACAGTTCAGAGCAGACAGGGACTGCCTCTCCAGGCTGCCGGCCCCCGCCCACTGAAGTCTGCCCTGGGAACATGTGCTCCTTGGTCTGGGGCCCAGGAGAGGGAGAGAACAGGCCTCTTTAAGCAGGACAGCAGATGAGCTTGTGTGCCCTCCTGCCTTCCCCGCTACATCCTCAGCCTCCCCGTGGCCCACACTTTGCAACTGATTCTTGGACTGATTTGGGGTAAGCTCTGTGCCCTGCCCATCGGCAGAAAGCCAGTAACACTAACTCATCATCTTGGTTCCACTAAACCGGTGCCAGTTAGTTTGTAGCCCAGGCCTGACTCTCAAACACCTCTGCCTCCCTTTTCTCTCCCCATCAACCCCTCACCATCCCAGGGGTGTGCATGCTGCTCGGTGGAAGGGGCTGCTCTCCTGCTGGCACTGGGTGGCACCCCCTTATTTTCACTGTACTGCAGGCAGGGTTTGAAGCTGAAGCTCTGTCCTTTCACATCAAACCAATTACAGGCACAGTCAGCCACAAACGCCCAAAGCTGCCAAGAAGTCTGTATGCCATCAAACCCCAGAGACATTGAGACCCCAAGACAGTGTGTGCCCTGAGCTTTGCTTCCCTGGACTGTAATAATGCGAACAGGCATAGATCTGAAACTTGCAAGGGCTGAAAAACTGGCTGAAGGATGTAAACAGAGGGCAGCGGATGGCATGGGGGAAACAGCTGCCAGGAGGACTCCAGTTAGACTGGCCTGATTTAGCATGTTAGCGATCACAGACACAGTGGTGAGCAATATGTGGGTGACATTCCCAGGTGACACTAAATTGAGAGAAAGCCAGAACCTCTGGGAGACCAGAAGCATGATCTAAAGGGGTCAGAGAGGCTGGAAAACCCGAGCAGGAAATAACAGAATGGGATTCCGCTGAGAGAAATGCGGTTAGTGGGTCTGGGAGAAAATAACCTAAAAACTTCCCCAGTGGGAAGGGCAAACTGTAGATACAGCAGAAAGGAATGACAGGAGTAGGGAATTAGAGTGTTATGGAAACAAAGGGCAGGGCAGTTCTGTGCTGCAAATGGAAAGCATGGCCCAGCCCATGAAGTGGGAGCCCCTCTCTATCCCTCTCTGGAGAGACACCCCCCAGGATCCTGTGCTCACCTTCCAAGCCCAGAGGCCTTCATTCCACAAGCTGGGAAGGAACGGCCCTTCTGTGCATAGTTTTGGTGAGGTCACATAATCTACTAGATGCCCCAAAAGCCACAATTTCATAATTGAGGAAGAAGGACATAGTGGTTAAAAACCTATCCTGGCTCAGAGGGGAAGTGATGGCAGCTATAAATATATATATAACAAATGGAAGAAAGTGGAAGTCAATAGTAATGAATATAAATCAAAAGCTAGGAACTGTAGAAAACTCATAAGGGAAGCCAAGGGACACAGTGAGAAATCTATGGGCAATAGAATTAAGGACAATAAGAAGGAATCTAAGTATATTAGGAACAAAAAGAATCCTGACAATGGCATTGGTCTACTACTAGATGGAAATGATATAATTACCAATAATAATGCAGAACAGGCAGAAGTATTCAATAAATAATTCAAGAATAATTAAATTAATAGAGGTAAATGGTAAAGGGGATGTAATGCAACATGGGTTTACCAAAAATAAATCACACCAGACTAACCTGATTTCCTCCTCTGAAAAAAATCACTGATTTTTTAGATAAGGGAAGGGCAGGAAATCTAATATACTTGGACTCCCGTAAAGCATTTAACATGGTACCACATGGGAAATAATTAGTGCAGTTAAGGAAGATGGGATCAGTACAAGCATTGTAAGTTGAATAAGGAATTGGCTAAAGGTGAGAAGGCAATGGGTTGTGCTGAAAACTGAATTATCAGCCTGGAGGGACAGTATTAGTGGGAGTCCCTCCAGGATACATCTTGGCACCAATATTATTCAATGTTTTTATTAACGACCTTGGCAAAAAAAGTGGGACTCCGCTGATGAAATTTGCTGATGATAGAAAATTGGGAGGCACCATCAATACAGAGGAAGATCGGAATAATATACAGGAAAAGCTGGATGACCTTGAAGACTGGAATGACAGAAATGGGATGAAATTAAATAGTACAAAATCCAAGGTCACACACTTAGGGTCTAATAGGAATTTATGCTACAAACTGGGGGCTCATCCATTGGAAGTAACAGAGGAGGAGAGGGACCCTTGTGTGTGGACTGATTACAGATGACTATGAGCCATCAATGAGCTGCATTCAAGAGTTTCAAAGAGCTGGCTGAGGAGCTTGCTGGCCTGTTAATGATTTTGAATAAATCTTGGAACACAGGGAAAGTCCCAGAAGACTCACAGAAAGCTAACATTGTGCCAATAATTAAAAAGGGTAAACAGGATGATCCGGGTAGTTACAGGTCTGTCAGCCTGACATCAATCCTGGGCAAGATAATGGAGTGACTGATGCAGGACTTGATTAAAGAAGAATTAAAGGAGAGTAATATAATCAATGCCAATCAACATGGGTTTCTAGAAAATAGAGCCTGTCAAACTAACTTGGTATCTTTTTTGATGAGATTACAAGTTTGACTGATAAAGGTAAGTGTTAATGTAATATGCGTAGACTTCTGTAAGGCATTTGACTTGGTATCACATGACATGGTGATTAAAATATTAAATCAATATAAAATTAAAATGGCACACATGCAACTGATTAAAAGCTGGTTAACTAATAGGTGTCAATGTAATTATAAAAGATGGTTACTTACCTTTATTGTAACTGTTGTTGTTCTAGATGTGGATGCAGACACGTATTTCATTCAGGAGAGGGCACACCCAACACACCAAAGTTGGAGATTTTGCCTAGCAACACTTATGCCCCATCCCACATATATACCCAGGGGAGAGGCTAAGGCCAGCACTCTGTTCCTTCACACCAAAACCCCAGGTTGGAGTCTTCAATGCAGAGGGGTGGAGGGTGGGTCGCAGAATACATGTCTGCACCCACATCTCAAAGGACAACAGTTACAATATAAGTAGGTAACCGTCTTTTCAAGTTTGTACAGGAAAACACACATAAACTGGTGAATATCCTCCAGCCATCGCAGGGATCTGCCCCAGGTCTGGTTCCAGTCACTATCTTCACAAATGATTTGAATAATGGCACACAGAGTACACTTAAATAAGACTCTGATTCCACAAGCAGTTCCAGCAGGTGATGGGCTCAGAGTCTATTTAAACTGTGAAAGCCGAACTGTCTTCTCAAAGTTTGCATCCCTTCTCAGTGCCGTGATGATAGCATAATGTTTAGTGAAGGTATGCAAGGAGTACCATATTCCAGCCCTGCAGATATCCACCACGGAGACATCCCTAAGGAATGCATCCGGTGTCGCTTGAGCTCTTGTCGAATGAGCCCGCAATGACTGCAGAGGTATCAACCAAGCCAGTGTAGAAGGTGTGGTAATGCAGGCAGTTATCCACCTGGAAATGGTCTGAGTAGCAACTGGTTGTCCCTCCAACCACTCAGCGAAGGACAGAGCCAAGGTGACGAACAAAACGGCTCAGTTCTTTCTAACTAAGATGCTAAGCACCAGCTCACATCTGAGCTATATAGCTGCTACTCCTCTGAGCTCGAATGTGCTTTGGGAAAAAATATAGGTAAGTAAATAACCTGACTGGGCAAAAATGTTGGGTGTGGCCTTAAAGCCTCCTTGAAGGCTTGAGTGTACAGAGAATCTGCCATTAAGGGTTGCAGTTCGCTAACTCTTCTTGGGGGTGGAATGGCGCCTTTTGAGAGAGGAGAGCCCATGAATATGTTGAATGGCAGACCCATCAGTGCCCCACGACCATATTAAGGTCCCACAATGGTGCTCTTACCTTCACTGGTGGAAAATGACAGATAATCCCTTTGAAAAACCTCACCATTATACGTTTTGAGAATACCAAGTTTCCATGAATGGGAAGGTGGAAAGCTGAGATCGCCACCAAGTAAACCCTCCGGGAGCTCAGAGTGAGACCTGAAGATTTCAAATGCAACAAATAAACCAAAATGTCCTGAATCCCTGCTAAATGCAGTACTTCGCATTTGTCTTTATTGAATTTCATCCTATTTATTTCAAACCACTTCTCCAGTTTGTCAAGCTCATTTTGAATTCTAATCCTGTCCTTCCATGCGCTTGCAACCCCCAGCCCCAGCTTGGTATTAGCTGCAAACTTTGTAAGTGTACTCTGTGCCATTATCCAAGTCATTTATGAACAGAACTGGACCCAGGACAGGTCCTTGGCTGAAGGATATCCACCAATTTATGGGTGTTTTCCTATACAAACTTAGCCTGAACCTCTAAGGCCAATGCCATGCGCCTGAGCAGGTCCTGATATGAACTGAAGTCTTCTGGTTCCAGAGAGGATGACTAGGGTATTGCTGCATTATCTGGTGACGAAGAGGAAGACGTAGCTGGGAACAACAGAATCCCTTGAGGAATGACAGCTGACTGTCGTAAAGGTTCAGGATGCTTCTTCGCAGAGGGAGCCCGCTAGTGGTTCCGGCAGGGAGTGCACTGAAGACATAGGTGATCTCCCCTACGGTGAGCAGGTGACCATGATTTTGCTGAATGAGGGAATACCCTGGGATTCCATGGAGGTCACTGTGGATGAGGATAGTGCATCAGCACCCAGAAAGAACTAGGCCAGTGTCCCATGTCTCTATTGCAGGAATGGTACCAATCCTGTCATTGACTATGATTTTCGCTGTGTCTTGACAATCTTCAAAAGCAAAATGGGGAAGGGGAGGGAGATGCCTCTAAGCTCATATTTGAGGATCCCTCCAAATAGTTGATGGACATCATTGATAAAAACGTCCAGCATTATCCTTGGCCCAGCCCAATGGTGCCATCGGCACTGAGTGAACAGTCAATATTATCTTGGATACTGGTACCAGCCTCGATCTCATACTCGGTACCAATGCTTCTTTTGGGAACCTAAATGAAGCTGGTCCCAGGCCAGCGATGCAGGCTGCGTCGCAGTGAGCATCAGTAGTGAAGAGTCTCTGCGTGTGCCCAAAGTGCCAAGCAGGAAGTCGACAGCTCCCCTAACCGAGGGTAAACCACAGTGCACATGATGGTGTTGGCAACAACAATAAGTTTGCTACCAAACCAGGTGGAGCCCAGGATGCCAAGTGTAGTCGGATGCCCAGGATGCCAGTGTAGTCAGCTGGTCCTGAATGAGTGGTGAGTCAGGGATAGACAGGCACAGCAAATCTGCTGTTGGGGTGTAGACTGACAGTGCCACCGTCTCTGCCAAGGGTACTGGACTTAATGGGAACCCAATGAGTCAATGGTATAGGTTTTCCCTGCTCATTACCGGAAAGCACGTAACCTGAGCACTGGGGAACTCTGGTGCTGGTCCGTATTTTTCTTAAACAGGGAAGACGAGTCTCCTCTACCTCTGGAATGGCCCTGGTCTATTTTATGTGTTCTTTTTCTCAGGGGGCCCAATGAAGGGAAGCAGTCTCTTCGGGGCGAGTAATCCCAGCTTGGTTGAGAAGTCCCATATTGTACTAGCTCCAGTGCTCTTTGAGGTGCCGGACTCTCGACAGCAGTCCTCAGGGCTGAGAAAGGCCTCATGGCCAGATTGAGAAGGTGCTGCTTCAATCGTAAGTCTCTAACCATTCAAGTCCTCTTTTTAAAGGACTGAAAAATAGAACACCTTTCCTTAACGTGTCCTTCTCCATGACATCCAGTGTGGGGATAGCCACCCCAGATGAAGGGCAATGTTTAAACCCCAGGGAGGAGGAGAAACTAGTCAATTACTACTATCACTATCTAACTGCGGCTACTAACTATAACTATACTATCACTATATACAAGAAAATCACAAAAAGCTGTGAAGACAAGTGTAGGGAAAGATCACACTAAGCACTCCAGCACGGGCAGTGAGATGGAACTGAGGGAGGTCAGGGAAGCACTGCCCTTATATAGCCAAGGGAGGGGCATGAGCATACCACATGGGTGCTGCTGGGCAAAATCCTCTGACTTTGGTGCACTGGGCGTACGCACAGCTGAATGGAATACAAGTTCGCAACCACTCAAAGAAGAAACAGGGAATCATCATCAAGCAGGTGCACTTTCAGTGGATCCTGCAGGTATCAGTTCTTGGCCCTTCACTAATTAACATTTTTATCAATGACCTGAAAGAGAACGTAAAGTCATCACTGAAAGTTTGCAGATGACACAAGAACTGGGGAAATGATAAATAATGAAGAGGATAGGTCACTGATAAAAAGCGATCTGGATTGCTTGGTATACTAGATGCAAGCAAACAATATTCATTTTAATATGGCTAAATGTAAACCTATACATCTCAGAATGTAGACCATAATTACTGGATGGAGGACTCTATCCTGGGAAGCAGTGATTCCGAAAAAGATTTGGGAGTCATGGTTGATAATCAACCATGATAATGAGCTCCTAGTGAGCCACTGTGGCCAAAAGGGCTAATGGGAACTTCGCATGCATAAACAGGGAAATCTCAAGTCGGGGAGAGGTTGTTTTACTTCTGTATTTGGCACTGGTGTGACTGCTACTGGAATATTGTGTCCAGTTCTGGTACCCACAATCCAAGAAGGATGTTGATAAATTAGAGTGGGATCACAGAAGAGCCCTGAGAATGACTGAAGGATTAAAACATCCCTTATAGCAATAGATTCAATGAGCTCAGTCTATTTAGCTTAACAAAGAGAAGGTCAAGGGGTGACTTGATTACAGTCTACAAATACCTACATGGGGAAAAATATTTGATGATGGGCTTGTCTAACACACAACCCAATGGCTGGAAATTGAAGCTAGACAAATTCATGTTAGAAATAAGGTGTAAATTTCCATCAATGAGACTAATTAACCACTGGAACAATTTAGTGGTCGTGGTGGATTCTCCATCACTGGGAATTTTAAAATCAAGATTGGATGTTTTCTTTAAGATATCTTGTAAGAATTACTATTTTGGGGCAGTTCTCTGGCCTGTATTATTCAGGAGGTCAGACTAGATGATTACAATGGTTCCTTCTGGTCTTGGAATCTATCAATCTATGAATACTTTGTCATTTCTGAGTGCCCCATCACCAGAAGCTGGAGACAAATTCAGGTTCTACTCTGAATTCCCGGAGAAACAATGAAGGACCTAGAGAGAGCAGCGTAACCACTGGTTACAGGAATCAGTTACGTAGGACTTGGCTGAATGAAGAGTAAGGGTGGTTACAACAAGGAGCTACAAGTGTGAAGGGTACAGGGACTGGGCAGGGCCCTATGCGATTACTACTAAGAGCAACAAGATTAAGTTCAGCCAAAATTTGGGCTGAGTATCAGGAAACATCCTGCAGTAGTGAAGCATTTGATTGTGGAAACAGCTTCACAGGGGTGTGGTGGCCAGAACCTGACTGAATGGAGCAATCCTGCCCTGCCTCCCAGAATTGGGGTATCACCCAATAGGTTTTACTAGTTACCAGTTTATTTGCATCTAAATACACCAACTCACTTCAGATCCCAAATCCTTAAACCTGACCACAGAAGCTCTAACAGGTCCAATCGAGACAGTCTTCAGGGCCAGACCAGAGCTGCTCACCAGCTTGTTTATTTACATCCCTAGACATGCAACTGACAAAATTAAAGACACTTGGTTCCTCCTTTCCTCAGCTACCAGGAGCCTGTTTCCTCTGCAGGAAACCCTCTGCAGCTATCTCCAAAGCTGCACTGGCTTAATGTTAACCAGCACCAAAGGCTGTGTGGATACTCATTTCAGTTTAGCGTAAGTGTATTAGAAACATGTTTAAGCTTAACCAAAATCAGCTACTCACACCAAAATACCAGTATCCACACAGGGGTTGCACCAGTTTAACTAAACCAGTGCAACTTTGTTGTAGACAAGACCTAAGGTACGGGGAGGATGGCAGCTTTAGGGGATTAGCAACACCAACAGCAGGAGAAGCATAGCACTCTGAGCCCAAGCCGGAGCATGTCCAAAACCAGCCCTATTCTCCTTCAAAACAAGGCAGCCCCAGAGTGGGCTGGCCCCACCTGCTGAGACCAGCTGAAAGCTGTGGCAGGTGCTAGTGTCATGTAGGTTCCAAATGGACCCAGTTTAGGGATGGCTAAGATAAAGCGAAAGTGGGTAGTGGGGTAGGAAAAGAGCTGGCCTGAGAGCAGTGACAGATTAACCCTTCCTTTGCCCCTTTTACCTAGCTACCTAGGGTATCACAGACCCAAAGAGTTAAGGATGGAAAAGGCCTATGAGTGCTGGGACCCACTCAAGGCAGGAACCCGACCCTAGGGACCAGCCCTGCCTGGGCTTTAGCAGGGCTCTTCTGTCCATTCCTTGTGATTTCAGGGACTACTGGGTAGCCACAGAAACCAGAGCCAGGCTGGGGGAATGGGAGGAAGGGAAGGAGACACTGCAGTTCCCAGCATGGCAATCTCCCCATGAGAGGCAGACAGACACGCCCTACCCTTGCTGCATTACAGTTGCCCAGGACACTGGCTCAGCTCTCACCAGCATGCACCAGTGCACCATTTCAATTAAAAATTATTTCAAAAAATCAACTTTCATACAAACTGTCACAAATACAAACAATGGTCCAAGTGCCCTGGGCAGCAACGGGCCACTTGGCCTCCAGGATGCTATTCCATCTGTCTCAGAACCTGGGCTTCAAGCCCATCAGGGCCCCTGCCTCCTGCACTATGACCCCACAAAGGGCCAGCCCTGGGACACTAACAGCAACTCTCCCGAAGGACAGAAATCTCCAAGCGCCTCTTAATTTTAATTAATAGATCTGCACTATGCAAATAAACGGAGGTGACTGCATGCTGGTTGGCACCCCAGCAGAGAGCCATTCAGAACTGCCTGAAGTATGACAACAGCTCCAAGTTTAGCAGCTCTGTGTCCAGCGGGCTTGGGGCCTGGGCTGCTAGGAGGGGAGGCTGCTCATGGAGGCGATTTGTGCAAAAAAGCCAGATGGCTGCGGTGTTAATAAAGGAGTACCAGCGCACACCCGTCACCTCAGGGACCTCCTGGAGAAAGGCACAGAGAGAGCACCAGCTGTTTGACTCCCATTGGCAGGAGCATCTTTTGTGTTAGTAAAGAGTCAAACAGATCTATGGAGCTGTACAAATAACTAACCCTGTGGGGCTCTGGTGGCTCCCAAGGAAGAGTGAGGAGTCCGTGGCCATTGAGGGAGGTGTGTCATCCCTCCTGTAGCGGGCAGAGATCTAACTAGGCACCACAAGGGAGCAATAAGAAACAGACCCAATTAATATCAAATCTAGTGAGTTCCTCTACTCAGAGCTCCCCCAGCCCCTTCCACTCTGCTGGTGCAGCTATTTCCAACAGTTTGGTCAGTGGCTGTTTGGTAACACCCACAAGTTTGCAGGCCTCAGGGAAGGAGGCAAGAGCTGTTCTAGAATAAAACCACTGCAATTCTCACATAGTCAGGGTGGGAAGTCACCCCCTAGCTGATGCACTTCTGTAACCACTCAGGGGCTTGTCTACACACAAGGGGTCTGGCGCTTTAGCTGTATTGGTCTAGTTAAAGCAGGACAGTCCTCCCAGGATCGTCCTGTACTGGAAGGGAAATAAGCTATAGTGGTATAAGGCACTTTGATACCGGTCAGACTGTGTCCACACTAGGGGTTGTACTGGTAGAATCATATTAGAGCCCTAATCGACCCAGTTCTACTGGCACAAAGTCTGTATGAAGGCCAGACCTTACTTCTCAACTATTCACATCCCCTCAGGGATCATGCTGGGGTTTGGCTCCCAAAGGAAATCAGACTTGGCAGAGGTGGAGACCGCAGAGGGCGTTGGGCAGGGCCTCGGGCAGGGCCTCCTGTAAGCTCACTGCTCCGGGTGGAAGTGGTGTGTGCAGCTCCCTGGTTAAGGTGGAGCACAGCTTTGCATGTAAAGCAAAAATAGAGCCAGCGTGCCCTCCACAGACCACCAGGACTTACAAAGGACAGAATGAACTTCTGGAGGTAGTTGGGATGCCTAAAGCTCCCCAGGTGGCCAGAACTCCCTGACATCGTAGGAGGCCATATTCAAAAATTGGTATGTTAGGGAGAAGGATCATTGCATGCTGCTGTTTATTAGCAGGGGCTCATGAACACCCCAAAGAACTCCTCTTTCAAAATGGCTGCTGGCTCCTGTTACTCTCCCTGGAAGCAAGACTAAGGCGGAGTCCTTTTTCAAAATAGTCACCATTTCCCATTGGTTCCAGTGAGAATGAAGCCAAGCCACCCTGAGGGAAAGAGAAGGGGACACCTTGGGTACAGCTTGACTTCCCTTCCATTGGAAACAAGAGGGAGACCACTTTGTTCTTCGGGATACCCACTGGCCCCTGCTGAAGGAGACACTTGCAGTGAGGACTGTTACCCCTAACACTGCACACAGGTATACTGACCAGGGAGTGTGTCTGAGGTGTGTGCACACAGGGGAATGCGAGGAATAGCCAGGCTGTGCGTGTGTACAGGGGAATATGGAGGAGCGTGGGGAACTGGTCAGGGTGCTCTGGCTGCTCCAGAGTGGGGTGACCCAAGTGTACAGGTTAATATGGACATAAATAAAAAGTTAAAATAAAATACTGATTTGAAGTTGACCCTTCCTATCTTCTGATCATTAGAAATATCACACAGGAACCTGCTCTTTGGGTTTCTTTTCTTGTTTACCATTCACATATGAAATTTTAATAACTTTAAAGTACATGGAAATTCAAAGACAAAAATCCACGTTCTACTGAAGTTAAGGCTGAGTAAATAGCAGTAACTTATGTAAAAACATTCCAGAATGTTACACCTATCCCAAAACCAAGAATTACTAACCCAGGAAGCTGAGAGTCAAGGTTGAATGTAAAAGCAATCGAAATATGCTTAGAAATGGATCTTTTTCATTTTTAACCTCTCATGGCCTTCCTACAAGGCACAGGTAAAGTTGCTTGGGTGCCTTAACTATGCGTTTCCATTTCTTATGCATTTGGATTACTTTTATATTTAACCAGAACTCTGAATATTCCTGTTAGGAACACTTGGGTGGGGATAATCACTGATGTGTACTAGGCACCTTCACTATCCTCCTACAGGAGAGGCTGAGCCTCCTCTAACCAGAGCCAACCCCTCTAGGCAGCCTCTAGGGTCCCTCCTCTGCAGATGGAACATACCCAGGAATCAGCAATGGACAGCACAGAAATCCCTAGCACAGGCAGAAGTGGTGGGAGGGGGGAACCAGGCTGCATCTCTCCCCTAAGATCATTTATTAATGGCATGTAATAAACATCCCCCCCCGCCACACCCCCTGCACACCCAGTAACCAGCTGAAGTGCCGGCTTCCCCTTCCAAAGCAAGGGGTCTGTGAAGCCCTGGCAGCCAATGGCAGGCTGGGAGAAGAGGGCTGAGGAGCTCTCTCAGAGGAAGTGCTTTGAAGTGGCTCATGAAGGGCCAGCTGCTGGCACAGCATGAGAGGGAGCAGCCCACTCTGGAGGCAGCGTGTGGAGACTCCCTGATGCGCTGGCCCTTTCGGGGCAGCCTTGGCACTCACAGAGAGATGGCGTGTGAGTAGCCAGACAGCAACAGGGAAAGCAAAGCAAAGAAACCAAACAACAGAACTCAGGGAAATCTCTGGAAGGAAAGAGAATTCTCGTCAAACCTCCAAGCTGTGCCGCACTGCGCCAGGCCTTGGACACCAAGCGGAATGCACAGAGAAGAGAACAGAAGGACATAGGACCCCAGGCCATGACAAACCCTCCCAGGGCAAGCAGCCCAAGGGCCCAGCTACACGAAGTGCTCCAGAGCCTGGGCCACACAACTACTTGAGAGCCACTGGGCTGGACCCCACTATGTGTGCTTGTGTGTGGCCAGAGTGGCAGTCCATCCACATTGGGGCTTCTCCTCTCTCCCCACATGTAGCCTTTCAGAAGAGCTTGACTGCCCCACTGCCCCTTTGGGGGAGAAGGGGAACCCTTGTCCTGGATATGCAAGTTCTGGGCCCTTGCCTCACCACCCCAGTGCAGTGCACACAGATGCATGCAAGGGACAGAGGAGGTACTCAAGGCCACTGGGACAGAGCTGGGTCTGTATTGCTGGTGTGCATAGAAAGCTGCTTTCTGGGGAAAACCCAAGTATGATTCTAGAGCACATTTCCCATCTTCTCCCACAATCCTGTCGGTCTCCAGCAGCTGCTCTCCTTCCTGCACACCGGGGTCTGTAACAGTGATGCAGGATCATGCTTTCTCAGGCAAATCCGTTCCCAGAGAGGACTGTGATGTCTCAGATTTTGATATCAGGTGGAAACTGCACACAGGACTCCAAAGAAAAGATCCTGCTTTGTCCCTGCCTTGGGGCTGGAGACTCCAAGGTGGGGCTGTGGAACGTAGGCTAGAAGCAGAATAGTTTCTGAACTGGAACTGTTTCGCAGCATCCCAGGAGGCAGCCATGTGTGCAGGGATCCCAGGGGCAGTAAAGAACGGCTTATTAAAGGGGCTACAGAGCAGGTTTCCATGTGTGCCAGACAACCCAGGAGTAGGGCCATCAGGGGCCAGCATAATGGGAAAGGAGAGGCGTGTGTGTGCATGTGCACACAGAGGTGGCATGCCTGACTGAGGGAGCCACATGGGGTGGAGGCACAATTCCACAGCCAGACGGATTTACATATTTGTACAGGGAGACACAGGAAATTAATGCAGCCAGAGGGCAAAGCTTTCACACACATGGTCCCAGTTCCCACAGCAACCAGAACTCTACTAGGTCTGTTCACAATGAGGCTGTGCACACCCATGTACACAAACATGCCCACTGGTGGTGTACATTTCAGTGGGACCTTTGACTAGGTGTCCCCAGCTCAGAGAGACCAAGTGAAAGGTGCTTTTGCTTGCCTTTGCTGCCATAGGATGAAAGAATGGGATGTTTTGCATTTAAATGTTAAAGAAGGTGAGAGCACTTCTTCCCTGACAGCAGCACTCCCAGGCCTTGGGAGCTGGGACCTGCTGGAGGCTTTGGGTGAATGGGGTGTGAAGTCCATATTTCCCCATCTCCCATACACCCTCAATGGGAGCCTGCTGCACTGGCTTCAGCATGTGAAAGCAGCTGTTCTGAAAGGCTTGGAAACACACCTGGTCCTGCCCTGATTCAAACCCAGATCCTCCCACTGAGGAGCCCAGCCTGGCCCTGGAAAGGGAGGAGCATGTAGCAGGAGCATCCCGAAGGTTCCTCTGAGCAGAGGATGGACGGACAGACAGACAGTATTGCAGGCTGCATGGAGGGCCCACCGTCTTAATCACATGGCACGAGAGGAAGGCTGAAGAAATATGCCGCAGGCCTGGAGAGAATGGACAGGTGCCCCCTCCCACTCTCTCTCTCTCTCTCTCTCTCTCTCTGTCCTCTCTCTGTGCCTCTCTGTCAGGTCCGGCTTGCTACATACCTCCTTTCCTACATATTTTCTTGTTGGGCTTTCGGGCGCATTCCTTGGAAATCCGTTTTACTGTAAAATGAATAAAAGACTACAAAATAACAGGAGGCTCCACCGGCTGGAGTGGGCATGCAATTACAACCACACTGCCCACCCTCCCGCCACCCCCTCTTGGGACCGCGGGACGTGGAGCACCGCTGTGGGAGGAAAACTCTGGGGCCAAGTGTACTGGGATGGAAGGAAGTTATGGTGCTGTTCCCTGCAGCTTGGAACCCCCAAGGGAAGAGAAGCAGAGTGGCTGGGGCTCCAGAGCAGCTGTCTTCCCACAAAACTGCTCAGGATATGGCAGGCTGTCCCCCCTCCCATTCTCTTCCATCATAGGCTCTTGTGTTATCGAGAGATTCTTGCAGCTGGCACAGCCCGTGGGATCCCACAACTCCCCCTTGTGGTGAGGCTGCCACGGGCCTGAGGAAAGGGTGCTGCCTTCTGGGCACTGCTACTTACAATTCAGCTGGAATCCCCTATAAGAGAAAAAGATTAGAGAGAGAAGAGGCACCCTGAGGCACTCAGCCTCACCACAAGGGGCTGGGTCCACAGTGCTCCAGCCCCCACCCAACTCCACGCACTTAGCCCCGGCTGGTCCCAGCGAAGCACATATGCTACTGCATTGTGCCGTGCATGCAGACATCTCCCCTGACCTCCAGCAGAGCATGGCACCACAGAGAGGAGCCAGCCCAGCTCTCCTTGGTCCCTTTCCAGTCACGAGTGGCGGGTGATCCCATCCCAGCAAGAGAGAGAGTGTTCCTCCCAGCCAGCTGCAGCAACCCACGCCCCAGAACGAGCGCAAGAACCTGAGGGTGGGGAGGGTGGCGAGGGAACATAAACCCAAACCAGCTCAAGACGGAGCCTGGCACTCGGCGCCTCGGGAACCCAAACCAGCTCGTCACTCTGTGGACCTGCGGTCAGAGAGTCCCTTTCAGTTTTGGCAACACAAAAGAGGAACCCGTGACAATGCCATGGAGGGGAAGGGAGAGAGCTGTGGGGGGGAGGGGAGAAGAGAGAGCACAAGAGACAGAGAGAGAGGAAAAACAGCTGGAAGGCAGAGGGCAAGCTGAGTGGCCAGAAAAAGCTTTTCCGCAGACCGACAGCATGCTGCAGGTTCCACAAGCACATGCTTCAAACACAACATCCAGGTGAGACCAACCAGAGCTGAGAAGGAGCAGAATAACTCTGGGACCCCCCACCCACCCAGAGAGTGCACGTCTCCTCCTGGCACCCTGGGCGGACTCACCATCCTCGGTGGGAATGTAAATGTTGAGGTACAGGCAATCCTCATTGGGATCCTGAATGTACGTGGCAACTATATCCAGATTGGAGGTGAACCAGATGGGCAGCATGATTTCCGGGACTGCACTGTGGATGTTCTGAGGGCAGACTGGTGAGAAGTGGGTAGCATTCCTTATTCCAGACCAGGAGGAGGGTGGCTCAGGGGGCATGAATCTCTTCTCCCCAGTGGGAGGGGCTGCATAAGGCACCCCCAGATATTGATCCACAGGACCCAGAATCTCGCTAGGCAGTGGAACCCGGACCCCTCGTAACTTCCCATAGTGCGTGTTGACAGTCGGGGAGTAGACCTGGCCATCCATCTGTACAATGGCCAAGCTTAGAACCCAGAGCATGAGGCAAAGGTCCCGGCCTGCAGCCAACTCAGGCACTTGGAGAACAGGGGACAAGGACGGGTTTCTCTTAAGTATCAGCCACATTGTCTGCGATGAGCAGCACCACCATCCAAGCCTTAAGCACTCTCCTGAGGGCTCAGAGGAACCCC
The DNA here is from genome assembly GCF_965140285.1 of Lepidochelys kempii. NCBI lineage: Eukaryota > Metazoa > Chordata > Testudines > Cheloniidae > Lepidochelys > Lepidochelys kempii. Next base: position 102,733,602 of record NC_136388.1, on the reverse strand, counting down.
ATCACGGCAGGCTGCTGCTATCTGTCACGCAGAGCCAGACACCAAGGGAGGACAGAAACTGGAACATAAACCCAGAAACGAACTGGAAACAGTGAGCCAGGGAGATTGGGGAGTGTTCCTCTTCAGAGCCCCCAGCCTGCCTGCTGCTGTTCACCGTCAGACAGAGCAGCCCTGACGGGATTGACGGCTCTGTGGAGAGAGGGGGAGAGGAATTAACAGACATGCACTCTCTCACTGGTGAGAACGGCAGCTCTACCTGACTGAGAAAATCTGCAGCACAAAGGGACCTTGGAACCCACCAGCACATCCCCAGCCCCCTGATTCCAGAGCCTGGCAGAGGTGGGGGAGAGATTTTAATACCTCACCAGAATGCTCCTCACCTCCAGCCTTAGAGAGAGAAAAGAGCCCCTGGATAATCCACTGCTGCTGCCTCCCAGTTACCAGCCAGCCCTACAGTCTGGTCATGCTAAGTGGTGCCAGCTGCAGAGGAGGACAAGAGATTCCTGGAGATCTGGGGGAAAAGGGGATCGGAGGCCTTGTAGAGGTGGGGTGTTCAGACTCCAGAGCAGGAGGTATGTGTGTGTGAACTGCAGAAGCATGGGTCCAGCACCCAGGCTTGAGACACCCAGAGCAGACAGATGATACTAAGGAAAAGGGGATTCAACCACAAACTGGGGAAGCAGCTTGCACACCAGCTACTGGCTTAAGGCTGGGGCAAGGTTCACAGAGAGACAGCCCATGCTAATGGTATCCCGGGGCTGCAGGGGAAGCGAGAAGGCCTGTGTGTAGGGAAAGGACACCACCAGAGAAGAAAGATGAACCACCTCTTCCCCTCTCCTCGGAGTCCAGGTCTGAGGAGCACACTAGCAAGAACGTGACTAGAGCAAGAGGCTGCCAGACTTCAGGAATAGTCAACAGGCCAAGAGAGCACCTAGTGCTTCGAGCTTGGGATGGGGAATCAGTACTGCTTGGTTCCATACTCAACTCTGCTCCCCATTCCCTTCACAACTTGAGAAAATGACTTGCTTTCCCTTCCTGGAAAGAACAATACAGAGCCGGGTTCTCCTGAGAGCAGCTTGAAACCCTGAGATGAAGTGCATGACCATTGACCAAACTAAGTCAAAGCCCCATGGAGCTTTGCAATGAGGCCAAAGGTGAAATGGAAAAACTGCTTGATAAGTTTGTTACATATATTGCTGAATGCTGCGGGGCAATTACCAGATAAGGATTGGAACTTTATAAAAGTTTGTGAAGCTGACTCATCAACAGATATACTGGGAAACCAGCTCTCACAGACAGGACAATTAACCAGGAATGTAAATTGCTTTATTGCTAATTACCAGAAAACTGATGTTGTCAGCTCTCACAAGCAAAATGGTATTGATCAAAACATGGGAAAAAATGGTTACTCACCTTCTCGTAACTGTTGTTCTTCGAGATGTGCTGTTCATGTCCATTACAATCAGGTGTGTGCGTGTGCACGGCAGCTGGAAGATTTTTCCCCTAGCAGTATCTGTCGGGTTGGCCAGGCGCCCCTTGGAGTGGCGCCATCATGGTGCCCAATATAGAGCCCCACCAACCCGCCACCCCCTCAGTTCCTTCTTGCCAGCTACTCTGACAGAGGGGAAGGAGGGTGGGTATTGGAATGGACATGAACAACACACCTCGAAGAACAACAGTTACGAGAAGGTGAGTAGCTGTTTTTTCTTCTTCGAGAGCTTGTTCATGCCATTCTCCCATCAGGGGACTCCCAAGCCTAAATTCAGGAGGCAGGGTCGGAGTTCAAGTGTCCACTGACTGGAGCACCGCTCTGCCAAACATCGCACAGTCTCTGGCCTGCTGGGTAATTGCATAATGCGTGATGGAAGTATGTATGGAGGACCTCGTCGCCGCTCCGCATATTTTCCAGGTCAGGACTTGCGCCAGGAATGCTGCTGATGAAACTTGCGCCCTAGTGGAGTGCACAGTGAGCAGAGGAGCAGGCACCTCTGCCAGGCTATAGCATTCATGAATGCAGGACATGATCCATGAGGAAATTCGTTGGGAGAAGACTGGAAGACCCTTCATCCTGTCTGCCACAGCCACAAACAGTTGAATGGACTTCCTAAACAATTTCTTTCTTTCAATGTAAAAGGCTAGCGCTCTGCGGACATCCAGTGCGTGGAGCCTCTGCTCCCTGCCACTCGAGTGTGGCTTAGGAAAGAACACTGGGAGGAAGATGTCCTGGTTGATGTGAAACTGGGAGACAACCTTCGGGAGAAAAGCTGGATATGGCCTGAGCTGAACCTTGTCCTTATAGAACACAGTGTAAGGGGGCTCTGAAGTCAGGGCCTTGAGCTCAGACACCCTCCTCGCTGAGGTTATCGCCACCAGAAATGCCACCATGACAGGTAGAGTAGGGCACACGTCACCAGCGGTTCAAAGGGCAGACCCATCAATTTGGAAAGGACCAGATTGAGGTCCCAGGTCAGGGTCAGTTGCTGGATGTGCAGATATAGCCTGTTGAGACCTTTCAAGAAACGGCTAACCCTAGGGTTGGAAAACACCAACCGGTCTTCTGAACCTGGATCAGGGGTGGGCAAACTACAGCCCGGGGGCCACATCCAGCCCTCCAGCTTCTGCCAGGGAGTGGGGTCCGGGGCTTGTCCCACTCTGGCGCTCCAGCTGGGGAGTGGGATGAGGGGCTTGCCCTCCTCCATGCGGCTCCCGGAAGCAGTGGGATGTCCCCCCCCGGCTCCTTCACATAGGTGCAGCCAAGGGGCTCCGCATGCTTCCCCCACAGCTCCCCTTGGCTGGGAACCAGGGCCAATGGGAGCTGCAGGGGCGGCACCTGTGGACAGGGCAGCACCAAGCTGCCTGGCCACACCTCCGCGTAGGAGCCCAAGGGGGAACATGCTGCTGCTTCTGGGAGCTGCTTGAGGTAAGCGCCGCCTGGAGCCTGAGCCCCTGACCCCTTCCTGAACCCCAACCCCATATCCCAGCCCTGATCCTGCTCCTGCCCTCTGAACCTCTCGGTCCCAGCCCGGAGCACCCTCCTGCACCCCCAACCCCTCATCCCCAGCTCCACCCCAGAGCCCGCACCGCCAGCTGGAGCCCTCATCTTCCCCCTGCCCCACACCCCAACCCCCTGCCCCAGCCTAGAGCCACCTCCTACTCCCTGAACTCCTCACCTGGCCCTACCCCAGAGCCCTCACCTCCTCCCACACCCCAACCCCCAATTTCGTGAGCATTCATGGCCCTCCATACAATTTCCATACCCAGATGTGGCCCTCAGGCCAAAAAGTTTGCCCACCCCTGGCCTGGATGGAAGGCAGAGATGGTGGCCAAGTGAACCCTTATTAACGACATGGACAGTCCCTGCTGCTTGAGATAGAGAAGGTAGTCCAGTATGAGTGGTACAGAGGCGAGCATCGGGGACAAGTGATGCTGCGCCAACCAAAATGATAATCTCTTCCACTTGGCAAGGTAGGTAGCCCTGCTGGAGGGTTTCTTACTGTCAAAGAGGACTTGTTTAACCAGGTCTGAGCAGGAGAGCTCTGTGGGGTTCATCCATGGAGCTTCCATGCCATGAGGTGCAATGACTCAAGGTTCGAGTGTTGGAGATGCCTGGGATCCTGAATTAGTAAATTTGGGAAGAGTGCCAAGGTAACTGGGGCTTCCACAGACATCTCCAGGAGAGATATGTACCAGTGTTGGCAGGGCCCAATTGGAGCTATCGATATCACTGAAGCCTCTTCCTGCCGTATCTTGAGGAGTACCTTGTGAACAAGAGGGATGCGTGGGAATACGTAGAGATGAGGGCCTCCCCATGGGAGGACAAACGCGTCTGCGATTTAGCCCGGGCTGTGGTTCAGGAAGGAGCAAAACTGTTGGCTCTTCCTGTTGTGTCATGAATAGGTCCATCTGGGGAAAGTCCCACCGTTGGAAGATGGAGTTTGTGATGTCCGGGCATAGGGACAACTCATGGCCATGAAAGGACCTGCTGAGACAATTTGCCAACTCATTCTGTACTCCAGGGAGGTACGATACTTGCAGGAGTATTGAATGAGCTACACAAAGGTCCCACAGCGTGAGGGCTTTGTGGCACAGGGAAGAGGAGCATGCACCCCCGTTTGTAGAATGGGATATAGAACATCGCCGTGGTGTTGTCTGTCATGACTGATATACATCTCCCTGTCAACTGGGCTCAGAAAGTCTAGCATGCCAGACGCACCGCTCTCAGCTCTCTGACACTGGTGTGGAGAGCGAGTTCCACCTGAGACCAGAAGCCTTGTGTCTTGAAGTCTCCAGATGTGCCCAGAGCTGACGCATCCATCACTAGTGAGAGAAATGGTTGAGGACTGCTGAAGGGGATCCCTGCACTCACTACCTGTGTGTCGAGCCACCACTGGAGGGAGTCGAGGACTGGGCAAGGCAGAGTCACGACCCTGTCCAAACTGTCCTGTGCTGACCAATACACCAAGGCTAGCCACAATTGGAGCGGCCGGAGTCTGAGCCTTGCATGTTGCACCACATAGGTACAAGAGGCCATATGTCCTAGAAGCTTCAGGCAATTCTTTGGTGGTGGGAAACTGCCTGAGACTTCAGATGATGTCACCCAGGGCTCGAAACCTTGCTTCCGGGAGGTATGCCCTGGTCTGTGTCAGGTCCGGTACCGCCCCTATGAACTCTGTCTGCTGAACAGGGGACAGAATCGATTTCCCCACGTTCAGGAGAAGACCCAGTTCATTGAAAGACGTTCTTATGAAGTCGACTTGTGGCTCCACTTGTGCCCTGCGGCGGCCCTTGCTCAGCCAGTCGTCGAGCTACGGGAACACCTGTACCTGGCGCCTGTGTAGGAATGCGGCCACGACTGCCAGGCACTTGGTAAACACACAAGGCAGGTACTGCAGACATGCCAAATGGGAGGACTGTGAACTGATAGTGGCTGCTGCTCACCACAAGCCTGAGGTACCTTCTGTGGGACGCTGTAATTGCTATATAAAAGTATCCGTCCTTCAAGTTGAGAGCGGCATAGCAGTCCCCTGGATCCAAGGAAGGGATGATGAAGGCCAAAGAGACTATGTGGAACTTCAGTTTCCTCATTCACTTGTTGAGCTCTCGAGGTCTAGGATGAGCCTGAGGCTGCCTTTGGCTTTCGGTATTAGGAAATATGAACTGCTTCCACAGCCTGCAGCGAAAGAAGCGAGTGCACCTCCTGTGTGAGGAGTTGCTCCTGAGAAGCATCCCTGAAGAGGGACAGGGAAGGGGGTGGACGGGCAGAAAACTGGAAGGAGTATCCCTTCTATACCATGTGGAGCACCCAGCAGTCCGATCTGATATGGGCCCACGCAGGGTAGAAAGGGGATAGTTGGGACGAGAAGATAAGGCGGGTCGGATCCAGTTCAAGTTCTAGTGTGCCATCCTTGTTCGCCCCTTAAAAAGGCCTACTTCTAGCTAGACAAAGGTTTGGACGGGCCAGAACCCTAGCCTGAGGATGGATGCCGCCTCTTCCTGCCGCTCCTGCTTCTCCTTCATGAGCGATCCTGCCAGTTCTGCAGTTGGTAGAAATGCAGAGGAGCTTGCAGCCTAAAATGCTTCTGCGCATGGCGGGGGTGTGGAAGCCCAGCAATATTTTAGGGAGGCGCTTGAGTCTTTTAGGCTACGTAGCCTTTTATCCGTCTTATCGGAAAATAGAGTCCCCTCAGAGGGGAGATCCTGAATGGTCTGCTGGACCTTGTATGGCAGACCTGATACCTGGAGCCAGGAGCCCCTTCTCAAGACAATCCTGGTAGACATCACCTGAGTGGCCACACATCAGCCCCATCCAGAGTGGACTGCAACGAAGCTCGGGAAATGAGTTTGCCCTCTTCCACCAGGGCCGAGAATTCAGCATGGGAGTCCTGCGGCAGCAGCTCTGCAAACTTTGCCATTGCCCCGCATGTATTGTAGCAGTACCTGCTGACAATGGCCTGCTGTTTAGAAATGCGGAGCTGCAAGCCGCCAGTGGAGTAGACCTTTGTACCAAAAAGGTTGAGTTGTTTTGCCTTCTGATTCCTTGGGGAGGGGGCTTGGTCGCCCTGGTGCTCGTGTTGGTTAGAAGCATCCACAACAAAGGAATCTGGTGGAGGATGGGTATACAAGTGCTCGTAGCCCCTGGACGGCACAAAATAGCATCTTTCATTGCACTTAGGCATGGGGGCAACGAAGCTGGGGTTTGCCACAAGGTTTTTGTGGTGTTGGCAATGGTCTTCATGAGGAGTAGGGCAATACATGCTGGTCCAGAGTGGCCGAGGATATCCACCATTGGATCTGCGTCCTCCATTACCCTCTCCGCCTGAATGCCCAGGCCCTTGGCAACCATCCTCAGCAATTGCTGTAGGACCCTGTTGTCCTCCAGGGCCAGGGCTACCAAAGCACCCACTAGCGCTTCATCTGGAGAGGCGGAAGAGACCCCCGGCAAAGAGTGGTTGCTCTCTTTCCTCCGTGCCCAAGGGGTTCTGCGCTGCTTGGGGATCCTGGGCTGGAGCCGACGCGAATGGTTCCATGGCCCTCTGTGCCGGAGCTGTATACGTCAGTACTGAGGCCGCCAGTGCTGAAGCTGGACCCAGTGGTGCTGGGGCTGCCAGTGCTGAGGATGTCGGCACTGATACCGCTGGGCCTGGCATAGCCGGCGCTGGCATAGCAGGGGGAGTGATGGAGCTACCCCCGATCCTGCCGATGCTGGTACGAAAGTGGCTGAGGCCTCCGCCACCGCCCTAGAATGCGACCCTTCGCTCTGCCTTTGGCCTTAGTGAGTCCTTGGACCCAGGGAGTCCAAAAGGGCCACTGTGCGGGGGGCTGCCACGGCACGGGCCATGGTGCCAGGTAAGGGTACCGGTGTCATGATGATCTGGACCGTCGACTTCTGCTCTTACAAGATCAATAGGAGTCCGACTCCGAGGTCTCTGAAAAGGAGGACCATGGAGGAACGGTACTTCGAGGCACCGAGGGTCTGCGCCAAGGACTCAGGGCCCGACGAGGCTCCTGACCCTGTTCTGGAGCCAGGAAGCAGTGCACCGGGGATGGAGATCGCTGGGCCATCATTTCGGGCTTTCCTCTTGAGGGTGCTGGGGGAGCAACCTCTCCCGTCTAGGTGGGGAGAATGGGGCCGTGAGCTGGAGCAGATCCCATGCTGCCTCAAACGCCTCCGGGGTCGACGGGAGGTGAAGTTGTTGGCTTGGCCTCGGCGAGCAAGAAGGGTCCGGACTTGACTGCCCTTCCATTGGGGCAGGAGTTGACGTAACTGTCTCTCACAGTGAGGCCGAAGTAGTGTGGACCGGCTCAGGTCTCACAATGGCTGGCTCCTTCAGTCTACCGGGGGAGGTGATGGACACGACCCCTCTCCGGCCACTGCTTCTTCTGCGGCACCGGTGATTGGGACTGTGCCTCCCTGCAGCATGTGAGCTGTGAGTGGAGCCATGACGGTGCCGATAGTCCTTGTCTTTACTCAGCACTCATCCCCATGCCAAGGGTGCTGGGGCACTGCGTACCAAGGAGGTGGTACTCTGTGCCAGATCCGCCAGCCCGGAATCAGACTGGGGCCAGAGAGCCACTTCCTGTAGTAGGATCTTCAGGCGCTGATCTCTATCTTTCAGTGTCCTGGGGCGAAACCCCGTGCAGATCCTACAGCGATCTTTTTGACGGCTCTCCCCCAAACACTTCAAAAACGAAATGTGAGGATCGCTTCTCGGCACACACTTGCTGCAGACCTCACAGGCTTTGAAGCCAGAAGACTGTGCTGGAGGGGAAACCCCTCCAAAGGAAACTTAATAACTAAGTAAAGTACCTACTAACTACTTAACACTAACTACAGAACTAATTAGAACTCTATACAGACTGCCAAATGTGCTTGTCAGACAAGAGCAAGGGGAAGTTCCAGCTAACTGTCACTGGCAATCAGAAGGAATGGAGGGGGTGGCAGATCGGTAGGGCCCTATATTGAGCACCATGATGGCGCACTTCAGGGGATGCCCAACAGATACTATTGGAGAAAAATCTTCTGGCGCGCGCACACACCAGATTGGAATTGACATGAACAAGCACTCGAACAAGAATTGTTTGATGTTGTTGCTGCAAGTGTAATTGAAAAGGAGGTGTTATGTCACCAAAATAAGAAAGTAGCTATTAGTAAATAAGTAAAGTATATTATGTTTAGAATCTAGTCCAACCCCCTGCTCAAAGCAGGACCGATCCCCAACTAAATCATCCCAGCCAGGGCTTTGTCAAGCCTGACCTTAAAAACCTCAAAGGAAGGAGATTCCACCACCTCCCTAGGTAACGCATTCCAGTGTTTCACCACCCTCCTAGTGAAAAAGTTTTTCCTAATATCCAACCTAACCTCCCACACTGCAACTTGAGACCATTACTCCTTGTTCTGTCATCTGCTACCACTGAGAACAGTCTAGATCCAGCCTCTCTGGAACCCCCTTTCAGGTAGTTGAAAGCAGCTATCAAATCCCCCCTCATTCTTCTCTTCCACACACTAAACAATCCCAGTTCTCTCAGCCTCTCCTCATAACTCATGTGTTCCAGTCCCCTAATCATTTTTGTTGTCCTCTGCTCGACGATTTCCAATTTTTTCACATCCTTCTTGCAGTGTGGGTCCCAAAACTGGACACAGTACTCCAGATGAGGCCTCACCAATGTCAAATAGAGGGGAACGATCACATCCCTCGATCTGCTGGCAATGCCCCTACTTATACAGCCCAAAATGCCATTGGCCTTTTTGGCAACAAGGGCACACTGTTGACTCATATCCAGCTTCTCGTCCACTGTAACCCCTAGGTCCTTTTCTGCAGAACTGCTGCCGAGCCATTCGGTCCCTAGTCTGTAGCAGTGCATGGGATTCTTCCATCCTAAGTGCAGGACTCTGCACTTGTCCTTGTTGAACCTCATCAGATTTCTTTTGGCCCAATCCTTGAATTTGTCTAGGGCCCTCTGTACCCTATCCCTACCCTCCAACGTATCTACCTCTCCTCCCAGTTTAGCGTCGTCTGCAAACTTGCTGAGGGTGCAATCCACACCATCCTCCAGATCATTAATGAAGATATTGAACAAAACCAGCCCCAGGACTGACCCTTGGTGCACTCCACTTGACACCGGCTGCCAACTAGACATGGAGCCATTGATCACTATCCGTTGAGCCCGACGATCTAGCCAACTTTCTATCCACCTTATAGTCCATTCATCCAGCCCATACTTCTTTAACTTGCTGGCAAGAATACTGTGGGAGACTGTATCAAAAGCTTTGCTAAAGTCAAGGAACAACACGTCCACTGCTTTCCCCTCATCCACAGAGCCAGTTATCTCGTCAATCAAGGGGAGATGTGTAGTGTTATAACTTCAGAGCTAGGTAACAGAGCAATTCCAGATGGACAGGACAGGACAAACTGTTTTATTAATGCTTAGCTAATATGCCCTGTGTACCAAACCACAGCTGGTGCAGAATGCCTCTAACATTTTGCTAACTTCTGGAATGCCGTGCTCAAAACAAGATAAGAAACTAGTTGCAATCTGTGTTTACATGCAGGCTCTGTACAGGCCTAGCAAAATATCATTGAAAACATGTCAAAGAATATAGTTAAGAATAATATGTTAGGTCCAAAGTAATGCAAAGAAATGGTGAAAGACTCATCTGTTGTAAACAACCTGAATATATACAGTAGTAGAGTGAAGCTCAGATTTTGAGGCAGTAGACTGACCAGCTGCATTACTGCCTCCCAGACAGGCTGGTAACATATAGACCTTCCCTTTTGTATTATGTTGTATTAATCTTTGACTAATGAAGTTGATTAAGCCTAACTATTTGACATCTCTCGTTACGGAGTTAATCGAACTTGTAACATGACAGAAGAGCCAAGTATTGCTAATTGACATGGAGAGCATCTGCCTGCAGACGCAGCACAAACACAAAGGAATGCCTGGTGGGGCTGGACAGAGATAGCCTCCACTGGACAAGTGGAAGAAAGGAAGGAAAGCCCAAGGGTCAGGGCACAAGCCTAAGACTTGGGAGACCTGGGTTCAAACCCCTGCTCCACCACGAACTCCTTGGGTAACCTTGGGCAACTCCCTTAGTCTCTTTGGGCCCCAGCCCATGCGCTGAGGGGTGTGTGAGGATAAATGCATTAAAGATCATGAGGCATACTACTGTGAGGGGATGCCCTCAGCCCTCCTCCCCCTGCAGAACCCACCCCATGAACCCCTGCCCAATGACCTCTCCCCACTAGGTTTCACATAGCAGCCATGAACCGCAAAAGCCCTCTGCCTTAGTGAGAAGCATTCATGTGTTGGGCGAGGGCTGCCCCCCACACTCGTGTCTCCTCCCCTCCCCTCCCCTCCAGGTACTGTCTGAGGGGCATACAGGGAGTGGGAAATGGAAGGAGCCCCTAGCGAAGCAATGGTACCCACAGCTGTCTTCTGCTCTGTGGCAGAGTGTATATGCAGTCACTGTGCATCCATTCTCCCCTGCCAGGGTGTCTCACTGCCAGCCCTGGGGCTTTGTTTTAGTACTGCGTCTCCTAGAACACAGTCACCTCTTCCTCTCTGAGTCAGCCCAGCTGCCTTCCCCTCGCCTCACTATTTGTCCCCTTCATTACTATCCCCACCTCCCAGCCACACTCCAAGCAACCCCAGACCATCCCACTTCTGGATGGGTCCTAGCCCAGCTCCCAGTACCCTGGGCTGGAGGGCTCTCACCAGGGGTCCCCCTGCCAGTGACAGCGTTATGGATCAGGCATTAAAGTGGAGAAGCAGCTGAGCAGTCTCAGTACAATCAGGTCAGTGTGACACGCTCACACTTTGTTGCCAGTCAAGCAAAGAGAAACTGCAAGGGCCCTCGTGCAGGGAACCCTGGCATCATGTGCCTGCCTGCCAGCCCCAGCGGGGGACAGTCCCTGCCTGTGAAGGAAAGCTGGCAGGAAGCTGCTTCAGATGGGGACCTGTAGATGTGTCAGCAAGCAGAGCTCCTGCACCAGGGAGCCCTTGCTGGAGGGTGTTTGGATTTACAATGCTCCGCCATTCCCCTCCCCCAGTCTGGGAGCTATTCTGCCTGCTGCATTTGTTTCTTATGTAACTAGTAGTCCCCTCCCTCCCTCCCTCTCCTTCAATGCTGCTGCCTCCTGCAGGGATGAGGCAGAGAAAGGTGGTGGAGGCTGCTGACTCACTGTGAAGTCCCCATCAGACAGTGCCAGGGAAGGAGAATAAAACCAGTGCGGTTGGCAGCCCAGCCCAGCCCAGCTCCTCTTCCTCCGATGGGCAATTTCACAGATGAGTCCCCTGCCCACAGGGGACCACTGGCCTGGCAGGGCTCCCACTGGGAGCCAGGTGCAGTAGGGACCTGGCTAAGCAGTACTGCCCTTACCCAGGAATGGAGGCTGGGTAGCAGCAGGACCCTTTCCTTTGTGCCTCTGTAGCAACCTGGCAAATCTCCCCAGAGAGCATGGAAGGCTGCACAGAGGTGCCTTGCAGTTATTGGAGCATAAAATAAGAGCCTTTTGCTGGCTAGCTGGAAATGGTTCACTTCTGGACTCCACAGACCAGAAAGCACCTCTGTAGAGAAGGAAAATCCAGAGAGAAAAATACATACAGGGTATCTGAAAGTTGCACTACATTTGTGCAGCTAATTCACTGCTGGTAATTAAGGTATGGGCTCCCACTGTGTCTGGCCTTTCCAAGACAGCCAGGGGAGCACAGCATGCACTGAGAAATCAGCACAGAACCTCCATAACAGGAGACATTTGGCCTAGAAAGAGGGGGTTACTTACCTGTAACTGGGGGTTCTTCAAGATCATAAAATCATAGAATATCAGGGTTGGAAGGGACCTCAGGAGATCATCTAGTCCAACCCCCTGCTCAAAGCAGGACCAATCCCTAATTTTTGCCCCAGATCCCTAAACAGCCCCCTCAAGGATTGAACTCACAACCCTGGGTTTAGCAGGCCAATGCTCAAGCCACTGAGCTATCCCTCCCCCGCAAGATGTGTGGTCCCTATTTGTATTCCATACATGGGTGTGCATACATGCCATGCGCTTGAGTCCACAAGTGTTCCTTAGCAGTGTCCTCTTGTGCTCGCAGCCGAGGGTATAACAGGCCATGCAGGTTGACACTGCTCCAGTATCCCTCTTACTGCTGTCCAGTCCATTCTGCAGCAGAAGGGATGGAATACAAATAAGGAAACTATCTCAAAGACCTCTCCAGTTACAGATCGTCTTCTTTGGGTGATGCTTCCTATGTATATTCCATACGTGGGTGATTAGCGAGCAGTGATCAGTATGGAGGTGGGCACGAGGATGTGATAGGAAGTGCAGGCTGCAGTATGGTTTGGTCCACAGCAGCATCCGTAGCTGCAGCTTGTGCAATAGTGTAGTGGGACGTGAACGGGTGGACGGAGCAACAGGTTGCTGCACAGCAAAGGTCTTGCAATGAGATGTCTGTGAGACAGGCCAATGTGCCAGCTTGCACTCACATAGAATGCGCTGTGATTCCATCAGGCAGGGGTACATTGCATTGTGTGTAGCTTTTGTGGATGCACCTGGAGACCCATTGGGAGGAGAGGGCCTGGCCCTTGGATCGGTCGGCAATGGCCACAAATAGAGGTAGAACGCCAGTGCACAGCGGATGTCAATGGAGTGCAAGACCCTGTCCATGTGAGGTGTGTGTGGTCTGGTAGCTGGATGCACAGATATAGGTGGAACTCCGACACTACTTGGGAGGAATTTAGGGTATAGCTGTAAGAAAACTTTATCCTTGTGGAATACAGTGTAAGGGGAGGTCTGTCATAATGGCTGCCAGTTGACTGATCTGTCTAGCTGAGGTAATGGCTACCAAGAATATCACCTTCATGGAGTTGTGGGAGAAGAAGCAGGTTGCCAGTGGCTCGAAGGGTTGCTTCATGAGAGCGGAGAGAATGAGATTAAGGTCCCACACTGGTGTGGACCTGAGTACTGGCAGGAAGGTGTTGAGTAAATCCTTCATGAAATGGACAGTGGTATGGTGTGAAAACATGGAGGCACCACCCACTGAGTGTGGGCGGGGGGGCACTGCGAGTGCTAAGGGCTAGACCTGACGTTTTGAGATTGAGAAGGTAGTTGAAGGACAATAGGTATAGATATAGCGCTCAGATGATGGTTATTGAGCCCAGGAGGTGAAGAGTCTCCATTTAGCTTTGTAGCAGACACTTGTAGATGCCCTCCTGCTCTGGTTAAGGATGCGTCACACGAGAGTGGAGCATGACCTATCGCCGAGCCCCATCCAAATACCAGGCCATGAGATGAAGAGAGCCCAGATGTCAGACCCTGCCCTCACCTTGTGTGAGGAGACCCAGGAGTGTCTGGAGCTAGAGTGGTGTGCAGGTGGAGAGTCTAAGGAGGTCCGTTAACCAGAACAGATGGGGCCAGAATGAGGCTACGAGTATCGTGGTGGCTTGGTCCCGGTGGATCTTGTGCAGCACTTGTGGGAGGAGGGGAATGGGGGGAAGATGTAGTGGAGGTCATCTGTCATGGGGAGGAGAAGGGCATCACCCTGCAAGTTTTCCCTATGGCTCCCCTGGAACAAAAGAGGAGCAGTTTTGGGTTCTCATGATTGGCACAGAGATCCCCCTGCAGGGTGTCCCGTTTGTGGAACAGGCAACGGACCATGTTGTCGTGTAACTCCCACTCGTGGTTGAGGTAAAGAGTCCTGCTGAGCACGTCGACCAGGGTATTTGGGGTGCCTGGGAGATACTTGGCTTGGAGCACAATGCGGTGATTGATGCCTCAGTTCCAAAGGCGGATGGACTCAGAGCAGAGGGAAGGAGACTTGGAGCCACCCTACTTGTTGATGTACACAACTGCCACAATGTTGCTGGAGAGCAAATGAACACAGCAGGACTGAATGAGGAAGAAATGCCTGGCACATGAAATGGACTGCCCGCCGCTGTAGCACATTTATATCCATCCTGGTTTCTCATGGTGTCCACACCCCCTGGATTGTGGAACTGTTGGGGAGGCATCCATTGTGAGGGTAGCCTGTGGGGTAACAGGGTGAAGAGGGTATCCACCATGACCTTGGAAGGATTGGTCCACCACATGAGGGAGGAGAGCACAGTTCAAGGAAAAAGAACCCTGGCCTCCATACGGTCCGGGTTGGGCCTGTAGATGGAGAGGAACCACATCTGGAAGAAACACATAGGCAGGCGAGCATGAGATGTTATAAAGGTGCAGGCTGCCATATGTCCAAGGAGAGAGAGACAATGGCAGACCATGATGCGGGTCCACAATAATGGTTGTCAGGTGATGCAAATCAGTCTGCCAGAAGAAAGGCTTGTGCAACACAATTGAGTCATGCTCCAATAAAGTGGATCACCTGTGCAGGCATGAACACCGACTTTTCCTTGTTGATGCAAATACCTAGAGATGCCAGGAGAGTGGGAAGGGTGAGGATGGCAGTGATGAGCTCCTGGTCGGAATAGTGTGACAAGGAGCCTGTCATCTAGGAAGGGATGTACCAAGTAGCTGAGGTGGCATATTTGTGTTGCCATTGAGGTGAAAAACTTCATGAAGTCTTGTGGAGCAGTGGCTATGCTGAAAGGGAGGACCCAAAATTGGTAGTGGTGGTGTCCTACCCGAAAACAAAGACATTTTCAGTGGGCCAGGTGAATGTCCACGTGGAAACAGGTGTCCTTCATGTCCAGAGCCGTGAACCAGGCCCTCCAGGGGAGAGATGGGACAATTGATGTCAGCATCACCATACGAAATTTGGATTTCTTGATAAAGGTGTTCAACAGCCGAAAGTTGAGAACGGGGTGGCGCCCTCCGCCCTTCTTCAGGATGAGGAAGTATGGGGAGCAGAAGTCTCATCCCATGTAAGGAGGTGGGACCTGTTCTATGGCTCCCTTTAGGAGAAGGGCATCCACTTCTTGTTGGAAAGGCGTTAATGTGAAGGCTCCCCTGATGATGTCTGGGGGTGGGGGAAAATTGATGTTAGGGAAAAGAAAATTTCTATGGAGCATCCATGGTGTATGATCTCCAATACCCAACTGTCTGCAATGGTCATGCCCCAATTGTGGGCAAATAGGGCAAGACGACCCCCAAAGATGACATGGGGTGCCGTGGATGGTATCAGAGGAGGTTCCCAGGTCTCTACCGTCATGTCAAAACTGGGGTTTTGGCTGTTGGTGGGAGAGGGTCAAGGAGGTGGTCATGGCAGAGGCAGGGAAGCGCAGTCGTTGGGAGCGGTGCCACCTGCATGGGGCTTCCTGCTGGCATTGGTAGTAGGCCAGGTAGGGCATGTGTGGGTGTGGATGAAACTGCTGCCTCGGTCACCGGTGTGTGGGGCCAGAGTATATACCCCATGGGTCCATAACGTGGCCCTGGAGTCCTTCAAAGAATGAAGGGACTTGTCCATTTTATTGTGAAACAGCCTGTCCTCCTCATAAGGGAAGTCCTTGATTGTATGTTGGATCTCCCTGGGGAAGCTGGACAACTGGAGCCATGAGTCCTCATGCATGATGACCCCAGTCATGAGGGAGCAAGAGGACATGTCAGCCAGCTCTACAGCCACTTGGAGACACACCTTGACAACCAGCACCTGAAACTGCTGCCATAGGTCTGGTTACTCTGATAGCCTAGAGAAGCTATTAAAATCATACTTGGCTAGCACAGCCTGTTAATTCACAATCTGGAACTGTAGCACTGCCAAGGACTATATTTTCCTCCCCAACAGGTCCATGCACTTAGCCACCCTATTTGGAGTGGCTGACTTCTGTGGGTGCTGGTGTGCTGCTCAGCTGCCGCATGGACAACGAGAGAGCTGGGGGGGTGGCTGTGAAAAAAGAAAATTTGTCCCCTTAGCTGGGCACAATATCTCTTCTGCCCACTTTGGTGTGGGGCACAGAAGGCAGGGGTATGCCACGCGGTCCACGCTTGGTGGAGGAAGGCTTCATTAATAAGCAGCACCACCCTTGAGAGCCCCTGAGATTGGGGAATGTCCAGGAGCTGGTGTTGCTGGTCCTGATCCTCCTTCAGTGGCATCCCCAGGTCCACTGCCATCCTCTGGAGCAAGTCCTAATATTGCCAATGGTCATCTGGCAGAGAAAGGAAGGAAGGAGTAAGTGCCTTGTCCGGTGAAGAGGAAGTTGCCGTGGGGATTGGTGTAGGCAACGGCATCTATGGAGGAGTCTGGGAGGAGTGACAGAATGTTTGGGAGGGTGGGTAGTGTGGGTGGTAGGGGTACCAGGGCATCCCATGGGTATCAGTAACAGATCCTCACTGTTGGATCATACACTGGTGAATAAGGCAGTTGGGGATATGACTCCAGTTTGCAATGTGACATCGGGGACAAGGAGCGTTCTGGCTCTGAAAACTCCGTAGACTCTGAGGACGGTACGGGCAGCGGGGGAACCAGCGGTACGGCGCCTGTAGTGGCCTGCCCAGCAGGAGCAGAAGCGGCCTGTCTGCCAGAGTGGGAACCGCTCGGGTGAATGTGGGTCCAAACAGGCTTGGAGAGAGTGGGTACAGGAACAGCAATTTCTCTGTGGAAATGACGGGCTGCAAGCCGCTGGGAGTCTGTAAAGTGCCTTTGGAGATACCAGAGTGCCCCGATGGGTGTCTGCAGAGTTGGCTTGTCCAAGCAGCATGGAAGTGGTGGCAGGATAGGCAGTGTGCACGCTGGTACCAAGGTGACCATCAGTACCACTGGGTCTCATTTGCACCAAGCTTTACCCTTCACAACATTTCACTCAACCTGGCTCAGGGAGGAAATGCTGTGAGGGAGCAGTCCACTGTGGGGATCTGCTCTTGTGCCTGTCCGAGTGCTGCTTGCCCTCATGTCTGATCCAAGCCATGCAAAGTGCTCAGAGGGGTGCTCACCACTGGCAATGGTCACTAATATTGGGCATGCAGTCTCATTGATTCCCCCATTAGAAATTTACGGAGGCAGAGCTCCCAAGTTTCCCAAGTTCAGGGTGGGAAGGACTTGCAGATGGAGTAACAAGCCACGATGTGAGCCTCGCCAAGGCAGAAAGACACCTCTGGTGCTCGTCGCTCATGGAGAATGAGCACAGGCAGGGGAGACAGATTTTAAACCCTGGAACGTGGGGCATAGTACCCAGGTGGGACTGTCCCCAAATGGGGAGAAACTATCACTAACTAAACTATCTACTCTACAACTACTATGTACAACTATGTACAAGAATGAACAACATCCATTTTGAAGCACTTGGAAGAGAGGAAGGTGATCAGGAACAATCAACATGGATTCACCAAGGGCAAGTCATGCCTGACCCACCTGATTGCCTTGTATGATGAGATAACTGACTTTGTGGCTATGGGGAAAATGGTGGATGTGGTATGTCTTGACTTTCGCCAAGCTTTTGATATGGTCTCCCACAGTATTCTTGCCAGCAAGTTAAAGAAGTATGGATTGGATGAACAGACTATAAGGTGGATAGAAAGCTGGCTAGATTGTCAGGCTCACTGGGTAGTAATCAACGGCTCAATGTCTAGCTGGCAGCCAGTATCAAACGGAGTGCCCCAGGGGTCGGTCCTGGGGCCGGTTTTGTTCAACATCTTTATCAATGATTGGGATGAATTGCACCTTCAGCAAGTTTGCAGATGACACTAAGCTGGGGGGAGAGGTAGACATGCTGGAGGGTCAGGATAGGGTCCAGAGAGACCCAGACAAACTGGAGGATTGGGCCAAAAGAAATCTGATGAGGTTCAACAAGGACAAGTGCAGAGTCCTGCACTTAGGAAGGAAGAATCCCATGAATCGCTACAGACTGCGGACCAACTGGCTAAGCAGCAGTTCTGCAGAAAAGGACCTAGGGATTACAGTGGATGAGAAGCTGGATATGAGTCAGCAATGTGCCCTTGTTGCCAAGAAGGCCAAAGGTATATTGGGCTGTATTAGCAGGAGCATTGCCAGCAGATCGAGGGAAGTGATTATTCCCCGCTATTCAGCACTGGTGAGGCCACACTTGGAGCATTGTGTCCAGTTTTGGTCCCCCCACTACAGAAGGGATGTGGACAAATTGGAGAGAGTCCAGCGGAGGGCAATGAAAATTATTAGGGGGCTGGGACACATGACTTACAAGGAGAGGCTGAGGGAACTGGGCTTATTTAGTCTGCAAAGAGAAGAGTGAGGGGGGATTTGATAGCAGCCTTCAACTACCAGAAGGGGGGGTTCCAAAGAGGATGGAGCTCGGCTGTTCTCAGTGGTGGCAGATGACAGAACAAGGAGTAATGGTCTCAAGTTGCAGTGGGAGGGTTTAGGTTGGATATTAGGAAACAGTATTTCACTAGGAGGGTGGTGAAGCACTGGAATGGTTTACCTAGGGAGGTGATGGAATCTCCATCCTTAGAGGTTTTTAAGGCCCAGCTTGACAAAGCCCTGGCTGGGATGATTTAGTTAGTGTTGGTCCTGCTTGGAGCAGGGGATTGGACTAGATGACCTCCTGAGGTCTCTTCCAACCCTAATATTCTATGATTCAACGATTTTATGAAAGTCACTCTCTTAGTCAAACTAAGAGTGTGAAAGAACAGGGATTCCAATTTAGGTCATGCAGCAGTAAGAGGAAACTGGAGAGGCATCGACCCACATAACCTATTATTCCCTCAGCCCTGAGCATGAGGAGACACACTACACATGTGTGGGTCAACAAACACTGCTAAGAAACACTTCCGGCCTCAGGCGCATGGCGCGCATGTGCACCTGTGTGTGGAATACAAATAGGGACAATCACTCGAAGAAGAAACCATGTTACTACAGCTACCGTCTATAGGCTGTTAGCCAATCAGTTCTGCGAATCTGAAAAACTGCACACAACAGAGTCATGATCCAAAGCAGCCCAGAGAGGCTACAAATGGGCAAGAAACAATAGCCCGACACCCAATGGGAGGGAATAGCCTGGGGAGCAGCAGTAATAAGAGGAGAGGCAGCTGGACTTCTTCATCCTCCCTTCCCACCCACCAGAGCCACTAGACACGTGCGTAGGACACCAGCTCCTGGTGGTTGACCCTTCCAACCAGCTGCCAGCACCATGCTCCTAGGATTGGCGTTTAGAAGTCCCAGTGCCAGGCCAGCAACAAAGGAGGGATTTGCTGTCAAGGACAAATCAGCATCTTCTGCCTCCCACTCCACTCATTACAAAGCTGGGCTTCGGTATTGCCATTTGCTGTACCTACACTTGAACTCCCCACCTCACTTGCTCCAAGCCCACATCCAGCACTCCTGATTCCGTGCTGCACCCAATGGACCACAGAACCCTCCCCATCCACCCACCAACAGAGCGCAATACATACAAACAGATTCCCAGGCACAAGCTACATTAAGATGATGTTAAGGCTGACTATGTATCAGAAAGGGAAGGTAAAATAAATTACTAGGAAGTTGCTGTTATCTCAAAACCAGGTTTTATAAATCTAGGAAATTCACAGTCAATTTAAAAACAATCTAAACACATGAAAGGCTGGAAACGCAGAGTCAGGGGAACCCAAACAAACTTAACTCAGCCCAGTCACAGACCCTAATTTTCCCTACAGCTAAAGCTCTCCAAAATCCGGTACCTGGGCTACATTTTTTGTTGTTAAGGGTTAATGGTACACTCCCCCACCCCCACCTTGGTTATTCTTCAAAACAAAGTTTCGCCTTCAGTAAAAACCTTAACTCTGACCTGCAGTGACACTATTCAGGGCAGGGGAGATGCAAAATATCTGCAGTCACTTTAACAATCAATTTAGTCTAATCTGGGACCTCAAACACTAACACATCTTAATCCGAATTGTTTTTTGTGGTATCAGTGCAGGGCAAAGTTATACACACACGCCAAACTTTCTATATAGTTACAAGTAGTTTAAGTCTTGTTTACAGATTGTATTTCAGTAGAACAGAGTGTAATTAAGGCAAGTTATTAATGATTATTGTATCTAGCTTTTATAATTATATAGATTACAGCAAGAGTTAATACCTGGTGACTTCAGAGATAAAAGCCAACCACCACCCTTCCTCTACAGCTAATTTTCATGCAACAGTCCCATTGGTTGAAATGACTAAGGCTTGGACTTTGTCATGGAGATCGTGGAAGCCACGGAATCCATGACTTCCAAAGACCTCTGTAACGTCAGCCCTGGCAACCAGTAGCTGCAGGGTCCTGCCACCTCCTGCAGCAGCAGAGAGCTGTGAGGCAGCGGGTCCCCAAGCTCCCAGGAGCTAAGGTCAGCGGGGCTACCTTGCAGCTCCCAGCTGCTGTGCAGGACAGGGGAACCCCCACAGCTCCCCACCAGCTGTGGGGGAGCAGGAGGACCCTGGAAGCTCCCCAGCCACTGCAGCAGCAGGGGGACCCTGGCAGCTTCCTGGCTGCTGTCACAGTGAGGGCAGGGTGATCCCAAAAGCCCCATGCTGCGACCACTGTGTGGGGCAGCAGGGGGACCCCAGTAGCCCCACCACCACCACGGGGGGAAGGAGGAGCCCGACAGCCTCCCACTGCCATGGCAGGGGGATCCCCGCAGCTCCCCTGCCACCGTGTGGGGGGCCCAATGGAGGGCCAGGGGACCATGGAGCTCTGAACCTCCATGGGTGGCGGGGGCCCGGAGCTCCGAGCCACCCCGCAGCTGCCCAGTCCCTTGCCATTTTATCATGGATATTTTTAGTAAAAGTTAGGGACAGGTCACGGTCTTCCACAAATTCTTTATTGCCCATGACCTGTCTGTGACTTTTACTACAAATATCCAAGACAAAATCTTAGCCTTAGTGATGACTCAGTGGTATGAGAGAAACTCAAGCCACGTCAAGAGTTCTCACTGTGGGTTACTGGGTCCAAATGTCAGTTATCTTTAAAGGTTTCATGGTCACATGTTGGCTTGGCAATCACTGCTCCAAAGGCTATCCCCGGCACCACAGCTTCAGCTCCACCACACACCAAGTCAGCACTGCCAGGGGAGCCCTTAAGCACAGAGAAATTTGATTTGAGGACTGGGCTCCCTACACACCCCTCATAGTCTCACTAACACAGTCCTCTGATCCAATGACCCAATCTCAAATTAATGGCCACATTTACCAGTGCACTTTGCAACATCAGAGCAGCACAGATAAGTGAAACCCTGTAAATGCAGCATAACTTTCCAGTGCATTCTGGCTGCTGCTTGCTGCTGAGGTACCAAGGAATCTGCCCTTAGAAGTTAAAATTTAAAGCAAAACCAAAGTAAGTTTGCTACTACATATCTTTAAATCATTAATAATATCAAACTGTAGCATTCCATTTGGCTTTCTTGTTTCATACTCATATATGACATTAACTTAATCTTAACATGACATTAGCTTCATCTTAACATGGTTCTTTCATCTTGGAATTTCCTTGGTTTTTTAAAATTGTTAAAGTTGAGAGCACATATCAGTAATTTAAGGGTAAAAAAAAAAAAATACAGGGACGTTGTAATTTTCCCCAAACCAAGCACTACAAAACCCAGGAAATTCAGAGTTAGGGTTAAACTTAAAAGACATCCAAACATATTCAGATATGGAAATGCACATTCAAGGCACCCAAACCACCCTAATGCTATCTTGTAGGGACACCATGCAATAACAATGCGATTATTATTAAGGCATTTTTGGGTTTGTGGTCCCAGCTTATATTAAACTGGTTTTTAAAAGACGTACTCATGTCTCTTACAGGGCACAGTTGAGGTTGCTTGAGCACCCTAACTGTGCATTCCCATACCTCAACATGTTTGAACTGCTTTTAAATGTAACCCTCACTCTGGATTTCCTGGGCTTGTAACATTTGGTTGGGGACCATTAGACTCAGGTACAGACTTTAAGGCCAGAAGGGACAATCATAATCATCTAGTCTGACTTCCTGCACATTGCAGGCCACAGAATCTCACCCACCCACCCCTGTAATAGACGTCTAACCTCTAGCGGAGTTACTGACATCCTCAAATCATTATTTAAAGATTTCAGGTTACAGAGAATCCCTTACTCTAATTTAAACCTGCAAGTGACCCATGCCCCATGCTGCAGAAAGCAGCCTAAATCCCCCAGGGTCTCTGCCAATTTGCCCTGAGGGAAAATTCCTTCCAGACCCCTAATACGGCAAACAGTTGGACCCTGAGCATGTGAGCAAGACCCAAAAGCCAGACATCTGGGAAGGAATTCTCTGTAGTAACTCAGAGGCCTCTGTGACACTGTGCCCCAAAGAAATACCCTGACACCCGCATCTTTACCATGGTAATATGATTATGATGTGTTTTGTATAAAGTATGCCTTGTACGGTATCATTTTAAAAGTCTTGATCTGTTGAATATTAATATCATGTTGGATTGTATGTGCTATTATTGTATGGGAAGTTATGAAGTTTTGCTATGTGTGTGTTGCTGAAACGTTGTAAAGTTGGAAACACCCACAACAAGCCTTTCAGGTACAAAATGGAGAAGCCAGACAGCATTGATGGCCCATTAAAGGGAATACACACTCACAAGGATTACCCCAGGAACTGTATAAAATGGAAACCTCTCAGAGATAGCACATACACAACAGAGATTGTTTGACTCACAGCAAAAGATCTTTCCGGCAAGCTGGAGAAAAGGGGGAATTGATATCATCACTTGGCCTCACTCCCCCTACAACTCAACACCTGGAAACATGTCTAAAGGAAAAATACTGAACTGGGGAGGTGGTCCCATGCCGGAAAGGAGAATCCCAGCCTATGTATGAAGGAACAATACCATCAGGATGAGATACTGCTTGATTCTAATTCTTTCTAGTTTATAGAACTCAGATTGTGATTTTACTTTTTATTTCTTAGGCAACCAATCTTGATCTCTACTTTTACTACTTATAATCACTTAAAATCTATCTTTCTGTAGTTAATAAATTTGTTTTATATTTTACCTAAAACACTGGGTTTTGCTTGAAGTGCTTGGGGAAATCTGCTCAGGAACAAGAGCTGGTGCATGTCCTCCCCACACTGAGGGAGGGGTGGACTGTGTAATAAATTCAGGGCTTCTCTACAATGGCACGTTTCTGCACTCAAACTGCAGACATGTACACACTGCCAAGCCACTTTGTGCATAGAAACTCCTCAGTTGCAGTGCTACAAAAAAACCACCTCAATGAGAGTTGTAAGACTATTTGCGCAGAGGCTCCAGCGCTCTATTGCCAGTGTAGACCAGTGGTGGGCAAACTATGGCCTGGGGGCTGCATCTGGCCCCCAGACTTTTTAATCCGGCCCTTGAGCACCCACCAGGGAGCAGGATCTGGGGCTTGTCCCGCTCTGATGCTTCAGTCGGGAAGCTGAGTCCAGGATTTGACTCACTCCGCGCGGCTCTCAGAAGCAGCAGGATGTCCCCCTTCTGGCTCCTATGCATAGGGGCAGCCAGGGGGCTCTACACGCTGCCCCCATCCCAAGCGCTGCCCCAGCAGCTCCCATTGGCTGTTCAAGCAGTGTGCAGAGCCTCCTGGCCGCGACTCCATGTAGGAGCCATGCTGAGGAGACATGCTGCTGCTTCTGGGAGCTGCTTGAGGTAAGTGCTGCCCAGAACCTGCATTCCTGACCCCCCTCCCATGCCCCAACCTCCGGCCCCAACCCTGATCCGGCCCTCCGAACCCCTCAGTCCCAGCCTGGAGCACCCTCCTGCAACCCCAACCCCTCATCCCCAGCCCTACCCCAGAGCCTGTATCTTCAGCCGGAGCCCTAACATCCCCCCCCGCACCCTAACCCCCAATTCTGTGAGCATTCATGGTCTGCCATACAATTTCCATACCCAGATATGGCCCTTGGGCCAAAAAGTTTCCCCACCTCTGGTGTAGACACTTGATTGCTTTCTAGGCTGTAATTGGCCTCCGGAGCTATCCCATAATGCCTCAAGTGACCGCTCTTCATTATTTTGAACTCGGCTGCCCCGGAGACATACGTCCCTCCTCTTTCAAAGCACTGTTTCAATGCTCGTGCTGTTGAACACAGAGAGAGGGCGAGTGCGTATGCCCAGGGAAGGAGGCAGGGGCTGATGTTGGGGTTTTCCCCTCCCCCAGGACTGGTTGGTTCCTGCCACTGTATGAATTTATAAGCCAGCATGCTGACACACACACTGTCCCCCAAAACACACCGTCTCTCTCCACCCTTCCATACACACCCTCCGCCCCCATTCAGTTGAAAAGCAGCTGGCAACATAGTAGGATGCCCATGGAACAATGGGACTGGGAAACCTGCATCGTGTGACACCGTGCCTGCTCCATGAGGCATTGCAAACCCTTCCCAAAACACCCTGCAGCCAGTTGCACAGTGGGATAGCTACCACAATGCAGTGCTGTCTTTGCCGTTGCAAGAGCTGCGCTCCAGAATCACAAGGAGTACAGTGAGGACATGCAACAGTGGTTTAATTCCAGCATTTTTTAACAAGTGGAATAACTTGTGGCGCAGAAACTTGCTAGTGGAGACATACCCTTATACTGGTCAGGCTTCTGACCAGGGCAAGACGGTACAGCTCTGGTGTCCTAGGCTGAGGAGCTGTGGGGAACTGGCTGGAGCCTCTCTATTGCTGGCTCATGATTCTCTGGCAAAAGCATTCATGTAACAGATCTGGGTGTGTCCCTGCCTGTGGATGTTTGTGTTAAGTGCAGTACCTGGAGAGGTTTGTAGCTTGTCACAGCATCACACTATGAGAGTGAGCCCAGTTTGGCAAGACAGAGGGCTCAGTGGCACCCCAGTTCCAGGTTGCACCCCAGGGAACCTGTCTCAGCCTCCCCATCTAGTGTCCCATCAACAGTCGCTGAAGATATTTGCTACTGGCAGCCACAGATCAGCTACATGACATTGTAGGCCATCTCATCATATAACCTCCATAAATTTATGCCACTGTTTTTTGCCCCCACTGCTTCCCTTGGAAGGCTGTTCCAGAATTTCACTCCTCTGATGCTTAGAAACCTTTGTCTAATTTCAAGCCTAAACCTGATGGCCAGTTTATATCAATTTGTTCTTGTATCAACATTGGCACTTAACTTAAATAACTCCCCTCCCTATATTTATCCCTCTGATGTATTTATAGAGAGCAATCATCTCTCTCCTTAGCCTTTGTTAGGTTATGCTAAACAAGCCAAGCTCTTTGAGTCTCCTCTCATAAGGCAGGTTTTCCATTTCTCTGATCATCTTTGTTACCCAGGCTCTGTGCATTGGTGTGCAAACATCTAGTTGTTTCTGTTTGGCTTAGCCCAGATTCCTCACCCAATTAGGAACAGTCATTCTACTGCCAGTATCACCTACCTGTTAGCTTCGTTGGCATTGGCACTATCTTTCCTCTTAATGTCCATTCTCCTACCCACTGCTGTTCCTTTCTCCATTGCTGTATTCTGTCTTCCTTGATTTTGCTCCCGCTCAATATTAGTATCAAGTATGGAGATTACATGAGCATCTTCCAAGTGTCTCCCCTGAATTCCTAGTTTAAAGTTCTTTTAATAAGTTGTGCTAACCTCCATACCAGAAGCCTATTCCCCTCCCTGCTCAGGTGGGGTCCAGCCTTTAGCAAGAGGGAACTTTGCCCATGGTAGCTGTAAGTCAGAGCCTTGATACCACCAACTTTCTGGCCACGCTAGCATTCTCTTCTGAGTATGCCAGCCCTGTCTTGACCTTGTACATTAACTCAGTCCCCGACCCCCCTTGAATCATTCCCGTGATATCCAGCGCCTGACGCTGGCCACTCACAAAAATCTCACATCCTCTGCCCCCAAAGGAGCAGTGTACCCCAGTTTACCTTCAATCCCCCATCCATGTAACACACAGCACTTGTAATAAAACAAGAGGTTTATTTAAGAAAGAATAGATTCAACTAAAAACAAGAGTGAGTGCTAGAAACAGATGATTACAGTACAAAACAAAATCATAAAACACAAACAAGGGCCTACACTTATTAATAGTTATCTTTCCTATCTAATAACTATTCAAAGAGTTATCAGTGGTTCACTGTCAAACTGGGAGGACATATCTAGAGTGGTCCTGCAGGGGTCAGTCCTGGGTCCGGTACTATTCAATATTTTTATTAATGACTTGGTTAATGGAGTGAACAGTATGCTTTGGAGGACAGCATTAATATTCAAAATGACTATGACAAATTAGAGAACTGGTCTGAATGCAACAAGATGAAATTCAATAAAAAAGTACAAAGTACTACACTTAGGGAGGAAAAATCAAACGTGCAAATGTAAAATGGGGACTAACACTGGGTAGGTGGTAGTACTACTGAAAATGTTCTAGGGGTCACAGTGGATCACAAATTGAATGTAGGTCTACAAATTTAAACAGTTGCAAAAAAGGCTAATATCGCTCTGGGGTGTAATAACAGGAGTGTTGTACATAAGACCCAGGAGGTAATTGTCCTGCTCTACTCAGCACTGGCGAGACCTCAGCTGGAGTACTTGTCCAATTCTGGGACTTGTCCAATTTTAAGAAACATGTGGATAAAGTGGAAAGAGTCCAGAGGAAAGAAACAAGACAAAAGTTTAGAAAACCTGACCTATTTAGAAAAGCTAGACGAGCACAAGTCCATGGGGCCGGATGTGCTGCTTTCAAGAGTGCTAAAGAAGTTGGCGGATGTGATTGCAGAGCCATTGGCCATTATCTTTGATCTCTGAAAACTCATGGTGATCAGGGGAGGTCCTGGATGACTGGAAAAAGGTAGTGCCCATCTTTTAAAAAGGGAAGGAGAAGGATCCGGGGAACTACAGGCCAGTCAGCCTCACCTCAGGCCCTGGAAAAATCATGGAGCAGGTCCTCAAGGAATCAGTTCTGAAGCACTTAGAGGAGAGGAAAGAGATCAGGAACAGTCAACATGGATTCACCAAGGGCAAGTCATGCCTGACTAATCTTATTGCTTTCCATGACGAGATAACTGTCTCTGTGGATGAGGGGAAAGCAGTGGATGTGTTATTCCTTGACTTTAGCAAAGCTTTTGACACGGTCTCCCACAGTATTCTTGCCAGCAAGTTAAAGAAGTATGGGCTGGATGAATGGACTATAAGGTGGATAGAAAGCTGGCTAGACCGTCGGGCTCAATGAGTAGTGATCAATGGCTCCATGTCTAGTTGGCAGCTGGTATCAAGTGGAGTGCCCCAAGGGTTGATCTTGGGGCCAGTTTTGTTCAATATCTTCATTAATGATCCGGAGGATGGCGTAGATTGCACAGTCAGCAAGTTTGCAGATAACATTAACTGGGAGGAGAGGTAGATACGTTGGAGGGTAGGAATAGGATACAGAGGGACCTAGACAAATTAGAGGATTGGGCCAAAAGAAATCTGATGAGGTTCAACAAGGACAAGTGCAGAGTCCTGCACTTAGGACGGAAGAATCCCATGCACTGCTACAGACTAGGGACCGAATGGCTCGGCAGCAGTTCTGCAGAAAAGGACCTAGGGGTTACAATGGACAAGAAGCTGGATATGAGTCAACAGTGTGCCCTTGTTGCCAAAAAGGCCAATGGCATTTTGGGCTGTATAAGTAGGGGCATTGCTAGCAGATCGAGGGACGTGATCGTTCCCCTCTATTCGACATTGGTGAGGCCTCATCTGGAGTACTGTGTCCAGTTTTGGGCCCCACACTGCAAGAAGGATGTGAAAAAATTGGAAATCGTCGAGCAGAGGACAACAAAAATTATTAGGGGACTGGAACACATGACTTATGAGGGGAGGCTGAAGGAACTGGGACTGTTTAGTCTGCAGAAGAGAAGAATGAGGGGGGATTTGATAGCTGCTTTCAACTACCTGAATGGAGCGTTCCAAAGAGGCTGGATCTAGACTGTTCTCAGTGGTAGCAGATGACAGAACGAGGAGTAATGGTCTCAAATTGCAGTGGGGGAGGTTAGGTTGGATATTAGGAAAAACTTTTTCACTGGGAAGGTGGTGAAGCACTGGAATGCGTTACCTAGGGAGGTGGTGGAATCTCCTTCCTTTGAGGTTTTTAAGGTCAGGCTTGAGAAAGCCCTGGTTGGGATGATTTAGTTGGGGATCGGTCCTGCTTTGAGCAGGGGGTTGGACTAGATGACCTCCTGAGGTCCCATCCAACCCTGGTATTCTATGATTCTATGACCTATGAGGAAAGGTTAATAAAACTGGGCATGTTTAGTTTTGAGAAAAGATGACTGAGTGGGGACCTGATAACGATCTTCAAATATGTTAAGGGTCGTCAAAGAAAATGGTGATCAATTGTTCACCATGTTCACTGTGGCGGGACAAGAAGTAATGGGCTTAACCTTTAGAAAGGCAGATGGAGGTTAGATATTAGGAAAATCTTTCCAACTCTCAGAGTAGTTAAGCTCTGGAACAGGCTTCCAAGGGAGGCTGTGGAATCCCTGTCACTGGAGGTTTTTAAGGACAGGTTAGACAAACAGCTGTCAGGCAGGCTCTGGGTTACTTGGCCTTGAGTCAGAGGACTTTTCAAGGTCCTTCCTAGCCCTACATTTCTATAATTCTGTGATAAGTCAGTTTCCTCCACCGGTTTGGTCTGTTGCAGAGGTGGCTAGCTTCATAGGAACCAGGAGCCAAACTTCCACACCCAAAACATCCCTCACTCCACAAGATGTTTCTTCAGTGAATGCATACAGAGCGCCTCTCCCCACTCTGTGTTATACTGAAACAGGCTTTTGTCTCTATTCTGAGACAGGGCAAACCTCTGTTGTCATGTTTCTTTTTCACCTCCAAGTTGTTTTGATTCCTTGCAGTTCTCTCTGATGGTTTTCCATGGATAGCCTTGGGACAGAGAAAGGTTAGGCAACTAAGCCACACATTGCATAAATGGCTAGCCAGAGTGGGGTAATAATTCCCTCCTGCTTGAACGGGCCATCACTGAGGCATAGGCTATGTCTACTTTGCACTCTCCTCGGTAAAACTTTTGCTGGTCACGGGTGTGAAACCCCCCCCCCACACGCCTGACTGACAAAAGTTTTACATCACAAAGTGCCAATGTGGACAGTGCTTTGTTGGTGGGACAAAGCTACCGCCCCTCACTAGGGGTGGTTTTATTTCGTCAGCAGGAAAGTGCTCTCTTTCTGACAAAGAGCAGCTGCCCTGCGTACCTAACAGTGGCACTGCTGCAGCAGCACACTTGCGCCGATATAAGGTGTGCAGTGTAGACGTAGCCATATTGTCTTCTGGTGACTAACTTTTACTCAAAGTCCATAAAGCACACCTCCAACATAAATACACTGTTCCTTAAGTAGTACCCCTGCATACAGCTCCCAATGAGGATGACAAGTTAGGATCTTTCTGTAGATATTCTACAAGTTACTCTTTATGGATAAATATCCTGTAAGATGTGTCTTTGGTGCAGTGAGTATGTGAGGTCTGAGGGGAGAGATGTTTGCAAAGAACAGGGGACCTTTGCCAAGGAGCCTGTGTAAGACTGCATCCTATTCTGCCCATCAGTTCACTTCAAAGTGAGCTGTGCCTGTGCCCCTTAATCCGAGTTACAGCACAGATGAACCATTCCCCACAGCAAACCTTGCAACACTTCCTGACTAGCATCTAGAACTCTGTCCTTGTCTCCAAACTGAGAAATGAGCATTTGATGCTGGCACATACCTAACAGCTGCCACTGCATCACAGCAAGAGGTGGTGCCAAGAGCAAACTCCACCCCCGCCCCCAGCACGGCAGCAGCTACACTGCAGGGAAGTCTGTCTCCAGGCTGGGATTTGGAATGCCTGACAGGCAGTTACTTAGAAATAGACCATTTAATGCCACATTCTGGATTATCTCACACTCTGCAGCTTCTTGCCTCCCCCGACTTCCTCGTGAAGAGGCAGCAGCCCCTCCCTCACCCCACTGCCTGTTTGGGTTTGATTTGTAAATGACTCTCAGCAGGGGCAGAGGCTAATGAGAATCACCATCTAAACTGCAAGTGAATCCCTGGAGATGAACAGCCGCTTTGCATGGACATTCATCCATCAGCCTCCAATCCAGCCAATCGGCTCTGTGGGAGGCAGCTCCTGAGGCAGAGCACCCAGACCCGGCTGTTAAATACAAAGAACTGCTGTTTGATTCCAAAACATCTTGGGGTGGGCACTAAAAATATTCAAGGATAAGGAGACCTCAGCTAACCTCCTTGCCACAGGAGCTGTGCTCACAGCTCCACGCCATTCATGCTGCCTGGTAGTCCAGGCTCCTGTGTCCGCTCCTAAATGAGACGGTCCTGGCCCACGGCACACTCAGATCCTGGGACTGATACCTCAGAGTGGTTCTCATTCTGCCCGGTGTCTGCAAAACTCCTAACAGACCAACTAGCACTGACAAGGAGCAAACTCTCCCCCCACAACTCTGCCACTGAGCCAGCACCCCCAGCCCCTCGCTACTCCTGCACACAGGAAGAACAGTCCCTCCTCCACCAGCCACCTGGAGCAGGAGACTTGATTAACTCAATCACAGCACCTACCTGAAAACATTAATGGACATGAAATGAACTAGCCCCTTTTAACTCAGCTGCAGCACCCGATTCAAGGGCACCCAGCAGCAGGGAGTTCCATGGGTTAGGTACATGACACGTAGACGGGCTTAGGCTGTTTGAAATTACTTGCCCTTTAGGACCAAATTAACGGCAGAGACTGAACAGCTTTCCCTAGACCCTTCATCATGCAGTTCCCTGGGAAGCGTGTCCCTGAACGTGAGAGTCCAAGCTGCAGGACACCAGTTCCCCCTCAGATGCTGCCACTCTGTCCATACAGGTTGGGGTTTGTTAGCCAGTTTATCTTACCCCAGAGCCCCAAACCAGTGCAGGGCTAATCATTTCTGAGCGACTGGACTCGACCTCTCACAACCTGTGGTATCTGCACAGCAAACAGGATGCGTCAGCTAAGGTGGGAGCTGTCCCTTCAGCACCAGCCAGGATTGTCCAGTGAGCACGGAGCAGCCCACTTGTTCGGCTACATATACCTCCCCAGCACACTAAGGGCAGAGGGAGAGGCATGCTCTGGAGCAAACTGCCAGGTATCTGGGAGCAAAGGAGATATGCAGGAGAGGCTGTTGCTCTTAGCAGAGAGATCCAGGCCTCTCAGTGTAGGGAAGCCACCAAGGCAAACAAGTATTTGGTAGTCAGGTAGAGGCAGTCAGTTGGCCCCCTTGATATCAGAGCAGCTAACTTCTCCCTCTACAGAGCATTCATGGTCTGCAAAGAGACTGTAGCTGCCCAGTGGGGGAGGTGCGGGGGCTGGAGATGTCCCAGGCACGAGCCAAACACTTGGATGCATGGGGTGGATGTGCCGAGTACAAAGGTCACTCTTTTCTGACCATTACTCCATTTTACAGGTGACCTTAACAATAAATCACTGTCACAGTCACGTGCGCATATAAGAGACCCTCCGGTGAGCTGGAAGCATCAACCCACATCTTACAAATAGGGAAGCCAAGGCACTGACCTTACCTGCCCTGTTTAAGGACGAAGGGAGCAGTGAAACATCTTGGGGGGGAAGGGTAGCTCAATGGTTGGAGCATTGGCCTGCTAAACCCAAGGTTGAGAGTTCAATCCTTGCATGGGCCATTTAGGGATCTGGGGCAAAAACTGGGGATTGGTCCTGCTTTGAGCAGGGGGTTGGACTAGATGACCTTCTGAGGTCCCTTCCAACCCTGAGATTCCATGATTTCATGATCTGGGAGCAGAACCCAGTCTCCTGCCTCCAGGAGCCCTGCTCTAACCCCAAGACATGCTGCCTTGCTAATGCACTGAAAACCCCAGACAGCCAGAGGAGCTTTAGGCACAGACTTGACAATTCACCCTCTTTAGATTAGCTCCCTCAAATCATGGCTCAACAGCTCTGCCAAGCTGACAGCACATTCTATTCCTCACCAGAGAGGTACTTACCCTGCCATGTCACCACAGTGTCCAAGAGCCTTCCAGTGGCATATTAGAGTTCAGAGATTTTTTCTAAAGGCCAGTAGGGACCCCCCCTAGTGAGCTCCTGCATATCACAGACCAGAGAATTTCAGCTAGTCCCTCCTGCACTGAGCCCAATAACTTGTGTCTGGCTAAAGCATAACTTCCAAAAAGGCATCTGGCCTGATCTGAAAACACCAAGATATGCAGAATCAGTGATTTCCCTTGGGAGTTTGTTCCAGTGTAAAGCACACTAACAGTTCAACATTTGCGTCCTATTTCTGACTTGAATTTGTCTGGCTTCAGTGGCCAGCTATCCATTTTTGCTATGCCTTTCTCCACTTGTTTAAAGAGCCTTCTAGTACCTTGTATTGTGTCCCTGAGAAGGTCCTTGATCACGGCAGATAAGACACCCCTTGATCTTCATTTTTATTGACCTCTTTAAGTCTCTCAAAGTCTGGTATTTTCTACAGCCTTCAAATCATTGTTGTGGCTCTTCAAAGTGACATGACTAACTCCTGTCACATGTGGTTCATTCTCTTTCATCCAGTGGATGTGCAGTAGTGTTTTCTTTGGGGTTTGTTGCTCTGCGTATGTAACAAAGGCAAGTTCGAGAAGTGCTTCAGGCACTTGGAGCAGGAGGCAGAGCGGTCTGGAATGGTCGATAGTTCTTGGGGAAGTTCATTTCACAGTCTGCAACTGTCCCCAGAGAAGTTCTGTCTACCACAGACAAGCTTTACCCTTATTGTAGAGCATTCCACTGGGCCAGAGGAGCAGAGTTCTCAACCACAGCCCTCATCCTAGAACTTTTGGTTCTGTTAGATAGCCTAGGCCCAGGCCATAGGGCATTTTGAAGACAAGGGCTGAGGCCTTCAACTCAGCGCTATACTCTATGGAAAGCTAGTGTAGAGAGCAGAGGACAGGTGTGATGTGCTCACGTAGACCGCGTTGTTAAGGAGCCAAGCTGTGGGGTTCTGCTTGACCTATATTGTACTGCCATAGTCCAGTGAACGTGACCAAGGTGTGTCTAACAGAGGCCTTATTGGAAATCCTGGGAGGTGGGTGGGCGCAAGCCTGCGCACTTCTAAAGGCCCCTCCCCAGCCTAGCAGGAGGGACCGCTGTACCTGGGTTCCAACTGATTGCCTGGGACAATTAATGAGAAAACAGGATCGGGAGTGGAGGTCAGAGGTTCAAAACAAGGGTACCGGATGGGGACACTGAGCAGAGGACCCCGGACAGTGCCCACTGCTCCTCAAAGGTATCTAGGGAGCCAGCAGACATTGCCCAGTGGAACTCTGCCCAGAGGCACGAGACCAGGGAGGAACGGAAATAGGCCCCACAGTCGCAGAGCACCTCCTCGTCCAGCAGCCTCCTCCTGGTGTTACAGATGGTGACTTTGGCCTAAGCCAGGAGGTGGTTGACAAGGAGGTCTCGCGACTTCGTGGGGCCACGGATAGGGTGTGCGAAAATGAACTGGTGTGGGGAAAAAGTGCAGCCAGAACCTCAACAAGAGGTTAGGGGCTGCAACCTGGCACATTCGAGGAAGGCATGTGCCAGGTTCTCCCTCACGCCACAGAAGGGGCAGGCCTTGGGGAAGGGGGTGAACCATGCCAGATACACGCCCGAGTCATGGCTCCGTGAAGGAGCTGCCAACCGATGTCCCCTTAGGTTAGGTCATTGTCCACCAGGATGGGACAGAGTCTCCTAGCCAGCTGGATATGGTAGAAAGTATTAATTGCAGATACTGCTATGAGAGAGCTTGGTGACAGCAAGGAATTCAAGAGGCTCAAACTACAATTGAACTGACTAATTGTGGAGATGAATCTTCAACTGAAGTAGATGCCACCGTGGCTGCAAACTCCTCAAAATACTCTCCTTTGCCCACCAGCACCACTTCTGTCTTGTTCAGGATCAGTTTCAGCCAGCTGTTCTCCAGCCAAGCTCTGGGCCATCTTGGTGGAATGGTGTGATCATCTAGGTGAAAGACAGGCAGAGCTGAGTATCATCTGCATGTTGCTGACACTGGAGTCCAGGTGTTCCGACCAGTTCACCTAATGGCTCCATGTAGACGTTGAATAAGACCAGAGAGAGAACGGATCCCCATGGGACTCCACAGGGGAGTGGTCCAATGGTGGAAATGCAGTTTCCCCATCACTTCTTGCTGTATATAATTATAATTAGTATAATTAGGCAGGCCGGGAAAGAATTTGAAGAGCAACGAACCAAAGGAAAAAAAAATGCTGTTAGTTTTTGTAAGTACATCAGAAGCAAGAAACTTGCCAAACAATCCGTGGGGCCACTGGATGATCCAGGTGCTAAAGGAGCACTCAAGAAAGACAAGGCCATTGCAGAGAGGCTAAATAAATTCTTTGCATCAATCTTCACTGCAGAGGATGTGAGGGAGATTTCCACACCTGAGCCATTCTTTTTTAAGTGATAAATCTGAGGAACTGACCCAGACTGAGGTGTCAATAAAGGGGATTTTGGAACAATTTGATAAATTAAACAGTAATAAGTCACAAGAACTAGACAGTATTCACTCAAGAGTTCTAAAGGAACTCAAATATGAAATTGCAGAACTATTAACTGTGGTATGCAACCTATCATTAAATCAGTTTCTGTCCCAGATGATTGGAGGATAGCTAATGCGATGCCAATTTTTGAAAAAGGCTCCAGAGGTGATCCTAGCTATTACAGGCCAGTAAGCCTAACTTCAGTAACAGGCAAATTGGTTGAAACTATAGTAAGGAACAGAATTATCAGACACACAGATGAACATTATTTCCTGGGGATGAGTCAACACAACGTTTGTAAAGAAAAATCATGACTCACCAATCTATTAGAATTCTTTGAGAGGGTGAACAAGCATGTGAACAAGGGTGATGCAGTGTATATAGTGTACTTGGATTTTCAGAAAGCCTTTGACAAGGTCCATCTCTTAAGCTAAGTAAGCAGATAAGAGGGAAGATCCTCCCATGAATCAGTAACTGGTTAAAAGACAGAAAACTAAGAGTAGAACTAAATGATCAGTTTCCAGAATGGAGAAAGGTAAATAATGGTCTCCCGCAGGGGTCTGTATTGGGACCAGTGCTATTCAACATATTCATCAGTGATATAGAAAAAGGGGTAAATAGTGAGGTGGCAAAGTTTGCAGATGATATAGAATTACTCAAGATAGTTAAGTACAAAGCTGACTGCAAAGAGTTACAAAAGCAACAAAATAGCAGGTGAAATTCAACGTTCATAAATGAAAAGTAAAGCACATTGAAAAACATAATCCCAACAATACATACAAAATGATGGGGTTTAAATTAGCTGTTACCACTCAACAAAAAGAACTTGGGAGTCATTGTGGATAATTTTCTGAAAACGTCCGCTCAATGTGCAGCAGCAGCTAAAAAAGGGAACAGGATGTTGGGAACCACTAGGAAAGGGAGAGATAAGAAGCAGCTTCCATTTGAGGACAGATTAAAAAGACTGGGACTGTTCAGCATGGAAAGGAGATGACCAAGGGGGGAAAGGATAGAGGTCTATAAAAATCATGCCTGGGGGGGGGAGAAAGTGAACAAGGACGTGTTATTTACCCCTTCACATAACCCAAGAACCAGGAGTCACCCAATAAAATTAATAGGCAGCAGGTTTAAAACAAACAAAAGGAAGTATTTCTTCAAACAATGCACAGTCAACATATGGAATTTGTTGCCAGGGGATGTTGAGCAGGCCAAAACTATAACTGGGTTAAAAAAAAATTTAGATAAGCTCCTGGAGAACAGGTCCATCAAGGGCTATTAGCAAGATGGTCAAGGATGCAACCCCAAGGTCTGGGTGTCCCTAAGCCGCTGATTGCTACAAGATGGGTTTGGACAACGCGATAACTGCCCTGCTCTGTTCATTCCCTCTGAAGCACCTGGCACTGGCCACTGTCAGAAGACAGGATACTGGGCTAGATGGACCACTGGTCTGACCCAGTATGGCTGTTGTGTTTTTGTGTGTATCCCTCCAGGAAGGATTCAAACAATTTTAGTGAATTGTGGAACCCTGCCACCTCTTTTAGGTGAGGCAGAAGAACCTCAGTATTGAACACCGTGGAGAAGTCCAGGAGGATAAGACTGAATGTCTACCCTGTAACCAGTGACAGGAGGAGATCATCCATTAGTGCCGCTACAGCAGTTTCAATTCCAAGTCCTGGCCTGAATCCAGATAGTGCCATGTCTAGGATACTGGCTTCAATTAGATGAGCATATAGTTGGCCTTTGGTTAATGTCAAAATGAGCTTGCTCAGGAATGGGAGATATGTCACCGAGTGGTAGTTGGCTACAATGGAAGTATTTAGGGTGGGTTTCTTTAGGACTGGTCAGACTGTTGCGTGTTTGAGGGAGGTAGGGAAGAATTCTTCCCTGAATGAGGCGTTGGTTGTTCTGATCAGGAATGGCCAGGAACAGCAGGGCTGGATTCACAGGTCTTGGGCTGAGACTCCTTTAGGGTGCCCAGAACGACTTGGAGAGTGATTTACTAATCTGTGGAAACATGGGCAGGCTGTCAGTTGGCTGCTATAATGGGAGTTGATCTGTGCTGCGTCCACAAGTGCATGCAGCCCATTGGATGAGTGTGGGAGAGAGCTGTCCAAGTATATTTTCCCCGTATATTTAGTGCACTGCAGTGATGTTTAGTGTACTTGCTCTACAACATCTGGAGTGTGAAACTCAAGGCTTTGTAAACCCCAGAGTTTTTCACACTGTGTGTTTGAATGTCAGTTAAGGGACAAGAATGGGAAACTCAAAGCCACAGACCTAGCACATGCCATACACATACACAGCACAGACTCGCCCAAACACACTGTGGAAAACCAATACTCCCCATGCAGTCACCACGCTCATACTCAGACAACATCAATTCTGCCCACCGCAAAGCCAACCAAAGCACCACACGCTAGATCAAAACAGTACAAAACCAATGTCTAACTGCGAGGGTAGTTAAGCACTGGAATAAATTGCCTAGGGAGGTTGTGGAATCTCCATCATTGGAGATTTTTAAGAGGTTAGACAAACACCTGTCAGGGATGGTCTAGATAAAACTTGGTCCTGCCATGAGTGCAGGCGATACTTAAGGTCCCTTCCAGTCCTATAATTCTATACACACCAGAGATCAGTGTGGCCCCCCCATCACCCTCACCACTAGTGACAGCCTCTGCCACAGCCAACACACATGCCTCCCGTGCCACTGCTGATCAGCACCATACACCCCCCTCTCCTCCCCTCCCAGTAACAGGGTGACCTTATTTCTCAAAGGGAAAACAGGACACTGCCCGGGGCTGACCCAAGCCCCTCCCTCCAGCCTCCCCCCCCAGCCACTCACCTGAGCTGCCCACCCTCCCCGCACAGGGTTGGTCCCAGCCACTCGCCTGAGCCCTGCCGGCTCCCCACTTGAGGCTGTTGCTGGTTGCTCAAACCATGCTGCCGCCCCCACTCCACACTGTTCCTCTGCACTGCACCCCACCTTTTTGACAAAAGTGGGCATTTGTCCAGTTGGCAAGAGCAAATGGGACGAATGCCCTCTTCTGCCAAAAAAGTCTGGATGGCCGGGACAGGGCTTAAAAAAGGGACTGTCCCAGCCAAAACAAGTCATATGGGCATCCTAGATAGTAACCAACACCCCCCCCAGCCAATGTGTGTGGACCCTCTCCACCCACAATGTGCGCATGCACCCCCCTGCACTGCTAGTGACCGACTGCCCCCTGCAGGGCCAACCCCCCCCCCACCCCATGTCACGACTGACAGACTTATCTGCATGCAAAGGTGCCCCAATCAGAGGCGTGTACCACTGTTCCTGCAAGGTAGATGGAGGTCACAGAGGGGCGCATACGCTACTTACCGTCACTTACAAATACCACCACAGAGCGCAAACCTGACCATTTGGGCAGTTAGTTACATGAATGCAGAACTCATCAAAAAAGCCAGAACTCACTCTTCACACAAATAACATGACACTTGCACAGCATTTCTCCATGTCATTCTGCAAGGGGCAGAGTTAAGATTGTAACTTGGTCTGTCATCACTCTACAAGGTTAATCAGTTTTTTCAGGTACATTAAACTTCTGCTGTTACCATAGAGATAAGTGTGTTTGTTTTTAAACTCATTGGATAAGGTGAACTTCTTGCTGCGGGCAGGCTCAGAGGTGGCCACATGCCGTGGTTTTTAACTGAAAGGGTTCCAAACAAAGGGAAGACTACCCCTCTGAAATGTGGTATATTGCAACACTGATTTAACGACTACAGAACTTCTCAACGCAAAGTACTTAGCAATATTCAACCAGACTAAAATCGATAGTTCCAGAACAGAAGATTGCAAAGGACCCATTGAAAGGAAACTCCTGGTGCAATCCCAGTTGTGCAGTCATCATTAGCACCTCCCAAACTGCACAAAGGAGACCTTAGCACCACATCCAGGCCCGCTCCACACCACCATGAGTGAGGGACAGCACTGCATCCACGTGGCTAAGAGTGTACAAGGATTGCAGCAGGTTCACACTGCAGACCCACAGCTAATTGGCTGGGGTGAAAACAGATTGATGGCAACTCTGTACTGCTGACACATTATCCCCCTGGCTCCCAGGCCTCTGTCACACACCATTCTCTTGTCATCCCAACACCGAATGGCAGCTCTGCTCCTTTCTCCTGTGCTGAGCATTCTGCCGCACTGGCTCACAGTATATGAAAAAGCCTGTCTTTTTCAGAGTCAAATAGGAAGCATGGCCTGTCCTTGTGTCCTATGGCTGGGCTGCTGCATCATTGTCAGAGTTCCAGTTCCGGCTGTCAGTGGCATCCCTTTGGCACATTTCTAAACTCCCCACACATGACTGCTTTATATAATGCTCCCCTATGCATCCCCTGCCAGTGATCTATCAGACAGAAGGCAGCTCAGAGGCCAGCTTTCCCATGCCTGTCACAACGGAGCTGACACGAACAGGGCAATGCTCAATACCTCCTATGGGCTCCCACAGGAAAAGCCAAGACCTAGGGAAGGATAAACATGAGCTTCCATGTGCCAGGCCGAAACCATCAGGTCCCCCCACACTGCTGAGTGTTCTGGCTTTCTGCCCCCTTGTGGCAACAGCAGCTCCATGTCTAGACAATATCCCATTGGCAGACTGCCTCAGCTAGGGTGACCAGATAGCAAGTGTGAAAAATCGGGACAGGGGGTGGGGGAGTAATAGGAGCCCATATAAAAAAACCCCCAAATATCGGGACTGTCCCTATAAAATTGGGACATCTGGTCACCCTAGCCTCAGCCACGTTTCACACATTTCAAGAGGACAGAAAGAAGGGCTCAGTCTGACCACCTCATCTGAGCCCTATGTAACACTGTCCAGAGACCCTCACCCAAAAATTCCTGCAGCTAGCCCAGAACTATAGCTGGGGGATATTTTTCAGCAAATCATTTATTCACTGAAAAATGCAGTTTTTACTGACCCACAACTATTCATGAATCCACGCTGAGTCACTGAATAGTTTCAACTGAACTGAAAAAAATCAAAACATTGTTGAAATGTCAAAACAAAACGTTTCAACCCCAAATTTTTCGTTTCAATTTCAGACATTTTCAGAAAAGCAAAGAACTAGGCTCACGAAATGCCGGGAGACAGGGAGAGGAGAAGGAGGCACCATTTGGGGCAGCTCCATGGCCTGCGTTGTGCAGGAGGTCAGATTAGATGATCATAATGGTTCCTTCTGGCTTGGAATCTGTGAGGAGGTGGCCTCCTTTATGACTGCTAGCCACATAGAACTCTCATCAGCGATGCTGGAGACCCCAGTTCAATTATCCTCTGCCTGAGGCATGGGTATCAAAGGCCAGGACAGGCTAAGCCTCCCCTAATCCAGGCCATGGCCCAGCCCATGATCTGCCCTGAGACCTCGCCTCCATCCCTTCTCCCCTGAAGTTGGTGGAGACTCAGCTCCAGCCAGGGGCAGCTCGAGGCAGCTGGGCCAGGGCTTCACTGGCCTGGGGGGGGGGGCCTGCTCCTCCTGCCATGGGGGGGGCCTAGACTCCCCAAAGTTGGGGTTCACCCACCACCCATGCTGAGAACAATGTATTTGCACCTGGGGGGTCCCCCACTGCAGGAGTGTGTCCTTGCTACTGGTTTATGGACTATTCTGGTGTAGGGCTCTCTCACTCTCTCCTGTTGAAACTGCTCCAATTTGTATAAAATAATTAATCAAAGGAACAGTGACTTGAACTTGATCTTTCACATCACAGCTGAGTGGCCTGCCCGCCTGGCCACAGAGTCAGTTACTCTGTCCTTGATCCCATGAGCATTTGTTACCATCCACAGTGGCATCATTCATTGGGCTAGCCTCTGGATCTCACAAGGCCTTTTCCATCTACTATCAAAAATCTCCCCCCTACACAGGTAGTATTAGAGTCCAAGTTTAAGGCCAGTATGGCCACCATCACTACCTGCACACTAAACCCACAGCCATGGAGTGGACCAAGATCAAATAACCCCTTAACCTTCTCTGGGGTAAACTAAATAGATTGAGCTTCCCTAGTCTCTTGCTATAAGGAAGGTTTTCCAGACAGACACAATAGCCAGCAGTGGTCTCGGTAATGCTATAGACAGAGGCAATTTCACGTTCCTACTCCTGCTTAAAGTTCTTCTCTTATTCATCCCAGGATGGTGTTCACCCTTTACACCCTGACAGAAGCTCATGTTTCACTGGTTATCTACCACAACCTTTATCCTTTGCAGAGCTGCTGCATTCCAAGATACAGACCACATCCTGAAAGCATGACCTACATTCTTTGCTCCTAGCTGTACAGCCTTTTGTTTGGCTGCATTAAAACACATTTCCCAATACTCAAATCCAGGAGAGACAGAGCCAGCCCATCAGCTCCTGCCCAGAGAGCACCAAATTTCTGCCAAGGGAGCCATAAGACCTGTCCTAGCCCAGGACTCTCCCCAGGCTTCTTTCTGTACTCAGACAGGCGCGTGTTGACAACAGAGGCTGCTCAATGCCCTGATGGACTCCACCTGAGCTCAGACAAGCAACTCCTCTCTTTGGGATGTGTCAAACTGAGGCTTCTGTACTCATCTATGAGCCTCTCTTGCCACTGGGAGGTGTCAGCCTCAGCAGCAGCAGGGCAGCGGTGCAAAACACCAGGGCATTAGAGAAGGCACTTCCTGCCTGCCCCACAATAGCTACCATCACCACCAAACTGTCGGTGCCTGATGCAGGCAAAGCCCACTCCATGCATTGTGGGGAGGCAGAAGCAGAAATGCTGCAACTTGGAGCTGGGGCCAGCGGGAGAACCCTGACCAGGGACATCTCCCACTCCCAACCCCCCCGAGCACCAGGGTGCGAGCATTCAACCCGCTCTGCTCAGCTGGGGTCTGGGGAACACCATGCCAAAAAGCCCCCAGTAGGAGCATGAACCTGCCCTCCAGCTGGGGAGTCCTTACCTTTGAGACACCACCCAAGTCTCATCCAGCTGACAAACCTACCCTGAAATGCACAGGGATGGGAGAGGAACAGAACCCACCCAGTGAAAAGGAGAGAGACCAGCTGCCACCCAGCTTTCCTACAGGTCCTTGGCGCATACAGCGCAGGCTTCACGCCCCAGCACCCCTCACACCTCAGCACAAGCTGGGCACGATCTTGGCCCTCTTACCATGATCTCGGCCTGAGCCCACCAGGCCGTGGGAAGGAGACACGATGGAAAATCTACCAGGTGCTTTCAGTAGGTGCCAGTGTAGCATGAGCTCAGCTCCTGGGGAGGGGAGCTCCCAGATGGAGACAGAAGGCTCCACACCAGGGGAGAACCTGACAAGACTTCAAGCAGACATGTCCTGCAGCAGCCACTGCTCCGCTGTGGTGACGTCAGCCTTCCTGGGAGCTGGCAGGCAGGACACACTGTGCATACAGGCTGCAGTGCTCCCAGACTGCCGGGCTCCAGCAGACAGCGGCCCATGTTCCTCACCAGCCACAGCTTGCGTCTACAAATTGAATTTCACACTCATGTGCCCTTGAACAAGACACAGGTGGCTGAAGAACTCTCTGTCACTTGCTCCCCCGCTGCATCTGTCTCCTCTTCTCCCCACCCCACACCTCTCCTTCTTCACTGGGTGGTGGGAGGGGAGGTGGGGCTCACAGCCACCTGCCCCAGTCTCTTGCAGGACACACAGCGAAGGCTGCATTTGGACAGTGCTTGCTCTCTGCTGAGCTATGACCCCCAAGACCCAGACCTGAGCAGCTCCCCTGAAATGGAGGGGAGAGAAGCCCAGAGGGCTGATCCCAAGGACTCAGCACTTCATCGCCAGTTCACAGCCCCATGGCACAGCATTATTTTTGTAAATATCTTCAATAAACAACAGCCATTTCTGCAGTTGGATAAAAATGAAAGGTGCATTGGAGGTTTCCAAAACTCCCAGAAACAACCCCAATTCTCAGCCAAAGCCTCCCTGGGATCAGATAGGATTTCACCCCAAGCACCCTTGTATCCTGTCATGGAGACCAAAAGAGAGGGAGGAAGAGGGAAAAGGGAAGAGAGAGACAAAAGGGTCCTGGCCACCTCGCTATCCTCACACGTAGGCACAGAAAACCCAGGGTAGCTGCACCATGGACATGCAAGGATGCTGCCTGCACCTGCCTGGCTCTAAGAGGAGAGAGCCAAGCTGCTGGCAGAGGCATTCCGTCCCCACCAAAAAAAAAAAAAAAAAAGAACGTGTCTGGGACTTGATCTTCTACTTCTCCACACCTGTGAACAAGGCTGATGATCCAAACAGTTCTGAAACAGGAGCACAGGAATTACCAGACCAGACCAGCACAAGAATCCAGCCCCCAGCACCAGCTGCAAGAACCCCCAGAAGAGAATATCCTTCTACCTAACCCCCATCAACTGGCATTTGCCCCATGCCCAAGGGCTCAGATCCCTCTCATTCTGATCTAATGAAACTCTGGCTGTCACCGACTGCAGCGTGGCAGGGGGTTAGACTACATAACCCTTACGGTCCCTTCTAATCCTATGGTTCTAGGTCACCGTCTAATTGTCTCATTGCTACATGTGTGGCTTCAGTGACACCTTGTGGCAGTGAGTTCCACAGGTCAATTGTGGGGTGTGAAAAAGCATTTCCTTCTCAAGTGTGCTGCCTTTCAGTGTCCCTCCACTGGCCCTTGGTCTTGTGCAGAGAGCAAAGGAGAATGGCCACACCTGATCTCCATTCTCTAAGCTGTTCATCACTGTGGATCCCTCTACCTCACCCTCTTATTTGTCTGCTCTTTAAACAGCCCCAACAGTTTCTCTCTCCAGGTGGTCTCTCAGAACCCTTAATTCTTCTCATTGCCTGCCCTTGAATGCCTCCAAACCCTGCCCCACCCTGGAGATGGGCTGGCCCAGAGGAGCTGTGTCCAGGGAGAGTGCTCATTGATTTGGATAATGGCACTAGAATATTCTCCTGTTACTTTCTTGCAGACCAATAGTTCAGTGGATTCCCTGACAGCAGCTGCACACTGAGCTCAGATTTCATTGTCCTACTGCTCACCAGGATGCTCAGGTCTTTTCCTGATTTAACATAGAACCAGTGACAAGTCTGAGGCGTTCGTTCTTTCCGCAACACGTAAGTGAAAGTTTATGGGGAGGGGGGCAGACAAGGGCAGATCAAACTGAGATCAAGACCATGTTCTTAAGTCCACAGTACCTGCCATACAGGGGTAACCCCCAGAGACAAGGCGCACAGATCATCTGATCCTGCTGCCAGCACACTCTGCAGAAGCTCCGGTGCCTGAGGAAGCCATGGAGAGGTAGTGTTAAGAGGCAGATCCCAGGGGACACCAATGCTTCCATGGCACTAAAGCAGCTTCAAGTAATTTGTCTGTTAACAAACCACACTCAAATCTGCAGCAGGTTTGGAGACAACTGAATACAGGCCTACTAGAGATGTGATCAACAGCCTCTATGTAACTAGGAACCCAAGTGAGAGAGCCAAGCGGTGACAAGAACGGGGAAGGGACCTGTGAACCTGCCAAGCCAGGAATACTGCCACCCCAGGATGGAGAGGGGAGGGCCTAGTGCACAGGATCACAGCACCACCTGCAGACGAGGCAGAGGCTCCTTTGCTCCAGGGCAGGAGGGATGGACTACTTGTGAACCCTGCAGCCCAAGCAAGGAGTTTCTTGGGCCTGGGAGGACCCAGGGAATGATTTCTCTTGCTGCAGTCCCAAGGGGAGAGAGCTGCCTGAACCACAGGCGTGAGCATTTATGGGGTCAGCAGAGGCCAAGGTCAGAACCTGCAAAGGGGCTGACCCACCTTCCCCCAGTCCCTAGCAACTCTCTATCATTCACCGTGTCCCTGCTCAGATCCCTGAGTCAGGTCTGCCCCTCCCCCGACCCAGTCAGACCCTGGATTCGGATTGTGCAGCTCCGGACATGCTCCCCATCCCCCAGCCTGTGCAGAGGAGACCAGCAA
Source organism: Lepidochelys kempii (assembly GCF_965140285.1). Taxonomy (NCBI): domain Eukaryota; kingdom Metazoa; phylum Chordata; order Testudines; family Cheloniidae; genus Lepidochelys; species Lepidochelys kempii. Next base: position 102,689,303 of record NC_136388.1, on the reverse strand, counting down.
CCCCTACTCATCGCTCTGCGTGGGGAGGCCTCCTCCAGGAGAACCAATCCGATCTGTGGGACTGGGAGCAGTGGGAGATCCCAGCTATCAATGCTTGCACAGCCCCAGTCATTCCACACTGCAAGCCAGGGGCTGACTGAATGCAAAGCAGAGACAGGGACTGTGGAGGGGGCAGGACTGATCCCTCTCCACAACGCTCCCTGCTGGCATGTGTGTCACCAGCTGGCGCAGCTTCCCAGAACCCCAATTCCACCCTAATCTCTGCACCATTTTGAACGCACCTGCCTCTTGCTGGAGATTCTTCTTGGGTGTGACAGTGAATTCCTGTGAGGGCAAGGGACAGGGGAACTGGCAAGTCACAGCAAGATGAGCAAAGGCTAAGGGAAATGGCTGCTCTCTCCTTTTCCCCACGGAGCATGGCTATAACACACCCTCCACCCAGCCGGTAGCACTGCTTGGCAAAGAACGGCTGGGAGTACTAGGGAATTCTTTGTCTGGATGGCCTAATTTCTGAGGCAACAGCATGAAGTGCGCAGAAGGAAGATGATGCACAAAATTACCCCCCGCCATGCCCCCACAGGGAGAAAAGCAGCTCTGAGCCAAAACACGGATGCAGCCATATCCCAAGATGCCAGCATCCCTGGCACACACAGAACCCGCTTCTCTTCTGGCTGCCCTAACAGAACTTGCCCATTGCACTAGCATTGTGGAAGGGTTTGGCTGCTAAAGCAGTTAGGTGGAACCTGCTGTCACCAGTACACAAACAAAGGGCACTCCTCTCTGATCAGCCAGCCGGCATTCGGGAAGGATGCTTCCACTGTTCTGTCAACATACAGGACCAGCCTCTTCAAATATTATCTTGTGTCCACAAATACCCTTCCCTGAGTGCAGAATGCCATCCACGCTGATCCGTGAAACAGCCTGAACACTAGGGTCTGCCAAGGCCACACCACACCCTACGCACAGTCTCCAGGCCAAGGTTCTGCCCCAAACTCACTGCCACGTGTCTTGCTGCTTAGGCTGACAGATCTGCATGAGAAGCCAAGTGTCTCCTGTGGGCAACCGGGCTGTGAGGTGCTTGGAGGGGACACCCTTACCCAGGACGCGGTTGGGATTGCAGACTTTACTCACTACTACATTGTGATGTAGGGCAGAGAAACATTCAGACACACATTGAATTTACAGCAGCAGTGTCTGATACCACCTGGAACAAGGCCTCTTCACATTGGGGGAGACAGGAGAGAAAACGCACAGAACTCTGAGTAAAATCGGCCCCTCCTCATGCTGAAGAACAGTCAACTGCCTTGAGGGCTGAGCCCACCAATCTGCCCACATGACCAACTGCCTGGGACAAGCACCGCAGGTCACACCCCCACCTCCAGTTTTATCAATGAGTCACCCAGACAACCCTGGGCCATGCAGTGAACAGAGCCCATCCATCCAAGGGCCCAGTAAGCGATGGCTCTTCAGCTAAAGGCTGGACAAAGTGCTCTGTAGCCCATGAGTAATTTACAGTGGAGACTTGAATGGAGGCAGGGCCTGTTGTGCAAGTTCTATGACATCTCTATAGGACCCCAACAATCCCAGCCCAGTAACCCCGTCCAGACAAATATCACACACATCTCTGGTTGCTGTGGATTCCCCCAGAGTTCCAGACAGTGCTAACAGGAGCCATTACTCCCCATTGCATAGCTGTTGCCTCTCTGCAGTTTCTCCCAAGTAAAGCAGAGATTGCCCCAAACGGCTTGGATACACAGTTCAGCTGTGGTGAGAAATACAGGCACATTTATTTATGCATTCATGTTACATACACACGGCAGCATCCTTCTGAGGAGGCGGGAGGAGGGCACTACGCAGATGGCAATGGAGCTGAACAGACAATCTGCTCCCAGTTAACAATTCTGGCGCTCAACAAGTGTAGAACCAGTCAGACCAGTTAGTGCAGTGTCATTTTGCCTTCTCTACTGTACATGCTCCCCACACACAGCTCGGCAGGTGCCCCTCAGTACCAACCCACAGCCCTCCCACTGTTCCACCTGAGCTCCCCACACACTCTACCACTGCTCCTCAGTCCTGCCCTGCAGCCCCATAGGCTATTCCAGCCGGAACCCCTCCTGATCAGACTTCTAAGCAGACACAGCCTGAGCCAGATACCATGGCTTTGTGATGTCAATCTCATTTTCACCTGACCTAAGGCAGATCTGAACCCAGGATTCAGAACAATGAAAGGCCTCAGAGGTGCAGGCTTGTTCCAAATGCCATCAGCAACGAACTGATCTTAAGCACACGCAGGAGCCACATCTACCACAGCAACAGTCTCTTTCAATTCCCACCCCTGCCATGCAGCATTCCCATTAAAGTGAATTTCCAGCCTTTCTGGATGGCAAAAGCCTAATTCTAAGGTATTTATCTGGCCTCCACTGTTGTAGTATCTGGGTGCCTCCCTACATCTAATGTCTTTACCCTCACATACCCCTGAGCAGCAGGGCAAGGCTATTCTCCCAGTTCCACAGATGGGGACAGAGGTCCAAAGAGGCCAAGGGACTTGCCCAAGGTCACATAGAGCATCTTCTGGTGTCTTCTGAGTCCCAGAGAGCTCCCAAACCACTTGGCTATCCTTTCTCTCTGACTACAGATGGACACACATACAAATTAGATGAACATTGCACACCTATGTGCATGTGCACTGACCGTGGCTATTTGACACACATTGGGTAACTGCACACACTATTTGCTAATTATGGTCATTTGAACTCAATTTCCCAAGGAGACCACCTAAAGTATTTAAAAATAAGTCCCAACAGCACAGAGATACAAAGTGTCCCATGCGCCTCAATGGTGTTAACTCTGAAACCCAGGACTGGATGTCCAGAACTGCAAATGTGCAGGCATCCAGCTAATCTCGGCACCCTAACTGCACATGTCATTGTGGTAACAGCACAGTTGGCCATGTGAATGTGCTAACTGCGAATGCAAATTAAGCAAATACATGCATAATGCTAAAAATGCGACCTCTAAATGTCAGCACTTAACTATTTCCCTGCAGATCATTTTAGAAGTATCCAGCTAATGAGTGGATTCTACACGGTTGTTGATTTCAGTAGCTGGTATCAGGGTCCGAAGAAAGGTGGGGTGGTTGCATGGGACAAGGTAGACTAAACTGGGGAACTAAGAGTTCAAATCTCTCCCCTCCAAAAATGTAACCACCTCTGCTGCTGCCTAGAATGGGGATGTAGATGTTCCCCCATTTGGCTGACAGGAACCCAAGACATTTCCCATTCCTTCCTGGGGACCCACCTGCCCCTTACACAGTGGGCAAAAACCTCTAGCTTTCCACCAGCTTCCTCCTACACGGCAGTGACGGGGACAATAGAAACTAGAGCAACACACGGAATATAGAGAACCATGCCAACACTATCAGGGTCAACAACAGGGAACTGAGCACAGGCTCCATCAAAGAGAGCACAGATACTTCCAGGGGCTGCCGCAAGGAGCACATGGCCCTGGTTCTCTGGCAGCTTTTCATAACAGAATTAAGGGTCTGGGAATGGCTCCCAAGCCCTGAAGGCCTTTAAATATCTAGAGAGAAGAAAGAAGCAAGAACTTTATCTGAAGGGTGTTGCAACTCAGGAGGGAAAGCTGCCCCAAACAGATCTCGTGCTGGTTGCAGATTCCAACAGGGACATGCCAGGGGCTGGGCTATGCCAGTGGGAGGAGGGGGCTGGGCTACAGAGCAGGCAGGGTTCTGGAACCTGGGGGACTGCGAGCTGCAACAAGAATGAGGCTAGCCTTTTGATCATCAGATTCTCTGTGCCTCCTCTGCTTCTAACACCTTCCACTTCTCAGCAGAAAAAGGCTACCTCATCTTTCCAGTAACATTCTACACACCCTTCTCCTTTAGGGGTCTGCACCGACCACAGCCTGGAAACTACTCTTCTCCCTCCTGCTGCTGATGGCTCCTTCTAGCTCCAGATGCTGGTTAACCTCAGGGAAGCCTTCAGTACGAAGGACTGCACATCTGTAGGGCTCCAGAGCACCTGAGCCCAACTCTCAGGCTGAGGTGATCAATAGTGAGGTAATCTGCAAATACTGCAAGTGCACATACAGATCGGGTAAATCACACTTCCTGTCAGTAACCAGCCCGGGCCGGGGAAACTAATGATCCAACCAGCAGACCAAATTCGGTGATGGATCTTGGTCACGTGCTACCTGAGGCACATTGTACATATGCTAAGAAAAAGAAGTGCTTGTGCAAATCTTTGTACGCAATTACCCAACTCACAGCCTGAATAAGTGTGCGTGCAAGTTGGACGTAACATTGTCCAATTGCTTTGCACACCCAAACATACTACATTCTGGCCCACAGAATCACACAAGTTGAAGTGGAAATCCTCCTTAGCCCACGGGACCCAGGCCTCAATGCCTATGCATTTTTCATACTGTCCGACTCTGTTTTAAAGCAACTAGGCTTCCCCTCTCCCAGCCTGGCCCATCTTACCATCAGGAAGGGGCTCCTATTTCTACCCCTAATACCTCACTCAAGCCTTTTTCACCAGGCGTGTTAGCACCCTGCAAACATCTTGGACCAGCTCCTTACTCACTTACTAGAAGAGCTACACCACTGCCACCCCCTATCATTTTGGCCAACTTGTTCTAGTGCTGAGGGTCCAAACACGAACACCACCTTTGAGCCAGCGCCTCCTCAGAGCCAGACATCTCACCTTGCAAATTACTGTCTAGTTTTCTGCCCCTTCTCGCCCATCTCCCCCTCTCCTTGGTTACTTCCCAACGAAATCCCATTCTATTATTTTCTAACAAGGTTTCCAACCTCTCTGGCCCCTTTGGATCATGCCTTTGGCCTACCTAGTCAAAGACGTCATCCTTGTTTTTAACACTCCAGGACTTGCTCTAGATCGGGGTGGCTAACCTCTGGCTCTGGAGCCACATGCGGCTCTTCAGAACTTAATATGCAACTCCTTGTCTAGGCACTGACTCCGGGGCTGGAGCTACAGCACCAACTTTCCAATGGGCCGGGGGGTGCTCACTGCTCAACCCCTGGCTCTGCCACAGGCCCTGCCCCCACTCCACCCCTTCCCGCCCCCTCCCCTGAGCCTGCCATGCCCTCGCTCCCCTGCATGCCACGAAACAGCTGATCGGGAAGGAGGGAGGGGGAGGCGCTGATCGGTGGGGCTGCTGGTGGGTGGGAGGCGCTGGAAGCGGGGAGCTCATGCGGGGCTGCTGACGTATTACTGTGGCTCTTTGGCAATGAACATTGGTAAATTCTGGCTCCTTCTCAGGCTCAGGTTGGCCACCCCTGTTCCAGATGATCTAATGGACTCTGTCTCTTCCCCCCCATCTAGTCCCTCCTCTCATCTGGCTAGTCTCTTTCCTGTCATTTCAGACAAACATTCCCATCCCATTGTTGGTACAAGAGCCTTCTCCTCAGCAGCTCTGTCTTTACCCCTCCCCAGTGGCCATACAACGGGGCTATAATTAATGATTACATAACACTTAGTGTACCAGTAGTTTAGAAGGCTCATTACAGAACTTTGATCAGAAACATTCTCTGCCCTGAAGAGCTACCAATCTAACAAGACAAGAGATCTGTGCAGGGAGGGAGAGGATGCCCAGCAGGGAGTGACAGACCTGTTCAAGATGTAGGGGTCAGCATGGCAGCAGGCACAGAGCTGGATGCAAGAAAAGGAGATGCCAGTGAGAGGACTGAGAAGTGGTAAAGAAGGAGACACAACAAAGGCATAAGAAACAGCTGGAGCAGTGAGGAACAGAGAGCAAGCAACAGGCACATTGGAAATACAAAAGGAGCAATGCCATTTGGGACAGAATGGTGTGAAGACAGGGGAGGGGCAGAGGGGAGATCGCAAGGGCTTAGACTAAAAGTGTAGCAGTGTAAACAGTGAGCAAAAGTGGAAAAGAGGCATCAACAGGGCGATGTGGATTACGGCTCTGCTGAACACCCAAGGCTATGGGGTATTCAGCAGAGGCGGGAGCTGAAGCCATGGGAGCAGCCAGGTGGGTCAAGTGAGAAGACAGGACAGAACCCTGAGGAGAGAAAATCACTATGCTCTCAAATGAACTCACACAGGAAAACGATAAAAGACAAAGGACAAACCCTTTTCACAAAGTGATCACTCTTTATCTGACCTATCAGTCTTTGTCCTCAAAGGACACCTGCACAGCACTTCGAAAAGTGGGAGCTTAAACTCACAACTTTGTTAGACACTAAGAATCATGGTCTTATATGCAGACACTGGATTTATAGCTTATTACAACAATCTAACCCACTAACCCCCCTTTTTGTCCTATGACTACAGGAGTGTTAATGGGCCACTTCACCTTGAACGGTCCCATACAGAATTAAAAAATGGATTAAAGCTGATGTTAAAAAATTACGTAACAAACAAGTTAAGAAAAGAGTGTCTGTACTACTACTTAGACGAAGCTATCTGTTTGATCTCGTGTTTAAATGGTCAGACCTGAAGAAGAGCTCTGTACAGCTCTGGCGTCCCTCTCACCAACAGAAGTGGGTCCCATAAAAGATATTACCTCATCCACCTTGTCTGGCTTACACTGGCAGGAGTCAAGACTACCTCAGACCCAGACTAACACCACCATTCCCATCACTACACAATCCTGCCCAGACACCGAGACCTGCGCAGAGAAAGAGCTTATCATTATAATTATTTGAACAAGGCATTTTTCATAAGCACCAAGCTGCTTTACAGAACCACTGACATGCAGCCACCCCTAGGCAGAGGCCTAGCGACTACACAAGTGCACAGCAAGGATACCCGCATTTTAGGACGGGAAGTGAAGAAGAATCCCACCCGTTACAGGAGGAATTGAGAGAGACACAATGCAATTGCCGAGACTGGCACATACCCCAGGCAGGGGGCTGCCCCCTGCTTCATCCTGCCAGCGCACAGGTACCATGCCTGCATGGGCTGCAGCTGGACACCCGAGGAGGATGACATGGGTTTGGCGGGGTCGGAACAGTCGGGCACACTTTATCCACAAGACACCTTATCTGACTAACCCACAGCATCATCCCGCCCGCTCCTCTGGCCCGCGGCCGGCCGGCCGGCCCAACCGCCATACACTTCTCCGGCGAAGCCAGAAGCGGGGCGCGTTCGCGGGCCCAGGCAAAGCTCGGGAAGGCGAGCCCAGCCCCTCCGCCTGCCGGGAGAAGGCGGCCGGGCGGAGCCGAGCAAGGGGCACCCCGCGCCGAAGGAGGGCGGGCGACTTGCTCTGAGCTCAGGCCGTGGCCCGGCCGACCGGGGCCGCCAGCTGAGCGCAGCACAATCCCCCATTCACACCGTCACCATGGCAACGCCGGCAGCACGGAGCGCCGCTTCCCCCCCCTCCCCAGCCCCCCCCCGGCCGCCCAGCCCAGCCCCCTCCCCTCACAGCCCCCACCCAGCCGCCCAGCCCAGCCCAGCCCCCCTCCCCTCCCCGCACAGCCCCCCCCCGGCCGCCCAGCCCAGCCCCCCTCCCCTCCCCACACAGACCCCCCCCCCGGCCGCACAGCCCAGCCCCCTCCCCTCCCCACACAGCCCCCCCCGGCCACACAGCCCAGCCCCCCTCCCCTCCCCACACAGCCCCCCCCCAGCCACCCAGCCCAGCCCCCCTCCCCGCACAGCCCCCCCCCGGCCGCTCAGCCCAGCCCCCCTCCCCGCACAGCCCCCCCCGGCCGCCCAGCCCAGCCCCCCTCCCCTCACAGACCCCCCCCCGGCCGCCCAGCCCGGCCCCTCTCCCCGCGCAGCCCCCCCCCAGGCCGCCCAGCCCGGCCCCCCTCCCCTCACAGCCCCCCCCGGCCGCCCAGCCCAGCCCCTCTCCCCGCACAGCCCCCCCCCCGGCCGCCCAGCCCGGCCCCCCTCCCCTCACAGCCCCCCCCGGCCGCACAGCCCGGCCCCTCTCCCCGCGCAGCCCCCCCCCAGGCCGCCCAGCCCGGCCCCCCTCCCCTCACAGCCCCCCCCGGCCGCCCAGCCCAGCCCAGCCCCTCTCCCCGCACAGCCCCCCCCCCGGCCGCCCAGCCCGGCCCCCCTCCCCTCACAGCCCCCCCCGGCCGCACAGCCCGGCCCCTCTCCCCGCGCAGCCCCCCCCCAGGCCGCCCAGCCCGGCCCCCCTCCCCTCACAGCCCCCCCCGGCCGCCCAGCCCAGCCCAGCCCCTCTCCCCGCACAGCCCCCCCCCCGGCCGCCCAGCCCGGCCCCCCTCCCCTCACGGCCCCCCTCCCCTCACAGCCCCCCCCGGCCGCCCAGCCCAGCCCAGCCCCTCTCCCCGCACAGCCCCCCCCCGACCGCCCAGCCCAGCCCCCCTCCCCTCACAGCCCCCCCCCCCGGCCGCCCAGCCCGGCCCCTCTCCCCGCACAGCCCCCCCCCCGGCCGCCCAGCCCAGCCCCCCTCCCCTCACAGCCCCCCCCCCCGGCCGCCCAGCCCGGCCCCTCTCCCCGCACAGCCCCCCCCCGACCGCCCCGCCCAGCCCAGTCCCCCTCCCCTCACAGCCCCCCCCCCGGCCGCCCAGCCCGGCCCCCCTCCCCGCACAGCCCCCCCCCCGGCCGCCCAGCCCAGCCCAGCCCAGCCCAGCCCCTCTCCCCTCACAGCCCCCCCCCCCGGCCGCACAGCCCGGCCCCCCTCCCCGCACAGCCCCCCCCCGGCCGCCCAGCCCGGCCCCCCTCCCCTCACAGCCCCCCCCGGCCGCCCAGCCCGGCCCCTCTCCCCGCACAGCCCCCCCCGGCCGCCCAGCCCGGCCCCCCTCCCCTCACAGCCCCCCCCCCCGGCCGCCCAGCCCGGCCCCCCTCCCCGCACAGCCCCCCCCGGCCGCCCAGCCCAGCCCAGCCCCCCTCCCCGCACAGCCCCCCCCGGCCGCCCAGCCCAGCCCCCCTCCCCTCACAGACCCCCCCCCGGCCGCCCAGCCCGGCCCCTCTCCCCGGCCCCCCTCCCTGCACAGCCCCCCCCGGCCGCCCAGCCCAGCCCAGCCCAGCCCCCCTCCCCGCGCAGCAGCCCCCCCGGCCGGCCGGCGCTGTCGGCACCGGGCCTCACTCACCCCGGGGGGCGGCCGCGTGGCTCCGCCATGTCGGGTCCGGGCGGCTGCAGGGGGCCGGTTCCGGAGGCTGCTCCGCTCAGCCCAGCCCGACCCCGCGCCGGAGAGCGCGCAGCGCGTGCACGGCGGGGCGGGAGCGCGCGCTCAGTAACCCCTTCGCCGCCGAGCCCCTCCGGCCCCGCGCAGGGAGCGCCCCGCCCCTGCTCGCGCCCCCCCCACGGCTCCCTCACCAGCCTGCCCCCCAGCCCCCCCGCACCGACCCCCCCACGGCTCCCTCCCAGCCTGCCCCCCAGCCCCCCCGCACCGACCCCCCCACGGCTCCCTCCCAGCCTGCCCCCCCAACCCCCCAGCCCCGACCCCCCCACAGCTCCTCACCAGCCTGCCCCCCAGCCCCCCCGCACCGACCCCCCCACGGCTCCCTCCCGGCCTGCCCCCCCAGCCCCCCCGCACCGACCCCCCCACGGCTCCCTCTCCAGCCTGCCCCCCAGCCCCCCCGCACCGACCCCCCCACGGCTCCCTCTCCAGCCTGCCCCCCAGCCCCCCCGCACCGACCCCCCCACGGCTCCCTCTCCAGCCTGCCCCCAGCCCCCCCGCACCAACCCCCCCCACGGCTCCCGCACCAGTGCCATCATTCCCATCCACCAGCTCCTTTAGCACTCTCGGATGCAGCGCATCCGGCCCCAGAAACTTGTGCTCGTCCAGCTTTTCTACATAGTCCCGAACCACTTCTTTCTCCACAGAGGGCTGGCCACCTCCTCCCCATGCTGTGCTGCCCAGCGCAGCAGTCTGGGAGCTGACCTTGTTCATGAAGACAGAGACAAAAAAAGCATTGAGTACATTAGCTTTTTCCACATCCTCTGTCACTAGGTTGCCTCCCTCATTCAGTAAGGGGCCCACGCTTTCCTTGGCTTTCTTCTTGTTGCCAACATACCTGAAGAAACCCTTCTTGTTACTCTTGACATCTCTTGCGCGCTGCATGGTGTGATTTGGCCTTCCTGATTTCACTCCTGCATGCCCGAGCAATATTTTTAAACTCTTCCCTGGTCATTTGTCCAGTCTGCCACTTCTTGTAAGCTTCTTTTTTGTGTTGAAGATCAGCAAGGATTTCACTGTTAAGCCAGGTTTCAGAGTAACAGCCGTGTTGGTCTGTATTCGCAAAAAGAAAAGGAGTACTTGTGGCACCTTAGAGACTAACCAATTTATTTGAGCATGAGCTTTCGTGAGCTACAGCTCACTTCATCGGATGCATGCCGTGGAAACTGTAGCAGACTTTATATATACACAGAGAATATGAAAAAATACCTCCTCCCACCCCACTGTCCAGCTGGTAATAGCTTATCTAAAGTGATCATCAGGTGGGTCATTTCCAGCATGCAAAGCAGTGGATGTATTGTTTCTTGACTTTAGCAAAGCTTTTGACACGGTCTCCCACAGTATTCTTGTCAGCAAGTTAAGGAAGTATGGGCTGGATGAATGGACTATAAGGTGGGTAGAAAGTTGGCTAGATTGTCGGGCTCAACGGGTAGTGATCAATGGCTCCATGTCTAGTTGGCAGCCGGTATCAAGTGGAGTGCCCCAAGGGTCGGTCCTGGGGCCAGTTTTGTTCAATATCTTCATAAATGATCTGGAGGATGGTGTGGATTGCACTCTCAGCAAATTTGCGGATGATACTAAACTGGGAGGAGTGGTAGATACGCTGGAGGGGCGGGATAGGATACAGAAGAACCTAGACAAATTGGAGGATTGGGCCAAAAGAAATCTGATGAGGTTCAATAAGGATAAGTGCAGGGTCCTGCACTTAGGACGGAAGAATCCCATGCACTGCTACAGACTAGGGACCGAATGGCTAGGCAGCAGTTCTGCGGAAAAGGACCTAGGGGTGACAGTGGACAAGAAGCTGGATATGAGTCAACAGTGTGCCCTTGTTGCCAAGAAGGCCAATGGCATTTTGGGCTGTATAAGTAGGGGCATTGCCAGCAGATCGAGGGATGTGATCTTCCCCCTCTATTCGACATTGGTGAGGCCTCATCTGGAGTACTGTGTCCAGTTTTGGGCCCCACACTTCAAGAAGGATGTGGATAAATTGGAGAGAGTCCAGCGAAGGGCAACAAAAATGATTAGGGGTCTGGAACACATGAGTTATGAGGAGAGGCTGAGGGAGCTGGGATTGTTTAGCCTGCAGAAGAGAAGAATGAGGGGGGGATTTGATAGCTGCTTTCAACTACCTGAAAGGGGGTTCCAAAGAGGATGGCTCTAGACTGTTCTCAATGGTAGCAGATGACAGAACGAGGAGTAATGGTCTCAAGTTGCAGTGGGGGAGGTTTAGATTGGATATTAGGAAAAACTTTTTCACTAAGAGGGTGGTGAAACACTGGAATGCGTTACCTAGGGAGGTGGTAGAATCTCCTTCCTTAGAGGTTTTTAAGGTCAGGCTTGACAAAGCCCTGGCTGGGATGATTTAACTGGGAATTGGTCCTGCTTCGAGCAGGGGGTTGGACTAGATGACCTTCTGGGGTCCCTTCCAACCCTGATATTCTATGATTCTATGATTCCCCCACCTTTTCTGCCCTGCCTGTCCTTCCTGAACAGCTTATATCCATCCATGACAGTGCTCCAGTCATGTGAGTTACCCCACCAAGTCCCTGTTATTTCAATCACATCATAATTCCTTGACTGTGCCAGGACTTGCAGTTCTCCCTGCTTGTTTCCCAGGCTTCTTGCATTTGTGTATAGGCACTTGAGATAACTCGCTGATCGTCCCTCTTTCTCAGTATGAGGAAGGAGCCCTGCCCTCTCGCGCGCTCCTGCTCGTGCTTCCTCCCGGTATCCCACTTCCCCACTTACCTCAGGGCTTTGGTCTCCTTCCCCTGGTGAACCTAGTTTAAAGCCCTCCTCACTAGGTTAGCCAGCCTGCTTGCGAAGATGCTCTTCCCTCTCTTCGTTAGGTGGAGCCCGTCTCTGCCTAGCACTCCTCCCTCTTGGAACACCATCCCATGGTCAAAGAATCCAAAGCCTTCTCTCCGACAGCACCTGCGTAGCCATTCGTTGACTTCCACGATTCGACGGTCCCTACCCAGGCCTTTTCCTTCCATGGGGAGGATGGACGAGAATACCACTTGCGCCTCAAACTCCTTTATCCTTCTTCCCAGAGCCACGTAGTCCGCAGTGATCCGCTCAAGGTCATTCTTGGCAGTATCATTGGTGCCCACGTGGAGAAGCAGGAAGGGGTGGTGATCCGAGGGCTTGATGAGTCTCGGCAGTCTCTCCATCACATCACGAATCTTAGCCCCTGGCAAGCAGCAGACTTCTCGGTTTTCCCAGTTGGGGCGGCAGATAGATGACTCAGTCCCCCTGAGGAGAGAGTCCCCGACCACCACCACCCACCTCTTTCTGTTGGGAGCGGTGGTCGTGGAACCCCCATCCCTGAGACAGCACATCTCATGCCTTCCAATCGGCGGAGTCTCCCTCTGCTCCCTTCCCTCAGGCGTATCATCTGGTCCACTCTCCGCAATGGTCCCTGTGGAGAGAACATGAACACGGTTACTTACCTGTATCTGCGCTGCTGGTACATGGACACTCCCCTTTCTTCTTCTGGAGGTCACATGCTGCCAAATTTCTTCACCGTCTTCCTGTCCCCGCAGCCTGCTCTGAATCTTCAGAACCTTGTGCCCGAAGAAGCATATCCTGACGTCTGTCCAGGAAATCTTCAGTTTCTCTTATGCAACGCAGGGTCGATACCTGTTGCTCCAGACCTTGAACCTTCTCGTCCAATATGGAGACCAGCTTGCACTTCGTACAGACAAAGTCGCTTCTGTCCTGTGGAAGAAAGACAAACATGGCACATCCAGTGCAGGTCACAACAGCTGAACCCCCCCCCCCATCCATATTACCTTCCTTCTCCGAGCTTCCTCAGGAGTTATAGTAACTACTCAGAGAAGCCGGCCAGATGTCAGCCTCAGAGGGCTCTCCCCGGGCGAACTCCCTCTGTTAGCCGCTCTGCTGGTTCGCAGTGGACTGGCTTTTTATACAGTCAGGCCTCCCAGAGCCCTCCCCCCAAGCGCCCCTTGCACCAGCCAGCCCCCAACACCAACTCCCCCCCACGGCTCCCACACCAGCCTGCCCCCCAGAGCCCTCGCCCCCAGCCCTCCCCCGCACCAGCCAGTCCCCAACACCGACCCCCACAGCCCTCCCCCACAGCCCCCCATGCACCAGCCAGCCCCCAACACCAACCCCCCCACAGCTCCCACACTGGCCTGCCTCCCACACTGGCCTGCCTCCCACAGCCCTCCCCCACAGCCCCCCACGCACCAGCCAGTCCCCAACACCAACCCCCCCACGGCTCCCACACTGGCCTGCCTCCCAGAGCCCTCCCCCCCCAGCCCTCCCCCGCACCAGCCAGTCCCCAACACCGACCCCCACAGCCCTCCCCCACAGCCCCCCACGCACCAGCCAGCCCCCAACACCAACCCCCCCACGGCTCCCACACTGGCCTGCCCCCCAGAGCCCTCGCCCCCAGCGCCCCCCGCACCAGCCAGTCCCCAACACCGACCCCCACAGCCCTCCCCCACAGCCCCCCACGCACCAGCCAGCCCCCAACACCAACCCCCCCACGGCTCCCACACCAGCCTGCCCCCCAGAGCCCTCGCCCCCAGCGCCCCCCGCACCAGCCAGTCCCCAACACCGACCCCCACAGCCCTCCCCCACAGCCCCCCACGCACCAGCCAGTCCCCAACACCAACCCCCCCACGGCTCCCACACTGGCCTGCCTCCCAGAGCCCTCCCCCCCCAGCCCTCCCCCACACCAGCCAGTCCCCAACACCGACCCCCACAGCCCCCCATGCACCAGCCAGCCCCCAACACCAACCCCCCCACGGCTCCCACACTGGCCTGCCTCCCACAGCCCTCGCCCCCAGCCCTCCCCCGCACCAGCCAGTCCCCAACACCGACCCCCACAGCCCTCCCCCACAGCCCCCCACGCACCAGCCAGCCCCCAACACCAACCCCCCCATGGCTCCCACACTGGCCTGCCCCCCAGAGCCCTCGCCCCCAGCCCTCCCCCGCACCAGCCAGTCCCCAACACCGACCCCCACAGCCCTCCCCCACAGCCCCCCACGCACCAGCCAGCCCCCAACACCAACCCCCCCATGGCTCCCACACTGGCCTGCCTCCCACAGCCCTCGCCCCCAGCCCTCCCCCGCACCAGCCAGTCCCCAACACCGACCCCCACAGCCCCCCACGCACCAGCCAGCCCCCAACACCAACTCCCCCCCACGGCTCCCACACCAGCCTGCCCCCCACAGCCCTCACCCCCAGCCCTCCCCCGCACCAGCCAGTCCCCAACACCGACCCCCACAGCCCTCCCCCACAGCCCCCCACGCACCAGCCAGTCCCCAACACCAACCCCCCCACGGCTCCCACACTGGCCTGCCTCCCAGAGCCCTCGCCCCCAGCGCCCCGCACACAGGCCAGCCCCCAACACTGACCCCCCCCAAGGCTCCCACACCAGCCTTCTCCTCAGCCCTCACCCACTGACCCTGTACCACCCTTACCAGCCTGCCCCCCAGCCCTCACCCATCGCCTCCCCTGCATCAGCCAGCCAGCCTCCTCCCCAACAGCTGGCCACCAAGCCCCACACCAGCCAGACCCCCTACACAGCCACCAACCTGCCAGCACCCCCTGCACCATGTCCTCTCTGCCCTTCGCTGTAGCCCTGGGAAGCGGGGCCCACAGTGGTCACCTGCCTGAGGCGGGTGGATGGGTGCAGCACACATTTTAACTTCCCTCATGAATCTCTTGTATGTCCCTTGGGCTGGGCTTGACCTACCTTTGGCCTTGCAGGCTGGGATCTCTGTCTCTCCACCTCTCCTCCCCGCAGCCTTGCAGCCCCTTATCTGCATCCTCCATCCTCAGGCCACATGAGGTTTGAATAGGCCCCCAATAAAAGCTGTGGGGTCACCACATCATATCGCTGGGCCCCACCCCAGCCCTGCACTGGGCGGGGACACTCTTGCTGCTCTGCTCACTGTCAGAGGGCTGGATACCTCTAGATTACCTGCCACTGGCCCAGTGCCCCAACCCGCCGGCCTTGGTGATGAGGTGGCTGCTCCAGGGCCTCATTGCCCTTACAGCAGAGGTCCCCAAACTTTTTACCTCGCAGCCCTTCTTACCCCGTCCACGCCACCACCATGTAGCCAGGGCCAGGAGTGGGGCTGGGTGGTGCTCCCTCCTGACGTCCCATGGGGCTGGCCCGGGCCCCAGCTGTGCCTGCTGAATGCTCCTTTATGCCCACCTCGAGGGCGTGCCCCACAGGTTGGGAACCTCTGCCTCACAGGCAGGCAGCAGTTGCTGCGCAGGCCAACGGTGCCACCCAGCCTGGCCTGTGGTAGGGCTGTGGGTCTTCTGTGGGCTAGTGGCATCCTGAAGACCTGTGTTTAATGGAGGAACTGGCAGCCTCACACCCCAGGGAGCTCAGCCCTCGGCTTTTTTATAGAACTACTTCATTAATGATAGTGGGGGTCTGAGTGGGAGGGCTGCAAGCCCCAGTAATGACAGCATAGGAGTTAGCTTTGGGGAAGTTATCCAAAAACCCAACTAGCCAATAGGAGAGCAAGCCCAGGAGCAGGAATGGCTCCAAGACCTAGGGCATGGGGACAGTGCATTAGCTATGATCTTGCAGTGTGAGGGTGGCAACAAGGAAGAGCCAGTCTGATGTGTGTGTGGTGGGGGGAGGGGGCATTTAGCAAGAGGCATCGTGTCAGCCCAGAGATGCACAGTCCCTCTCAGTCTAGCTGCAATGAGGCTGCTCCCAGAATCATGCAAGGAACTAAAATGATACTTTCCTAAGTTCTGGAACTTGCTCTGTTCAGCCCTGGAAGTGTAGCAAAAAGTCCCATGAGATCTGAGGAGCCCAGGGGGATGGGACAAGCCAGGCCTAGAAGGGAACCATTCCTGATCATCAGCCTGCCTTTTGCCATGTCAGGGTTGACCAGAGCCTTAAGCCGCTGCTCACAAATTGCTGGAGCTAGAGCAGAAACCTCAGAAAGCAGCTTGGCCTGGCAGCTTGCAGCTGTCACCCACGGCACAGCGGCACTAGCCCTTCCTGGCATTCTGCCGAAGGGGGTGCTTGGCAGGGAAGGGGTTGGGCCAAGAGGGAGGGGCTCTCTCTCTTACCCCTTTCCCCCGCTCTGTAGAGGCTACCTAAGGCCAACGCATGTGGCTGCTGACACCAACAGTCCCTGTTTTTCTGACATTCTCAGGCCGTTCCTCCTACCAGTCAATACAAGTGGATGGAGCTTTTCTTCTTCCTGGATGAGGATGGAGCTGGGACGCTCTTTAACGAGCCATGTTGGGCTGTAGTAGATGTCCAGCACATACCTGATGATTACTGTTACTCAGGAGGGCAGGGATCTACTGTTTAGAGATCCCTGCGAGTTAGTGCAAACATGATTTGGGTTCACTTGGCCCCTCTTGCCTGGTCTACGACAGAGACCAGAGCATTGCACTGCTGCCTTTTCTATTAGCATACTGTTTCCCTGGCTTTGTATACATGCCTAACATAAAGCCAGGGCCCCTGTCCATCCTTGCTCTGAACATTCCTGCGCTGAGATTCCCCATGGCAGTTCCAATGATGGCCCTAGCTCCCACTCTCCACTGGAATCCTTGCACTGCTTCTTGCACTACTTTTCTCTGCCACTGACATCCACAAGGCCAGAATCCATCATTACTAAACAGGTCTATACGTGCTCCCTCTTTCTCCTCCACATCTACCTCCCCTCCCCCCACGTCTCTCCCAAACACACCTCCATTCACTGCCTCCTGCTTCCGAGAGTCCAGTGCCCCCTGCCCCATTTTACTTTCACTCCATCTCCAGATTCCTGGGCATCTTGTTTCAATTCAGCTGTAACCTTGAAAATGTCACACTGTTCACTAGTGATATAAGAACACGGGGGTTGTCTGCAGCCCCTGTATGGAAGAGAAACAGGCTGATGGGAGTCTGTGGGAAAGGATCCACTTATCCCTGCCGAGCGCAGACTCAGGAAAACTCCATACCCAGCTGTCCATATGACAAGAGGCCCAACAGCCGTCCAAGGGTTGATGCGTGAACAGCAGGGAATGGTACCTAACAGCAGATGTACCACTGATGCTAGCTATTCCTCCCCCATACTGCTTGACTGTGCTGATGTCCCCAAAAACATATGGGATGTGGGAGCAGAAAGTAATTAAAAGTATTTATGTGAACAGTGAAGCATTCTGGTGAGATGCTGACTTTGAGGCTCAGCTTGTTAGTGCAGATTGTACTCACTTCCTAAATTTACAAATGGACTCATTTTACCTTGCCCTGTTTTAGTCCCTGCAAAGATTTTTTTGCCATTGTTGTGACATTAGCCTTGGATCCCTGCTCAGACATTTCCTAGCCCCCATTTCCATTAGCTCCCAGAGCTGGGCATGCTGCCCCCAGCAGTTACCTAATGCCGGAAAGGCAACTTCTGACTCTTGAAAGATTCAGTGGAGATGCTAAGAGGGAATCCTTCCACTGAGCTAATCAAATGACAAGGCAATACTCCAAGAAGAAGCCTGGGATTCTGAGACTGGGACGGGGTGGCATGTTTGAGAGGCAGAAACAACATGAAGAAGCAGAGTATAGAGCTGTGGCCTGGCGAGAGGAATCATCAGAAGGATAAACTCAGTCAGTGAAGATCCCATCCCTCAATGGAAGCTGCTAAGGAAGCACAGAGTAGATTCCAGCCTACAAGCGATCAGATGACAGTGCTCCTGCACTGGAGAGCAAGTGCTGGCGGGTCAGTGGGGTTGCACTCACCCACCAGGTTTCAAAGAGGTGTTTTATCAGGCCAAGGGCCTGCACCAAGGAGGAGAACCAGGGAATCCTGAGGGAGAAGTGCATCACAGTAGTACTAGACACAGGAGGAGGACAGCTGGGCTTTTCAATGCACAGGCCCAGGGGGCAGGTCTGTCAGAAATGGGCCATTGTTAATGATGCCCAGGTTAACACAAGGTTATCCAAAAAGAACAGGAGGACTTGTGGCACCTTAGAGACTAACAAATTTATTTGAGCATAAGCTTTCGTGAGCTACAGCTCACTTCATCGGATGCATTCGATGCAGTCCTCCTTTTTGCGAATACAGACTAGCACGGCTTCTACTCTGAAACAAGGTTAACCGTCACCCTCTGCATCACCCTCTGGTGGCTAAACCACATGTAGAGGGTTTGAGTCTGCTGCTGGTTTCAGGCAAAAGGAGCTTGTCCTTTAGCTCACCACCTAGGGATTTGTGCTCTTAGACCCAAAATCCCAAGTTTAACCCTGCAGGTGGCTTGGCTAGGGCTGTTATGTTAAGATATTTGGACACTTACACCCAGATAAGGTCCTGTTTCCCCTGATAAAAAGGGTTGTTAGAAAAGAGTTCCTACCTCCTGGCTGGCTGCTTTTTGCCTCTTCCAGTCTGGATTTCTTCTTTCCTGCACGCAGATATTGGCATTGGCACAGCCTCCAGCCATTGGCCAAGAGACTGGAGCAAATGGGACTCTTGAAGGCCACTATGCAACTGTATCCTGAGAACCTCTGCCCAGCTCAGAGAACTGGGCAGGAGCTGAGAGCATGAAGCCACATGTTGGGGCTCTGCCAGCACAAGAATTCACCCTGGGCTCAAATTTACTTCTTGCAAGACAAATACCCTCCTCCTTTGTGTTCACCGGTCCTCCCCCATCCAGCCACATCACACATCTCTCAAACCCACCACCTGCCTTCTTGGATCCAGATTAACTTGCCATCCACTTGCCTTACGTTTTCTTGCCACCAAAGGTGGGATTGGCACCTCTCCAAGAGTAGTTGGTGAACAAGGCCGGTTTCACACCCCTCACCACATGAAGCCCTTGGGCCATGGCTCTAGCAGGAACAGCTGTGTCTGCAGAAGGGGCTGGTTTTTCACTGACCTCTTTTCTTCAGCTTTTATTAAAGGTCACACTGAAAGAGCCACCCACTGCTCTGCCTTCCTGGGCCTCCTCCCTGCCCTGCTGGGTGCTGTCACTGAGTGCGGCTGCTCTCCAGTACCCTGCATACACACCTGCAGGGACAAGTGCTTCTGCTCCTCCAGCGCATCAGCCTTCTAAGCCAGAGCAGCAGGAAAATCCCATCCCAGACTCAGGATCCAGCTGCCCCCCAGGAGGGATATTAGAGGGAAGTTGTGCAGGTGCCATGCACCTGAAGTAACTACAGCTCTCTCACTTCCTAGGAAAGAGAACGGCTAATGGAGCATGTGATGACCTGTCCACAAGAACCAGCATCCCAGCGACTGTTTAGCTGACATTGGAGTCCAGTTTCTGCTGCCTCTGTTTCCCCTTGCCCTCTAGCACAACATACCCAGGTGTATAGTTTTCAGACAGGGCTGGTACCCCCTTCAGTGGCAAGAAAGAGGATGAGCGCCTCCTGTCCCCTACATAGGGGAATGAGAAATGCCCAGTTAGTTCTGGAAAGAAACTTTGGATCACTGAGTTCAACCATCTGTGAAGCAAAGAGTCTACCCTGAACCATCCCTACACCAGCCTCCTGCCTCCTCTCAGCAGGACCCAACCTTACCTAGACTGTGCTCATGGTCATTTTGGTTACCTTGCTACTTCATTCGTGCCTGATTGGATTATAAAAATAATTTTAAACCGTTTCTGGATTTGGGCCCTGCTGGTGCTGAATCCAATCAGATGTGTCTGTGTTTTTTTGTTTCCGCCATCTCTACAACAGCACCAGCTGTGACACCTGATCAACAAGAAAGACTTGCGACCTCTGAAAAATACCTCCACGTTTTCCATCCTGGACTCCTGGTATTCTGTGCTGCTGACTGGATTTGGCCTGAAAGCAGCAGCCCAGACTTTTACATGGGTCCAGTTAACTGAGTGCTTCACCCCGCATTACGATCCCTGCCTTGCAGAATCTGAGTTTTCTTATTTACTTCAAAGGCACATAATGCTTTGGTGAACTTTAGCTCCATGAATTCCAGGCCAGTCCTGTCCAAGCTACGCCTTGAGACCTTTGGGGAGGGCGGCAAATGCTTACTTACTGGTACTGTAACTGTATGTGGGTGCAGACATATATTCCATTCAGGTGTAAGCACATGCCCAGTGTGCCAAAGCCAGAGAATTTTGCTTAGCAGTACTTGTTGGGGGGCACCTGCTCTCTGGCCCTCATAGTATGTCCCAAGGCTATTTAAAGGCAGTGCCACCCTGACCCCCCTCCACCAGTTCCTTTGTAGCAAAATCCAAAACTAGAAACTCCAATGTGGGGGAGGGCAGGGGAGGGAGGGGGGAATAAACATCTTCTGCTACATCTCGAAGAACACCACTTACAGTACAGGTAAGAAGTCGTTTTTTCCTGTTTAAATGGTTGCCGTGTGTATTCCCCTCAAGG
This sequence comes from Lepidochelys kempii, assembly GCF_965140285.1. NCBI lineage: Eukaryota > Metazoa > Chordata > Testudines > Cheloniidae > Lepidochelys > Lepidochelys kempii. Next base: position 102,668,832 of record NC_136388.1, on the reverse strand, counting down.
GACACACAAGCAGTAATGGGACAAGGTAGGGTTCAGAGTCTGCTTATACGAGTGCAGAACCGCCTTTGCAAAGTTGACATCTGACCTAGACACAGTCATTCCAGCCAAGAGTAGGGGCCTCGGCAGCCACAGATGCATCCTGGAGGTGAATGCCTGGCTGTGAGGATGGTGTCACCAGCAGGGCTTTGGCTTCCTTGACAAAGGAATGCTGTTCCAGGAAGAAGGACTGCTAAGCAGAGATGGGGTCCACCTATCGAGGAAGGGGAAGAGCTTATTTGGCCATAGACTGGCTATCCTCGTGAGGAGGGCTTTAAACTAGGTTCAACGGGGGCAGGTGACCAAAGCCCACAGGTAAGTCAAAAACATGGAGACCTGGGAGAAGGGTCAGAATTTGTGGGGAGCATGGGCTGTTATAGCAGAAATAAGGGAGAGACAAGACAGAACTGGGGGCAGAATTAAATCAGTATCTTAGATGTCTGTGTACTATTGAGAGAAGTATCTACAGACCACCAGGCCAGGGAGAAGAGGTGGATGAGGCTTTTTTTAAACAGCTAACAAAATGATCAAAAGCCCAGGACTTGGTGGTGAGGGGGGACATCAACTGCCCAGACATCTGTTGGGAAAACAACACAGCAGGCCACAGATTATCCAACCAGTTCTTGGAACATATTGGAGACAATTTTTTATTTTAGAAGGTGGAGAAAGCTATAGGGGAGATGCTGTTCTAGATTTGATTTTGACAAATAGGGAGAAACTGGTTGAGAATTTGAAAGTGGAAGGCAGCTTGGGTGAAAGTGATCATGAAATGGTAGAGTTCACGATTCTAAGGAATGGTAGGAGGGAGAACAGCACAATAAAGACAATGGATTTCAAGAAGGCAGACAACTTCAGCAAACTCAGGGAGTTGGTAGGTAAAATCCCATGGGAAGCAAGTCTAAGGGGAAATACAATTGAAGAGAGTTGGCAGTTCTTCAAAGACACTTTATTAAGGGCACAAGAGCAAACTATCCCACTGCATAGGAAAGACAGGAAGTATGGCAAGAGATTGCCCTGGCTTAACCAAGAGATCTTCAATGATCTAAAACTCAAAAAAGAGTCCTACAAAAAGTGGAAACTTGGTCAAATTACAAAGGATGAATATAAACAAATAACACAAATATGTAGGGACAAAATTAGAAAAGTCAAGGCACAAAACAAGATCAAACTAGCTAGGGACATAAAAGGAAACAAGAAAACATTCTACAAATATATTAGAAGCAAGAGGAAGAAGAAGGACAGAGTAGGTCTGTTATTCAAGGAGGGGGGAAAGACAATAACAGAAAAGGTGGAAATGGCAGAGGTGCTTAATGACTTCTTTGTTTTTGTTTTCACCAAGAAGGTTGGTGGTGATTGGATGTCTAACATAGTGAATGCCAGTGAAAATGAGGTAGGATCAGAGTCTAAAATAGGGAAAGAAAAAGTCAAAAATACTTATACTAGTTTGATGTCTTCAGATCACCAGGGCCTGATGAAATACACCCTAGAATACTCGAGGAGCTGAGTGAGGAGATATCTGAGCCAGTAGCGATTATCTTTGAAAAGTCATGGAAGATGGGAGAGATTCCAGAAGACTGGAAAAGGGCAAAGATAGTGCCCATCTATAAAAAGGGAAATAAGGACAACCCGGGGAATTACAGACCAGTCAGCTTAACTTCTGTACCCGGAAAGATAATGGAGCAAATAATTAAGCAATCAATTTGCAAACACCTAGAAGATAAGGGGATAAGTAACAGTCAGCATGAGTTTGTCAAGAACAAATCATGTCAAACCAACCTGATAGTTTCCTTGACAGGGTAACAAGCCTTGTAGATGGGGGTGGGGGGGAAGCGGTAGATGTGGTATATCTTGACTTTAGTAAGGCTTTTGATACTGTCTCGCATGACCTTCTTATAAACTAGGGAAATACAACCTAGATGGAGCTACTATAAGGTGGGTGCAAAACTGGTTGGAAAATCATTCCCAGATAGTAGTTATTAGTGGTTCACAGTCATGCTGGAAGGGCATAATGAGTGGGGTCACGCAGGGAGTGGTTCTGGGTCTGGTTCAATATCTTCATCAGCGATTTAGATAATGGTACAGAGAGTACACTTACAAAGTTTTCAGAAGATACCAAGCTGGGAGGGGTTGCAAGTGGTTTGGAGGATAGGATTAAAATGGTCTGAAGTAAATAGGATGAAATTCAATAAGGACAAATGCAAAGTACTCCATTTAAGAAGGAAGAATCAGTTGCACACATACAAAATGGGAAATGACTGCCTAGGAAGGAGTACTGCGGAAAGGGATCTGGGGGTCACAGTAGATCACAAATATGAGTCAACAGTGTAACGCTGTTGCAAAAAAAGCAAACATTGTTCTGGGATGTATTAGCAGGAGTATTGTAAGCAAGACACGAGAAGTAATTCTTCCACTCTATTCCATGCTGATTAGGCCTCAACTGGAGTATTGTGTCCAGTTCTGGGCACCACATTTCAGAAAAGATGTGGACAAATTGGAGAAAGTCCAGAGAAGAGCAACAAAAATGACTAAAGGTCTAGAAAACATGACTTTTGAGGGAAGACTGAAAAAATTGGGTTTGTTTAGTCTGGAAAAGAGAAAACAGAGGGGACATGATAACAGTTTTCAAGTACATAAAAAATTGTTACAAGGAGGAGGAAGAAAAGTTGTTCTTCTTAACCTCTGAGGATAGGACAAGAAGCAATCGTCTTAAATTGCAGGGAGGGTGGTTTAGGTTGGATATTAGGAAAAACTTCCTAACTGTCAGGGTGGTTAAGCCCTGGAATAAATTGCCTAGGGAGGTTGTGAAATCTCCATTATTGGAGATTTTTAAGAGCAGGTTGGACAAACACCTGTCAGGGATGGTCTAGATAACACTTAGTCCTGCCTTGAGTGCAGGGGACTGGACTAGATGACCTCTCGAGGTCCCTTCCAGTTTTATGATTCTATAATACCAGAGTGTTTGGCATGAAAGACAGGTCACAGCCCTGCAAATGTCTCATGCAGAACCATCACTGAGAAATGCAACCAAGGCCACATGAGCCCATGTTGAATGAACTACCAGTGTCTGCGGAGGTGGGGCCTGAGCTACCCCATATGGAGTCTTAACGCAGGAAGGAATTTATTTGTAAATCATCTGTGTGACAGTCACAGGTCCAATGCTCTGGAATTGCTCAGTATGAAGCCAGCCGGGACTCCAGGTAGCATGACTCCCTTCAGGACACGCTGTCCAGGACAAGGAGGCTCCTCAGCTATGGCCTTCCCCGTCTGACCTGGGAGCATTCAGCCCCCTGTTCCCACTGCACCCTGCCCCTTGGTGGGGGAGCACGAGGGCCCTGCGCCCCAACTCCACGGTCAACAGTGACTCTCAGCCAGGGTTGTAAAGCAGAAGGGTTTATCAGTCAACAGGAACACAGTGTCGAACAGAGCTTGTTAGCACAGAAGTCAGTGACTTTCAGCAAAGTCCATCCAGGCCAGACACCCTGGACTCCCTCTGTCTCTTTACACACCATCTCACTGTGACCACAGGTCGTTGGGGAAGAGCCAACATGACTTTGTAAAGGGAAAGCGTGGCTCACCAATCTGTTAGAGTTCTCTAAGGGGATCAAGAAATGTGGGCAAGAGGGATCCAGTGGGTATAGTGTACTTAGACTTTCTGAAAGCCTTTGACAAGGACCCTCACCAAAGGCTCGTAAGCAAAGTAAGCTGTCAAGGGATAAGAGGGTAGGTCCTCTCATACATCAGTAACTGGTTAAAAGACAGGAAACAAAGGGTAGAGATAAATGGTCAGTTTTCAGAATGGAAAGAGGTAAATAGTGGTGTCCCTCAGGGATCTTTACTGGGACCATTACTGTTAAACATATTCATAAATAATCTGGAAAAATGGGTAAACAGTGAGGTGGCCAAGTTTTCAGACGATACAAAGTTACTTGAGATAGTTAAGTCCCAGGCAGACTGCAAAGAGTTACAAAGGGAATCTCATAAAACTGATGACCAGGCAAGAAAATGGCAGATTAAATTTATTGTTGCTAAATGCAAATTAATGCACATTGAAAAACATAATCCCAACTATTCATACCAAATGATGGAATCTAAATTAGCTGTTACCACTCAGGAAAGAGACCTTGGAGTCATTGTGGATCGTTCTCTGAAAACATCCACTCAAAGTGCAATAGAGGTCAAAAAAGCGAACAGAATGGAACCATTGGGAGAGGGATAGCTAGTAAGACAGTAAATATCATAATGCCACTGTATATATCCATGGTACGCCCACACCTTGAATACTATGTGCAGTTCTGGTTTCCCCATCTCAAAAAAGATGTATTAGAAATGGAAAAAGTACAGAGAGAGGCAACGGAAATCATTACGGGCCTGGATCAGCTTCCACACGAGGAGAGATCAAAAAGACTGGGACTGTTCAGCTGGGAAAAGAGATGATGGGTGGGGTGGGGGGTGGATATGAGAGAGGTCTATAAAATCATGACTGGGGGGAGAAAGTGACTAGGGACGTGTTAGTTATCTCTTCCCATAACACAAGAACCAGGTATTACCCAATAAAATTAATAGGCCGCAGGTTTAAAACCAACATCAGGAAGTACTTCTTCACTCAAAGCACAGTCAACCTGTGGAACTCATTGCCAGGGGATGTTGTGAAGGTCAAAACTATAACAATGTTCAAAAAAGAATTAGGTAAGTTAATGGAGAACAGGTCCATCATGGCTATTATCCAAGATGGTCAGGGATGCAACCACATGTCTGGGTGTCCCTAAGCCTCTGATTGCCAGAAGCTGAGTTTGGATCATGCATTAACTGCCCTGCTCTGTTCATTCCCTCTGACGCACCTGGCAGTGGCCACTTTCAGAAGACAGGATACTGGGCTAGATGGACCATTAGTCTGATCCAGTGTGGCCATTCCTATGTTCTATTGTTAGCAGTACCAGGGCCGCAGGCAGAGAGAGGAGCACAAAGTACTCCCAACCAAGTGAGCAACCGTGTAGACCTGTTGCAGATAGAGGGGCCAGGGCAGCAGTGTCTGTGGAGGCTGTCGGGCAGCTCTCCCAAACGTGTCAGGTCTGCTTTTCTGGATGTACCACTCCGTCGTTGCTGGCTCCCAACGATCCCAGCAGGAGTATAAATTCTGGAGCTCGTGCCTACCGGGGCAGCCAGGGAGGTGCTTTATTCAGGGCATGGTCAGTGAGAGACTTCTTTTTATTGAGCACTGCCATGTGGGATGCTGCCTGAGCCCCAGCAGGGCGGTGTATCCCTCCAGACCACCCTGCTGTTGTACAGATCACGTCAGTAATTTGATATAATAAAACTGGCAATTGAACTATTAAACACCCAAGCCAGAGCCCTCCCCAAAGGAATGCTGGATGCAAACATATGCTGCCTTACTTCCCAGGACGCAGCCCAGCCATGGCTTTGCCCAGGTGTATTGAACCCTGCCCGAAGTGACCACATCTCAGTGCAGCAAAAGGGAGGGGTAGCTCAGTGGTTTGAGCATTGGCCTGCTAAACCCAGGGTTGTGAGTTCAATCCTCGCATGGGCCATTTAGGGATCTGGGGCAAAAATTGGGGATTGGTCCTGCTTTGAGCAGGGGGTTGGACTAGATGATCTCCTGAGGTCCCTTCCAACCCTGATATTCTATGGTTCATCTATGGTTCATCTCTTCCAACCCCCCACAGCAGACTGTCCTGGATCCTCCTGCCTGGCCTCTGACCTGCCCGTTGCTCCTCCTCCGGTCTTTGTCCTGCTTCCTGGGCAACATGTCACCTGGTTGCATCCCCCTCCTGGGTCTCAGGTTACGAGGGGCGTCGGCCATGGCTTATGTGCAGACCACTGTGCAGCCTCCCCTGCCCTGAGGGCCTCAGCAAAAGTCACACACCCAATTCCCACCACCCAGGCATTGGTGCAGCACACAGGGAAACTGAAGTACCCATAGTATTCACATAGGACAAAGAAAAGGAGGACTTGTGGCACCTTAGAGACTAACCCGTTTATTTGAGCGTAAGCTTTCGTGAGCTACAGCTCACTTCATCGGATGCATGAGAGGACAGTAAGACTCACATGCAAGATAACCAGATGAATAAAACCCTAATTTGTCACAGTCTGTATGGAGACTGCCTGACCCCTCATTCGATCCACATAGGAGACAAAAAGTCAAGGTGGAGTGTGGGGGGTGGCAGGGGCTCCACTGAGTGCCCTCCAGACCTCGCTGCCAGGCGGTTATACTGTCCTTCTCCCCAGTTTGTAGCACGAGGGGTTCTCTGAGTAAAACAAACAGACAAAAGAAAGGTCCTCTCCCCCTCTTTCCTGAGGGAGGGATGTCCGGGAATATGAGTGACAACAAAGAAAGGTAAAGGTGGCCTGTCTCTCAAGCAGTTTTTTTTGATTCAGCTCTTTGAGCTCAGTCTATTTCCATTAGTGGGGTCTTCCACCAACCCCTCCCCTTGGGACGTACTGCTTTGTAGCTGGTCCATGCAGCTTTGGGAGCGGGATGCCTAAGACGGTCTTCTCAGCTCACCTGTCTCTGGTGTCAGCAGTCTCTGAGGTGGAGCAGCCCTCCTCCTGTTCACCAACCCTTCCCGGTAAGAGGTTTGCCTATTTCAGCTCCTCTCCCTTCAGCCCGAACATGCCCTGCAGGTGCACCTCGTTGGTGCTGAACAGGCCCAGAAGAGCTCATTAGTCTCCTCTCGGCCAGAGAGAGGACATGTCCCTTCAAACGAGGCAATGCACAAAATGCTCTAGTCCTTTCCAGACAGAACGCTAAGCAGTCTCACATACACACTGTGAAAGCACTGGCCATCTGCATTTGAGCGCGTCTTAGGAAAGAATATAGATTTGTTTGGTTACGGTGAAATGTGAAACCAATTTAGACAACAATTTTGGATGTGGATTTAGAGCCACTTTGTCTTTGAACAAACTGCATATAAGGAAGCCCTGCCCCTAGGACCTGCAGTTTGTGTCCTCTCCTTGTGGATGTTATGGCAATAAGCAAAGCTGGCTTTTGGCAAACGAGGGTCCGAGTAAGCTGCTATGGGCTCAAAGGGAGGTCCCCCAAGGACAGCCAATGCAGTGTTAAGGTCCTGCAATGGAACCGCTTCTGTCATATGCAGAAAGAGACAGCCAGCGCCCTTTAGAAATCCAGCTACCATGGAGTTAGCAAAGATTGACCTCCCGTGGATTGGAGAGTGAATGCTGAGATTGCTGCTAATTTGACCTTCAATGAGCTGAGAGATGGACCTGAGGATTTAAGATGTAATGGGTAATCCAGAATGTTCTGAATGCAAGTTCGCATCGACTGAATTCCCTGAGGTGGTGACCAAACTGAAAAACGCCTCCACTTGGCCAAATAGGTAGTCCTAGGGGAGGGTTTCTACTATTAAATAGGACTTGCTGAATGGCATCTGAACATCATCCTTCCTTCTCATCTAACCACGCAGCATCCACGCCAGGAGGGGCAGACTGCTCAGCACTAGGTGCCAAATCTGAGCAGGTGTTGTGTCACCGCCAGCCTAGCCTTGGCTGAGTGGCGCAATGAATATCAGTTTGGCATGGCCCAGCTTCAGCCTGAGAACAACCTGAGGGACGAGTGGAGCCGGGGGTAAGAGATGCATCCGTGCCTGAAGTCAGACCTGCTCAAGAGCAAAACTGACTGCACTTCTTGTTTTCTTTTGCTGCAAACAGGTTGATCATCAGAATACCCTGTTCTCTGAAGACGGATCTCAGAACACTGCTCTTCATGGACCACTTATGATTCTGCGACAAATTTCTGCTGAGGTGATTGGCCAACTGATTCTGAGCACCTGGAAGCGTGCAGCTGTGGGAGCATCTTCTTTGATGCAAAGGTGTCAAAACTTTTTCACTTCCTGGCAGAGCTGGTTGGGGCAGGCTCCTCCCTGCTTGTTCACATAATACATTGTGGTGGTACTGTCGGTAAGTGTGTGACCCTCTGTGCCCTGGATTTAAGCCAAACAGCCTTGCACACCTTGTAAATTGCTTGAAGCTCCAGAATGTTGATAAGAACGGAAGCTTTCTGTTCTGTCCACAAACCCTGAACTTACAGTGTCCTTAGATGAGCTCCCCAGCCTATTGTGGAGATATCAGTAACTGGTCCTGGTCAGTGGAACATGGGCAAAGGGAACATCTTCGCATGCATTGAGTTATCACCACTCTAGGGTCTCCACGATCACTGGTGGCACTCGTACTAGGCTGTCCAATGACTGACAATTTGGGAAATGGACCAACTTTGACCAGCTTTGAAGAGGACAAAGACACAGTCTCACATGCTATGCTATTCGCAGCCATATGACCTAGAAACTTCAGGCATACATGGTTCGTAGTTGAAGGGTAAGACTGGAGGGACAGACACAGGCAACTAATTGTTTGAAATAACTCATTTGTCAGAACAGCCTTCAAACTCGTAGCATCTAGTAGGGCCCCAATGAATTCAAATTTTTGGTGTTGGAATTAATGTTTACTTTCCTTTGTTCAAAATCAGTCCCAACAATCAAAGAGATGTAGTGTGAACTGGATATGATGGAGGACTTGTTTTTTGGACTTGCCTTCAGTAACCAATTGCCCAGGTAAGGGAAGACATGAATTCCCATCCTCCTGAAGTAGGCTGCCACTACCATCCTGCAGTTTGTAAACACACATGAGGCTGATGACAGGCCAAAGGGGAGAACAGCTATTGATAATGTTGACCTGTGACTATGAATCTCAGAAACTTCCTGTGACTTGGGAAAATTTGCACGTGGAAGTAGGAACTCTGAAGATTGAGGATACTAAACCAATCACTGTGCTGTAACACAGGAAAACCTGTAGGTAAGCATACCATATGGAATTTTATATATCTGAAGTATTTGCTGAAACCTCGGAGGTCCAGAATAGTTCTTATCTTGCCCTTGAATTTGGGGGATCAGGAAACAACAAGAGTAGAATCCCTCTCCCCAGTGCTGAAGGGAAACCTCTTTTACGGCTCTGGAAGCATGCAAAGTCTGGATCTGCTGTAGGAGCAGTGACGTGTGAGAGAGGTCCCTGAGAAGGAATGGGGTGGGAGGTGGGTTGGGCGAATGCACAGGAATTGGATGGCATAACCCAATCCCACAGTGCTTAGGACCAATTTGCCCATGATAATTGTTTCCCAAGAGCTGTAGAAGTGAGCAAGCCTGTTCCCAAATGGAGCAGAAATGGTTGGGAAGTTTATGACTGGAACGTTGCCCTGGATAGAAAAGTCAAACTGACTGCTTGCCCAAAGCTGGGGGAAGGCAGGCGGGCTGGTTGAACTTGGAACCAGAAGGCCTTCTCCTCTTTGACTTGTGTCCCTTCCTGTGGAAATCTGGCTGTCCAGCAAGGTAAGATGGCTGCTGGAAGTACTGCTGGGAGTGATGTTGCTGCTGTGGCTGCTCACTCCCGTAGGGTGCCTCTTAACCACGTGGTGTAAACCCCAATCCACACAAAGTAGCTTGAGAGTCTTTAAAAGAATGTCACGTCTCATCATTTTTTTCAGAAAACAAAAACCGACCATCCAAAGGCAGCTCCCCTCCATGCTTGGTTGGACCGTAGGTGCTACGCAACGTTCAGTAACCATGAAGCTCTTCTCATTGTTACAGCGGAGGCCATAACCCTGGAGGAAGCATACGGCACATACGGTGCTGATCACAGTGGCATCTTTGCTACTAGACAATCTTCTGCAACTAAAGCCTTTAACTCTTCGCTGGGGGGTTCTGACAACTTATTTGTACATTTGGACATAGCCTCCCAATTCACAAAGTCCAATTTCAGTACCAGTCTCTGCAGATTAGCAATGCACGTTTGTAAAGATGAGGCTGAGTACGTTTTTCTTTCCACCTCTTAGACTCTTTGTCTTTAGGCATTGACTTATATCTCTTCTAGTCCTAACCTCTCCTTTGCCGCCGTATGACAAGGGAGTTAGGGGCTGTATGAGAGTAGAAGCACAGAATAAGGATATAATACCTCTCATCAGTACGGTTCGCTGTGGGTGGTAAGGACCTGGGGTATGTCACAAAGTCTTTGCAGGTTCCAAAAGCTCTTCATTTATAGGGAGAGCTACCCTCCCTGGAGCTGATGACTGGAGAATGCCTACCAGCTTATGGGTATTGTCCCAAACAAGCTCATCCTGCATGCCCAAGGCTGTAGCCATTTGCCTCAGGAGATCATCATATGACTTAAAATCCTCAGGCACAGGAGGCCTCAATGCAAGGGACCGGACTAGATGACCTACTGAAGTCCCTTCTGGTCATCCATTTGTGTGATTCCATGAATCCAATCTAGTGGAATCACCTGGTGCCGAAGATGAAGGAGGACGTGGGGCCAGTGGAATCTGCTGCGACACCCCTCGCTTCTTCAATAAAAGCTCAGACTCGATCATCTCAGGGAAGCAAGAGCAGTACGCATCCAGCCTAACGGGGTCAGTGGGGCAGACAGCAGGAGGGTTGAGTGACTATGCTCTGAAATGAGCCGAGGATTGGGACAGTGAAGATTGAGGAATATCCTAATGGCCACTGAGTGAAAGGATATGGCATACGTGGCCAGTAGATATTGGGTCACGAACCCCTGTCTCTGCTATAAGAACAGTGCTGGTCCTGGTATTGACAGTGATCCCCCAGAGACCTCGAAGGCTTTTGAGCTTTGTGCATGGACAGAGAAGGAGAGGCAGTGCATGACTCCAAGCTAGAACGCGAGGCGTCTCCCACAAAGTCTGACAGGAGCAGGGGAGCCACGCCTGGTGAAGCCATCACATGCCAAAACTCATCTGAAGCCCAAATAGGGACTGCATTGGTACTAACATAGGCCGTACAGCAGGATCCCTGAGTACCGGTAGTGTCCTTGAGGCAGAACTAATACTCGGCACCAGAAAAGGCATCAGTTCCCAAGTAGGGGCCAGTAGCGCCTCTGTAAACCTGGCCCGTACCAGGCCTGTAGAACCTGAAATTGTCTTTGGGGTTGTAGACGGAATTGGTACCGACAACTGACCCTTCAGTGCTGACCCCGGGCTGCAGATGATACCAGGGCAGCAGAGGATTCCTGTGTAAAAGGTGAGTCTGGGACAGAAGCAGAGTAAAACTGCTGGTGCTTGGTACGCCTGCGGAGTAGACATGGTCAGTGCCGAGACACGCTGACGGTACCCGATGGTACTGGAGTAAACGGTACAGTGCTGGAATGATCCTGCTTCAGTGCCAGAGAGTGGGTAGACGGCCCAGCTCTACCCTGAGTGTCCCACAGTGCTTCTCTTGGATGAGGAAGGGAAATCTCCCCAAGCCTTGGCGTGGCTACAGTTGGTATATGAGGCCTTTTTCTAGGGGGAGGAGATGAAGGAGAGCAGAGTCATCTCCTTGGAGAAGAGTCTGAGCCTGGCTGCGTAACAGCAGCTCCCAGCAGCGCCAAAGCCCTCGGAGGGGCCCGGCACTCGGAGGAGGATCCCAGCATGGAAGCAGGCCTGAGGGCTTGCTCCATAAGGGGCTGCTTGAGCCATCACTGTTCTCTTTCTCAAAGATTTGCAAATGGAGCATTTTCCTGACTATGCCTCTCCCAGGACAAGCCGTGCCTAGTGTGGGGCTCCCTCCTGGGGACAGGACAGCATTGCAACAGGCAAACCCTTACTATCCAGCTACTAAATAACCTACGACTAAGGTACAACTACTAACTAGAACCAGCCATCTACAAAAAACAGAGAGAAAAATTAGCGGGCAACAACCAAAGCATGAGGTATGATCCCACACCGAATGCTGCCGCTCAAGCTACAGGCAGTGAGAAGGAACTGAAAAGGGTTGGGGGGCGTTCCCCTTAAATAGCCATGGGAGGAGCAACAAGGGGCAGAGGGCGCATGTGCTGCCCTGATGGGTACCACTAGGCACAGTTCTCCAGCTCCAGGGTGCTGGGTGTGAGTGGAGTACACCAGGAAGAAGTGGGGCTGATAGTACCAATGCTCCATGACTGGGGACTTTGCTTCTGGTTTCTATCCAGAGGGCTCCTTCAATTACAGCTTTACGAACTAAGGAAACAGCTCTTGGCCGTCATTGTTTGTGGTTTTACTGTTTTAACCGTGTCTTTAGTCGCAACACACTGGATAGGACACAGGACTAAGAGTCAGGGCTCTGCCCTAGGTTGTGTTACTGGCCCAGACTCACTTGGGCCACTCTGTGCCTCAGTTTCCACATCTATAAAGTGGGGATAGTGATTCTAAGCCTGCTTTGTGAGTTGCTGAGCTCCAGGGTAAGAAGCACTCAAGATATTTTTCTGATCAGTCTGCAGATGCCACTAAGAGTCTCTCAGGGAAAATTTATGTGACGCTTAAAGAAATAAAATGTTTCTCCTAATTTCCAAGCTGAATTTGCTCCCTTGAGTGATGATTCTCTCCAGACCCTGGGCCACAGGCTACAGCTCCTCGCCCTGGGCACAGGATGCCAGTGGCTCATCCTTTCTCTGCCCCAGCTCTCACCTGGCTCCCTTGGCCCTGCCATACACTGGCCGGCAGTGCTGGCCAGCCCCCAATGGGGGCCACCTGTCCAGGCTTGGCACCTATTTAGGGAAATAAAAATGATGGAGACTCACTAGTTGTTGTGCAAACGTTACACAAAATGACAAAGTTACATATTGCAAATAATTTGCATATAAAGTTTAGTTTTAAATACACAGTGTGTGGATTTAGTTGTGTCTAGGAAATGTTCAGACAAGCAATACAATGCATTACATGAACTCATCCTGTATTTCTCATCATCAGCAGGGTTTGAATTCATGCCCTTCTGATACATGCACAGCAAAACTCTGTTGCCCCTCTGTGCCAATTATCCTCTATGGGAATCAGGCACATTTTGCTAATGGATTACACATCTATATGCTAGACAGCAGTAGGATACTGAGTATGAGGGACTGGGTTCAGGCCACAATCTGGGAGGAGTGCTATCCAGTCATTAGTGTAGTAATTACAGACAGACTAGCTCTTCTCATGGAATGGGCAGCCTTTTAGAAAGGTAGCATGGCTGAAGCTGGGCTCTGGATATCCAAGACCTAGGTTCTATTCCCACTGCAGTCTAAAGATTATCTGTAAAATGGGGGGTGCCACTTTTCTGACTCTTGGGGAGATAGGAAGCCTTGCCTAATAATAAGGGTTATGAAGTGCATAGAAATATTAACAATCTGCAGTCAGTCCAAGAGCTGGATTCCAGCTCGGTGCCCCTTCCCCTAGGCCAGAGGGTGTTTTGTAGGTTTGTTTCCTCACTCCCCAGACTGCTGAAATAGCAGGACTTGGACTACTCCAGGCATTCCCCTGAATGTAGGGGCATTTCTTTTCCCTGTGCAGAGCAAAGCTATACGCTGGTGCCACCTGGCTCCTCACTATACTAGCACCAGTCACCAACTCACAATACTCAGATCTCATGATCTTTTGCAACTATGTTGTGAATTTTTGCCTGTATTCATAATGGCTGCCATTGCCCCATCACCTCTGATGGAATTAGGGCCAAAGCCTTCCCTCTGTCAATATGGCCACCTTTCCCTGTAACTTTTGCAGGCAGAAGGGAGGCTAGCTGCCCTTAATAAAAATGGCCACCCACTGCCATTGTTTTCACTGAGGCTGCAGTAACATTACTCTTCGAGAAGATGGTCTCTCCCCACTGCTCTGTGATTAGAAACCGGATGGGAAAGTGTGAGGGGACTGGGGAACATGTGGAGCAGGGGGACAGACCCAGAGACTATGAAAGGAGAGCACTTAAATCAGCTCCCACTTGAACATGCTGCCACTGATGGGAGTCATAGCTACTTGCTTTTCTTTGGTCACGCTCAGCCCATTGTTCAAGAAAGGGGTGCGGGGTATGAGTCAAGATTACGCTACGTTAATCCTTACTAGATTCTTTCATCTTCCCTCTAGTTAATTAATGCTATTTATTAATGTTATTTGACAGTGGCTGCAAACAGCAGGCCTCTCTGCAACACAGCACTGTGCCTGAAAAGGAGGGAGCTGGCCAGGAGACATCCCGCTGAAGACGGTTGTCTCCTGGCCCGGTGTGAGGGCAGAGGCAGCTCTCTCAGGGAAGGCAGAGGCATTTCCTGGCAGGCATCTGCTCTTGCAGCTTCTCCAGGAATGTGCTGTAAGGACAGGAGGTGATGAGTGCTGGGGGCAGGACAGTGACACCCCAGGGTGCTGGCGGGAGAGCGCTGCCTGCAGATAGCCCAGCCCCAAGCAAAGGGATGGAGGCTGTAGCTGAAGCTAAACTGAAATCACTGTGCTGCAATTTACCATTTGCAGACGCCTCCTTCCTCTCAACGCCTTTCTCTGCCCTGCCCCCTGCGCTATCTCCACTGCCTCCCCCAGCTCTGCAGCATGCCTGTCCTCCCGCTGCCCCAGCTCTGAGCACAGGGCCGGGGGCTGTCTTCTCCCTCTCCCAGCCACCCCTCCCAGCAGCAGCATCTGGGTCTCACGCTGGCCTCCCCGGGATACCTCGATTGCCACACTGGCATCCGTCGAGGGAGATCCTTCTTTGAGCCAAAAATCCTGCTGTTCAAAGTCCTTCAGGAATCCCCAAGTCCCACTGAATCTGAGCTGTGCCTGTGGCCATCGGGCAGCCACATAAACCGCAACCATGCCTGTCCTGTGCAGCCGCCTGCACCCAGGCCTCCCTCTCCTCTCTGTTGCTCTCTCACCTCTTTAGTCCAAATAATCAGGCTTTGACCCAGGCTGCTCCCCTGTACAGAACAGGACAGCCACATCTCCACAGCCGCACCCACCTCCCCAGGCACCCACAGTTCCTGCTCTGATTTGTAAACCCTCCCTGGCCAGGCTGTAGCCAGCCTCGTCCATCTGCTGTCTCCACCCACCTCCTCCATGCCACCCCACCCAGCCTGTCTGCCCATGGCGGAAGAGCCTTCTCCTCTGCAGCTCCTGCAGGCTGGAAAACCTCCCCAGGAGCTCGCTGTTTCACTGACTCGATTTACTGTCAATTCTCCCCTGAATACCTCTCCCCCTCCTCCTCGTCACGTCTTGTCTGTCAGGATGGACGTCTCCCCTGTGCACAGACCAGCCACGGCACTGGCATCCCTTGTTCTCATAGCTGCTGGTATTTGAATTGCTACATAATTATTCCATTTACAGGCCCCACAGACAGGCTCTCTCAGCACAGCAGCAGCATGAGGAGAGGAGAGGGACTGAGGACGCAGAGAAGAGAGGGACTGAGGACGCAGAGATCGGGGCAGCTCATCACACATGGCAACACAGGAGATAAATTCACAGGTACAGATACACTGCAGCGGGACTGTCGCTGCATGGCTCAGTGTGGAGCTTTTCACCTCTAGGGAACCAGATCAGCCCTGGCCCCTGGCAGCAGTGCGGGGACGCTGTTGCTATCAGTGGCCATAAGAAATGATGGTGGGTCTGAGACCAGCTCCCCTAGGGCAAACAGGAGTCCGCATAGCAGAGAGCCACACCACAGCTGGCTTGCATGGGCCCTGCCTGGCCAGTCCCAGCAGAGTGAACAGGGTTATGGGAACAAGTTCCCTCTCCCCCCAGGGGAGGGCCCCTTCAGGGCAGGGCAGGGCAGGGGCAATGACGTGGGGAGAAGCTTGCCCAGCCAGCACTGGCAACAGCACGAGAGTCACTGCAAAGGCTGTACCGGGCCTGGAGCGCGGCAGGAGCTGGGGAAGACCGTCAGCACAGGGGCCAGGTGGCTCACCGCTTGCATACACTCTCTGCCTGCCAATCCCACCTGCCATCTGCTTGTCTCGCTCCCACTTTGTCCAACAAGTCCCAGAAGTTAGAGCTTCTCCTTTGCCAGCTCCAGCCACCCTAACGGGCAGAAATTGATTTACTCGCAGTAACACCGAATTCTTACATCTCCTGACAAGGCTCCTATGCCCAGAGCAGCATCTGCGAGGACGGACCTGGGTGGAACTGGCAGCCCAGCCAGCGAATGGAAGATGTTCAACGGGGGGACACTGGCTTGACATGGTCACTTCCTCGGGGTTGCCCAGGCCTGGCTCAGTGAGGACATTGTGCCATTGCTTCCTACCTAGTTTGCCTCTTTGCCTGTGTCAGCTCCTGTCCCGGCAGGTGTTCCCCAGTGTAGCCCCAGCCCTGCCCTGGGATGGCACCCTGGCTCTCTCACTGCCCCGGCCAGGCCAGAGACCGGTTCTTTAGAACAATTAACTTCATCTGCATGGGACATACTGGAGCCCCTCCCACCCTGTACAACTTACAATCGCTTCTATGCACAAACCGGATCCATCCGCCATTGCACAGTACCTGCCAGCCCATCCCCACATCCCCCCAACACAGGGCCTGGTGGGCGAAGATCCATGGGGAAGGGCACAAACCCCCCGTGCAGGGCCCAGTGGTCACAGATCCATTGGGTAGCACCACCTCCAAACTCCCAAAGCAGGCTAGTGGTCACACAGATATTGAAGAGTGCACCCGCCCCACCAAATACAGGGCTGCTGGTCAACTAGCCAGACGCTGGGATTAATGGAGACAGCAAGGTTGTGGGGGTGGTCAAAGGGCACTGTGTACTAAAATCCCGAGGTCCCCTCTGGCTCTGACATAAGCAGCATTTAAGTGTGACCTGGAGCAGTCTGGAGCCAAGAGAGGCAAGACTGGAAACTGCAGCTGTTCAGTGCTACTGAGTAACACACGGACTGGCACGTACAGCTGAGACGCTGAGTGCTGTGTCTGTGTCAGGGCAGAGGGCAATGTCCAGACCAGTCAGTCACCCCTCCGCGCACAGCCGTCAATGGGCACTGAGGTTGGGCGGGCCTATAGGCTAATCACAACACTACTAGAAAGCCCACGCGCTCTAACAAGATCCCCTCTGCTCCCTGGCCTCAGCAGCCCCCCATACGCAGGCCTCACAGTCCATCCCTCTGCAGCTCTGCACAGCTCCCTGGCTGGCAGCACAGCACTCAGCTGCATGTCTGGCTACCACTGCTGCAGTGGGCCTGCATTTTAAAAGACTGTAAGAAGGGGATCTAACATAAGAACATAGGAATGGCCAGACTGGGTCAGACCAATGGTCTATCTAGCTCAGTATCCTATCTTCTGCCAGTGGCCAGACGCTTCAGAAGGGATGAACAGAATGGGGGAGTCATGAAGTGATCCATCCTATCATCCAGACCTGGCTTCTGGCAGTCAGAAGGACAGCCAGAGCATGGGGTTGCATGCCTGACCATCTTGGCTAATAGCCCTTGATGGACCTGTCCTCCATGAACTTCGCTAATTCTTTTTTGAACTCAGTTATACTTTCGGCCTACACAACCTCCCCTGGCAATGAGTTTCACAGGTTAACTGTTTGTTGTGTGAATTATTACCTCCTTAAGTTTGTTTAAATCTTCTGCCTATTAATTTCATTAGGTGACCCTTAGTTCTTGGGGTATGTGAAAGGGCAAATAACCTTTCCTCATTCACTTTCTCCACACCATTCATAATAGAGTCTAATAAATTGGTGAGGCACGATTTCCCTTTACAAAAGCTGTGTTAACTCATCCCCAACATATTGTGTTCATCTATCTGCTGATAATTCTGTTCTTTACTACAGTTGCAACCACTTTGCCAGGTACTGAAGTTACAGTTACTGGCCTGTAATAGCCAGGATCCCCACTGGAACCTTTCTTAAAAATTGGCGTCACATTAGCTATCCTTCAGTCATCTGGTAGAGAGGCTGATTTAAGCACGAGGTTATGTACCACAGTTAGTAGTTTTGTAAATTCATATTTGAGTTCCTTCAGAACTCTTGGGTGACACCATCTGGTCCTGGTAACTTATCACTCTTTAATTTATCAATGTGTTCCAAAACCTCCTCTAGTGACACCTCAATCATAGAATCATAGAATATCAGGGTTGGAAGGGACCTCAGGAGGTCATCTAGTCCAACCCCCTGCTCAAAAGCAGGACCCATCCCCAATTAAATCATCCCAGCCAGGGCTTTGTCAAGCCTGACATTAAAAACTTCTAAGGAAGGAGATTCCACCACCTCCCTAGGCAACGCATTCCAGTGTTTCACCACCCTCCTAGTGAAAAAGTTTTTCCTAATATCCAATCTAAACCTCCCCCACTGCAACTTGAGACCATTACTCCTTGTCCTGTCCTCTTCTACCACTGAGAATAGTCTAGAACCATCCTCTCTGGAACCACCTCTCAGGTAGTTGAAAGCAGCTATCAAATCCCCCCTCATTCTTCTCTTCTGCAGACTAAACAATCCCAGTTCCCTCAGCCTCTCCTCATAACTCATGTGTTCCAGACCCCTAATCATTTTTGTTGCCCTTCGCTGGACTCTTTCCAATTTATCCACATCCTTCTTGTAGTGTGGGGCCCAAACCTGGACACAGTACTCCAGATGAGGCCTCACCAATGTCGAATAGAGGGGGACGATCACATCCCTCGATCTGCTCGCTATGCCCTTACTTATACATCCCAAAATGCCATTGGCCTTCTTGGCAACAAGGGCACATTGCTGACTCATATCCAGCTTCTCGTCCACTGTCACCCCTAGGTCCTTTTCTGCAGAACTGCTGCCTAGCCATTCGGTCCCTAGTCTGTAGTTGTGCATTGGATTCTTCCGTCCTAAGTGCAGGACCCTGCACTTATCCTTATTGAACCTCATCAGATTTCTTTTGGCCCAATCCTCCAATTTGTCTAGGTCCCTCTGTATCCTATCCCTGCCCTCCAGCGTATCTACCACTCCTCCCAGTTTAGTATCATCCGCAAATTTGCTGAGAGTGCAATCCACACCATCCTCCAGATCATTTATGAAGATATTGAACAAAACCGGCCCCAGGACCGACCCCTGGGGCACTCCACTTGACACCGGCTGCCAACTAGACATGGAGCCATTGATCACTACCCGTTCAGCCCGACAATCTAGCCAACTTTCTACCCACCTTATAGTGCATTCATCCAGCCCATACTTCTTTAACTTGCTGACAAGAATACTGTGGGAGACCGTGTCAAAAGCTTTGCTAAAGTCAAGAAACAATACATCCACTGCTTTCCCTTCATCCACAGAACCAGTAATCTCATCATAGAAGGTGATTAGATTAGTCAGGCATGACCTTCCCTTGGTGAATCCATGCTGACTGTTCCTGATCACTTTCCTCTCATGCAAGTGCTTCAGGATTGATTCTTTTGAGGACCTGCTCAATCTGGGACAGTTCCTCAGACCCATCACCTAAAAAGGATCGCTCAAGTGTGGGGATCTCCCTCACATCCTCTGCAGTGAAGACCAATGCCAAGAATTCATTTAGCTTCTACCCAACAGCCTTGTCTTCATAGAACTTTCATAGAATATCAGGGTTGGAAGGGACCTCAGGAGGTCATCTAGTCCAACCCCCTGCTCAAAGCAGGACCAATCCCCAATTTTTGCCCCAGATCCCTAAATGGCCCCCTCAAGGATTGAACTCACAACCCTGTGTTTAGGGGGCTAATGCTCAAACCACTGAGCTATCCCTACTCCCTTCCTTGAGTGCTTCTTTAGCCTTCCCTCAGCCAGGGGCCCCACCGATTGTTTGGCAGCCTTCCTGCTTCTGAGGTACTTAAAACAAAGTTTGCTGTTAATTTTTGTCTTTTGCTAGATGCTTTTCACATTCTTTTTGTCCTGCCTAAATGTATGTAACCCCTTGGGGTTTTGGGAGTATGGGCCCTTCAAAACCCTTGTCCTAAGGGAGAGGAAGTGTTAAGTGCCAGGGGAGTGGGACATGGCCTGTGTGTCTGTAGGTCCAGACAAGAGGGCTACAGCGAGCAGGTCCTCACAGAGTGAGGCAACTGAGAACCTGCCTGAAGCCTGGAAGGGACAGAGCAGCTGACTTGGGCCACCCCAGGACAGGAGCCAAGAGGAGCACCATGCCAGGGACGAATCACCCAAAAAAGACAACCAGAGTAGGACCCAGTATCACTGTTGCCAGAGCTCCGTGGGGTGGTGAATACTGGGGCTTGTGACTTTGCACTGGGAATAAGGAGGGAGGCTGTAGCTAGCTAAGTGGGGAGCTTGTCACCTGTGTGGATTTGCAGAGAACAGCAGAAGAGGGCACCGGAGGGGTTTGCTGGGGAAAGTTCACTGGCGCTGAAGATCACCAGAAGCACCCAAGACTCACTGCTGGACTGGAACTTTGCCCAGGACTCCTGACCTCTGAGTGCAGATGCATTGCTGAATGTCTGCCCTTTCAGACTGTGATACCACTGGGCCTGTGGGCCTCAAGTTGGATGTTACCCTGTTTTACTGCTCCTCCTCTCTTTCCCCCATTGTTTCTCCATTCATCACTCTGTAAATACATATTTTCCTTTCCTATATTCATTGTACTATTCCAGTCTGTGTGTGTTTGCTCCAGAGGGTGTGGAGGCTGTCCAGTCCCAGCTGCGCTCCAGCCTTAGGAATTATGATATGTATGGGCAGATTTCACAATGCATGACAAGAAAGGGGCCATGACCGGGACACATTGCAATGTAGGGTCAAAGTGAAGGAGCTGTGGAATGCCTTCCACAAGGTGTAGGAGGCAAACGTCCGCTGCGGTGCTGTACCCATGAGCTGCCGGTTCTACAGAGAGCTGGACACGAAGGCCACTGTGGATACTTTGGTGGCTGGTGTGCCAGTTGAGAGTGAATAGAGCCAGGAAGAGGAAATTTTGGACGAGGATGTGGAGGGGGAGGGGGACCCAGAGGCAGAGGATGACTCGGAGGGCAGAGATGCATGCAGGCAGGCGCTCTTCTCTACCCCGGAGGCTAGCCAGTCACAGCTGTGGGATCTTGGCGAAACGCAAACAGGAGAGGAGGCCCCTGGTAAGTGGCTTTGATTTTGGGAATTGCTGAAGCGAGTTGTTGGGGGCAGGAGGGTTGCAGAAAGCAGGCTTGTGTCTGCATGATGCACGTACCACTGCATGCCTAGTCTGAGCGATGGAACAGGGTGTTGATTGACTCCCTCACTTCACAGGAATCTGCGTCAGAGATCTCCAAGAAACTCTTATGAAGATACTGAGCAATCCACTGCCGCAGGTTCTTTGGCAGAGCTGCTTTGTTTCTTGCCCCATTAAGGTTAACTTTCCCGCACCACTGTGCCGTCAAGGAGGGGGCGGGGGAACCATTGCTGCATACAGGTGAGCCGCATAAAGGACAGGGCAAAAACCACAGTCTTGGAGAAGACCCACCCTTGATTCCCTGCTCACCCTCAGCAGCGAGATATCTTTCATAATGAACACAGCCTGTGGAAAATGTGGAGACAGGAATGGTTATCAGGCCCCCCCTACAGTGTTGGCTCTCCCCAAGAGCTACGTGCTCAGTGTACAGTAGGGTCTGGGAACACTGATTTACCCTGCCCCTGCAGCTACTCACCATTTTGGGGGTCTTGTGGCTCATGTGTGCTTGGCTGGGGTCAGCCAGTTAGGGACAGGTGTGTGAATACTGGCTGTGTCTTCAATCACTGAATCAGTGGTCTGTGTGTTGCAAACAACACTACAACACGGCCTGGAGCACCCAGGGAGACGGCGCCTGAGGTGCCACTTTCGGTCGGTTGTTAAATTTAGAAGCCCTTTTAGAGCCGGTTCTTCCTCGTGGGACAACCGGTTCTAAAAGGGCTTCTAAATTTAACAACCGGTTCCAGCGAGCCGGTGCGAACCGGCTCCAGCTCACCACTGCATGCGCCCCCCAGACACCACCACCACACTCTTATTAACCTCCTGGTCCCAGCCTGTACCCGCTGCATTCCACTCCTCCCCCTCACAGTCCAGCCCTGCAGACTCCCAGTACCCCCTGCACTCAACACCCGCCCCCTGCGTTTAGCCCTGCTGAAGTACAGTATTCGGTGCACTATACTCCAAAGGAGAAAGCTGGGTACGATCCCTGGACATACACAAATCTTTAGTCTTCCCAGGACCCCACCTCCTCCTGGGACCCTCCCTTCTCCCATTCCCCACAGTGCTGATGTGTTTTTTTGTTTGTCTGTTACTTTGCATGGCTCCGTTTGCTTTTAATTAATAGAATAAAGATTGCTTTCAAACCAAAACAATTATTTTATTAAAAAACAACAACTGGAAGAGAGAGACAGTTTTCTTAACCCTTTATAGTGCATCGTCTGCACCAATCACAGTCTCCTCCTAGCATTACAAGCACTGCACCCCTCAGCATAGCAACAAATATTAGTGGCTTTCAGCTTCAAATTGCTGCCTTAAGACATTCCTGACCCTTATGGCCCCGTGCTGCGCCCCTCTAATAGCCCTGGTCTCTGGCTGTTCAAATTCAGCCTCCAGGCACTGAGCCTCAGCAGTCCAGCCCTGAGTGAAGCTTTCACCCTTCCCTTCACAAATATTATGAAGTGTACAGCACGCGGCTATAAGCCTAGGAATACTGTCATCAGCCAGGTCCAGCCTCCCATACAGGCAGCACCAGTGGGCCTTTAAAAAGCCAAAAGCACACTCAACAGTCATTCTGCACTTGCTCATCCTGTTGTTGAACCGCTCTTTGCTGCTGTCAAGGTGCCCTGTGCCTGGCTTCATAAGCCACTGCATTAAGGGGTAGGCGGAGTCTCCCAGGATCACAATGGGCATTTCGACTTCCCCTGCGGTGATATTCTGGTCCAGGAAGAAAGTCCCTGCTTGCAGCTTCCTGAACAGGCCAGTGTTCTGAAAGATGCGTGCGTCATGCACCTTTCCAGACCAGCCTGCATTAATGTCTGTGAAACACCCATGGCGATCCACAAGCTCCTGGAGAACCATAGAGAAATACTCCTTCCAATTAATATACTCAGTGCCTAGGTGGTCTGGTGCAAGAATTGGAATGTGCGTGCCATCTATCACCCCTTCGCAGTTAGGGAAGTTAGGGAAGTTTGTGCAAAGCAATCCACAATGTCACGCATGTTGCCCAGAGTTACAGTCTTTTGAAGCAGGATGAGATTAATGGCCCTGCACACTTCCATCAACATGAGTCCAACAGTCGACTTTCCCACTCCCAACTGGTTAGCAACCGATCAGTAGCAGTCTGGAGTAGCCAGCTTCCATAGTGCAATCACCACGCGCTTCTCTCATTCTTGTGTCCTTGCGACGCAGGGCTGGGGCGAGCTCATCACATGGTGCCATGAATGTGGCTTTCCTCATCCGAAAGTTCTGTAGCCACTGCTCATCACCCCAGACGTGCATGACGATGTGATCCCACCACTCAGTGCTTGTTTCCCAAGTCCAAAAGCAGCGTTCCACTGTGGTCAGCACCTCCGTGAATGCCACAAGAAATCTCGTGTTGTAGCTACTACGCGTGATGAGCTCAATGTCAAACTCCTCTTGACTTTGCAGTTTAAGGAATATCTGCACTGCCACTCGTGACGTGCTGGTCAGAGCGAGCAGCATCCTGGCACCAGTGCGGGACCCATTCCTGCAGCCCGAAGAGACAGGGTGCACAGTACACAAACCGTTGAAAGATGGTGCCAATTGTGGACAGACGCACAGGGATTGCTGGGATGAGAAGCAATGCATCACGAGGCACTGGTCATAGAATCATAGAATCATAGAATATCAGGGTTGGAAGGGACCTCAGGAGGTCATCTAGTCCAACCCCCTGCTCAAAGCAGGACCGATCCCCAATTAAATCATCCCAGCCAGGGCTTTGTCAAGCCTGACCTTCGAAACCTCTAAGGAAGGAGATTTCACCACCTCCCTAGGTAACGCATTCCAGTGTTTCACCACCCTCCTAGTGAAAAAGTTTTTCCTAATATCCAACCTAAACCTCCCCCACTGCAACTTGAGACCATTACTCCTTGTTCTGTCATCTGCTACCACTGAGAACAGTCTAGATCCATCCTCTTTGGAACCCCCTTTCAGGTAGTTGAAAGCAGCTATCAAATCCCCCCTCATTCTTCTCTTCTGCAGACTGAATAATCCCAGTTCCCTCAGCCTCTCCTCATAAGTCATGTGTTCCAGTCCCCTAATCATTTTTGTTGCCCTTCGCTGGACTCTTTCCAATTTTTTCACATCCTTCTTGTAGTGTGGGGCCCAAAACTGGACACAGTACTCCAGATGAGGCCTCACCAGTGTCGAATAGAGGGGAACGATCATATCCCTCGATCTTCTGGCATTGCCCCTACTTATACAGCCCAAAATGCCATTGGCCTTCTTGGCAACAAGGGCACACTGTTGACTCATATCCAGCTTCTTGTCCACTGTAACCCCTAGGTCCTTTTCTGCAGAAAAGGGGACAGGATCCAGGATGCCCCACGACCCCCTCCACCTTCCCACTAGTCTTAGCAGCAGAAAAGGAAGAGATGCTCCGTGGGGTAGCTGCCCAGAGTGCACCGCTCTGAATAGCGCTTCAAATGCGAACACGCTATTGCGCAGGCAGCTGACAGTGTGGACACACAACAGCGGTTTCTCTTCAGCGTGCTCTGAGCGGTGCTGTACTTGCCGGTGCTGTCACTCTGCCAGTGTAGACGTGCCCTAAGGGCTGGGGGAAAGCTGACAGGTGTGGAGGAGGACACAGTTAGGACAGAGACATCCATTAGGACAAGATTTATTAAAGGGGATACTCTAAATTCTAGTAAAGAGGAAAGAACAGAAGTTGATAAAGTAGAGGTAGTAACTGAAGAGAAACAGTCAAATGGGAAAAAGTCCCATTCAATTATATCATGTGTAGGCAGAAAACTAAATACTGACCAATTGAAAAGGTGCTTGTATACAAATACTAGAAGCCTAAATACAAGCCACCCATATACCCTGAGAGGACGAACTTCAACACAGAAAAACCAACCTCTTTGACCTAACACCCCTAGTTGTCACCTACCACCCCAAACTGAAACTTATTTAGGGAATCATTAAACAATGACAACCCATATTGACAGGGGCCACATCCTGAAAGAAATCTTTCCTGAACCCTCTCCTCTGGCCTTCAAACAACCCCCCAACCTCACCAAGATCAGCGGCAGTGGCAAGCTCCACACAGACCAGGACCCACTGACTCAAAGCAGCATTAGACCCTGCCATAACAGATGCAAAATCTGCAGACATATCTCCACCGCTACAACGATCAACACCCCGCACAACACAGCTTTGAATGTTCATGGATCCTACACATGCCGATCACAACATGTGGTGTATCTCATCCAGTGCACTCAATGTCCCAATAAAAACTATGTGGGTGAAACCCGACAATCACTACACTCTTGAATGAACTCACATGGAAAAATAATAAAAGACAAAAACACCATATCACCCAAAATGATCACTTCATATCTGATCTCTCAGCCATCATTGAAGGAAACCTGCACATCTTCAAAAGACGAGCATGGCAGCTTAAATTCATAACTTTGTTAGGCATTAAAAATCATGATCTTAATAAAGACACTGGTATTATGGCTTATTACAACAATCTGTAACCCACTCACTCCCTGACACTCCCCCCTTCCCTTTTTTTTTGTCCTATCACTGGAGAGGTGTTAACGGGCATCTTCCCCTTGCATGGTCTCTTAGAGCAGTGCTACTCAAAGTGGTGGTCCGCGGACCGAGCCATCGGCTGCCAGTCTGCGCGCACATTGGGAAAAAAATTGCCGGTTCCCCACGAGACAGCTTGAGAAGCACTGCCCTAGAATATGTGTTAACTACACATGCTAAACAATCTGTTCCATCTTGTATTTAGCTGTGTCACTCTGAGTACCTTACCCAGACCTGAAGAAGAGCTATCTTTGGCTCAAAAGCTTGTCTCTTTCACCCACAGAAGTTGGTCCAATAATAGACATTGCTTCATCCACCTTGTCTCTCTACAAGTCTAAATATTAAGATGGGTGAATTTGCGTTCCTGGTATTAAATTATATTGATATAAAAGGCATCACAGAAACTTGATGAAATGATGATAATCAATGGGACATGGTAATACCAGGGTACAAAATATCATGACCACTAGCTCCTCTCCAGCACTGATTATAAATTAATTTAGATGTCTCAAGAGATCTGCTACCTTTGCACCTGACAAGCAATTCTCCATCCAGTTCTCCCAGTCATCACAAACCGAACTTACTCTATTTCTAATAACTGAATCCCCCATTACTATTGCCTGTCTTTTTGCAATAAATGGGTTTCCTCCCCTGGAGAGGTATCTTCAGTGCGAGATGATATCATGACATCATCTGGAAGGAGGGTCCCAACTATGAAGATCTCTAGTTCACTGTTCCCAGGTAACAAGGATGAGAGGTGCTCCTGGGAATGTTATATTTAGCAGGGCACTGGGATGCTTTTATAAAGAAACAGCCAACTAGATGGGGTACTGTCACAAACGTGGGGGTGAAGGTGCTCTTTCATAATTGTTACCAGTGCCTCTGTGGCTGGATTAGCACGGTGTGTTTGTACTTCAGAATGGGGGGATATTTCACCTGGGGTCTGGTGGGGTAGCAGAGCTTGCCCAGCTATGGAAAGGAGAGGGAGGCCCTTCCTAATAGATGCCTGATTGCTTCCTGTCACGTTGAGAGGTCAGCGCCAGAACAAGCAGACTTCATGGCTCTCGCCCACGCTCCTGGGAGAGCACCCAAACCTGTCTGAACAGGGCGGGTCAGACAGACAGGCGGATGCAGAATCTCACACACATGGGAGGATCTGGGATCGCTAGGAGAATGGAAGCTGGGTTGGTTCAGTTATGCTTCTGTAACTGCATAGGAAAAAGCGGATACTAACCTGTTCTGTAACTGTTGTTCTTTGAGATGTGGTGCATGTGTCCATTCCAGCTCAGGTGTGTGTATGCCCAGTGCACCAGAGTCAGACATTTTCCCCTTAGCAGTAACCGTCGGGGCAGCACATGCGCCCTTTGCTACCTTGTGCTGCTGCACGAAGGTATAAAGGGCGGAGATTTCCCCGGATTCCCTTCAGTTCCTTCTTACCGGACAGACTCTGATATAGAGGGGAAGGAGGGTGGGTCATAGAACATCTTGTTTTCTTCAGACCATTTCTCCAGTTTGTCCAGATCATTTTGAATTTTAATCCTATCCTCCAAAGCACTTGTAACCCCTCCCAGCTTGGTATTATCTGGAAACTTTATAAGTGTACTCTCTATGCTATTATCTAAATAGTTGATGAAGATATTGAACAGAACCAAACCTAGAACTGATCCCCTGCGGGACCCCACTCGTTATGCCCTTCCAGCATGCTGTGAACCACTGATAACGACTCACTGGGAACGACTTTCCAACCAGTTTTGCACCCACCTTACAATAGCTGCATCTAGGTTGTATTTCCCTAGTTTGTTTATGAGAAGGTCATGCGAGACAGTTATCAAAAGCCTTACTAAAGTCAAGATGTACACATCTGCCACTTCCCCTCTATCCACAAGGCTTGTTACCCTGTCAAAGAGAGCTCTCAGGCTGGTTTGACACGGTTTGTTCTTGACAGATCCCTGCTGACTGTTACTTATCACCTGATTATCTTCTAGGTGTTGGCAAATTGATTGCTTTATTCATAGATATTAAAGTTAGAAGGGACCATTATGATCATCTAGTCTGACCTCCTGCACAACGCAGGCCACAGAATCTCACCTACCCACGCCTGCGAAAAATCTCTCACCTATGTCTGAGCTATTAAAGTCCTCAAACTGACACAAGTCAGTTCGGCTTTCCAGGATAAGAGGAAGGCATCTGTGCAAGATCCCAGACTGCGGCCTGCTGTTGAATAGAAGAATTGGCACTTTCTGTTGTGGTGAGTAGCAAACAAATCTATGTGAGGGTCCCCGTACATTTCCCACACTCCAGACGGAAATAGGAGCCTTACTATATCTGGCCTGAGAGACCACTTGTGAGCCCTGCTGAAAGATCTGCTCAGGTGATCTGCCAAACTGTTCTGGATCCCCAGCACGTGGGATGCTTTGAGGTCAATTGAACTGTTGACACAAAACTGCCAAAGCTGCATCACCTCTTGACAGAGAGTTCGGCCTGGCCCCTCCCTATCTGTTCATGCAGAACACAATCGCTGTGTTGTCTGGAAGGACATAGAATCATAGAATAGAATCATAGAATATCAGGGTTGGAAGGGACCCCAGAAGGTCATCTAGTCCAACCCCCTGCTCAAAGCAGGACCAATTCCCAGTTAAATCATCCCAGCCAGGGCTTTGTCAAGCCTGACCTTAAAAACCTCTAAGGAAGGAGATTCTACCACCTCCCTAGGTAACGCATTCCAGTGTTTCACCACCCTCTTAGTGAAAAAGTTTTTCCTAATATCCAATCTAAACCTCCCCCACTGCAACTTGAGACCATTACTCCTCGTTCTGTCATCTGCTACCATTGAGAACAGTCTAGAGCCATCCTCTTTGGAACCCCCTTTCAGGTAGTTGAAAGCAGCTATCAAATCCCCCCTCATTCTTCTCTTCTGCAGGCTAAACAATCCCAGCTCCCTTAGCCTCTCCTCATAACTCATGTGTTCCAGTCCCCTAATCATTTTTGTTGCCCTTCGCTGGACTCTCTCCAATTTATCCACATCCTTCTTGAAGTGTGGGGCCCAAAACTGGACACAGTACTCCAGATGAGGCCTCACCAATGTCGAATAGAGGGGAACGATCACGTCCCTCGATCTGCTCGCTATGCCCCTACTTATACATCCCAAAATGCCATTGGCCTTCTTGGCAACAAGGGCACACTGCTGACTCATATCCAGCTTCTCGTCCACTGTCACCCCTAGGTCCTTTTCTGCAGAACTGCTGCCTAGCCATTCGGTCCCTAGTCTGTAGCTGTGCATTGGGTTCTTCCGTCCTAAGTGCAGGACCCTGCACTTATCCTTATTGAACCTCATCAGATTCCTTTTGGCCCAATCTTCCAATTGGTCTAGGTCCTTCTGTATCCTATCCCTGCCCTCCAGCGTATCTACCACTCCTCCCAGTTTAGTATCATCCGCAAATTTGCTGAGAGTGCAATCCACACCATCCTCCAGATCATTTATGAAGATATTGAATAAAACCGGCCCCAGGACCGACCCTTGGGGCACTCCACTTGATACCGGCTGCCAACTAGACATGGAGCCATTGATCACTACCCGTTGAGCCCGACAATTTAGCCAGCTTTCTACCCACCTTATGGTGCATTCATCCAGCCCATACTTCCTTAACTTGCTGACAAGAATACTATGGGAGACCGTGTCAAAAGCTTTGCTAAAGTCAAGAAACAATACATCCACTGCTTTCCCTTCATCCACAGAACCAGTAATCTCATCATAAAAGGCGATTAGATTAGTCAGGCATGACCTTCCCTTGGTGAATCCATGCTGGCTGTTCCTGATCACTTTCCTCTCATGCAAGTGCTTCAGGATTGATTCTTTGAGGACCTGCTCCATGATTTTTCCAGGGACTGAGGTGAGGCTGACTGGCCTGTAGTTCCCAGGATCTTCCTTCTTCCCTTTTTTAAAGATTGGCACTACATTAGCCTTTTTCCAGTCATCCGGGACTTCCCCGGTTCGCCACGAGTTTTCAAAGATAATGGCCAGTGGCTCTGCAATCACAGCCGCCAATTCCTTCAGCACTCTCGGATGCAACTCGTCCGGCCCCATGGACTTGTGCACGTCCAGCTTTTCTAAATAGTCCCTAACCGCCTCTATCTCCACAGAGGGCTGGCCATCTCTTCCGCATTTTGTGATGCCCAGCGCAGCAGTCTGGGAGCTGACCTTGTTAGTGAAAACAGAGGCAAAAAAAGCATTGAGTACATTAGCTTTTTCCACATCCTCTGTCACTAGGTTGCCTCCCTCATTCAGTAAGGGGCCCACACATTCCTTGGCTTTCTTCTTGTTGCCAACATACCTGAAGAAACCCTTCTTGTTACTCTTGACATCTCTGGCTAGCTGCAGCTCCAGGTGCGATTTGGCCGTCCTGATAACATTCCTACATGCCCGAGCAATATTTTTATACTCTTCCCTGGTCATATGTCCAACCTTCCACTTCTTGTAAGCTTCTTTTTTATGTTTAAGATCCGCTAGGATTTCACCATTAAGCCAAGTTGGTCGCCTGCCATATTTACTATTCTTTCGACTCATCGGGATGGTTTGTTCCTGTAACCTCAACAGGGATTCCTTGAAATACAGCCAGCTCTCCTGGACTCCTTTCCCCTTCAAGTTAGTCCCCCAGGGGATCCTGGCCATCCGTTCCCTGAGGGAGTCGAAGTCTGCTTTCCTGAAGTCCAGGGTCCGTATCCTGCTGCTTACCTTTGTTCCCTGCGTCATGTGCATGTCATGTGCAAAGACATGTGCAGTCTTTCCTTTGATACGGTGGAGGAAAGCCTGATAGGCTAGATGAATGACCCTCAACTCCTGCACATTTACCTAGAGAGTTAAATATGGAGGAGACCACAGGCCTTGAGTCCTCAGATTCCCTAGATGAGCTCCCCAGCCTGGAGAAGCAGCATCCATAACCAGAGTCAATGTGAGTAGGGGAAGGGTGATGGGAACTCCCACAGACAGGTTCGCTGGATCCATACATCAGTCTAAGAAGGCTAACACTCCTGCAGGCACGTGAACCAGCATGTCCCATGCATGAAGAGCTGGGGAGTTCACTGAACTTGCCCAGCTCTGCAACTTCTGCATCCGATGAAGTGAGCTGTAGCTCACGAAAGCTTATGCTCAAATAGATTGGTTAGTCTCTAAGGTGCCACAAGTCCTCCTTTTCTTTTTGCACATACATACAGGAGGTCCCATGCCCAGAAGCCTGAGGCAATTCCTTACGATCAGGTTGAATGGGCTTTTAGGGCTGTAGTAAAGGCTAATGTTGACGGAAATCTGGCTTTCCTGTAGTGTCCAGGACTGAAGAAAAGTTAGGACGTGGAGGTCTCTCCCTGCGGTTCTTCCCCTTCTTCCTAGACTGGTCCAGATGCCCTGGGCAAAAGGCTGGCGTCACTGGTCTGTCTGAGGGTAGAATTGTTTCTTTTTAGGGAGAGGCATATAAATCCCTGGAACCCCAGGAGTCTTTAACACTGTGAAACTTCTCATAAGTCTGCTGAGAGAAGATCAGATTCTCAAAAGGGAGATCCTGGATGGACTGCTGGACCTCATGTGGAAGACCCAATGATTGAAGCCAGGAACACCTATGCATCTTTACTGCAGGTAAAGGCAAGGTACTGCTTGCCCTCCTCCGATACAGTCTTCAATTCCTGCCTGGCCTCCTTTAGCAATTTGTCCATGAACCTCAGAACATTGTCCCACAGGGAGAAATCGCATCGGGCCAGTAGGGATTGCTGGTTCGAGATATGAGACTGCAGGCCAGCTGTAGAATAAATCTTTCTACCAAAAAGTTTGAGTCTTTTTGCCTCTTTTGCCTTTGGGATAGACAAAGGTTGTCCCTGCTGTTTCCTCTAGTTCACTGCGGAGACAGCCAAGGAGCCCAGGAAGGGATGGGTATAGAAATGTTCATGCCTATGAGAAGGAATGTGGTACCTCCATTTGGTCCTCTTGGCTGTCAGTGACACAAAGATGAAGGTGTCTGATACAATAACTTTATGGGCTTCAATATGGCCTTGTTTACAGGCAGAGCTACAGAGGAATGACCAGCCGAACTTAGTACGTCCACCGGCCTATGGGAGCTCTCTTGCACTACCTCAATCTGAATGTCCAGAGGGGAACAATCCTCTTTAGCAGGTTCTAGGAGGTGCTGTGGTTGTCTGGGGTGCTGGCCCCTCTCCAAGACATCACCACCTCATTCAGTGATGAGGAGCGCAAAGGGGGCAGAGATGGAGTCTCTTGTACCTCCTGCACAGGAGGTTCTGGCAGGCAAGGTTGGTTCTGAGCTCAGCACCAGGGGTAACCTCCTGAGTCTCTTCATGAGAGTTATCCCAGCATCTGCTCAGGGCTCTGGAGGGGGGAGGATCTGGTGGCAGGAGGACCCCCCCCCGAATTCCAATACAGTCATTGGTAGGGTATGGAACCTAAACCTCTACCAGCCCACAGATCCGGGTTTCTGGACTACCGTGGGACCTCTACTGGGTACCAGAAACGTAGTCCTCTTGTTGAAAGTGATGTCTTCCACCCCAGAAGCAAGGGGAACAGAAGGCTACTTCCAACTCTGATGAGCAGTCCGAGTTGCCCGACCAGGCTGGCGTGGTACCACTCTGTGCTGAGGACTGGTGGTGTCTCTCTGGCGACACAGGTATCAGAGACAGCCTGCTGGGCTTGCCACCTGGATGGTACCAGGTGAGGAGGCTCTGGATGGTCTGAAGTCAGCCACAGTACCAGGAGTTGGATGCTACTCATAGATAAGCCCAAAGAAGGCTGGGATCACTTGGTATCAGACAGGTTGTTTCCTGAGCAGCTGGAGAATCCAGTACCGAGAGGCACAGGAGATCTTGTGCCACAGTGTTTGCCTCCAGCGTCTGTGGTCCGGAGATGCTCTTCGGATGCTGCTGTTGCGTCGAAGGGGTTGGTACCGCAGAGCTGGTCGGCTCCAGCAGCACAGGACCGGTGCCAGCGTCCGCGGTCACGTACGAGACAAAGGCAGTACCAGGGAGCATCTCTTCCCTGAGGACACTACCTGGCCTCCAGCCTACCCTCCCTTCGAAGAGGTCGGCTCCTTTGAAGCATGGTGTCTATACTTCCTTGGTACCGGGGAAGGGGAGCAGTGCCGAGTCTCTGCAATGTCCAGAGGGACACGTCAGCGCTTGGGGCTGCTCCTGAGCAGGAAGGCTGTGACAGGGACGCAAGGCTTTCTCCATAAGGAGGTGATGCAGCCTCACCTCTCTGTCCTTCTTAGTCTGGGGCTTGAAGTCTCTACAGTTTTGACACCTGTCCCAGATACGGCCCTCAGATGCCTGGAGTGAGGGTCAATCACCAGCATCAACTTCTTGAAGCCAGTGCAAGGCCTAGAGACCATGGCATGCCCTGATACCAGGAGTTGGTATCCCAAACACAAACACTGTAAGAAACACTATATAGATAATCAATTAAACTTACTGTAAAGCTCTGCTAACTATGACAAGTACACCAGCTATACACAAAAGACCAGAAAGGGGGAACGTTTGCAAAGCAAGTCAACACACTCTGAGTACCAATCATGAGCAGTAAGAAGGAACTGAAGGAGGTCAGGGGTGGGTTCCATCCTTTATACCGTTGTGGAACAGCACATGGTAGCAGCGGGCACACAGCCCTGACAGGTACCACGAAGCGGAAAATATCTGACTCTGGAGCACTGGGTGCACACACAGCTGAGGTGGAGTGGCCGTGTGCAACCATGTGAAGAAGCAGCTAATCTCACTTAGTCTTGCTGAAGTGTGAGATTAGGTGGGATCAAACATGCACAAAGCTGGTGTGGAGTTTTAAATCTATTTCTCTCCAGTGCTTTGTACCAACCACTGCTTATGCTTGCTATATTCAGGAGACTCTTGGTAGCTATAGAACTAGGTGGTGTTAGTATCAGATCACTGGTCACAGGGTCCCAAAGGGAGGAAACGCAATGCACAAAACCCAGTCAGGCCTGCAGGGTGATGAGCCGGTGGGATACATGGGTGCTCGTCACGCAGGTCCCAGTGAGAATCCCCTTCCCCCCTACAGGTGAGGGCAAAAGGCTGAATACCTGAAGGGGCTCTCAGAGATCAGGAAAGGGGCAGAAGAACTAGTCTTCACATGGTGACAGGTGCTGTGGGGAGAGGGTCACCAAATTTGAGGGGAAAGGGAAGAGAGAGACATGAGGGTGGGTGCAGGGGAATAGAAGGAATCCAGCTGCGAGGGAGGAAAGATAAGGAACGTGGGCAAACGGCCATGTGAGCTCAGCTGCACTCTGTGGAGCTCTAGGTGTAAGGAGACTAGCAGGAGCCCAGCTCCTCAAAGGGAGGGAGACAGGCGGTCGCTGAGGGCCATGGTGACCACAAGGCCAGCACAGCTTTGGGCTGCAGACACACAGTCAGGGCTGGGAGTGGACAGACCTTTCCACAAGACTCAGGAAGATGGGGAGCAGTTCTGGGAGCCCCAGCACCCAGGAGACACTGACAGATGGGAAAAAGCCCCCTGCAAAGCCAGACAACAATGGGAAGCAGGGGCTAAGTCAGAGGATGGATTTGCAGCTAGTGAGGTGACCAGGGGACAGGCAGCAGATGCCTGCAGGGTGTGAGCCCCATGGGGCATCATCGGGAGTCCCTGACAACAAGAGGTAGGCCGCTGCGCAGCCCCGGGGTAGCGTTCAGCCTAAGAGCAGCAGAGGCAGGGCCTGCTCAACACAGGGGCTCCCGAGAGGGCGCATGGACAGAGTGCTGAGCTCTGCCCGGTGGACAGGGGAGCCAGACCCCTCCCCTGCCAAGGCCCAATGTCGGGGACAGACCCAGGACAGATTCATGCACTGTGGGCCTTTCCCTCTGGCTGAGCACTCCGGGGAGCTCTGCTCTCCACCCCTGCAGACAGGGCTCTGTGGAGTGAGGACCCAGGAGCGCTGGGGGGCTGAGGAAGGGCACCTGGGAAAATCCCTAGGCTCCTTTCAATCACTCCCCTCTAAGGTTAAAAGCAGAAAACAGAAGCTTGATCTCTGTTATTGCTACGTCCACACCCGCTGCAGCCTCCCCTGGACCCCACCCTGCATCGCACTGCAACCTCCCCCTCTGGATTGCACCCCTCACCAGCCTCCACACACACTGCACCCAGCTGCAAACCCCCGCCTCCCTGAGCACACCCAACTTCAGTATCTACTTACATCATCCCCCCCACAGTGCCAGCTCCCATTCCCCTTCATCCGTGGGAGATGGACTGGCTACTGCAACTGGCCTCCCCAGGCACTCCCTCTTGCCCCCCCGCCAGCCCCCAGAGTGAGGAAACACCCCCCGGGATGCACGGATGACAGGTTCTATCTCACAGAGGAGAGCGGGGGCTGGGAGGGAAGCAGCTGGCACTCAGCAATCCTTGCTGGCTAATTATCTCTCCCTCACGGAGAAGAGCGAACCCTGGAGCTTTGCCTCTCTCAGGGCAGGGAGACCCTCAGGCCTGGCTGCTACAGCACAGCCAGGAATGCCCAGTGCCCAGGCCTGCCCCGGGACAATGCCAGCAGCCCTTGCTGCACTCCCTGGGCCACCATTCCTCCCCCAGCCAAAGACTGGAGGAAAGTCCTCAGACGGGCAGAGCAGGGTGCCTGGTCTCTGAGAGAAGCCAGGATCCTGCAGTGGAGCTGCACGTGGACACAGAGATGGGTATCAGCTCAAACTCCGCTCACAGCCATCGCACACCTGGGTGAGGAGGGGGTTACCCCGTCACCCATTCTGAGCAAAGCCATCCTGAGACCT
Source organism: Lepidochelys kempii (assembly GCF_965140285.1). Taxonomy (NCBI): domain Eukaryota; kingdom Metazoa; phylum Chordata; order Testudines; family Cheloniidae; genus Lepidochelys; species Lepidochelys kempii. The sequence goes on along the minus strand of NC_136388.1, from coordinate 102,633,624 downwards.
GCCCCAGGCTGCAGGGAGCTGCCCCGACCTGGCCCCAGGATGCCCTAGGAGGGCGTTGCCAGCCACGCAGTAGGGGGGCATCAGAAGGACAGGAAGAGATTTGTCCCATTGCCCTTCCTTCCAGAATCCCAGCACCCAATCTCTGCTCATGCTGCCTTGACACCCACTGCTCCAGCTCTCTGACCCCTCCCATCTTATCCCCCACCCCCAACCTCCTCACTCTCTGCTGAGTGCTGCCCTTTGGCTGTTCACCCCCCCCCCCCGCCCCCTGTCTGGCACCATCCCTCAGGGTCCTGCCATGCCCCCTTTTCTCCATCTGGGGATACATCTTCCGATCCTACTCCTGTGCCAATGTTTCCCCCTCCCCATCCTCTCAGGAACCCATCCCCAGCTCACACTGAGGCACCCATCCCTCTACCCCCTCCTCCACTGACCTGTCTCTCCTGCAAAGCCATGATCCCAGAGCTGGCCAGCTCCCAGCCACCTTGTAAGGGCAGGGTCTCTATCTCTAAGGCACGATGCATGCCTGCATGGCTAGGGTCCCTCACAGCCTGGCACCGGGGGGAGCCATGAGCCTGGCACATCTGCACCCTGTAGCAACACACACTAAGCGCTGTGGGACAAGCAATGAATGCCCAGGATGGGCAGATCAGAGACAAGGGCTCTTCCTTCGTATGACACAAAAGCCACATCACTGACCAACACCCACCAGCCCCCATAGGGCCAGGAGCCAGCCCGGAAGCAGCCAGGCACGTCAGACACCACAATGCTGTCCAGGAAGACCCACCCTTCCAGCCCACCTGCTCTCCCCATGGTCACTCTCAGCTTTTCCCCCACATGGGGTTCCCTCTGCTCCCTCAGAGGGAGGGCAGGTGACTGAAATGGCCCCAGAGGCCTCTCCAGTACAGAGTGTGATGGCACCAAGCAGACGTAGCCTTCCAGGATCCACTGCCTGGGCCCAGCCCAGCGTAACCCCTGACTTCCAGCACTGCAGGGAGCTCCAAGCTGCTCTCCTTGCAGCGCGTCAGTCTCAGGGCCCTACCGCCACACACGATCTAGATCTTCCCAAGGGCCTTTCCCTGCTTCGCTGGGACAACTCTACAAATAGCTCCCTAACAGCAGGGTCTAGCCAAGCCGTCCCCCGGGAGCGCTGACCGGAGGCTGCTGGGGATTCCCTGCATGGGAAGAGGGAGACGGGCTGTCGCAGTGTCAGGCACTGCACGCTCTGACCCCTTACTCCCCTGCAAGTTCCCAGGAAGAGCTCTGCGCCGGCCGAGACACAGTCCTCAGTAGGGCGGACACAGCACTGCTGCAGCCAGCCCACGGGCTGTCTGGGGTCACCTACACCTCTGGGGCTCAGCGGAGAATTGGGGGGGCACCCACGGGGATCCTGGCTCATGGAGATCTGGTATGTGGCGCATCATTCATGCCGCCTTTCCCTTCTCAGAACCACCTCTTCCTCCCATAACTGGACGTAGCTGGAAAAGGGGTGAGGGAGGGGTCCGAGGTCTAGGGATCTGTCCCAGGGAGGAGGAAGCAGATGGCTGGCTGACCGGGGCACCGGGTAAGGGGCGGGCTGGAGACAGAGAGAGGCGACTACTCCCAGGCCCGGATCCTCATTGAAGCAGACAGACAGAGCTGCACACAGGAACCAGCCCTGCACACACACGTCTGCTCTCATTAACAGAGCAGTCTGTCCCATCCGCTCTGAGCGGGCTCAGAGGCCTGGCCAGAACTGCCTTCCACCTACTGGGCCAAAGCGATTCACCAGGAGCCCAGCTGGTGAGGAGAGGAGGGTTTGGGAGGGGCTGGCAGGCCAGGCTGGGGCTGGGGCTGGGGCAGGCAGAGTTACCAGCTGCCTTGGATCAGCAGCACCGCACGAGCGCTCGCAGCCCCTTCCTGCCACGCCTGTGCCCAGGGAGGAGGAGCTGTTCACATCCTCCAAGCACCCCTTGCCTGCCCCAGGGCGGTGCGTGCGTGTGTGCGTGGGGGGTGGGTGGGCAGCAGGCTCTGAGGTGTGGGCTGAGCTTCCGGAGTGTATTGCACACCAGCCGCTGGGGAGCTTTTCCCCAGCAACCCCCCCCCCCCCCCGGCTGCAGTGACTAGGGCAGAAAAGCAGGCTTGGGAAATCGGTCCATGCAGCTGGGGGCCAGTCTGGTGCAGATGGTGAGCACTAGGGCCCAGGCTAGAGAGCACAGACTCAGGCCAGGCCCCGGGCTCTGCTTTGGCAGCACAGACAGCCTCAGCGCATCAGCAGCTCCCCCAAGTCTGTGCCCCTGATCCCCCTGCCTGCCAGAGTGGTCTTGGTGGACCCATTCCCTCACTGGCCTCAAGCGCTTCCACTCCAATCTTGTGCCCACTCTCATACTGCTGTGAATGTGGGTAAAGCCAGGGAACCTGCAGGCCTAGTGCCTGGGCCAAGCTGCCCAGAATCCCAGAATCTCTGTGCTGCTCAGAGGATGGAGAGATGGGTGGGGTAGTGCCAGGCAGGTCTCTTCGTAAGAGGGCCCCCTTTCTGTCTGCCCCTGAAGCTGCCATGGACCTGGATGAATTTGTTCTAAGTCTCCCTGCTAACTCAGAGGCCTCAGCAAGAGAGCGAACCCCCAGGGTGCACTCTGCTGGCTTTCAGGCCTGGTCAGTGACCTCTCTCCCTCCCTCAGCCCAAGAAAGGACAGGGGGGCAGTCTGTTTAACGGGGTGCTGTTGGGGCCAACAGCATCCTCAGTGACTCCTAGCCCCAGAATCTGCCAGGTCCATGAGGTTAGCCCCGCCATATCAGGTGCTGAGGTCTGGATCTGTTCACCTCCACATCAGAGCCCACGCTCTGGAAAGTCTCTAAAGGGGACTGATCTGGAGCAGGTGGCGACAGAGGAAAGGTCCTGCCAGCCCCCCTCACATGGTAGGGGAGAAGCCCAGGAGGGAGGCCTAAAGCCTCAGTGAAGCACAGGGGAGCAGGGAGAGGGTGAAGGTTCGCCCAGGCCCAGGCCCAGAGAATTGTCAGGTAGAAGGGAAGTCAGAGAGAGGCAACACAGAGGACAAAGGGGGTTGGGGGGCTGCTTGATGTCAGCTTCCTTCTGCCTTCACCTGACCCATCCAAGGTGGGCATTCTCACCTGGTGGGCTGAGGCCAAGCAAAAGGCGGGGACAGCTGATGCATGTGTGCTGGGGCAGCAGGCTGGGCACTTTCTTTTTTCGCATTCATAGAAATGTAGGGCTGGATCTGTTCTTAAAAACCTCCATTGATGGTGATGTCACAACCTCCCTTGGAAGCCTGTTCCAAAGCTTAACTGCCCTGAGAGTTAGAAAGATTTTCCTAATAGCTAACTTAACTATCCCTGGCTGCAGCTGAAGTCCATGACTTCTTGTCCTACTGCCAGTGGACATGGAGAACAACTGATCGCTGTCCTCTTCAGAGCAGCGCTTCCCATATTGAAAGACCGTTATCAGGTTCCCCCTCAGTCATCTTTTCTCAAGAACAAACATGCCCTGTTTTCTTGTAACCTCTCCTCATAGGTCAGGTTTTCTAAACCTTTGATCATTTTTGTTAGTCTCCTCTGGAGTCTCTTCAATTTGTCCACATCTTTCCTAAAGTGCGGTGGCCAAAACTGGACGCAGTGCTCCAGCTCAGGCCACCAACAGTGCCAAGTAGAGCGGGACAATTACCTCCTGTTTCTTACGTACAACACTCCTGATATTACACTCCAGAGCGATATTAGCCTTTTTCGCAACTGCATCATATTGTTGACTAATATTCAGTTTGTGGTCCACTATATGAGGAAGTTACTCACCTTGTGCAGTAACGATGGTTCTTCGAGATGTGTCCCCCGATGGGTGCTCCACTTTAGGTGTCTGTGTGCCCCTGCACTTCTAATCGGAGATTTTTGGTAGCAGTGCCCTGTTGAGCCCGCACATGTGCTCTCCCTCCCTCCTGGTCTGCCTCGAGGCTATTTAGCACTGCACGGGCGAACGCCCCTCACTTCCTTCTCTACCACAGAGCCCTGTAGAGAACTCTGAAGTAGAAGGGAGGAGGGCGGGTTGTGGAGCGCCCACAGGGACACACATCTCGAAGAACCATTGTTACTGCACAAGGTGAGTAACTTCCTCTTCTTCTTCGAGTAGTGTCCCTACGGGTGCTCCACTTTAGGTGACTCCAGAGCAGTACCCACCACTGGAGGCTGGGACTTTGGAGCGGAGTCTTTTACTACAGAGAGTACTGCGGAGTCGAAGAAGGTGTCAGCGACCAAATCTTCAGTGATCACCTAATGTTCTGCGAAAGTATGGACAGAGGCCCCAATCATTGTTCTATAGATGGTGGAGATAGGGGTATCCCTATGGAATGTGACTGAGGTGGGAACTGATCTCATGGAGTGTGTATGGACAGAAGCAAGTTGCACTCTTGCTAAGTGATTAATGCAACTAGAGACCCATTCGGATAGTCTTTGAGGAGATATCACAGAGCTTTTGGATCTTTCTGTGGACAAAAGGAAGAGTTTAGGGGATTTCCTGAAGTCCTGTCCAAGTAGAATGCTAATGTCCTTCTAATATCTAGCATATGCACAATTGTCTCCCAGTTGTCACAATGTGGTTTTGGGAAAAAACAGGGAGATGAATCTGTTGCTTCACATGGAAAGTGCAGAAAAAGTAGGGAGAAACTTGGGATATGGCCTTAGAGTTGTTATTTTTATTTATTTATTTTAAAGACAAAGGTCGTGAATGATGGATGTGCCATCAGGGCCGGTATTTCTCCTATGTGCCTCGCTGAGGTGATGGCAATTAGAAATGCTGTCTTCATGGACAGGTGTGAGAGAGAACAAGTTGCCCTGGACTCGGAGGGAGGTATAGTCCAAGCCCTAAGAACTAGATTAAAGTCCCAGGCTGGAGCGGGTGGTGTCACATGGGGGAAGAGAGTCCCAATGCCCTTAAAGAGTCTACGCGTTAGTGGTTGAGCAAACTGCAAGTGGGAAGCCATTTTCGCCATGAGATGTACCTTAAGGGAGCGGAGTGAGAGTGTAAAATGTAGTGCAGAATCAGAGGGAGGAAAGGGGAGGTTGGGTCTGTCCGTCTGGAACGGTACAAACGTGAAGTCGTTTCCATTCTGTAGATGGGTATGTGGAGGGGTCAACTTGTGTTTCAGCTTGTCAGAGCATTCTGCTTCTAAGCCTCGGAACAAAGAAAGATCCAAGCCTGGAGACGGGGGACCCATGGGTTGGGGTGAAGGGTCACAGCCCATTGTTTTGAGAGAGAGAGGGTGAGGAAAGGACTGACGTCAGAAGAACAGGAGGGCATATTGCCATCTGCGTCAGGTAAGGGAGTCAGACTTGTCATAGCCAAGAGGGGCAATCACAAGTCTCACTTTGTTTCGTTGAATTTTCAACAGAATCTTGGGACAGGGTAGGAAACTGGGAAAAGACATACAAATGGGCCCTGTTCACTGGGAAGATGAGGGCAACTGCCAGTGACTGTTTCCTCAAAGGGTGGCCATATCTTGAAGCACCTGTGAATTCAATATACACTCATTGTCGTGACAAAATTCCAACTGAGACTGTTGGTTATCCCGTTCTGTATCCCTCATAGACAGACAGCGGAGATGAGCACATTGTGATGGGTGCATCAATTCCGAAGTTTGAATGCTGTCTTGCAGAGGGAGGGAGATCTAGCAGCTCCATGGCCGTTTATACAAAACATACAGGTCACATTAAGTCCATCATAACCTTTGTGGGTTGTTTTTGATGAAATACAGAGTTTGTGCACAGGCACTCCTGGTAGCCCCTAGCCCCAGAAGAGTGATATGGAAGGTCATTTCTGTGGAAGGCCATTTGTCCTGAACCTTGTTGTTGTGTAGGTGAGCTAGTGACAGAGGATATGGAAAAAGCGAATGTACTCAATGCTTTTTTTGCCTCTGTCTTCACGAACAAGGTCAGCTCCCAGACTGCTGCGCTGGGCATCACAACATGGGGAGTAGATGGCCAGCCCTCTGTGGAGAAAGAGGCGGTTAGGGACTATTTAGAAAAGCTGGACGTGCACAAGTCCGTGGGGCCGGACGAGTTGCATCCGAGAGTGCTGAAGGAATTGGCGGCTGTGATTGCAGAGCCACTGGCCATTATCTTTGAAAACTCGTGGCGAACCGGGGAAGTCCCGGATGACTGGAAAAAGGCTAATGTAGTGCCAATCTTTAAAAAAGGGAAGGAGGAGGATCCTGGGAACTACAGGCCAGTCAGCCTCACCTCAGTCCCTGGAAAAATCATGGAGCAGGTCCTCAAAGAATCAATCCTGAAGCACTTACATGAGAGGAAAGTGATCAGGAACAGTCAGCATGGATTCACCAAGGGAAGGTCATGCCTGACTAATCTAATCGCCTTTTATGATGAGATTACTGGTTCTGTGGATGAAGGGAAAGCAGTGGATGTATTGTTTCTTGACTTTAGCAAAGCTTTTGACACGGTCTCCCATAGTATTCTTGTCAGCAAGTTAAGGAAGTATGGGCTGGATGAATGCACTATAAGGTGGGTAGAAAGCTGGCTAGATTGTCGGGCTCAACGGGTAGTGATCAATGGCTCCATGTCTAGTTGGCAGCCGGTATCAAGTGGAGTGCCCCAAGGGTCGGTCCTGGGGCCGATTTTATTCAATATCTTCATAAATGATCTGGAGGATGGTGTGGATTGCACTCTCAGCAAATTTGCGGATGATACTAAACTGGGAGGAGTGGTAGATACGCTGGAGGGGAGGGATAGGATACAGAAGGACCTAGACAAATTGGAGGATTGGGCCAAAAGAAATCTGATGAGGTTCAATAAGGATAAGTGCAGGGTCCTGCACTTAGGATGGAAGAATCCAATGCACCGCTACAGACTAGGGACCAAATGGCTAGGCAGCAGTTCTGCGGAAAAGGACCTAGGGGTGACAGTGGACGAGAAGCTGGATATGAGTCAGCAGTGTGCCCTTGTTGCCAAGAAGGCCAATGGCATTTTGGGATGTATAAGTAGGGGCATAGCGAGCAGATCGAGGGACGTGATCGTTCCCCTCTATTCGACATTGGTGAGGCCTCATCTGGAGTACTGTGTCCAGTTTTGGGCCCCACACTACAAGAAGGATGTGGATAAATTGGAGAGAGTCCAGCGAAGGGCAACAAAAATGATTAGGGGTCTAGAACACATGAGTTATGAGGAGAGGCTGAGGGAGCTGGGATTGTTTAGTCTGCAGAAGAGAAGAATGAGGGGGGATTTGATAGCTGCTTTCAACTACCTGAAAGGGGGTTCCAAAGAGGATGGCTCTAGACTGTTCTCAATGGTAGCAGATGACAGAACGAGGAGTAATGGTCTCAAGTTGCAGTGGGGGAGGTTTAGATTGGATATTAGGAAAAACTTTTTCACTAAGAGGGTGGTGAAACACTGGAATGCGTTACCTAGGGAGGTGGTAGAATCTCCTTCCTTAGAGGTTTTTAAGGTCAGGCTTGACAAATCCCTGGCTGGGATGATTTAACTGGGAATTGGTCCTGTTTCGAGCAAGGGGTTGGACTAGATGACCTTCAGGGGTCCCTTCCAACCCTGATATTCTATGATTCTATGATTCCCCAGCATACTAGGGAGACATGGGTCCCAGGATGGTGAATGTGGGTAGTGAGAGGAGCGCTCTCGCTTGTACTGCATCAGGTTGGTGCTGATAAAGTCCAGTCACTGTACCGGGGTTAGTATGCCACTACAATGAAGTGAACCTTGGAGAATATCCTGTGTGGAGCAGTCTGTACCTATAATGATCCTGCCCCAAAGGTAAGCAGTAGGAAATCTCCTGTACAATGGTTGTATTGAGATATGGAAGTAAGCACCCTGTAAGTTCAGGGCTAGAAATCAATCTCTTTGCTCTAGAGCTGGTCCTAAGTGCTGTGAAGTAAGGTAAAGTGACTTCTGAGTGACATGACAGGTGTACAGATGGCAGCTGATGCTGTAAGGTATCATTGTTCAGGCCCCCGACCAGCTCATCAAAGTTCTTATAAGAGGCAGTTTGAGAGGTCATGGACTGGGGTGCAGACTGTTCTCACTTTTGAGCCCTGGGCCTCTTACACTGTGGCTCATAACAACACAGAGATGGTGGAGTATTGAGAAGATTGTGATCTGTGGTGTGGTTGAGAGGTATATCTTCTCTTCTGTTCCACAGTGTAGATTCTTAAGGAGTGTAGTGCGGTCCGAGAATCCTTCAGGATGTGGAGAGAAAATCTGTCTTCTCCGCAAAGAGTCTGGCCCTTCAAATTGGAAGTCTGTAGCTCTTTGGGCAATCTAGAGAAGTGTAGTGAATAAAAAAAAAACAAAAAACAAAAACCCACAACCCACCTCAGTACCACTGTCATGGAAACTGGGCGGGCAGCTGTAACAGCTACATCCAGTGGTGTCTCTAGGACCGGTCTGGCTATTAACTGACCCTCTCTAAGAATGGTCTGAATCTGTTCTTTTTGCGTTTCCAGTAATGTTTCAGAAACATCCTGGGTTTCCCCAAGATTAACAAAATTGTTTTGGCCATGACAGTTTGGTAATTTATGACTCTAAACAGTAATGTTGTTGATGAATATGCCATCTTGTGAAGCCTGATCATATGGAGTTGACTTGGCATTATGTTGCTTGCTTCATGCATTAACCACATCCACTATGATGGAGTTGGGTTGCGGATGTTGAAAACAAAGTCTGCCTCTTTGGGTAGAGATGTAGGGTTGTTTTTATTTGCACTCTGTTGCTGGTTGGTGCGATGGAGGCTGGCTCTGCCTCCAGGATCTAGAATCAGCTCATTAATTGGGAGGATGGTTCTAGATGAGAAGGTAGTGTGCAGAATTTCTACCAACTTGTGATGTGTATTTGCCACCTCCTGTAAGGGAATCTGCATCTCGTCTGCCACCCTCTTGGTAAGATCCAGAAAGTTCTTAAATCTTCACCTAGTGATGAGGCATAGGCAGTACAGTCTCATCCGGGAGAGATGAGGAGAAGTGTGCTGAAGAGGCAGCTACCTCTTCAGGTGTGTTTTTTGTTTGTTTGTTTTAACCCTTCCCCCTTCTTTCCTGTTCTGAAAAAGCTTTCTCCTGTCCTGGCTCAGGCACCAGGCTGTAGCAAACCATCTGGTGGACTCTCCCTGAGAGATACCAGAGACAGTCGCGCCATGTGTGTGTATATACTCAAAGAGTTACAATATGGCCTTGGGAGGGAAGGCTTGAAGGCAGGCACAGGTGGTTGGCGTGATGGAATTGGGGATGACACTTGTAGTGTGGCGGTGGGCCACCTTGAGGGGCCAGGGAATGATCTTCTCCTGGCCAGTGTCAGATTCGTCAGTGAGTAAGGGTGCCGCTGACTGGGGTATTGGTAGTATACAGCCCAGTGCTAAGAGCGATTCTGGGTGCCGGGACGTGGTACCAAGTAACGGGGATTGTGATTCTTCCCCAATCATCAGGTCTCCAGGGTACCAGAGCTCATTCGGTACCATGGGTTCATTTGGTATCACAGAGGAGGGTCCGTGGTACATTGTCAGTACCGATAGTTGGGCAGAGCACTCCCTAAACGAGAGTTTTGCCCAGTACAAAAAGTTTGTTGGTGCCACTTTTTTAGAGATGGTATGGTAATTGTCTCTCCCTGGGTACTGAGGCCACAGGTCTCCAGAGTCTCAGAGTACCTATGTTACCATGGGCTCATCCGGAAACCCAGAGGAGTGTCTGTAGTCGGTATCAATGCTTGGGAAGGTGCAGAACACTTCCTAGATGGGTTTCTCTATGCTGCTCTTTTAGAGATGGTACGGTAATGGTACCATCCCCTAAGGAGAGGGGACAGTGATGGTAGAAGCCTCTGGTGTCTCTGGGCGAAGCAGAGCCAACAGCAGGGCTTCTTTGTGTTGCTCTTTTACAAATGGTACAGTAACGGTGCCCTCTCGGTGCAGTAGTTGCCAGAGTAGAGCTCAGAGCAGCTCAGAGCTCACAGAAGCCCCTTCTCAGGTTTCAGCTTCCCGAGCTTCCATGCTGCGGAGCGGCAGCTATGCGAGATGGCCACACTGGGGAACACCCCTTCTGGCTGGCCAGTTGCTCCGGGATCGGTGCCGAGGTGGCCGCACTGGGGAACACCCCTTTGGCTGGCCAGTTGCTTGGAGGAGCCTTTCCAGGGGGAGTCTGCTGGTGGCTGCTTCTTTTTCTCTCTCCTCCTCTTCACCACTCGACCCCTTTTGAAGTGAAGGCTCCGGGGATGATCCGGGGTCAACACCCATCGGAGTCCCCTGCAGACTGAAGTGTTTTCTCTATAGGGAGGAATTTTAAAGTCAGCTCCCAGCTCCTGTGAGGCTGCAGTTTTAGGTGTGGCAGGTAAAGCACTTCTGTGAGGGTCTCCCAGGCACAGTGAGCATCTGGCCATTACAGGAACTGACTCCTGGCAGGAGAAGCATCGCTTGGAGCAGAGAGAGCCAGGCAAGCCCCTGGGTAGGGAGTGTCATCCTCTAGCAGGGAGGAATATGCAGAAGAACATCGTCTTTACTTTTTTTCTTTTTTTTTTTTTAAACTGAAAAAGAAATAATTATGAGTCTACTAGATGCCCCGGGGGGAGGGGGGGAGGAGAGGGGATGCCCCCAGATAGGGAAGGGAAGTGAAGTTCTTTTCCTTTTTCTCTTTTCTTTTTAAACCAAAGGAATAAAATAAAATAAAACAAAAGAAAACACTAGCCTGAGTACTTTTAGGGAGAACAAAGGTAACAAAACAAACACTACCTATGCTAATGACACAGCTAAGGAAGGGACAACTGCTTGTTCTGTCAGAGGCCAAAGACGATAGAGAAGGAAGTGAGGGGGGTTTGCCTGTGCAGTGCTAAATAGCCTCGAGGCAGACCACGAGGGAGGGAGAGCACATATGCACACATGGGCTCAACGGGACACTGCTACCAAAAATCTCCGATTAGAGGTGCAGGAGCACACAGACACCTAAAGTGGAGCACCCATAGGGACACTACTTGAAGAAGAACCCCCAGATCCTTTTCAGCAGTACTATCAACGAGCCAGTTATTCACCATTTTGTAGTCATGCATTTGATTTTTCCTTCTTAAGTGAAGTACTTTGCACTTGCTTTATTGAATTTCACATTGTTGAAATTTCAGAACAATTCTCCAATTTGTCAAAGTTGTTTTGAATTCTAATCCTGTCCTACAAAGTGCTTGCACCCACTCCCAGCTTGGTGTCATCAGCAAATTTTATAAGCATTTATAATAACTCCAAGTCATTAATGAAAATATTGACTAGTACTGGACCTAGTACCGACCCTTGCAGGAGCCCACTTGATACACCCTTCCAGTATGACAACAAACCATGGGTAACTACCCTTTGAGTACAGTCTTTCAACCAGCTGTGCACCCACCTTTTGGTAACTTCATCTAGACCACATTTACCCAGTTTGCTTATGAGACCGTCATGTGGGACTGTGTCAAAAGCCTGACTGAAAATCAAGGTATATCACGTCTACTGCTTCCCCCTCCATTCACTAGGCCAGGAACCCTGTCAAAGAAGGAAATGAGGATGTTTTGGCATGGTTTGTTCTTCCTTCTAGTTTATCAATGTCCCTGTGAGCCCAACAGTGCAGTCATTGAGTGGGTCTCTGCGAGGGCCCAAAGCACCTTTTGCACAACCCCAAAGCCACAGGGATTGTTTTTGTAGCTAACCACACTGCAAACCTGTGCCCATGACCCCTTCCCAGGTCTCTGCTCCCTTAGGGTTTGTGGCCTTGAAGAAGGAAGGCTCCCTTATGGGCTTTTCTCCTTTGAGCACTCGCTTCTGACGTGCCCAATTTGGAGGGGGAGTTATCTGAATTATGATCCCTTTTCTTCCTGGTAGCGAGCTACTGCCATCTCCACATTCCATGGCACCCTGGGCTGCTCGCTGTAGGGCAGCATTTCCTGCCTGTACCGCTCTCATGCTTTCCCTCTAGGGGACGTGGCTGATCACTGAGCACAACAGGCCTGCCAGACAGTGGGGCCCGTGAACAAAAGAGGCACTGGGTCCATCCCTGATGCTCAGAAGAAGCTCCAGCAGGGGAACAGAAACATAATCAGAGGGAGCAAGACAGACAGCAGGAGCGAAGGAAGCAAGAGCTTGGCACGTACAGTGTAGTAGGGGCAGGTCCTGCATAACAGCCTCAGAGGCTTCCATCATAGCCAACAACGGTTCCCAACCCACAAGGCAAGATCAGTGGCTGGCTGGACAGAGAGAGGCAGAGCAGTTCCCCCCACTCCTCTCAGCTGGCACTGGGGCAGAGGTTTCTAACTAGCTCTTTCCCCTACAGGTGCTGGAAGCTGTCCTTTCAATGGTGATTCCCCCCAGCCAGAGATATTGGTCTTAGGGCCTCACTTGGCCATTGCTGTAGCTTCTGTAGCTGAGTTGGCAGCTGGCCAGAGCTGTCTCTACACCCAATGATACAGTCCACTGTATCTCTTTCCTTTAAAACCCTGCCCTTGTGACCCATGCAGCATCTCAGCCAAGATGGGTCTGACCACTTGGCCCCGGTTATCATGCCATGGGCAAGGCAGACGCTGCCCCCTCTGACATGGGGCACCAGGCTGGCCATCTTTAGTATTGAGCAATCTGCACTTTGGCTCACTAGCCCCTTACTGCCAGGGGCTTGCCTGGTGGTTTAAGAGAAGCTTACTGACTAACAAACGGCCTAACTAGCCACAGAGTCACCCCAAGGGGCAGAAAAAACCAACAAGGGAAGCACAGAGGACAGTGTGTGACCTGAGCTTGCTCTACATTGAGCAAGTAGAAGGAACTGAGGGGGCCCTTGGACTCCTATAGCAGGGGAGAGAATGGAGGGTAAGTGGTCCCCATCAGACCTGGTCTCTAGGGTTTGTCCTGGCTAGGTGTGTTGGGGAGACGTGGTACCTAACTTGGTTTGATACACAGGTGAGGTGGTGGAGCTGAAGCCTACACTCCAAACTTCCTGGCCCAGCTAGTTGCAAACAGAGTCAGCTAAGAGAGGAGTTTTGGAGGGATTGTGGGTGGCTTTCCTTCCAGGTTCAGCACTACTTGAGATGTCACGATGGCCAGTGACAGAACCTTGGTGATGACTTGCAATGGATGTGTCGTGTTCTCTTTCCTACCAGAAGACAGAAGGGAATTCCTGTAAATGAATGCAAGTTGGTGGCTGAGCTATAGAAAAAGATTATTGGATTGGAGGAGCAAGTTGCGATGCTTCTAAGAAACAAAGAGGCTGAAGAATTCCTAGTCTGCCAGGTTTGGGAAACATCGGTACCCTGGGTTCACGGGAGAAAGAAGCTGGCCACAAAGGAATCGGTGAGGGAGGGAGTCAGAGAGAGTGCCTGGCAGTTGTAACCACCAGAGGCGAGAGGTCATGACAGTATTTTACACAGTTGGAGACAGATGAAGATCAGCCAACTGTGGCCACCAGAGAGAAAAAAAGCAGGAGGAATTTCACATAGCTAGAACTTTCAAATTGACTGCCAGAGGCTGGCACTGGATGACGGGCAGTGGATCATGAAATAATAGCCCTGTTCTGTTCATTCCCCTGAAGCACCTGGTATTGGCCACTTTTGGAAGAGAAGATACTCGGCTAGAGATCCACTGGTCTGACTCAGTATGGCCGTTCTTATATTCTTATACCAAGTTCTCAACGTAGAAACTATGGAAGATATCTCTTAAGATCCAGTAGTCCCAAAGGAATGGAAAGATGTACAGGACACACCTGGGCATGGCAACTTGGCCCAACCTGTAAAACATTAAACTCACCTGCAAAGAGTTTTCTAACTGTCCAAAGAAGATGGACAATCCTTGTTGGAGATTCAATACCCAGAAGAATCAGAAAAACATTCTGTAAAGGACAGGTGGACAAACTGGACAGCGTGCTCCCTTCCCAGAGCCAAGACAGGAGACCTCATTCTAAGTCTGGATAGTCTTCTGAGGTCTGTGTGGAAGGATCCACTGGTGATGATTCATAGTGGCACTAATAACACTGCATCCTGGGATATCTCACACATAGTAGATGACTTCAGGGAACTCGGAAGCAAGCTGAAGAAGAATGTCCAAGCGATCTTCTCTGAGAGCCTTCCTGTCCCACAAACAAAGGAAGACAGAAACTTCTGGAAGTGAATCGCTGGCTAGGTAAGTGGTGGAGGGCTTTAGTTTTATGGAACACTGGTCCACTTCTGTGGAAAAATGGGGCTGTATAATTTGGATGGCCTCCACCTCAGTAGAAGGGGAACTAATCTCCTTGGGGACAGGCTGGCTAAAGTTGTTGGAGTGTAGGTGTTAAACTAATAGCAAAATGTAAGGGTAAAAAGAGGGAAGATATGAGCACTCAGCAGAAAACAAGAGGTTGAGAATAAATTAATCGAGGAACTAAAGGACGTGACGAGAAGAAATTATTAAATTACCTATACACCAATGCTAGGAGTCTGAGTAACAAACAAAAGCAACTGGAATTACTCGTTTATAAGCATAAATTCAATTTGGTTGGCATTACTGAAAACTGATGGGATGTTTGGATAATTGGAATGTTACAATCAAGGTTATAACTTATTTAGGAAAGATCGAGTAGACAAAAGGGGAAGGGGAATGGCACTCTATGTCAGAAATGGCATTACCTGCTTCCGAGTCACTGATAAGCATTCAAGATCACTTTCTTTATCTCCTAATAGCTACAGCACAAGATGGGGTATTAGCTGGTGTCTGCTACAGACCATCAAATCACCGTAGGGAACAGAATGACCACCTCCTATCTATAATGTGCAGGGGGGAAAACCTGTGAGATCATGGGGAGCTTCAATGTGAGTGACGTATGCTGGAGGTCTCATGACACCAGGACTAAAAACATCCTTGGAAGTTCTAAACATTATGAATGACAATTTCCTAATTCAAAAACTTCTGCAGCCAATGGTGGGGAATTCTATATTAGACCTTGTCCTAACAGATAAAGAGGAACTGATCACAGAACTAAAAGTTAATGGTAGCATAGGTACAAGTGATCATATTTGATCACATCTATACTGTGGAAGCAGAATAAAGTCCAGATCAATTATTTTTTTAATTGGTGCTTTAACCGGGCCAATTTCACAAAGCTGAAAACAATTATCAGCCAAATCAGCTAGGAGGAAGAATGTAATCAGAAAAATGTGAATGATAATTGGGAATCATTTAAGAACAATTTACTAGGTGTCCAAAAAGCCAAAAACCCACAACTGAGGAAGAAGGCTGTGCTTGTTAAAATAACAAGCTGGTTGAGAGGGGAAGCGAAGGCAGCTGTAAAAAAATTAAAAAATAATACATAACAAATGGAAGAAAGGGAAAATTAATAGTAATGAATATAAATCAGAAGTTAGGAATTGCAAGAAATTGATAAGGGCAGTCAGCGGACACACGGAGAGATCTACAGCCAGCAGAGTTAAGAATAATAATGAGTTTTTAAAATATATTAGGAACAAAAAGAATCTGGACAACAGAATTGGTCCATTACTAGATGGAAATGGCAGAATTATCAATAATAACCAGAAAAGGCCGAAGTGTTCAATAAATATTTCTGTTCTGTATTTGGGGAAAAACCAGGCAGAATCATCAGATAGTGATGACACTTTTTTCATTCCACTAATATCTCTGGAGAATGTTAAGCCAATACTACTAAAGTTTGACATTTTAAAATCAGCAGGTCCAGATACCTTGCATCCAAGAGTTTTAAAAGAGCTAGCTGAGGAGCACGCTGAACAGTTACTGTTGATTTTCAATAAGTTTTTAAGTACTGGGAAGTTCTAGAAGACCGGAAGAAAGCTAATGTGACAATTTTTTTATAGGGCAAATGGGATGACGCAGATAATTATAGGCCTGTCAGCTCAGCATTGATCCCAGGCAAGATAATGGAATGGCTGATAAAAGATTTGATTAATGAAGAACTAAACGAGGATACAAGAAAACAATATGTGGTTTAATACGGCTAAATACAATTGTATACATCTGGGAACAAAGAATGTAGGCCATATGTAAGGGTGGGGGACTCTATCCTGGGAAACAGTGACTCAGAAAGATTTGGGAGTGGGGATGGATAATCAGCTGAACATGAGCTCCTACTTTGACACAGTGGCCAAAAGACACAATGCAATTGTGGGATGGATAAAAAAAGGTTACCTACCTTTTGTAACTGTTGTTCTTCGAGATGTTCATTCCAATAGGTGTGCGTGTGCCGCATGCATGGTCGTCGGAAGGTTTTTCCCCTAGCGGTACCTGTCGGGTCAGCTGTGGAGACCCCTTGAGTGGCGCCTTCATGGCTATGTATATAGGTCCCTGCTGACCTGCTGTCTGCTCAGTTCCTTCTTGCCAGAATACTCCGACAGAGGGGAGGTGGGCAGGATTTGGGATGGACATGAGCAACACATCTCAAAGAACAACAGTTATGAGAGGTAGGTAACCATTTTTTCTTCTTCTAGTGACTGCTCGTATGAATTCCAATAGGTGACTTCCAAGCAGTTTGCTTAGGGGAGGGGTCAGAGATCACCCGGTTGCTGAGTGCAGGACTGCCCTGCCAAAGGCTGCAGCATCCCTCGTCTGCTGGGTAATGGCGTAGCGTGACATGAAGGCGTGGATGGAAGACCACGCTGCTGCCTTGCATAGGTCCCGGACAGGGACCTGCGCCAGGAATGCTGCGGATGACGCCTGCACTCTCGTGGCGTGTGCCGTAAGCGGAGGGGCTGGAATTTTTTCCAGGTTGTAGCAAGTCCTGATACAGGACGTGATCCATGATGAAATGCGCTGGGACGAGATTGGGAGCCCCTTCAACCTTTCTGTGATTGCAATAAAGAGCTGCAGTGACTTACAAAATGGCTTTGTGTATAATAGGTAGTCCAAAACAAGGGGAATTGGCGTTAGCTGTGGTTCAGTTCCCCTCTGCAGAGACCAGATGGGAAAACACTTCCACTTTGCCAGGTACGTGGCACGAGTGGAGGGTTTCCTACTTCCCAGCAGGACCTCCCTCACTGGGTCCGAACACTGAAGCTCAAGGGGGTTCAGCCACGGCGATTCCAAACCATGAGATGGAGGGACTCCAGATTGGGGTGTTGCAGATAGCCGTGGTCCTGTGTGATGAAGGTCGGGCATTCAGGAAGTGCTACTGGTCTGTTCACTGAGAGGTTCAACAACAAGGTGAACCAGTGCTGGCGGGGCGACACTGGCGCTATGAGGATCAAGGAACTCCTGTCCCGGTGAACCTTGAGGAGGACTCTGTGTATGAGAGGGAAGGGCAGGAACGTGTACAGAGGGTGACTCGTCCATGAAAAGTGAAAGGCGTCTGCGATGGAGCCTGGGCTGTGGTTCAGGAAAAAGCAGAACCGCTGGCACTTTCTGTTGCTCCGCGTCACGAACAGGTTTATGTGGGGAGAGCCCCGTCTCTGGAAAATCGAGTGCGCGATGTCAGGCCTCAGAGAACATTGGTGACCATGGAATGAGCGTCTGAGGTGATCAGCTAGCTAGTTTTGCGCTCTCAGAAGGTGCGATGCCTCTAGGTGTATCGAGTGGGAGATATAAAAATCCCACAGCTCGAAGAACACAGCTGGAACAGGGAAGAGGAGCGAGCACCACTGTTTGTTTATCTAGAACATCACTGCAGTGTTGTCTGTCAGCACCAACACACATGCAGCCTGCAGGCAGGCCTGGAACGCTTGGCATGCCAGACAAACCACCCTCAGCTCCCTTACGTTGACGTGCAGCGATAGTTCTGTGTGGGACCATAGGCCTTGAGTTCTGGTGTTGCCCAGATGCACTCCCCAACCGACCGCCAATGCGTCCATGACAAGGGATAGCGTCGGTTGGGGTTTGGCAAAGGGTACTCCCGCACAGACTGCTTGTGGCTGCAGACACCAGTGGAGAGACACCATTGGGTCCCTCCCCAACCTGTGCACCCGTGCCAACCACGCCTGGAGGGGCTGAAGGCGTAACCTGGCATGCTGGACCATGTATGCGTAGGTTGCCATATTCCCCAACTGTTTCATGCAATTTCTGGCCGTGGTTCTGGGAAATTGGCAAAGGTTTTGGATAATGTCCATGAGTGCTTGGAAGTGCAGCTCCAGCAGGAATGCCCTGGCCTGCGTGGAGCCCAAGAGAGCCCATATGAATTCTATTCTCTGCGTTGGGGCCAGTGTGGATTTGGGCACATTCAGTATGAGGCCCAGCCTGCGAAATGTGGCCCGGGCTAGGGACACATGCTGCACAGCCCATGCTTGGAACTCGGCCTTGATGAACCAGTCATCTAGATACAGGAATACTTGCACCTGATGTTTGCGGAGGAAGGCTGCCACGACCGCCATACACTTGGTGAATAGCCAGGGAGGCACTGAGAGCCCAAACGGGAGCATCTTGAACTGATGATGCGGGCCACTGACCATGAATCTCAGGAATCGTCTGTGGGCCGTGTCATAAATATAAAGGGAAGGTGTATACTCCTTCTGTATACAGTGCTATAAAATCCCTCCTGGCCAGAGGCAAAACTCTTTCACCTGTAAAGGGTTAAGCAGCTAAGGTAACCTCGCTGGCACCTGACCCAAAATGACCAATGAGGGGACAAGATACTTTCAAATCTGGAGTGGGGGGGTGGGGGGACAGGGACAAAGGGTTTTGTCTATCTGTGTGATACCTTTGCTGGGAACAGATCAAGGATGCAAGCCCTTCAACTCCTGTAAAGTTAGTAAGTAATCTAGCTAGAAAATGCGCTAGGTTTTTTTTTTGTTTTGGCTTATAAATTCACTGTGCTGGAGGGAATGTGTATTCCTGTTTTTGTCTTTTTGTAACTTAAGGTTTTGCCTAGAGGGATTCTCTATGTTTTGAATCTGATTACCCTGTAAAGTATTTACCACCCTGGTTTTACAGAGGTGATTCTTTTATCTTTTCTTTAAATAAAATTCTTCTTTTAAGAACCTGATTGATTTTTCATTGTTCTTAAGATTCAAGGGTTTGGGTCTGTGTTCACCTGTACCAATTGGTGATAATATTATTATCAAGCCTTCCCCAGGAAAGGGGGTGTAGGGCTTGGGGGAATAGGACTCCACCAAGTGGTCCTTTCCCTGTTCTTTGTCTAAAACACTTGGTGGTGGCAGCGTTTTACCTAATCCAAGGGCAAAGACTTTGTGCCTTGGGGAAGTTTTAACCTAAGCTGGTAGAAATAAGCTTAGAGGGTCATTCATGCGGGTCCCCACATCTGTACCCTAGAGTTCAGAGTGGAGAAGGAACCTTGACAGGCCGGGATAATGGATATATGGAAGTACGCATCTTTCAAGTCGAGAGCAGCGTACCAGTCCCCTGGATCCAGGGAAAGAATGATGGTGGTCAGAGAGATCATGCAAAACTTCAGCTTCCTTATGAATGTGTTGAGAGCTCGCAGGTCCAGGATAGGCTGGAGCCCACCTTTGGCCTTGGGGATGAGGAAATAGCGGCAGTAGAACCCCTTGCCCCTGAACTCCTGAGGAACCTCCTCTATTGCCCCTAGAGCGATTGCACCTCCTGCAAGAGGAGTTGCTTATGAGAAGGGTCCCTGAAGAGGGACGGGGAAGGGAGGGTACAGAATTGGATTCACAAAGGCGGGATAAGGATCCGAGACTGAAGCTGATGCTCTGTCCTTGGGCGCATCTTTAAAGGTTTGGCTTCAGGCCCGGGGGCTGTTTGGCTGAACCCTGGCCTTGGCCTGAGGAGGATTGTGGCAGGTGCCTCCTATTATTTCTGCCCCATCTCCTGGATGAGTCTCACCTTGGAGGCCCAGAGTAGAAGCGGGACGGGGGCTGAGGCTTAAAAGGCTCTTCGAGGTGCAGGGGTGTGCATCCCCAAAGACTTCAAAGTTGACTGCGAGTCCTTAAGGCTGTGCAGGCGAGAGTCCGTATTTTGGGCAAACAGGCCCGCACTGTCAAAGGGGAGGTCCTGAATTCTGTTCTGGACCTCAGCTGGTATTCCCGAGACCTAGGACCACTCACTGCGTCTCATTGTAATGGCGGTGGCCATGGTACGACCTGCCAAGTGTGCCGCGTCTAATGCGGCCTGGAGGGAGATTCTGGAGACCACCTGCCCTCCTCAAGGAGCGCCCTAAACTCCTTGCATGAGTCAGCCAGGAGTAACTCCTGGAACTTTGCCAATGAGCTCTAAGCATAGTGGCTGAGTACCGCTTGCTGGTTGGCCACTTAAAGCTGGAGCCCCCCGGTCGAGCAGACCTTCCGGCTGAAAAGGTCCGGCTTCCTAGTGTCCCGTGACTTACATGTGGGACCCAGCTGTCCTTGCCGCTCTTTGTGGTTTGCCGCATTGACCACCAGAGTCCCCGGCTGGGGGTGGGTGAAAAGGTGTTCGTACCCTTTCTGCGGCACAAAATATCGTCTTTCCACCCCTTTAGCAGTGGGTGGTATAGAGGCTGGAGTCTGCCAGAGCACCTTAGTGGTGTTTTGGATTGTTCTTATGAGGGGCAAGGCCACCCTAGAAGGACCCTCCAGGGCGAGGATGTCCACCACCAGGTCAGAGTCCTCCATGACCGCCTCTGCCTGGAGATTGAGGTTTAGGGCCATCCTCCTAAGAAGGTCCTGGTGTCCATTGCCGGTAGGGTGGTGGTGGTGCCGGCCACCACCTCATCTTGCGAGGAGAGGGACCGCAGGACAGGGTCTCCTGCCCTTCCGGCTCTCTGGAAGCTGGGTCAGGTACCTCGGAGCCTCCCGTGACTGGAGCTGGCTCCAGTGTACTGATGGCGCTGGTTCGGGTGCTGCGCCTGAGCGTGAGTGCCCAGAGTCCCCGTCACGTGCCCTGGGGGTTTGGCAAGCCAGCAACGTGGCTGCGGGGGGGGGACGGGGTGCAGATGCCACTGATGTTGGCCTGGAGCCCTGACCCTGAGCCTGGTGGTAGGCCCAAGGGGTCCAAAAAGGCCATTGTACTGGGCCCTGCCACTGGGGCGGCCAGGTGACCGCCGGTGCCGATGACGCCACTGGTCTGCGGTGTCGGGACTGGCAGCAGGAGTGGCTGTGCTGCGACAGAGAAGACTCAGCACCTGTACTCAGACGAGCAGTCTGTGCCCGGCCACGGGGGGCAGAGCTGGATGGTGCCGGGGAGCAGCACAGGGGAGACGGGGAGCGGTGCTGTACCATCATGGGCTTGCCGCGATGATGAACCAGAGGCGGTGCTGCCGCAAAGGGTGCCGGAGCCACGTGCGGTGCCGGGCTGGACGTGGTCTTGCGCTGCCTCACAGGTGTCCAGCTTGGAGGTAAGGTCAAGCTCTTCCTCCAGATCCTCCTGAGACGGGGAGTCCATCAGCACGGGACTTGAGGGGCCTCCCGCTGGGACGGAGTCGACGGTGTCAGGTCTTGAGGCCCAGGCCATGGGTGTCCCGCTGGAGGATGCACCCCGCTGGAATCCCCTCGCGGCTTCTTGACAGAGGAACGACCCCTGTCCGCCTTCTTTTTCTTATGCGGCAGTGGGGACTGCGAGCGGTGCCGCCTGGTGGCAATGGCCTTAAGGGCTGGGGAGCGGCACCGGTGCTCCTTGGAGGAGTCCTTCCTCGGTGCCAGGACATCCCCCACCGAGGCCAGGGTGCTGCACACCGATGATGCCGGTACTGCTGCCGGTACCGGTTGCGGGCGGAGGGTCAACTCCATCAGGAGGAGCTTCAAAAGATAGTCCGGCGCTCTCTTAGTCCTGGGTCTGAAGCTCCTGCAAATTGGTCCACTTATCTGTCTGACGGCCCTCTCCTAAACCCTTGAGACAGGCAGCATGGGGATCACCTGTGGGAATAGGTTTCGCACACCTCTCGCACGCCTTAAACCCTTGAGACCGAGGCACGCCCTGGTGCCTGGGGATACTAGGACCGGGTTGGGGGGGGAAAGCCCCCCAAAGTAAGTCCAACTACTCTACAAACTAATATATCACAAACTAACAACTATATACAACTAAGAAAAGGGAACCACTAGGTAGGCTCTTGCGAATGCAAGAGACTGACCTGCTCCAACGACCGTCACTGGCAGTAAGAAGGAACTGAGCAGGCGGTGGGTCGGCAGGGACCCATATACATTGCCATGAAGGCGTCACTCCAGGGGTCTCCACAGCCGACCCGACGGGTACCGCCAGGGGAAAAACTTTCTGATGACCGTGCATGTGGCACACACGCACACCTATTGGAATGGACATGAGCAATCACTCGAAGAAGAGACAGGGAATCTCAAGTAGGAGTAGAGAGGTTATCTTATCTCTATATTTGGCACTGCTGTGACCAATACTGGAATATTGTGCCCATGTCTGGTGCTCACAATTCAAGAAGGATGTTGATAAATTGGAGAGGGTTCAGAGATGTCACGAGAATGATTAAAGGATTAGAAAACATGCCTTATAGTGACAGACCCCAGCAGCTCAATCTATTTAGCATAACAAAGAGAA
Source organism: Lepidochelys kempii (assembly GCF_965140285.1). NCBI lineage: Eukaryota > Metazoa > Chordata > Testudines > Cheloniidae > Lepidochelys > Lepidochelys kempii. The sequence goes on along the minus strand of NC_136388.1, from coordinate 102,611,246 downwards.
GGTTAAGGGGTGACTTGATTACAGTCTATAAGTACCTACATGGAGAACAAATATTTAACAATGGACTCTTCAATCTTCAATCAGACAAAGGTACATGACCCAATGACTGGAAGATAAAGCTAGATAAATTCAGACTGGAAATAGGGCGTAATTTTTTAACAGAGGGAGTAATTAACCATTGGAACAGCTTACTGAGGGTCATAATGGATTCTCCATAGGAGGTCATATTAGATGATCACAATGGTCCATGTAGTAGGAAGAGAGTCTGAGACATAAACCCTTGTATCAGAGGCCTCGTATGAGGCAGGACCTGCTCACAGAATCTGGCAAGAACAGGGCTAATACTGCAGAAATACACACTCCTAAGAAGCACTAAGCACAGAATATTCACACAAACACATCCCGCTATCAAGTGGTACCAAAACATCCTGATGTCAAGGATGGTTCAAAAATGTTCTCCAAGGGTAACAGGAACATACTGATCCCTCCTAAAAGATAAGGTCAGGATAACAGTACATAATTGAGATGTTTTGATTGAACCAACATGTACAAGGTGATAATTAGGCACATCAGGGGGCAGTGACTAACTATGTCAGAGGCAGTAAGTAACTTGTTTGTATCAGGGTATAAAGATGCATCGAGAGAGTATCTTTGTCCAGCTGAGGGGGGAATGAAAAGTCCCACCATTCACTGAACCACGTCCATTGTCACCAGTATACTTGTCTTAGTATCCTTGTAGAGTCTGCCAGGTGCTATTACCGTGCTTTGTTGACAATAAACCTGGCCTAGTGCCTTCGTACCTTAACAGATCTTGTGGTCATTGGGCAGTTTGCTCAAGGTCTGCTGTGCTGGCTGTCTGCGCAGAGCTGAGGCAGCACACAGGAAGAACACACACACACATACAGCCAAACATCTGACCACAGTTCCTTCTGGCCTTAGAATCTATCTTGAAAGTTTACATGAGGTCTAGAATGCGTTAACTGCCACCTCACCTCCTTCCTAGACACCTTTTATCCTCGCCAGGACAAACCCTAGCAGGTTCAGGATCCTGGCTGCACAGGCATCTTGATCCCACCAGCGGAAGTGTGCAGGGACCATTTGTTCTCCGTGGATTGGTAACAAGACACTGCTGCTTAAAGGGCAGCTCTGAATCACTATCAAAACTCTCCTCCCAACTAGTGAGCATAGGGAGAGAACAACCTGGGCAAAACATGCGAGCAAGAGATGAGAGACCCGTTCCACACACAAACCTAGTGAGGCTGAACAATGCACTTATTCAGGAGCAGGAAAGGTGCAGACTACAGTTCTTGAGATTTGGTGTATATAGTTCGCTGGGCCCTATATGGGAGTAGTTCAGGGCAGGGTCTGTGGGAATGCAGGGGAATCGGGAAAGGGATCATGTCAGGGTCACGGGGCTCAGACTCTGAACACACACGTATGCGTGTGCACACACACACACACACCCCTTTCGCAAAGTAAGCTCTCTGTATTTGTCTGAGGACGTCTGCAATACAGGGTTTCATCTGGTATAAATAAAGTACAAAATCTTACAATGTCTTAATCATTATTTTAACAAAAATACTAAAAACTGAGTAAAAACTGAAACCAAAGGGGGAGGGGAGACTACCAAGCACATGGGATCTCCATAAACCTTTGTAGAAACCGGAGTAAAAACATTTTCTCTTTATGATAAAAATCACTCCCTCCCTTCCAAGAAGGGCAGCTGCAGAACACGGAGCCTGGGCAGGTGCCCCAGGGACAGAGGGGTTGGGAACAGCCCCCAATGCGGGAGGCTGTATCCAGTCCACAGTGATGTCTCCCTCCTGGCTCAGTAGCGTCCAAATGGGTTGTTGTTCTGCTGTGGCTGTGTATCTGTTCAGATCAAACACAGAGTTAGACAATCACAGGATTCTGGTCCAGCTAGGAGATGCCCATCAGCTCTGCAATTCAGAGTCTGATTGTGAAGAGGAGGGGTTAGGTAGGCAAGAGAAGGGGCTACTCGGGTCTTAGACTGGGACACTGCACCTCTGTATCACTTGTGGCACTTGATGCTCTGCTCAGATGCCACACACTCTGATGCCAGCTCCTGGGGCTTAGGATAGCAGTACTATCAAAATTCCACTTGCTCCTGGAAAGGTGGGGATAAATTGTGTCAAACCCAGCCCTCTACGCCTCTTCTGCTCAGCTCCACACTGGTCCTTGGTGTGAAATAGGTGTGGAACAATGTGTCACTGAAAGGGAGCGGGTAGCTGCCTAGGTGATGAGGTTGGAAGTTGAATTATCGTCTGGGCTTTTCTCTTTTAAACAGAACACCTGTAACCCTAGTTCTGTGCAGCACCCCCGCCATACAGAAACCCAAACACTGTTACCGCCACCACCAGGTGCGTGCACAGTATGAGCTGCGCTGGGCCAGCTAACTACCCTGGAGTTCCCACCAATCATCTAACCTGAAGAAAACTTGGGAACTTCAGCTAGTGCAGAATTCAGAGGCTCACATCACCCAGGAGCATGTCATCAGTGCTCATAGACCACACTGGTTCCCACTTACTATCCAGCTGCTGGTTTCAAGACCTATCTAGCTTGACAGCAGGCAACCTTAGAGACCTGCCTCCCCTCGAACTCCAGACCAACTCGGATGCTCTTGCTGATCATCTTTAGATGCAGTGTGCTCCAGGATTGGCTCCTGACTACAGGACTCACTAGCCCTGTGGGGCCAGACTTCCATGACTTGTTGGTTTACTAGTGAGAGGGAGCATTCAGAGTCTGTCATTCCATTACAAAAGCCAGCCATACAGCATGCTGCTGGGCAGGCCCTCAGCAGGAGGGCAGGGCAAACCCAGCCCCAGCCCCAACCCCACACTGGGAAAGCCTGCTGGTAACTGGGGCATTGGAGAGATTTTTTTTCCTCCTCTACAAGTATTTTAGTCAAAGTCACTGCTCATGAAGGCATCAACCTGACAGTCCTGGAGACTAACGGTACAGCACAGACAACAGCAGCGCAAGCGTCTCCTGCCCCAGGTCTCATCCTGAGCTGGACAGGGAGGAGCATGGCTCACCCGATGCTTTGTGCTCTCTGCTGAGACTAACCACAATGGGAGTGAGCTGTGCCAAGTGCGATGGTGCTTCCTGCTACGGGGATGTGTGCACTTGGAACACAGCAGTCTCCAAGACACACTCTAGCTGGGATATGTCACTGAGGTTTATCCCTAGCTGCAGCCTCTTTCACACAGCAAGGAGGTTGCAAGGTTTCTGCTGGATACAAGACCTTGCCCCAGTTACAGCAATATGATCTACATGGGAGCATGCCCAAAGGCTCTCGGAAACTCCAGCTAGAGAAACAGGAGCAACCCTTGGAGTGGTGCTTCTCACAGGGAACATCATACACCTTTGCTCTGGGATCTGACTGGCCCCACGTTCACTGCGGTGCAATCTGGGGGGATGGTTTTACTCTATAAAGACCTTTATGATTTAAGGCCTGTCTACACTACAACTTTAAACTCAGTGGGTAACCAGTTAGTGACATGGCCAGCTTGAAACAAGGCTTGTGTCTGTGCACAACACACTCACTACTCAGGGAGGCATTGGCATTACATGCCAGTGTAACCAGTATGGCTGGTCCTCCCTTCTTTTCCACTCTGCCAGGGGCAATGCATTCTGGGATGCCATACAAGCTGCTGGTGCCACGCGGTGTGTGTCCTCCAGGCACTCGCCCCACCCCGAGGCCCTGTGGAAGAGCAGCTCGGACTTTCAGGAATGCACCGATATGGGAGGCAGCACAGTAGGTAAGTCCACACAGCAGCGCTTTACACAGCTTCGCCCTGTGTATGTAACCGGGACAGAGGAGAGATTCACGAGCTGGTTACGAAACTTATTAGAGGCAGCCTCTCTCTGTACTTCCAACACTATCCCCTGGAGCCACGTGCACTAGAAGCCCCTCAGATTGGACTAACTGGGGGCACTCAGCCCTAGAATTCACTTCCTCCACTGCAGAGGAGGGCATGCTGCAAGGCTTAAGCTGTTTGCTCAGGCATTCTCAGAGGGACCAGGGCGATACGTGGTCAGGCTGATGGATAGTATTACTGTTGGGCTGTTATTTAGTGTGGACTTTTCTGGAGGCTGATTATAAATGCACTTTTTACATAGGAAAGATAAAACACGACTTCTGCAGTGGCATAAGCGTTCCTGGTGCTTTTAAGACAAAGAAAGTCACAGGCCGTCCCCCATGAAGTGCACATTCTAGGGATCTATGGAAAGAAACCCAATCAACCAAGTCCACACAAGACTACCACATGGTTGGTACTGAGCACTGCCAGATTTCTTCCTGGAGTCTAGAAGTGAAAGGCTCCATAACCCAATCAGGCAACCAGTCCTGTCAAGAAACAGGGTGGAAATGGTGGCCTTAGAAGGGAAAAGGACCATTTACCCCAGTCACCAGCCACCCTGCGCCTCTGAATTCTTTTTCTTGACTGTTACTATGGCTCTCAACACCTTGGAAAACTCTGCAATCTCACTTGCATCGCACTGGCTCAGTGTATAACGCAGCCTCAGTGAAGCATACACAGGCACGGGAAGGAATATGTCACAGCCCATAAAGGAATATCTAATAGTTCCTGCAGTCACAGCCTCATAAGAAAAATAATGTATAGATACTGGGATTCAAAGGAAGAATTTAGTAGGAGCCGGAATCCAATTTTAAATTGTATTTAGAAGACTGCAAAGTGATGGCATTGCTGTGTTAGATGAACCATAGAATATCAGGGTTGGAAGGGACCTCAGGAGATCATCTAGTCCAACCCCCTGCTCAAAGCAGGACCAATCCCCAATTTTTGCCCCAGATCCCTAAATGGCCCATGCAAGGATTGAACTCACAACCCTGGGTTTAGCAGGCCAATGCTCAAACCACTGAGCTACCCCTCCCTTTTGCTGCACTGAGATGTGGTCACTTCGGGCAGGGTTCAATACACCTGGGCAAAGCCATGGCTGGGCTGCGTCCTGGGAAGTAAGGCAGCATATGTTTGCATCCAGCATTCCTTTGGGGAGGGCTCTGGCTTGGGTGTTTAATAGTTCAATTGCCAGTTTTATTATATCAAATTACTGACGTGATCTGTACAACAGCAGGGTGGTCTGGAGGGATACACCGCCCTGCTGGGGCTCAGGCAGCATCCCACATGGCAGTGCTCAATAAAAAGAAGTCTCTCACTGACCATGCCCTGAATAAAGCACCTCCCTGGCTGCCCCGGTAGGCACGAGCTCCAGAATTTATACTCCTGCTGGGATCGTTGGGAGCCAGCAACGACGGAGTGGTACATCCAGAAAAGCAGACCTGACACGTTTGGGAGAGCTGCCCGACAGCCTCCACAGACACTGCTGCCCTGGCCCCTCTATCTGCAACAGGTCTACACGGTTGCTCACTTGGTTGGGAGTACTTTGTGCTCCTCTCTCTGCCTGCGGCCCTGGTACTGCTAACAATAGAACATAGGAATGGCCACACTGGATCAGACTAATGGTCCATCTAGCCCAGTATCCTGTCTTCTGAAAGTGGCCACTGCCAGGTGCGTCAGAGGGAATGAACAGAGCAGGGCAGTTAATGCATGATCCAAACTCAGCTTCTGGCAATCAGAGGCTTAGGGACACCCAGACATGTGGTTGCATCCCTGACCATCTTGGATAATAGCCATGATGGACCTGTTCTCCATTAACTTACCTAATTCTTTTTTGAACATTGTTATAGTTTTGACCTTCACAACATCCCCTGGCAATGAGTTCCACAGGTTGACTGTGCTTTGAGTGAAGAAGTACTTCCTGATGTTGGTTTTAAACCTGCGGCCTATTAATTTTATTGGGTAATACCTGGTTCTTGTGTTATGGGAAGAGATAACTAACACGTCCCTAGTCACTTTCTCCCCCCAGTCATGATTTTATAGACCTCTCTCATATCCACCATCCACCCCCCACCCCACCCATCATCTCTTTTCCCAGCTGAACAGTCCCAGTCTTTTTGATCTCTCCTCGTGTGGAAGCTGATCCAGGCCCGTAATGATTTCCGTTGCCTCTCTCTGTACTTTTTCCATTTCTAATACATCTTTTTTGAGATGGGGAAACCAGAACTGCACATAGTATTCAAGGTGTGGGCGTACCATGGATATATACAGTGGCATTATGATATTTACTGTCTTACTAGCTATCCCTCTCCCAATGGTTCCATTCTGTTCGCTTTTTTGACCTCTATTGCACTTTGAGTGGATGTTTTCAGAGAACGATCCACAATGACTCCAAGGTCTCTTTCCTGAGTGGTAACAGCTAATTTAGATTCCATCATTTGGTATGAATAGTTGGGATTATGTTTTTCAATGTGCATTAATTTGCATTTAGCAACAATAAATTTAATCTGCCATTTTCTTGCCTGGTCATCAGTTTTATGAGATTCCCTTTGTAACTCTTTGCAGTCTGCCTGGGACTTAACTATCTCAAGTAACTTTGTATCGTCTGAAAACTTGGCCACCTCACTGTTTACCCATTTTTCCAGATTATTTATGAATATGTTTAACAGTAATGGTCCCAGTAAAGATCCCTGAGGGACACCACTATTTACCTCTTTCCATTCTGAAAACTGACCATTTATCTCTACCCTTTGTTTCCTGTCTTTTAACCAGTTACTGATGTATGAGAGGACCTACCCTCTTATCCCATGACAGCTTACTTTGCTTACGAGCCTTTGGTGAGGGTCCTTGTCAAAGGCTTTCAGAAAGTCTAAGTACACTATACCCACTGGATCCCTCTTGCCCACATTTCTTGATCCCCTCAGAGAACTCTAACAGATTGGTGAGCCATGCTTTCCCTTTACAAAGTCATGTTGGCTCTTCCCCAACGACCTGTGGTCACAGTGAGATGGTGTGTAAAGAGACAGGGGAGCGGGGTCTTGCCCGCCCCCAGCTATCACTTTACACTAGGACCAGTTCTATGGAGAGACACACACTTTGGGCGGGGCAAGGGGAACGAGGAGTGCTGGTTTCTTACTAGAGAGTTGCTGCTGAAGCTGTCGGACCAGGGCAGCCGTTTGCTGCTGCTGCTGCGTCTGCTGGAGGCCCTGGCGCTGGAACTAGAGAGAGAGAAACCTGGTGAGCGAGAGCCGCTAGGCTGGTGGGGACTCAGCCCTCGCGCAGGCAGCCAGCACGTGCTCCCCGTGTTGGGCAGCAGCTAGTGGGGCGGAGAAGCGGAGTGCTGCAGGGAGCAGGAGGGAGGGTCTGTGGACGGCCGGGCTATGGCAAAGGGCTCGTCCCCTCTCGCTCTGTGACACACTTACGATGGGCTGCTGAGGAGGAAGAGCCTGCATCCCCAGGCCGGGAGGCTGGCCCTGGGCTTGTGGCTGGGGAACGGTGGACACCTGTGGCTGCTGCTGTGGTGGTGCCTGGGGCTGCTGCTGCTGCTGCTGCTGCTGTTGCTGCTGTTGTTGCTGCTGTTGCTGCTGCTGGAAAAGCGGAAGCAGAGGAGACCGTTGGCGATGCGCCGGGGCAGGCGATGCAATGAGACAGGTGGCCTAGGGAACGCTACAGGGAAAAATCTGTGACTCAAGAAACAAACAGCGACCTTCCCTGACTGCCCCTCAGCCTGACCACTAGACGTGGTTTTCTTACGGGTGACATGGCGGAAGTGAATTCCCTCACAGGGCTCACAACAGAGCCCCGACCACCCAAATCCCTGCGTCCAGCGCCGTAACCGGCAGGCAGACGCCTCTGAAACGCCGGCAGCGGCACCCTGACGTGGCCCAGCACAGGGAGTCGCTTGGGTCTGCACCGCCTGCGACGTCACCACCAGAGAGCCACGCTCTCACGGGCTTGGTTGATGGTGATGTTTGGGAAGATTCTGGACCCGCTTTTTTCTTTAATTGAAAAAGCAAAGAAGAAAACAGAACGGCAAACATGCATGCAACGTTGCGTGCATGAAGAAATGACTCACCGTGTGCAGGAACGACGGTTCTTCGAGCTGTGTCCCCCTACGGTGCTCCACTGAGGTGTGTCTGTCCCCCTGGGCTGCTGATCGGAGAACTTTGGTAGCAGTACCTGCTCGGCCTGTGCATGCCCTGCCGTGAGGCTACCCAATGCTGCTCAGGTGAACCTTCCCCAATTCCCTCTCTACTGCAGAACGTATGATGAAAATTCCGAAGTAGAGGGGAGGAGGGCGGGTCGTGGAGCACCCACAGGGACACACATCTGCACAAGGTGAGTAACTTCTTCTTCGAGTAGTGTCCCTATGGGTGCTCTACTGTAGGTGACTCCGGAGCAGTATCCCCTCCTGGAGGCTGGGGTGCTGGAGTCGAGTCTATGATGGATGATAGTACCATGGCGCCGAATCTGGTGTCTGCAGCAGAGTCCCCAAGGATGGCATAATGTTCAGCAAATGTATGCGCAGATGCTAAGGTAACTGGTCTGTAGATTTATGATATAGGGATACCCTTGAAGAAGGTGACGGATGAGGAAACCGATCTTGCGGAATGTGTGAGATTGTAGATGGGGTGCTAAATTGCACATCTGATAAAAGAGTTTGATCATTTGAGACTCATTTAGAGAATTTTTGAGCTGAAATTGCTATGCCTCTAGACCTGTCCATGACAGAGGGAAGAGTCTTGAAGATTTTCTAAAACCTCTTGTCCTGTCCAAATAAAAGGCCAAGGCTCTCCTTAGATCAAGTGTATGGAGGATGGTTTGCCCTATTATGCTGGTGAGGCTTGGGATAAAAGGTTGGAAGGTGAATGAGTTGGTTCACGTGAAATGTGGAAGTCACACTGGGAGTGAACTTCAGATGTGGTCTAAGCAAGACTTTGTCAGGCAAGAACACTGTGAAGGGGGGATGCGACCTCAAGGTTGCTATCTCCCCTATCCTTCTAGCCGAGGTAATGGCAATACGGAACGCCGTCTGTGACACTGCATCCCATATTCTTCATAGTGATATTATTAAGATATGGTCATAGCATAATTAGGATGCATTTTAGGCAAGGTAAGTCATGTGCAGTGTCATTGGGAAAGTTATGATTTGCTGAATATGATTATTCTATTTGTATGCACGTATCATTTTTGTATCTGAAGTTATGAATGTGGACTGTGTATCTATATTTCAAATGTAGTTACACCTGGATAATGCCCACTAGGCAAGATGCTTTCAGTCTAGACAGCTGGTGGGGAAGGGCCTATTCAGGTCAATGAGCCATTAGGGAGAACAATAGGCCTTAAGAGAAGCTTATCTCCCACCTGGTGAGCCTTCCTGAGAACACCACAGACAGCCTGTGAGTGATGGGTGCTATGACTATACAAGGACACGTGACCAGGCCCCATGATGCTGGTCTCCATCTTGGGATGTCAGTATTTTTCCACAGACTTGTCTGGGAACCAAGCTTTGGAACAAAGGGTTCCCACCATATGCAAAAGCTATATAAGGCAGGGAGTGACATCATCTGCGGTTCTTCACTCCCCATACAGGAAGACTCCTGGAAACATCTGAGGAACAAAGACTGAACTGGGGGAAGTACTGGACCAAGGCTAAAGGGATTTCTAGCTTGTGTATGAAACACCTGGGGATTCCAAGCTGTAAAGCAAGTGCAACTTGCCCCTTAAGAATTTGCAACCTGCTTGTATCATCTCTTAGGGTGAGAATCTGCTAATTCATACCCAATCTATTTAGTATATTAAGCTTAGTTGGCGTTTTTTGTTTATTTGCTAGGTAATCTGCTTTGATCTGTTTGCTATCCCTTATAATTACTTAAAATCTATCTTTTATAGTAGTTTTTGCCTTATCTAAACCAGTGAGTTGGAGTGAAGTGTATAGAAATCATAGTTCAAGGGGCAAAGGCTGATGCATATTCCTCTCCACATGGGGGGGGGGGGGGCGACTTTATGAGCTTATGCTGTACAGTTCCCTCTGGAATCTAGTCTACTTCTATAGGTAAGTGCGATGGGTAGTCACTTTCCTAGTGTGGAACAACACTTCCTGTACCTCTTTAAGCATGATGTTTCTATGTGCTGGAACCATGAAGGAGCCAGGGTTTGAGCTGTAGTATCCATAGGTTGGGATGGAGAGTGTTTCGTTCTACAAGAGGAGGTAAGGAGTGGTTGAAAGAGTCACTGGTGGACACAGCACCAGTTGTGACAGGTAAGGGTACCATGTCTGTCTGGGCCAGGTGGAAGCAACTGGTGTGATGTTTGCTTTTTCTCTTGTTATTTTCAACAGGAATTTCAGCAACAGAGGAAATGGGAGAAAGGTGTAAAGAAGGCCCTTGTCTCACGAGAGGAGGCAAGCATCTCCCATGACGTGCTGGCCAATGCCCACTCTGGAGCAGTACCGTGGACATTTCTTGTTCTGGTAAGTAGTGAACAAGTCTATTATCAGTGTCCCCCATTGTCAGAATATGTCAGAGTACCTCAGAATATGTCTAAGTCTATCCCCCACTTGTGGTTGTGTGGGAATTTGTGGCTGAGACTGCCTGCTATCATGTTGTGTACTCCTGGTAGTTAAGCTGCTGCTATTGTAACATTGTAGGAAATAAACCAGTTCCATAGCTTTAGTGCTTCCACTGGTGCCTCCTTGATGGTGTATGTAATACAGACACGCTATATTGTCCGTCATTACCTTTGTGTGCGTGTCTCCGATCAGCAGACAGAAATGAGCACACACATTCCTGACCGCTCTGAGTTTGAGTAGATTGATGTGAAGGCACGTCTTGGATGGAGACCATTTGTCCTGCGCTGTGAGATCATTGAGATGTGTGCCCCATCCTAACAGAGATGCGTCGGTGGTGAGAAATAGTGATGGGAAAGGCTCAGTGCACGGGATTCCCATGCACACGTCTGCTGGTCTTTCCATGGATTCAAGGATTATTTGATTTTGGTGGGCATCAATAGGAGTTTGTCTATGTTGTCTTTTGGCCTGTAAATCGAACTGAACCATAATTGGAGGCATCTCATGTGAAGTCTGGCCTGAGCTATCATTGATGATCCTGCGGCCATGTGCCCCAGAAGCTGAAGCCAATATTGGAGGGCTGGATTGCACTGTCTCTATAAGTGTGGATAGACTGAGGAACCTGTGTTGTGGGAGAAGCACTCTTGCTCAGAGTGGACATTGGCTCCTATGAATTCTAGTCTCTGTACCAGTATTAATGTTGATTTTTTGCATTGATTTGTAGGTCCAGATTCTTGAACAGATCCAGAGTGATATTGGTAACTTGCTGGGTGTTGATGAAGGAATGCACCCTGAAGAGAAAATAGTCCAGGTAAGTGTAGATCATAATACTTTGGGAATGTAGGTGAGCTGCCACCACAGACAGGATCTTGAAGAATACTCTGTGGGCCAATGAGAGAGCAAAAGGGAGTACCCTATACTGGTAGTGATCCTGGCCTAGTGTCAATCTGAGATCTCTTCTGTGACATGGTATGATTGAAATGTGAAAGTACGCATCTTGGAGGTCAAGGGCCACAAACCAGTCACCTTTTTCTAATGCTGGAATAATTGTCGCTAAAGTGACCATCTTGAACTTCTGAGCCTTGACAAATTTGTTGAGCACTCTGAGGTCTAGCGTGGGTCTCCAACTTCGCTTTTTCTTGGGTATCAGGAAATAGTGAGAGTAAAAGTCTTTGCGTCTTAGATGTACTGGTTTTATGGATCCTATACTGAGGAGATGGTCTATCTCTTGTCATAATAGGTTCTTATGAGAAGGGTCACTAAAGAGGGATGGGGAAGGGTGCTTGGGGGGGGAGGAGAAATAGATGGAGTACCAATCTCGAATACTCTCCAGTACTCATTTGTCAGAGGTTATCCATTCCCAAGTGCTGCGGAAAGGGTCAAGATGCCGGCATCCATAGGGATGAGAGGGGTTTTCCAATGTTGGATGATATTGAAGAGATTGGTCTGATGGCACCTCAACCAACCCATCAAAACTGTCATTTTGAGATGGATGGCTGCGAAGAAGTAGGTTGAGGGCCCAAAGATTTCCCTTTGGAGAATCTGGACTTTTTTGCGGGGTTCATACAAGCACTGGGATGAATATATTGTGAAAAGTGGGGCTGGATTTCAGATGATGCTGATGGCCTCTCAAGCTCAGCATGTCCACGACTGAATTGGGGGGTGGGTGGGAGAAGAGAAATTCCATTTCTTTCGCCGGCAGGTAACACTTTTTATTGGCCCGTTGGCAAGTCGGTGGGACCGATGCCAGGGTCTGCCATATGAGTTTGACAGAGTCCAAGAGGGCCTTGTTAATAGGGAGAGCTAGTCTGGACAAGGTGAGTAAAATGTCCAATAGTTTATGGTGCGACTCGGTTACCTTTTGTAATGGTAGTTGTAATGCATGCAATGTAAAGCTAGCTCCTGGAAAAGCTTGAAATCATCTGCCAACGATGGAGAAGGGGGCATCACTATCTCACGTGGTGATGAAGATGAGAAGTTGGTCAGGGTTGGGGGGGTAATCCCCTCCTCGACTTCAGCCTCTTGTTCCCTCCTGACTGTTCAGGGGGCTTGGATGCCCTCGATTCAGTGGGTATCTCATGGGCTCCTGATAGGCCAAGCTAGAGCCATAGGAGGCACGGTGTCTCTGTTGTCTGCCAAGGATCCCAGTAAAGCCATTGAGAGGGTGGAAAAGTCCCTGGAGGTTGGTACCATGCCTGCCCATACCAAGGAGGCTGGGGGTCAGAGGGGCAGTACAGTTGAGGTACATACTGGAAATGGGTACCATAGGGTGGATGAGAGGAGTGGCAGAAGACTACGTCCTCTTGCTTTCTATCTGACTCAGCCCTTGAAAATGGGGGTGTATGTCACCGGTGAGCCTGGAGCTCTGGGTGGACTCAGTGCCGGGGCCCTGGTACCGAGTAGAGAGGAGTCCAGTGCATCAGACACCAAAACGTCTGTCATGGACTGGAAATCCGGTGGTGTCACAGTCATTGACACCAGAAGCATTTAGTGGTGCTGAGATGTCTGCATCGAAGGAGTTCGCAACGCTGTCCTGATTGCGCGGTCTGCCAGTGCCTGGAGTGATGGTACCAACTCTGAGGTCTGCACCTCAGGAGCCTTCTCCAGGGTGGATTCTCTCGTTTTCTCACGCCCAGGCGATACCAAGGATTCCTTGCCTGTGCCCATCAGGTCCTTAGGCAGCCCCACATGTTCTGTTGGGGCAGTAGGTACCCTGCGAGTCCCTGGTACAGGATTCGTTACCACTGGTACTGATGATACCAAGCAAGCCGAGATGGGTTTTGGCTTGGTCAGGGCTTGCTGTGGGGACTACCGGCCTTTTTCTTAGAGGCACTGTGAGAGTGGCTCATGGTTGACTTCTTAGGTTCACCACCCTTAGATGTAGAGGGTTGCGGTGAGAATTCCTGCTGTCCGGAGTCTTGGTGCAACTCCGAAGGTGGTTGGAGGGCCGCTTCCATTAGAAGAAGCTTGAGTCTCAGTTCCCTATCCTTTCTAGATCTCTGTGTCAATTGTTGGCATAAACTATACTTCTGTGGGATGTGGTTCTCTTCTATAGCAGATGCACTGAGAATGTCAATCAGTCACAGGGATAGATTATTTGCAACTGAGACACTTCTTGAAGCCCGGTGAACCAGGCATACCCTGTTCCAGGGGTGGGGGGTGTGAAGGGGGTAAAAGAAAAACTATGTTTAAACTAAAGTTTTTTTGTTTTTTTTTAGCTAAATAAATAAATAAAAGATACACGAGTGAAAAAGAAAAGGGAGCTCTAAAAGATTAGAGACACAATTAGCAATTCTATAAAAAGTAATGATCCACTAACGGACTGGTAAAGCTCTATCTCTAGCCAGGTGTGGTTGAGAAGGAACTGGGGAGGGTTTGCCCCTGCAACGCTGGTTAGCCTCGTGGCAGACTGGGGTGGGGGAGTGTGCATGCTCAGGCCAAACAGACACTGCTACCAAATTCTCTGATCAGCAGCACAGAGACTCAGATAAACCTACAGCGGAGCACGCATATGGACACTATTAAAAAGCTAGACCTTACAATCAGTTAGGGAATACAGTTTACTTGAACCCAGTAGCCCCCAAAATTAATGGTTTAAAGTAAAATTTCCCTTGTAATTCTCCATCGATTTCTATCATTTCAGGAGCAGGTGTGTTAATACCTATGTTACTGTGTAATCGATGTCATGCATCCAATATTCATCAAACCCTACTCTAAATCCTGGGAATAATCCATTTCCATTAACACACAGATTCTCCTAATCTAGGAGGAGTTTCTATCTGAGTGCTCACCTAAAATTAGCACATCACTGTCTACTGTAAGACTGCATACAAGGAACAACTAAGGAGCCCTTTGCAAAAGGAAATAAAAGCTGAATATTAGGGGACATTTTGTAATAATGAAAACTTCTAGTCCATGGGACAGTCTCCCAAAGGCAAGGCTGGAAGCCTCACCAAGGTCTACCTGGATATTCAGCTGCTTTCAACTACCTGAAACGGGGTTCCAAAGAGGATGGATCTAGACTGTTCTCAGTGGTAGCAGATGACAGAATGAGGAGTAATGGTCTCAAGTTGCAGTGGGGGAGGTTAGGTTGGATATTAGGAAAAACTTTTTCACTAGGAGGGTGGTGAAACACTGGAATGTGTTACCTAGGGAGGTGGTGGAATCTCCTTCCTTTGAGGTTTTTAAGGTCAGGCTTGACAAAGCCCTGGCTGGGATGATTTAGTTGGGGATTGGTCCTGCTTTGAGCAGGGGGTTGGACTAGATGACCTCCTGAGGTCTCTTCCAACCCTGATATTCTATGATTCTATGACATGTCACACTGGAAAGCCAGAGGGCTCATCTACATATAAACTGTCAGTGAAACAATTTAGCTGCCTTTACTGCTCACCCCTGTGATTTTGGGCAAGACTGTGTGCACACACTCATTTCAGAATAAGTGAAAGAACAATATGAAATATGAATGTACCCACAGACTCACACTGAACTCACTACAGGTGGGAATTACAATCAACGTAGTCATTTCCATTCCAGTTACATGACCCTATAAAACTTCTCCTCTATGGAAATGTCCTGCCCTCGCCTCAGGTTGGGTGGGGATCTCCAGTTAAAGAGGCTCATTGAGAAGCCTGGACACATCTGGCTCACGAAGAATGTCTAAAGCCGCACTGGAGAGACAAGATGGGCGAGATAATATCTTTTACTGGACCAACTTCAGTTGGTGAGTGACACGAGCTCTTGAGCCACATGCTTTGTGTGGCTCAGAAGCTCCTCTCGCTCACCAACAGAAGTGAGTCCAGTAAAAGATATGACCTCACTCACCTTGTCCCTGGAACAGCCTGGGACTGGCACGGCTACAGCTCATTGCACCAAGCAGCACTTGGCAGCGACGTCCCAGTAAAGCTCAGAGCTTAGCGTCACTAACTGCTTTGTGAGCCAGACTTCGGCCAATATTCCAAAGGCTCAGCTGGAGCTGAGAGCAGACCAATGGGGGATCGGCCCAACGGATTTTTCTACTGTGTGTGTCAGAAGACTTGCGAGAGAGAGCCAAGCGCCGCCCCAGGCCTCTCTGCCAGGCGCGCACAGCTCCTGGGGGGAACAGGAGAGACCAGCCACGCCCCCGCAGAAACGGCATCTTCATCGCGTGTCGCACAAAGTGTGACAGAGAGCGCCCCGGCCGCCATCCGCTCCCCTGCCGGCAAGGGCCCAGCACTGCACAGAGCAGAGGACCATCTGGGCTAGTGGCGCGTCGCAGGCCCTCCACCCCGCAGCTCCGTCTCTTCAGCTAACGTGGGAGAAGGTGAAAAAAAGAAGCAGGCCCCCACTTACCCTCAGCATCTGCTGCTGCTGCTGCCTCAGGTACTGCTGCTGCTGCTGCTGCTGCTCAGGCACTATCGGACTGGGCCGGACCCCCGACGGAACCCCTTGTGCGCTCATCGGGTTCATCCCGCTCATCACCGGCGCTGGCTGCATCGCCTGATGAGGGAACCTTACACAACAAGGAGAAGGGTCGGGGGCTCTTGCGGATCCGGAGCAGCCTCCCTAAACCCAGCCCGAGCTTCTCATGGTCTAAGAAAACCCAATGCGTCAGAGCAAGCATGGCCAGAACCAGAGCCTCCCACATTACCCATTCGGAGAGCCCAGAGCACCCACTTCGGGACCCAGGCACCCAGGATTCTCCCTGTACCTTTTCAAAGGTTTGTCCAGTCTAGGTTAAAAAGTCTCAAGCAACAGGACTCCGAGCCCTGCTCCTGGGGACAATTTCCTGGCCGTATCCATCCCCCTGAAGGACAACAATGGTGCATTGAGGCCTTTCCCCCTGGGGGGACGGACAGTCTCCCAGTCAGATCCATACCCTGGTCAGGGAGTGAAAGGGCACCCAGCCCTTCCCCTGCGGCAATGATTCCCTGGCCAGATCCACCTGTTTGAGAGTGACTGGGGTCCCAGCCCTTCGCCCCTGGGGTCAGGTCCAAACCTGTGGTTAATGACTTCCCTACCCTTCAGCCTATATTTCCCCTTTCTTAATTCCATCCCTCCCCTACTAGTCACAGCCTCTTAACCCCTTTCCCTGCTTGGGGTTTACACACGTCTCTCCCCATGCTACTCACTGAATTCCCTCCTGGCTGTAATATCTTTCTGGGTCTGACAAGGAGCTGGACAAGGCCATCAGCTCAGGCAGCACAGAGGATTCCCAGATGCTGACCACTACAGCACCAGAGCTATAGCAGGCCCTGTCGACTGGTCCTGTCTAATCAGTTACACTGGAGAAGTTCCCTGTGCAACATCTGTAGCTGCTCAGCGTCTGCAGATTGGGAGGTACCTCTGTGTGTTGCCCAGGGCGTGGCCATAGCCAGGGGCCTGCTGATGCACATAGCCACTTGGTCTCTGCTGCATCTGTCTGACGGGATCCACGAGAGCTGGGTTTGAGCTGGGATGGGAATTCTGGTAGGGTTGGCTGGAATAGGTGGGAGGTACCATTGTACTGGACTGAGGGGGGTGCTGCTGCAGGCCTATATGGGAGACGTAAGGTGTGTAACCCTGAGGGGAAGAAAGAGCCTTTGTTAAATGTGCTGGGATACAGAGGGAGTGCTGGGGCGGGGCATTTCCCACGGGGACACAGAAATGGCCGCATTAGAAACCCAGGGCCTCATGGTCCACTTCGCCCTCTTCCCAGAGACTGGAATATTCATGACAGTTGGCAAGTGGGGACCCCAGGGGAGAACCAGGTGGCTCCAGGGCCCTGCAGCAGGAGTTCACACAGTGCTGGCTCCACCAGAACCCACTTGGCCCTTCATCCTCCTCCTCCCAGGCAGAGAAAGCCCCACTCACCTGGGAAGGCTGCAGGGCTCCATAGGAAGGGGTAGGGGCCATGTGGCGCACTGGCGGCTGCCCCAGCATTCCCTGGCCCTGCTGAAAAGGAGCACAAGACATTCACACTCAGGAACATGAAGACCTAGGACCGTCCGGCTCACTCTTTGCCATCCTCTGGGCATATGTGAACTCCTCCCAGCAGTGGTCTGGAAGCACTCCTCAAGCCAGACAACAGCCCGTCCTCTCCAGGACTCAGTCAGGCAGGAGTGTCACGGCCACATGGGACCCAGCAGTGGGCAACTGGGCTCGCAGGAACCCCACCTTCCAATCAGGACAAGGCCCTGGAGGACATTCCCAGGCCAGGCTAAAGAACAGACCTGCCTCCATTTCTGTTGACCCCACAGTCACAGTGACACTAAACCCTTCTCTCCCAGTGCTGGGCCTGGCGCCCCCTTCTGGCCCCACAGTCACAGTGACACTAAACCCTTCCCTCCCAGAGCTGGGCCTGGCGCCCCCTTCTGGCCCCACAGTCACAGTGACACTAAACCCTTCCCTCCCAGAGCTGGGCCTGGCACCCCCTTCTGGCCCCACAGTCACAGTGACACTAGCTCATTCTCAATGTCAGTCTCCCCATCACGGCTGATTCAATCAAAGTTGTGGGCGCACAACTTTGAAGGAAAGGAATTAAGGACCCAGATGATGCCAAATGCTCTGGGCCCTCGAGGTCACAGGTGCTATAGAAACACCAGCTACCTGAGGCAGATGGAAATGCGGGGTTAGGAAGAGCGTTGGGGAGTTTGTTTTCCAGCATGAATAAGAAAATGAAAACCAGCGAGCACAACCCAGGACCCACTGTGCTCTGGGACTACTGCGCCGCAAGGGGTGGGATACAGCTCTGCCGTACCAGCTTAGCCTGAAGTTGCTGGCGGAGCAGCTGCCCTTGGGAAACTGGAGGCTGCTGTCTGTAGACTGCTGGCTTGTAGGAAGGGTCAATTCCCATCATGCCACTCATCCCCGAAGGCAGCACCCCACTGTAGGAGGGCCGACTCTGCACCAGCTTTCCCAGGGGCATGCGTACAGGTCTGTAGGAGGTATCCAGCCGAGGGCCACCTGCAATAGGAGGAGAAAGAGAAAGGGCCAGAGTCACACACATCCAACCCACCACTGTCCCACCACACCAGGGCAGGAGCAGCTGCGAAAGGGCACACCCTGCTGGTTATTCGTCTCTAGCCAGGCCAAGCCCAGGCAGCTGTGTCTGGTTCTTACATTCGCACACCTGTCAGATGTAACAGGCTACAGAAACGGAAGCTCATGATGTAAAAGGGACTCCCTTAAAGTTGCTACCTGCAGGGTAGTAAGAGTCTCCTCTCCCCCACACATACCTGCTGGCAGAGGTTGATTCTGGGCATAGAGACCCACTGGCGACTGCCCATATGCCAGTCTAGACATGGAATTCCCAGCCTGATGATGCATGAGGTCTGCGGTCATGCCAACTCCATAGGAGACTCCTCGGCCAGGGCCCAACACAAAATCCTGCAGGAGGAAGGAGGAGTGAGAGGGAGCTGCACACCTGGAGCCTCCAGGAATTGACAACTGGGTCACAAAGCTAAAAGGCACAGGATGCTGTGTGCTAGTTAGAGCTACGAGCAGCCTCTCCTCTCCCTAGCAAGGATGCCAAGGCACACACACTGCCTCTTCCTCAAGAAACCCAGAGAGGCTCCTCTCATGGGGAATGCTGGGAAGAGGTCCAGCGTTTCACGGACGCCTCTCGGAAAGGAAAGCACTAACCATCTGCTCCTCACAGGCAGAGCAGAGAGGGCAGATCTGCAGTTGCAGGTGGGACACAACCCCGTGTCAGGTCCACGACTGGCAGGAAAGGCCATGTTACCTCACTTTTGTTGGCAGGCTGGTTGCGTTTTTTGCTCTTGCTCGGTTTCTTCTTGCGCTCCTCAGTGGAGGTGGCAGGATTGGAGCTGGCTTTATCAGCCTTGGCTGGCTCTACAACCTTCTT
Source organism: Lepidochelys kempii (assembly GCF_965140285.1). Classification (NCBI taxonomy): domain Eukaryota; kingdom Metazoa; phylum Chordata; order Testudines; family Cheloniidae; genus Lepidochelys; species Lepidochelys kempii. Next base: position 102,591,976 of record NC_136388.1, on the reverse strand, counting down.
CTCTGGCTCTAGGGCCACAGGTGTGGGGGGCTCCTCCTCTTCGGGAGGCAGTGGCAGAGGCTCCAGATAGTAGCTGCGGGGCTTGGGTTTCAGGTGTGTATGATACAGCAGGAGCCTCTGCTGCTCCTCGAACCTGGACACCTTACGATCCACCCGCACAGTCCCAAACCAGCCCCAAGAGAGGGGGGCTGAGTGCTTCAGGCCCTCAAACAGATCCCAGGGGGAAATCTTCTGCTTCGTGGAGACTTGCAAACCCTTGAAAGATAGACGAGAAAGTCAGTGAGCAACCCCGCAAGTCACTAACAGCCCCTGAGCAAGGGCACAGGGAGCCACTGAGCCTATACCACCAACTCCACTCCATGGAGCAGGGCTCCTGAAGAGCGGCCCAGCTCCTCACTGGTGGGTCCCTGCTCACCCCCACCAGGAAACCCTCATTTCTATTGGCTCTCAAGGGACCAGTGTCGTGTCTCTTCTGAAACAATGTTCACCACATTGTCTCCTATTGCTCCTCAATGCATCCCCCAAACCCTTCGCCCGTCTCCTGCTGGCACATAGGCTGTAATCTGCTATGGCATGGGTCGTGGGCACACAGCCAACATTTAAATCATTATCAGTCGTACTCGTGACGTCTTGGAAGATATTGCCTGCAACTATTAATGGGTTAAAACACCTTAACTCTGCCCTTCTCTGATGTGGCTATACCACCCTGAGTGCGAGGGCCCTGGCTCTCTTTGGCCAGCTGCACAAAACACAGTACTTGGCAAGAGGGTTAACAAACCAGATGCTTCCAGACACCAGCACAGGCTCCAGGCATGAGGAGCCAGAGGCTGTCTGTGCACCGGCAGCCATGACTCAGAGACCCAGGAACAGGATTACTTGCCTCCTTCTTGAAAATAGAGTCAAAGCCAGCAATCTTGTTGCCTTTGGTGTCAATGAGGGACCCCTGAGGTTCGCAAGTAATGACGTCCCGAGTCTGCTTGGGAAGAGGAAGTAACTGTCGCACTTTCTCCAGGCTGTCGGATTGTCGGTCGCCCAGCTCCTTCTGCACTAGGCAGGAGGTGGAGACAAAGGCGTCAGAGAGCCATTCAAATAGCAGCATCCAATGCAACCCACCCTACTATCACTGTCACCCCCCACAGTGCTCTGCCCCACAACCACCACTGTTCTATCACCCCATGCCCCACCAACCACTTCTCCATACCCTCTTATATCGCTGCCCCTGCCCTCTGTGCCCACCACACCATATTGCCCCAGCTCTCCATACTGGCCAGGGCCTCCTCACCCTGAGTTTCTTGACCAGGTTCATGTATGCTCGCTTGTTCTCCTCCATGCTGCCCTGAGAAATGCTGGACATGTCCGCAGCCAGGGTGCCGTTGATGAGCACACTCAGCATGTCCAGCACTGTAGTGAAGAGCTCACTGAGGGGCAGAGGAGAAAGGCTAAGGTCAGGAGAGGGGAAGACCCTGCAGTTCCACAGCTCAGCACCACCCAGAAATGCAGGGCTGCATGAGCACCTCTGCCATCACAGAGAAAATGCCCCATTAGCTCACCTGGAGCATGCCCTCAGGGGATGGGCAGGATTGGACTCACCAGCACAGGACATCTTATAGCACACTGTCCAGACTTCAATCCCCATCTCCTCCTCTGGAAAACTGTTCCACGGCCTCCCAGATCCCCCAACATCCCATTCTCCTTGTAACCCCCCCTGGCATTCACACCCTCAAGACAGCTGGATGTGCCCCTGTGTGCACACTCACTCAGCCTCTCCTCACACCTCAGTCCCTCAGCTCTTCCCTGAGCTCCTCACAGCTTTTCTGCATCTTTCTGGTAATAATGATGTCCAGGTGAGTTCAGTGCTCGTGCTGTAGAGAGGGGGCTGTCCTCTCCCTGCTCTGCATGTGCCCATGGAGTGTGAGGGCCCTTTTGCTGCCATATGCGCCTACGCACTCGGAACTAATTGCCCACTATTTCTCCTAAGCCTCTTTCAGCCATCCCTGGTTCCCACAAGCTTCTCATAGGAGAGGTCTGTACGTGCTTGCGGGCTGACTCTCCCACATGGGACAGAAGCATGTGGGTGGGACAGCTTGCCCTCACCAGGAGAGGAGCTGGACTAACTCTAGACTCCCCGTGGGAGGGGCCCTGCTCCTAGACTTGAAGGAGACAATTACTTGTTTGACTGCATGTCGACAGTCCCACTGCTGATGATGTCCAGGAGTAGCACCGCCCACTCTGTTGTCTGCTGTGTGCTGCGCTGCACTGTGTCAAACATCCCCCCGACCTGGCAGGGAACAAAAGTCAGTCAGAGCCCAGGCACTGTCCTGCCACACAGGGAACCCCAGAACCCAAAAGGCAGAGTGGAGGCTAAGCCAGGACACCTCTTATGGGCAGGTGAGGGGAGACAAGCTCCAGACATCCCAGCTAAGGGGGTGCCCTGCTGTAGGCCCTGGAGCAGCTTAGGCCCTGGAGTGGCTCTCCCTGCCAGCTTGGCAGCAAATTGAAAAGGGAAGCAATGCTGTGACCAATCTGCAATAAGCATTTCTTAAAGAGTTCAAGGTGTATGTTCTGGCACAGAGGTGTCTCCTGTCCGGACAAGACAGCCAGGTCTCTCTATCCATCCCGTTCCCCGCATGGCTTCATACCCAGAAGAGCCAGGGAAATCTTCATCATGCCCTGCACACCCCTAGAAGGGAGGGCTCTCTGTTTATCCCCCTTTTCTCCTGCTGCTCACCAGATTCAGTCGCAGTTTCAAGGCCTCATGCATCAGCTGTTTGGCTTTGCAGTCGTCCTGGTACTGATCTTCCCGCCAGTTTGTAACAATCTAGGAGATTTAGAAGAAAGGTGAGGACTTCACATGCTGGACCCTGCACTGCAGGGGGAGCAGTGAGTACTCCCCACTCCTCACAGTCTGGGATAGGGGGAAAGTAGAGATGATGGGAATGAGGGAGATGCCTTCCCCATGGAGGATGCCACCCTGTGAGGGTAGGTCCAATTGGATGGTCTGTTGTTCCCAAGCTCTTTTGGGGGCTGGGAAGGGGCCTACCTGCTGGACCTGGCTGTAGAGTGAGGTAAGGAGGCCTTCTCGCTGCTCATCTTGTCCTTTTAAACATGTCAGCACCAGTGACAAGAAGGGCTGCTGGCTCAGGAGGGACATGCTGGAAAGAAGAAGAGGAAGTGAGCTAGACAATACCAAATGCTAGGTTTGGCTGCCCAGGGCTTCCTGACCTCTCCCCAGAGCCCACCTCTTCTGTTTCTGGCGATCTCGCTCTTTGCGGGACGATGACCCCAGGTGCTGTCCTTTCTCCAGCTCTTCTCCAGCAGCTTTAAGTACATGGCCCTGCACCGATGTTGGCAGCTTGGCGATAAGTGGGGCCACCAGCCACACTCCTGACCTCTCCAAGGAACTGCGACACAGGGCAGACAAAAAAGCTGAGTGAGCCAACCCATAGTCCAGAGTCCCTCTGCAAAGGATCCCACTGTCCCAGGGAGAGAGAAGCTGGGGCAGCACCTACCTTAGGATTGGTTTGGCTTTGTTGCTGGCAGATGCAGTGCTCACAGGCACGGTGCTGATGCTGTTGACTCCAGTTCCAGTGGAGTTAGCGGAGCTGGTCTCTGCTGACTGCTGAAACACCTCAATCGTGGCCTTGGCAATGTTTTCTAACAAGGAATTCATCTCCTAGAGAGAGTGGAAGTGGCGAGTGGAGTGCAGCGCCCCCCTGCAACACCATTCCTCTTTCTAGAGCACTTGGGGCACTGGCTGACCACAGCAACAGAGCCTGTTCGCCTGAGCACAGCTCGGCGCAATCCTAGCAAGTGAAACTCCCTCATGCCAGCTAGCCTTGGGCGACTCATCCATTCTCAGTGAGCTGTTCCCGAAGCATCCTCCCCCATTTATGTTCCCCACATTCATGCTCCCTGCCAGGGGTCCTTCCCCCACTTGGAAACACAGAGAGATCCCCACCAACATGCAGGGCAGCTCTCTAAGCTCAGCACACAACTCACATTATTTGCTGTCTGCTTAATCATGAGCTGCAGCTCCAGCGAGGACTGCCTCATTGTCCATTGGTCCAAGTTCTGTAACACACAGACACACTGCAAATTAGCCTCCCCCCCAACCACTTCCTCAGCCCACACAGCCCCTCCTCCAGTGATGAATCTTCTCCCTGGCCTCAAGAAGGTGAACGTGTTTTAGAGACTAACGTTATGAATGCTTATGTCCAGCAATGGAGGTTAATGAAAATAATATGTCAGGGTCTCTTCTCCCCCATTATCCCACCATGGAGCCAAGCAGGACCCACCCCCCCAATACCTGTAGGATGCGTTTAATCCTCTGTCGCTGCGGATTCTCTCCCTCCTCATTGTCCAGCAGTCGGTGTGGGTAACAGATCAGCTGCATCAGCCTCTGGGCCTGGGTGCTGCTCAGAACGGGATCCTGCAAATCATTGCTGTCTTCACAGAGGGACTTCAGACATCGTTCACCCACCCACTCCTGCAAGGTGAGCACAGGACGAGCAGGGTCAGTGCATGGCCTGCACTGTGTTTAGGTGAGCATGCCAAGACAGCACCCACAGCTTGCTCCTCAAATGTGAGGGGAGGATCTGGGAGTAAATTCAATCCACATGGACCTCCCTAGCAACTAGTAGGGCCCAAAGTCCCTTCTCCTCACTAATTATGCTGATACTGCCCCTTTACTTGTCCAGTGCAGTGATTGTAGAAGGGGAAAGACTGGCCCTGGCAGGTCAGCAGCAGAGGAGCACAGCTGTAGCTGTTTGTTTATTGACCTATTGGCCAGACTTAACTCCAGACGGTCACCGGCATGTCAAGGCTTCACCAAAGCCATTAGACATTCCAAATGTTCCATTAGTAATTCATACATTTTAAGACCAGAAAGAACCATTGTGATCATCCAGCCTGAGCCCCTGCATAACATGGGCCACAGGGCTTCCCTGAATTAACTCCTGCCTTCAAGCCCAACATCTGGGGTTGACATAAATCATATCTTAGAAAAACTTCCAATCTTGATTTTAAAATGGTCAGTGATGGAGAATCCGCCATGACACTTGGTAAACTGGTCCAGTGGTCAGTTACTCTCACTGTTAAAAATCTGCACCTTGTTTACAGTCTAAATTTGTCTAGCTTGTTTTCACTATTGGATCTTGTTAGATCATGGCCTATCAGATTGAAGAGCCTTCTTATTAAATTGTTGTTCCTAAGGTAGGCACTTACAGACTGTGATCAAGTCACCTCTTAATCTTCCTTTTGATAACCTAAAATAGATTGAAAGACTCCAGGCGTCTTTACCATCGTCTGAAGTTCCTCTTCTCCAATCCTACCCAAAACCCTCTCCAATCTGGCTTCTGCCCCTTTCATTTCTCTGAAACTGCTCTCGCCCAAGTCCCTAATGATCTCTTCCCTGGCTTCCATGACTCTGCCCTCTTCTGGTTCTCTAATCACTCCTTCCCGCCTTGGTCCCTCTCTACTCTCCCTCTGCACCTTATGTCTTGGCAATTTCATCTAGAAACACAAATTCAACTACAGTCTCTGTGCTGATGACTCAAAGACTTATCTCCTGCTCTCCAAACTACAATCACCACCTGTTTCTGACATCCCCTCGTGGATGTCCTGTCATCAGCTTCAACTCAATATGGCTAAAACTGAGCTCTTAAATCTTCCCTCCAAACCCTCCCCACTACCTCTTTTCTCCATCACTCTGGACATCACCCTCCTGTCTGTCATTCAGGCCTGTAACCTGGACATGGTCTTTGACTCCGGCTTCTCTCTTGGTTCTCATATCCAGGCTGTGTTTGAAGCTTACTGATTCATTCTACAAAACATCTCTAAAATACAGCTTTTCCTCTCCACCATCCAGCTAAAACTCTCATCATGTCATGCCTCGATCACTGCAACATCCTTCCCTCTGGCTTTGACAAACACCATCCTGCCTCGCTCAAATCCATTCAAAATGCAGCTGCAAAGATAATTTTCCTAACCTTTCGCTTTGACCGTGTCACCCCTTTCTCTCCATCGGCTCCCCCTTCTCTAGCGCATCAAACACAAGCTACTTCACTTTAAAGGACCTTTGAGGTCCACCCCCACTTTACCTATCATCTCTCATTCATTATCAGGATGTTGACTCCCACCTCCAATCAGGTCATGATGCCACACTCCACTGTCCACTTGTTACATTTTCAAACAAGCACCTTCATGCTTTCTCCCATGCTTAGGTGGTCATCTGCAAAGCTGTCTCATTATCCTCCTTCCTTCCTTCCAAACCCTCCCACTCTCCTTCTCCTAACTTGATAGCAGTTAGGCCGCGGGTGTGCTGAGATCACTGTTTATCACACTGACCAATCCTGTCTCATTATTTCCTCCCCGGTCTGTCTGTATCCACCTGTCTCTTGTCTTGTATTTCCTAGGTCACTTAGGAACTTCTGAAAATTTTCTCTTATCCTTCTCTTTGATCTCAGTTGGAACTGGATTGGGGCCCTCTTCTTAGGCAAAATTAAATTAGTTCTAGGTTTTATATCATGCTAGCAGCAGATGTCTCCTGCAACCAAGTGTAAGCTCTTCGGGACAAAGACTAATTTTTTGTTCTATGTTTGTACAGGGCCTAGCACAATGGGCTCCTAGGTACCACAATGGGCTCCTAGGTACCACATTAATACAAATAATAAATACAGTATACTTCCAATTATCCAAACAGCATGGAGGACACGGATTTTATTTGGATAATTGGGAATTTGAATAATTGAGAGGGCAGGAGCCATTCAGTAGTGAAGTGGCCTTCCCCACAGCCAGGGGTACCTCCCCACAGTCCTGGCCAGGGGTCTCTGCTCTATAATCTGAAGCTCTGCATTATCCAAATCCTTTCCTTGTCCCCCAGCATGAGATACATGAGGGATAAGGCAGGGATTTGAACAACATGGAGGTTCAGATAATAGGGTTTTGGATAAACGAGTATACGGTAATAATAAACAAATAATAAATAAGACATGTCTTCCAATCTTGTAATTATTCTTGTGGCTCTTCTCTAAATCCTTTCCACATTTTCAACATCCTTCTTGAATTGGGGACACTGGAACTGGAACAATATTCCAGGACCGGTCACACAACGGTCACAAATACAGCAATATAACCTCTCTACTACTTGACATTATCCTGTTTATCCATCCAAGGATCACATTAGACCTTCTGGCCACTGCATTGCATTGGGAGCTCATGTTCATGCAAACTCACATTTAACCAATTATCCACTATGACAACCAGTCTTTTTCAGAATCAGTCCTTCACATGATAGAATCACCCATCCACATATGGCCTCCTTCGCTGATCCTAGGTATACGACCTCATATTTGCCATACCGATATGGATGTTTGCTGGATCCCAGCTTATCAAGTGATACAGGTCACCCTGTACCAGTGACCTATCCTCTTCATTATTTACCACTCCCCCAATCTTAGTCTCATCTGTCAACTTCATCAGTGATGATTTTATGTTTTTTTCCAGGTCATTGATAAAAAATGTTAAGTAGCATAGAGCCAAAAAATTATTCCTACAGGTCCCACCAGAAACAATCTTACTTGATGATGATTCCCTATTTACAATTACATTTTCAGAGCAGTCAGTTAGCCAGTTTTTAATACATTTAACATATGTCATGTTGGTTTTGTATCAGTCTAGTTTCTTAATCAAAATGATATCTGATACCACGTCAATTGCCTTACAGAAGTCTAAGTATATTACAGCAACACTATTATCTTTATCAATCAAACTTGTCTCATAAAAACAGATATCAAGTTAGTCTGACAGAATCTATTTTCCATAAACCCAAGTTGTTTGGCATTAGTTTTATTCCTCTGTTTTAATTCTTTACTAATCAAGTCCTGTATCAATCATTCAGTTATTCTGCCCAGGACTGATATCAGGCTCACAGACCTATAATTACCTGGGTTGTCACATTTATCCTTTTTAAATACTGCCACAACATTAGCTTTCTTCCAATCCTTTGGAACTTCCCCAGTGTTCCATGATTTACTGAAAATCCAACATTAATGGTCCAGAGAGCTCCTCAGCCAGCTCTTTTTAAATTCTTGGATTAAAGTTCTCTGGACCTGCTGATATAAAGACATCTAACCTTAGTAACTGCTATTTAACATCCTCCTTAGTTACTGTCGGAATTGAAAGTATTTCACCTTCAGCACTATGATATGACATCATCATCATCTGGATTTTTTCGAAATACGGAACAGAAATATTTATTGAACACTTCTGGCTCTTTTGCATTATTATTGATAATTCTACCATTTCCATCTAGTAATGGGCCAATACTATCATCCGGATTCCTTCTGTTCCTGATATACTTGAAAACAGAACAGTTACTTACCCTTCAATAACTGTGGTTTTTGACATGTGTTGTCCATGCAGATTCCACTCATGGTGCCCATGTGACCCAGCCACACAAGATCCGATTCTTTTTGAACAGCAATGTCTGTCACACTCCGAAGTGTAGGTGGTGCGAACTAGTGGTCAGAGCGGAATCAGGAGGCTAGCCAACAGACTGAGCCAGAAGCCAGAACAGGACCAAAGGGCAGAGCTAGAGTCATGGTCAGGAGACAAGCCAGTGGTCAGAGCCAGGAGATAGGAATCAGGAGTTCAGAGGTAGGCAAGGACTAGGGCTGGAGTGGAGCAGGTAAGGGCTGGTCAGGAAGTAGGTCTGGCGCAAGCTGTGGGCAGGGAATGCATTGAGTGGCCACTGAGCTCCTGTTGCTACAGGGTTTACATGGTGATCTGTTGACTCTTCTGACCAATCAGGGAGCACATTCACTTAGTGAGGGTTTATTAGGCTAAGCCAAGCTTATGGGGTTGCTAGGCAACCAAGCCTGAGGCAGCTGAGTTCCTGACAGCATCCACTATAGCAGCATCCCTGCTTTGTGTATCCTTGCAACCACAGACATTGGAGTCTTAAAGGATGGGTCAACCTCAACTGCCACCCCATTCCTTCGCCAATAAGAATTCCAAGAGAACAGGTCTCCCATTAGTGACAGTGGAGGCCAGATCATGGAGCCTGTGTGGACAACAGATCTCAAAGAACCACCCTTACTATAGGATAAGTAACTGTTCTTCGAGTGACTGTACACACAGATTCCACTCTTGGTGATTAAGAAGCAGTGATCTTTAACCTGAAGGTGGGAAGAGGAGTCCTACTTAAAAGGTATGGCAAACCAGCCCTAACAAAGCTGGCATCTCATCTGGAAGCCTGAACCACGACAAAATGGAAGGTGAAAGTGTGAACGAAGCTCCAGGAAGCTGCTCTAACTATTTCAAATAATGAGACGTTACCTAGAGACACTGTGGAGGCAGTGTCAGCCCTCGTGAAATAGGCTCTAACATGACCCTGAGGATCTTGTCAGCTATCTGAAACCAAAGCCTTAACACAGTCCAAAACCCAGCTGGATAATCTGAATGGAAACCCTTTTTGGGAAAGCCACAAACAGACTGGGGGAGGCTGTGAATGCTTTGCCCTAACTCAATAGAAGGATAAGGCTCTCACCACATATAAGGTTTACACCTCTATTTTGTCTGAGCTGGAGAAAGTTTTGGGAAGAAAACAAGAGATGACCTGACTAGCTGAGGTGAAAGTCTGAAACTTGGGAGAAGCCTAAGGATGACACGGTCCATAAGATACATAGAGGGCCCACCATGAAGGCCGATATTTCATTGACTCATCTGGCTGAGCTAACTGACACCAAAAAGGCCATCTTTGTCTACAAGTAATAGAGGGGGCGAGTTGCCCTGGGATCTAAAGGGGGGTCCCATTAAGACAGTTAGAACCAAACTGAGGTTCCTTAACTGGGGGGGAGGGGGGGAGAGACACGAGAAATTTCAATACTGTGGGGAGAGCAAACACGCCGTAACTCTGGACTGGCAGGAGGTTTGCAGAAATCGCTGTCTGTGCACTATAATGGAACAAACAGAAAACCCAGATTGCTTCAGGGAAGATAGCTAGCCCAGGATGGGTCAAATTGAAGTATTTAACGGTGAAAGCTGCTGCTGGGTTGCCCAGACAGAAAACCTTCTCCATATAGCTCTGTATGTTAGCCTGACAGAAGGCTTTCTGCTTTGTAACAAAATGTTCTGTACTCCAGATGGGCAGTCCCTGTCCAAGGGAGTCATCCAGCCAGCATCCAAGCAGGCAGGTGAAGCCAGGTTGGTGCAATATGAGGCTGTGGTTCTGAGACACTACATTGGAAAGAAGTGGTAAGGAAGCTGGTGGGCTGCCCAAAATATTCATCAATTCAGAGAACTGAAACTGTCTAGGTCATGCTGGAACTATCAGGCTGTTGTGACCTGAGTCCTGTTTCAGTTTTCTCAGAAATCAGGGAATTGGTGGAAAAACAAACAGACCTACCTGGCATCCACGTGAGAAGAAAGGTGTCTGTCAGCAAGCCTGGGCTCATGCTCCTTCTGGAGCAAAATACTTCCTGCTTGCTTTTCTGGCATGTTGTGAACACATTAGGAACCCCCACCTGACAAAGATGTCGTGGAGGATGGAACTGCTGAGGTACTACTTGTGGTTCTCTGAAAAGTGGCTGCTGAAATGGACTGTCAGGGTGTTCTGGATACCAGGCAGGTGTGGAGCTACTGGCACAATGCGGTGAGGTATGCATCATTCCCAAAGGTATGTTGTGTCTTCACAGAGTGGAGAGGATCTTGCTTCCCGCGTCTGTTGATAAAGCACACTCCAGTGGTGCTGGCTGTGAGCATTTGGTCAGTGAGGCACCAAAGGAGAGGTAGGAAGGCCTGGCATGCTCATGGTATGGCTCTAACTTACAAGATATCTGTGTGCAATCAGACCTCCCGAGGGAACCACAGCCTCTGCATCTTGAGATGGTCAAGATAAGCTCCCCAACCAAGAGGGTAGGAGTCCATTACCAGGGTCTTGGAAGCGAGAGACACAGAGAATGGAACTCCACTGTAGACTTGAAGCAGATCTGTCTGCCAGCTTACCGAGGATAGGACTTCTGACATGACCATGACCAGCTGGTCCATGCTGTGTCTGTTACTCAGATAGACTGATATCAACCAGTCTTGTAGTGGCCAAAGGTGAAGTCCGGTCAGGCATGCTGCTTGACACAGGTGCACGCTGCCATAGGCATGTGCCCCATACACCTCACTGATCTTCTGGAGCGCAAAGCTGACTGAAGAGATCTACTGTCATTTGAAATCACTGCGGTAAGTATGCTCTTGCCAGTCTGGAATCTAACACTACGATGAACTCTTTTGCCTACGTCAGAGTGAACTTGTCCTTGTTGACTTTGAGCTCCACGGAGGCAAAGAGATGGATTGTATTAATTGGGTCAGTTACTTGCTGTGGGAATCTTCCCCGAATCAGTGAGTCATCCAGATTGAGATAAACTTGTAGTCCCAGTCTGCAAAAGTATGCAGCCACTAAAGCCAGGACTTTGGCAAAGACCCATGGGGCCACTCAGAGGCCAACTGACAGGACTCTGTCTTGGCAGAGGAATGTTCCTACCAAGAATCTCAGATACTTTCTGGGAGTTGTGTGGATCAAAACATGCAAGTATGTATCCTGAACCAGTCCACGTGATCCAGGGGAACATACTATGGAAACTAGGGTGACCATATGGAATTTGAAATGACACAAATACACAGAAAGGTCAAAGGTTTAGGATGGGTCTCCAGCCTCTTTGATATCGAACTGAGTAATATATGGGAATACAAGTCCCTTCACATGAAGTACCTCTTCCACTGCTCTGAGCTGCACTGGAGTCCACTTTCTGTTTCAACAGTTTTGTGAGATGGGTCCCTGGAAAGGCCAGGAGGCGGGAGTTGGAACACTCTAAAACTGGATGGAATACCTGTTAGCTATTCTCTTGAGGACCCACCAATCCAAGGTTATCTTCATCCAAACTTCTAGAGAAAAGGCAAGTTTCTAATAGAGGGCAAAAGAAAAATGCTCCAAAGGTGGTCCAACCAGGCTCTCAACACTTACATCAAAACTACACCTTAGTAGAAGGTCCAGGTTGCAGAGCAGAAGAGGAGGAGAAGGAAGGTTGAACCATGCAGAACTTCTACCTCTTCCTCAGAGGCTCAGAAGGAGATTGTTGCAATTAGCATTGGGGCTGACGTTTGCGCTTGTAGTTAGGTCCCTGCCTCCGTTGCAGTTTCTTCTGCAATAGGAACACAGAGTCTCAGGGATCAAATAATCACTCTCCTGTCTCTGATGTTGTGGAGAGCCTCATTTGTGCTCCTGCTAAATAAAACTGGTCCCTTCAAAGGGGAGGTCCTCTCTAGCTTTCTGGACCTTCCACAGGAGGTCTTCACAAATAAGGTCAGCTCCCAGACTACTGCACTGGGCAGCACAGCATGGGGAGGAGGCGACCAGCCCTCTGTGGAGATAGAAGTGGTTCGGGACTATGTAGAAAAGCTGGACGAGCACAGGTCCATGGGGCCAGATGCGCTGCATCCGAGAGTGCTAAAGGAGTTGGCAAATGGGATTGCAGAGCCATTGTCCATTATCTTTGAAAACTCATGGCGATCGGGGGAGGTCCCAGAGGACTGGAAAAAGGCTAATGTAGTGCCCATCTTTAAAAAATGGAAGGAGGAGGATCCGGGGAACTACAGACCAGTCAGCCTCACCTCAATCCCTGGAAAAATCATGGAGCAGGTCCTCAAGGAATCAATTCTGAAGCACTTAGAGTAGAGGAAAGTGATCGGGAACAGTCAGCATGGATTCACCAAGGGCAAGTCATGCCTGAGTAATCTAATTGCCTTCTATGACGAGATAACTGGCTCTGTGGATGAGGGGAAAGCAGTGGACGTGTTATTCCTTGACTTTAGCAAAGCTTTTGATATGGTCTCCCACAGTATTCTTGCCAGCAAGCTAAAGAAGTATGGGCTGGATGAATGGACCATAAGGTGGAGAGAAAGCTGGCTAGACCGTCAGGCTCAACGTGTTGCGATCAATGGCTCCATGTCTAGTTGGCAGTTGGTATCAAGTGGAGTGCCCCCAAGGGTCAGCCCTGGGGCCGGTTTTGTTCAATATCTTCATTAATGATCTGGAGGATGGTGTGGATTGAACCCTCAGCAAGTTTGCAGATGACACTAAACTGGGAGGAGTGGTAGATACGCTGGAGGGTAGGGATAGGATACAGGGGGACCCAGACAAATTAGAGGATTGGGCCAAAAGAAATCTGATGAGGTTCAACAAGGACAAGTGCAGAGTCCTGCACTTAGGATGGAAGAATCCCATGCACTGCTACAGACTAGGGACCGAATGGCTCGGCAGCAGTTCTGCAGAAAAGGACCTACGGGTTACAGTGGACGAGAAGCTGGATATGTGTCAACAGTGTGCCCTTGTTGCCAAGAAGGCCAATGGCATTTTGGGCTGTATAAGTAGGGGCACTGCCAGCAGATCGAGGGACGTGATGGTTCCCCTCTATTCGACATTGGTGAGGCCTCATCTGGAGTACTGCGTCCAGTTTTGGGCCCCACACTTTAAGAAGGATGTGGAAAAACTGGAAGGCGTCCAGCAGAGGGCAACAAAAATGATTACGGGACTGGAACACATGACTTATGAGGAGAGGCTGAGAGAACTGGGATTGTTTAGTCTGCGGAAGAGAAGAATGAGGGGGGATTTGATAGCTGCTTTTAACTACCTGAAAGGGGGTTCCAAAGAAGCTGGATCTAGACTGTTCTCAGTGGTAGCAGATGACAGAACAAGGAGTAATGGTCTCAAGTTGCAGTGCAGGAGGTTAGGTTGGATATTAGGAAAAACTTTTTCACTAGGAGGGTGGTGAAGCACTGGAATGCATTACCTAGAGAGGTGGTGGACCCTTCTTCCTTTAAGGTTTTTAAGGTCAGGCTTGACAAAGCCCTGGCTGGGATGATTTAGTTGGGGATCGGTCCTGCTTTGAGCAGGGGGTTGGACTAGACAACTTCCTGAGGTCCCTTCCAACCCTGATATTCTATGATTCTATTCTATGATCCCATATGCCTGAAGCCAGGAAGAATGCATCATTGCAAATGCAATAGTCCTCACTGCCATATCAGAGGCATAGCGAGGAACTTATAACAAGGTTCTCGCTGTGAGTTCGCCTTTAACTCACCCTGATATTCCCTTGACAGTTTATTAAGTAGGCTAGAGAGTCTATCCCAGAGGAGAAAAATCACACTGATGGCAAAGCTTGATAGTTGCGCACCCTCATTTGGAGGCTTGCGGAAGAATAGACCTTATAGTCAAATAGATCTAGGTTTTTGGGATCCTCCCTCAGAATGGTGTTTTCTAGGGGCTCCCTACTTTTTGGGCCTTTCCTGAGCTATCTGTACCAGTAAGAAGCCTGGGGTCGGGTGCTGAGAAAAATCTTTGGATGTTCATTAATCCACATCACAATTCTGTCTGGTGTCGCCATGCAAAGTATAAATCAGTCATTTGTGCTGCTTTTCCTGGGTGTTTTCTGGTGATATATCAAGAGTCTTGTGATCCTATTAAAGATATCCTGGAATACTTTGAATTCATCCTGACAGGCTGAAGGAGATGATTGACCTTCTCATTCAGAAGAACAGGAGGAAATTCCTTGAGGGCTCTAGATCCGAGACACTCTGGTCATCCCCAATATCCAATTCTTCATCTCCTAGCAACTAAAGATAAGAAAGTTGTAGGGCTGCAGAGAGCTGAATTTGTCTACTCAGTGAGGGAGATCTTGGTGGAGTCACGGTAGAGGAAAGCTTCCTGGAATAAGGGGTCATGCCCCAAGAAGACCAGTATGTCTAGGGCTGGTAGGCATACTGGGGTAGAGGGCACATGGGTGAATACCAAGATGGAGGTTCCTTGAGAAACCCTGCCCTCTTTGTCAGTGCTCTAGTGAAATCCTCTCTGGATTTTTCGCTGGACTCCTATTGAGCCACCCACAGTGGAGAGTGAGAATAGGATGAAAAGGAGCTTTTGCTGTGCTCTGGAGAAGACGATGAGACGTAGACTACTTCCAGAGAAGGAGCAGACATGTCCAGGATGCCAGTTCTGTGTGGTATCAGATCAGGTGGAGGCAGAGGGACTGACTGCTTGGAGATGACATCTCTTAAGCATTGCAGTAGAGGAGACTCTGGTACTGGACCTGTGGACAGGCTGGCCAGTATGATGCAAGGCTTCTGTGCCAGGATGCTCGTCTGTGCCAAGAAGGCCGAAGCAGGCACGTAGGATTTTGGCGCTGAGGATGGTGCTGGAGCACATAGTGTCAGCATAATACCAGGGGGAACACAGTCTGTGTGGGTTAAAGGAGTCATCAGTGCAGATTTGCTCTTCAGTGCCAGGGCATTGGGAGGGACACTGAGTTGTGGATCTTAATAGATGACGTCTGAGGAGAAGTCTCTTGCTGGGGTTGGTGAGGGCAATCTGTGCATGACTTCTCTCCTGGAACAGTGCTCCTTGCTCCCTCTCTCTGAGGGAGCAGAGCTAGAGAGAAGTGCGGTCTACGGCAGGAAGCAGTGAGAGAGCTGGAAGTGGAGCCACAGCTGGCCAGTGTCAAGGCAGGATGAGATTGACCTGTTCTGGACTTCTCCAAAGCAGAAATAAGTCTCAGGCTGCTTGAAATCACCATTGGAAACGAATTTAGCCTCACCTCTCTGTTCTTGACAATCCTCTTGGAGAACAAGCACCATAAGGAGCAGTGCTGTGTTACGTGTCCCTCCTGGGCAAATAAGTCATCAGGAATGCCCATCATTTATGGGTATGGCAGAGTCACACAATGGGCACTTCTTGAAGCCTGTGACTTGGGTCTGCCATGATGGAGGCATACCCCTCCTGTGCATGGGGGGAGGGACAAGGAGGGGTGAAGCCAAACTAGTCACAAGTTTCCACTTAAAAGTTATGATTTTTCTTTTCTTTTCTTTTTTTAAGCCAGTGGGCAATTTAACCTAAAGACTAACTAGATCTAACACTACAACAGGAAAATTAAATGAAAGCTATGTCACTTGGGGGATGCAAACACTGCAGGTCTTCCATCTTGCAGTCGTGGGCAGTAATAAGGAACTGAGGGGCAGCTGAGACCATCCTACCCCCTATACGCTTAACTATAGTGGTCACAAGGGTATACAGAGCATGGACATGGCCACAATAGATGCAGCTATTCATAAAGAGTCCAACCTCACATGCCTGGGGCACATGGACACCAAACGTGGAATCTGTGTGAACAATCACTCAAATAACTCCTTATTATCCTTCATACTGCTGGCCATAGGATTTCTAATTGTGCCCTTTTATATATCTATATAGATATAGATATCTATCTATAGAGATATCAGAGGGGTAGTCATGTTAGTCTGGATCAAAGAGTCCTGTGGCACCTTATAGACTAACAGAGGTATTGGAGCATAAGCTTTCGTGGGTGAATACCCACTTTGTTGGATGCATGGAAATTTCCACCACATGCATCCGATGAAGTGGGTATTCACTCACGAAAGCTTATGCTCCAATACGTCTGCTAGTCTATTAGGTGCCACAGGACTCTTTGCCGCTTTTATCTAGAGAGAGAGAGAGAGCGCTGCTTTCACTTCCCCTGTAGGCCATGTTATTTTTTAACCAGTGAGGCCTTCTTTCTCGATTGTGGCTTTTCTTAATCAGTTTTCAATTCTCATGCACATTCTTCTGTTTAAATCCCTTCTCTCAACTGATTTGACTCACAATTGTTCTCAGCTTTGTGGAATTGGTCCTTTTAAGGTACAAAGTATATATGTTACTGATTTGGACTTTATTCTGTTTGCTTATAACAGATGTAATCAAGTCATGATCACTTGCACCAAAGCAACGACTAACTTTTAGTTTTACAATCAGTTCCTCTTTACCTGTCAAGACGAGGTCTAATATAGAATTCCCTTGTGCTGATTGCAACATTTCTTGAGTTAGGAAATGGTCATCTATAAATTTTAGAAATTCCAAGGATGTTTTAGTACTGTCAGCATGAGACATCCAGTGTGTGCCACTCAGACTCTAATCCCCCATGGTCATGCAGTTTTTTCCTCCTCTGTATTATAGACAGGGGCTTAAGAAGCTGGTCATCCCATTCTCTCCCCCGGAAGAAGGATGGTCTGTAGCAGACACAGATTAGTACCCCATCTTGTGCTGTATCTGTTCAGACATTGATCCAGAAACATTCAGGATCATTTCAAGTTGTCAGTGACTTGGAAACAGATAATGCCATTTTTGACATAGAGCGCCACTCTCCCTCCCCTTCTGTCCACTCGATCCTAAATAGGTTATAATCATTGATTTTACCATTCCATCATGCCACCAGGTTTCAGTAATACCAACCAGGTTGAATTTATGCTCCTAAATGAGCAATTGCAACTCTTCTTGTTTATTACCCAGGCTCCTAGTACTCGTGTACATACAGCCAATTAACACATGACAGCATTGCAAGGCATGGAGCTGGCACAGTACAAACTGAACAGAAAGCAGGCTTCAAACGGAGACATTTTTTCTTCCCTGTTCAGAAAAGTGATTTACATCTGTTCCCAGTGACACCACTACTCAGTCTTTCTCTAGTTTTCGGGAAATCCAATAGCCACTCAAGATTGCAGTTGAGTTTCTCCTACAAGTCAGATGCCAGTCCCCCCATCTAATACAAAACAGCACTGGCCTTAAAGTGAGCAAGTTCGGTTTGGGAGCAGGTAAGAAGTTTTCTACCAGACTGGATGTGAACTAGACAAGGAATTGCTGATTTATGACACCCATACAACAGAGGGGTTCACAAATTAGAGAGTCTGCCATGGTAAAGCAAAACAATGGAAGGGAAAGTGATCAAAACTAGTTTCAAGGACTCCCTCAGCTGACAGCACGTACTCAGGATTGAAATCTAATTGCTTAAAGTTAAATTTCAGAAGTTATTCACATGGAGTAGCCTCACTGGTATCATTATGGCATGTGAGCTCTGTGAAACTTAGACCAGGCCAAGATATGGCTGCTGCAGATCTAAGATTCCATGTAACGCAATGGCAACTCTAGTCCTTTTCCTTGTACAGCCCTTCGTGATGTACATGATCCAGAGAGAAAAAATGGTTACCTACTTTTTGTAATTGTTACTCTTCAAGATGTGTTGCTCATGTCATTCCGTTCTAGGCGCGTGCGCGCCCAGGTGCACAGGTGTTGGAGGGGTTTTTGCCTTAGGGCCAGCTGTGGCGCTCTCTGGTGTGGTAAATCAGGTGCTGCCTGCCCTACGCCCTCTCAGTTCCTTCTTGCCGGCAGCTCCGACAGAGGGGCAGGAGGGCGGGAAATGGAATGGACGTGAGCAATACAGCTCCAAGAACAACAGTCACAAAAAGGTAGATAACTGTTTTTTCTTCTTCAAGTGCTTGCTCGTGTCGATTCCATTCTAGGTGGCTCACAAGCAGTATCTATGGAGATGGGCTCAGAGTTCACCGCTTTGTGGCTTGCAGTTCTACTCTATCAAAGCCAGCATCGTCCCAGGCCTGCTGGGTAAGCACATAGTGGGACATGAAGGTATGGAACGACGACCAGGTGGCTGCCCCACAGATGTCCAGAATAGGCACTTCGGCCAAAAAGGCTGCCAAAGAGGCCTGCGCGCTGGTCGAGTGGGCGGTGACGATCACCAGGGGCAGTGATCGCTTCACTTCACTTGATCATGGCAAAAGCAAATGCAGGCTGTGATCCCGGAAGAAATTCTTTGAACGGAAACAGGATGAACTTTCACTCTGTTGGCCACGGCAATGAATAATTGTGTTGACTTACAGAACAGCTTGGTCCTGTCAATATAGAAAGCCAGAGCTCGTCTGACGTCCAAGGCATGCAGCCCGCACTCCTCCTCTGACTTACGCAGCTTCGGAAAGAAGACGAGTAAGTAAATATTTGGGCTTGAACGAAACTGGGAGACCACCTTGGGAAGGAAAGCCTGGACCTTGTCCTTGTAGGAGACCGTGTAAGGCAGTTACGAGGTAAGCACCCAAATGGCAGATACCCAGCAGGCCGACATCACAATGACCAGGAACGCAACCTTCCAGAAGAGGAGAAGGAGACAGCAGGAAGCCAGAAGCTCGAAGGGGTGACCCATGAGCCGCGACAGCACCAGATTTAAGTCCCAAAGGTTAGGGAACAGGATCCCTAATGTGCGAGTAGAGGCACTCCAGGCCCTTAAGGAATCTGGCCGTGATATCCTGAGAGAAAACCGACCTGTTTTCGAGCAGTGGGTGGAAGGCCAAGATGGCTGCTCGATGGACTTTGACTGATGAAAGGAACAAGCTCTGGAGCTTGAGATGCAAGAGGTAGTCTAGTATGAGCTGCAACGGGGCTCACTTGGCACAGACGCCCTTATCCACCATCCAGCAGGTGAATAGCTTCCATTTGGACAGGTAGCTCGCCGTGGTGGAGGGCTTTCTACTGCCCAACAAGACTCGCTGGACCTCAGATGAGCACTGCCGCTCTTGAGCGTTCAGGCACACAGCAGCCAAGCCATCAGATGTAGCGTCGCCAGGTTCAGGTGCAGGAGAGTGCCGTGGTTCTGGGGCAACAGGTCTGCCCTGAGCAGCATCCGGAACAGGGTTGCAACTGAGAGGTCCAGCAGAGTGCTGAACCAGTGTTAGTGCGGCCATTCCAGCGCTATGAGGATGCTCTTTGCCCTGTCCTGCTTGATCTTCATAAGGACTCTGGGCAGCAATGGCACTGGAGGGAAGGCGTACATCAGGGCCCCCGACCATGAGAGCAGGAAGGCATCCAACAGAGATCCTATGTCCCTGCCCTGGAACGAGCAGAAGACGTGGCATTTTCTGTTCTGCCTGGATGTGAATAGGTCCACCTGGGGAGTTCCCCACCAGTGGAAGATCATAGAATATCAGGGTTGGAAGGGACCTCAGGAGGGCATCTAGTCCAACCCTCTGCTCAAAGCAGGACCAATCCCCAACTAAATCATCCCAGCCAGGGCTTTGTCAAGCCTGACCTTAAAAACTTCTAAGGAAGGAGATTCCACCACCTCCCTAGGATAGAACTGACCACCTCCGGGTGAAGGGACCATTCGTGACAAGATGAGAATGTCCTGTTGAGGAGAGTTGCCCAAGCATTCCTGGCCCCTGGGCGATGAGCGGCCATGAGATGGATGTCATGCTGCAGAGCTGCAGTGCTTCCTGGCAGAAGGCAGACGATCTGTCACCCCCCTGCTTGTTAATATAGAAGACCGTGACCGTGTTGCCCATTAGGACCTGAACCACCCTGCCTTGTATGTGAGGTGGAAAGGCTTGGCAGGCTAGGCGAACAGCCCTGAGCTCCCTGACATTGATGTGCAGAGACCAATCGTGAGTGGACCAACAGCCTTGAGTACTGAGACCGCCCAGGTCAGCTCCTAACCCAGGTCCGAAGCATTGGAGACAAGAGTCACCAATGAGACTGGGGCCGCAAAGGGAACTCCTTCCAGCACCAATGCGGGATCTTGCCACCAGGTAAGTGGAGACAGTATGCTATCCAGAATCCTGATCACCCAGTCCATACTGCACTGGTTAGGGATATAGACCGACGCCAGCCACGCCTGTAGGGGGCCTGAGGTGGAGTGGCATGTGCCGAACCACATAAGTGCATGCTGCCATGTGACCCAACAATCTCAGGCATGTGCGAGCAGTGGTGAGTGGCTGGGCACACAGAAACGAGATGAGGTGCACCATGGCTTGGAACCAAGTTTTGCGGAGGAAGGCTCTGGCTCGAGTGGAGTCGAGTATCGCCCCAATGAATTCTATACCTTGCACTGGGGTGAGGGTCGACTTTTTGTCATTTATTAATAGGTCCAGATCGTGGCAGGTGGAACAGACGAGGTCGAGATGCCTCCACACCTGATCCGAGGACTGGCCCCTTATCAACCAGTCGAAGTACGGGTAGATTTGGACCTACTGACGTTGCAGGTAAGCGGCCACTGGCACTATACACTTGGTGAACGCTCTCAGAGCAGACAAGAGACTGAAGGGCATCACTGTGAACTGGAAATGGTGCTGGCCCAACGTGAAACGGAGGAAACGCCGGTGCCCCGGGAATATGGAAGTACATGTCCTTTAAATCAAGGGCAGCATACCAGTCTCCCAGATCCAGGGAGGGGATGATGGAGGCCAGGGAGACCATATGAAACTTTAACTTTTTGAGAGACTTGTTGAGGAAGTTAGCTCTGACAATAGCCCTGTTCCCTCAAAAGGGAGGTTCTGGAGGGTGGATTGCATCTCCTGGGACAGGCTGGAGATCTGTAACCAGGAGCTACACCTCATGGCTATTGCAGAGGTGAAACCGAGTCCATGGCATCCCAGGCCATCTGGAGAACACCTCTGTCTACCGCCTTGCCCTCTTCCACCAGAATGGAGAACTCCTATGCCTGATCCTGTGGGAGGCTCTCTTTGAACTTGTCAATGGAGTCCCACAGGTTGAAACTGTATCTGCCAAGTAGGGCCTGATGATTAGAGACCCTGAATTGGAGGCTTGCTGTTGAATAAATCTTTCTGCCAAATAAGTCCAGCCTCTTGGCATCCTTATTTTGGGGGTGCCACTCGCCTGGCCCTGCCAGGCCCTTTCATTGACAAAGGACACAACCAGGGACCCTGCAGGAGGGTGCGTGTATAGATATTCAAACCCCTTTGTGGGGACATAGTACTTCTTTTCCGCCTTTTTGGATGTGGGCGGAACGGCAGATGGGGTCTGCCACACTGACTTGTCGACCTTTAGGACCCCAGGGTGAACAGGCAATGCGACCTGGGCAATGCGTCTGAGCCAGTGTCTTGGCAGGATCCACCATGTGGCCAGGTGTCTGTGGTGCCGGTCAGCCTAACTGTTCTTCAGCCGCCTGAGATGCAGATGGCCCTGCGATGGGCCGGGACCTCTTACTGCTCCCCGGAGTCAGAGGCAGGTCCACAGCGATACCCCCTAGAGCCTGTGTTGCGGGCACAAGGCCTAACTCAGGTCCTTTGCCCAAAGTTCCCTTGCGCGGTGCCTGCGAACCAGTCGACTCAGACTGCTTCTTCGGTACTGGCGAGGGGGGACGGTGCCAATCCCAGGGCCAGCGCTGCACTGTGTGCCGACGCTGAAGTACCAGGTGTGGAATCCGAGCGTGAGGGCTCCAATGCCAGGCGCAGAGCAGCCTCCATGAGGAGGGCCCGCAATCAAACATCCCGCTCTTTCTGAGTCGGGGATGAAAGTTTTTGCAGATCCGGCCCTTGTCTTTTCGATGGGACTCCCCCAGGCACTTCAGACAACTCTCAGGATGTCACTGATGGGCATCGGCTGGCTGCACACAGAACACGGCTGGAAGCCTGGGAAGAGGGGCATGCCCCCCTGCTGGACAAAGTCCCAGCGGGGACTCTAACTACTAAACTACTACTAACACACCTAACAGCTAACTAATCACTGACTAAATAATAAAGGAGAACACCTAAACAGCGAAGAACGGCTAATGCCCTTGCTAAGCAAGGCCAAGCGCTCCAACCAACCGTCATGGGCGGTAAGAAGGAACTGAGGGGGCGCAGGGCCGGCAGTGCCTGATATACCGCCGCATGGGAGCGTTACTCCAGGGGGCGCCACAGCCGGCCCTACGGATACCGCTAAGGCAGAAATCTCCGACAGCTGTGCACGTGGGCACACACACACCTAGATGGAACCGACATGAGCAAGCACTCGAAGAAGAAAGCAGAATTTCCCACCAATAATGAAATCAGTCAAGTAGTTTCTAAATTCATGCACATTTAAAATGTGCTGCTCATCTACTTGACTTGGGCTGAGCCTCCCCTACTAAACCCACCTATCAAGGCCCCTGCTAGCCAGAGTATCTCCTAACATACTCACTTCTTGTGGATCTTAGAAAGTGGTGAGAGCAGTGGAGAAGGGAAGGGTTCAGCAGGCTGTCAGAAGGACAGGGGAAAGAAGGGCAGCACAGGACTTGGGCACTGCCTGGATGGCGCCCAGGACCTATTAGACTTGAGAGCCAGGACAACGCTGCAAAGGGCACATAAAAAGTGAGCGGCTCTCCCTGAAACTCAACAAAAACACAGGATGCAGGTGAGCAAGCCCAGCTGTAGAACTTGCCGAGCTTCCAGGAATGCCCCAACCTGATGTGCAAGAGCCACTTTACATCACTTCAAGTAACCCTCCTTCTCATGCTCCCTCCTCTTTGCCCCCAGCAAACACATAGGGGACTACTGACTCCATCTCACCCTGGGGGAGGGGCACGGTGGTGGTATCAGCACCCTACAGAATACACAGAGCCTGCGCTCTCCGAAACCAGAGTACCAGTCAGCTCTGTTCAGCAGCTTCTAATTCTTAGCACCAATACGTGGCAAAAATGTGCCCAACTTCTTTGAAACAGCGGAAGAGAACATCCACCAAACCTGAACAGGCAGAGGGAGAGCCCTGTCAGCTGCCGGGACCAGGGACAGGGTGGGGCGCGAGAGCCAGATTTACCTGCTGACAGATACTCCTCAAGACATACTTGGCATAAATATCCAGGCTGGCCGTCTCTATGGACACTGTCCGGCCAGCAGGCTTCTTGGCACCCAGCTCATCTTCCATGAGGTCATCCACCCCTCCAGGGTGGGAAAAGCCAGAGCCTTTCAACTCTGCATCCCCTGTAACCAAGAGCAAAGGGTCACCTAATGCAACAGTAACAAAAACCAGAGCCATCCACACAATGGATACTGAACTTGAATAAGATTTACTCCTGGCCCCAGAGCTCAGCAGAAGCCGCCCCCATGTCCCTGCCACGGCTCCACGGCCCCAGAGCTCAGTGCAGACCGTCCCCATGTCCCAGCTACTGTCCCATGGCCCCAGAGCTCAGCGCAGGGCACCCTGTCCCCATCCCCAACCAACACCCCTCGGCCAGAGAGCTCAGCGCAGGCCAGCCTCATCCCTGCCAGCTACCAACTCTTGGGCAGGGAGACCCATGCAGCCCACAAACGCCCCAGGGAGAGAGCTTAGCACAAGCCAGACATTTCTTCATCACACAGATCTCATCTACCCCTCCTATTACTCCTGTCAGAATTCTACGCCCCTCCAGGGGCAAAGAATTCATATGGCCCGCATTTTTCTGTGCCCCCCGTGCAGAAAAATGCAAAAAAAATTTTGCTGGGGGACACACACCTCTTCCCCAGCAGCGCGTTTGTTCCAGCGTGCCTGGAGCAGCCTCAGAGATGGGGAAGGGGAGTTGGGCATGCATGCCTGCATGGTTGATCACCTGGGGGAGGGTGGGGGTGGTGGCTGGGCATGCGTGCCAACAAGCAAGAGAGAGACACTCTATCCCTCTTGCTTGCTACTGCAGCTCGCTGATGTGGAAGGGTAGGGCTTTTTATTATGCAGGAGGCAGAAATGTAGCAGCCTGGCTACATAGTAACATTGTCAATGTTCCTTTTGTTAGTTAACTGTTCCCATTCTCAGTCAATTCCTCCAGGACCATAAAACCTAGGAAAGTTTTAAGGCCCCTACATTGCAAGAGTGATGTAAAGCCTTATAAATGACAGTAAGGGAATCAGCTAGGAAGATCTAGGTGCTCTCTCACTTTTTTCCTGTGCCAAAGTGGCACAATGGGATTAGATTACAGCTCAGAATTTATTTTACTTGCCCATTTAAAAGGAAAGGAAAGGAAAGGAAGAAGACTTTGAGGGCAAATAAAACATTTATCAAGCAGTCAATAAAATGTCAGGACAACCAGAACCAAGCACTTCCCAGAGTTCCCAGCCAGGTCCAGGACGACGATGAGCAAAACTGTATGACTTTCAGGTGTGAAAGCCTGAGCAATTTAAAATGACATTCTACTTTTTTTTTCCCCCACGCTGTTTGTTCTGTAAAGTAATTTAAATGAAAATCCAGGATTATAACCGGAATGCAGGGTGTTAATTACCAAGTGCTTGTAACTTCACTTTCATGTGTTTAAGAAATGCTGAATAGTTATTGTGACTTTTTCTTGTATTGTAGTTTAAATAAATTACCAGAATAATTGAAACTGGTGTGATTGTGCTGCATTATTTTGACAAATAAAATATGCAGAATTTTGCAGAATTTTTAATTTTTTGGCACAGAATTTTGACTTTCTTGGCACAGAACCCCCCGGACTACTCCTATTTAGTCATCATATCTCTCTCGCAGTCCAATACTCTGTAGCACACACACACTTCCTGCACTCCGCCTGCTCCCGCAACACTCTTTGTCTCCCTCTCACAGGTCCAGTCTAGGATAAGGTACATACCCAGCACAAAGACAGCCTTCAGTACCGCAAAGACTGCTCCATCCACAATTCGGTTCTGGGAAGCAGCCAGCAAGTGGCGGTCACAGGAGGAACGAATTCCCACTGTGGGCTTATCTGCAGAGAGGACAAAGGAAAAGGGTAAATCCCAGCACGTGAGAAAGACCCAGGCTCCAGAGCCACCCAAATCACACACTCTCCAGCGCAGCAGACCGAGGGCCAGCAGTTCTGGCTCTGCTACTGGCTCACTGGGCCAGTTTGGCGCTATTCATTTCCCCATCTGTAACATGGAGCCAATTACATTTGTCTACGCCCAAGAGTGGGGATGTCTCTGAACTCCTTGGCTGACAGACTACTCAAAGGCAAAGTGTTATGCAGCACTGGACCACCCCAGTGTAACACAGCCATAAAATTCACAGGGATGACCAGGAAGCAATGTCTGTGCAACGAAGTCCAGACTTCAGCACAACTCTAACGTGGGCATCAGCCACATTTGGAGGAGTGGGGGACAACAGTAAAGATGATGAGCCATGGATGGAGCCCTGCAGGACTGGTTCTGCCCCAAACAGAAAGGGATGTCAAACCAGGCAAGTCTGAGACATTACAGAGGAGTGCGTGGCAGCCCTAGGACAGGAGAGGAGCCAGCAGCAAGTCAATGAAGAGAGGTTCATACGCTGGGGCCAGAATGAAACCCAGATGCTGCTGCTGTGGGGACAGCTCCCAGCCCCTCTGCTCAGACTCGGAGCCAGAGGGTTAGCATGCCTGGGCCACACGGGGGTGTTTAAAGGGGGAGGACAGGCAGATTGCAGAGTTTGGGGAAGCAGAGGAGAGGGGTTTGTCAATGAGATAATACAGAGGGCAGGGCAGAGATGGGAGTCGAGGGGGAAGAAGCTGCTCTCTGCAGGCACTGTAGGGTGTCAGGAAGGAGCAGGAGGAGTAGGGGTTGCTGCCAGTTATGGCATGGAAGATTCACAAATTATAAGGCCAAAAGGGACCATTGTGATTATCTAGTCTGACCGCCTGTATAACACAGGCCAGAGACCTGCCCTGAATTAATTTCTATTTGAACTAGAGGTCTTTTAGAGAAACAACCAATCTTGATTTAAAACGTCTAGTGGAGAATCCACGACAACCCTTGGTACAGTGTTCCAATGGTTAATTACCCACACTGCTAAAATGTACACCTTACTTCCAGTCTGAATTAAAGTCTAACTTCAACCTCCAGCCATTGGATCATTTTATACTTTTGTCTGGTACATCGAAGAGCGTCTTTATTATAAAATTTCTCTTCCCCATGTAGGTCCTTACAGACTGTCAGCAAGTCACCCCTCACCTTCTCTTTGTTCATCTAAAACTGAGCTCCTTGAATATATTACTATCAGGCATGTTTTTCAATCCTTCATTTATTCTCATGGCTCTTCTCTGAACCCTCTGCAATTTATGTCGTCTTTCTTCAATCAAGGACACCAGAACTGGACACAGGATTCCAGCAGCTGTTGCCCCAGTGCCAAATACAGAGGTTATAGAGCCTCTCTAATCTGAGTCCCCTGGAAAGAAGGAAACGGCAGGTTCCAATGGGGCCAGTTGATTGCAGGCACAGGACATCAGAAGAACTGCAGAGAGCAACACAAGGGGCTGGGTAGGCTGAAGAATCTGGTGCTAGAAGTAGGGAGTGACATATGCAGGTGAGGATGGAGTAGACTCTGGCACTGATGTCAGGCTGCACGAGACCCTGGCTGACAAACTCTTCAGCACTTACCGTAATGTCCGGGACAGAGCAAGGGCCACATCAACCCACAGCACAGCAAGGTTGTTGTCCTGTTTACACTGGGGCCCAGTGGTTGATGGTCCAGAGGGAGGAGACCCCTCCTGCACATGCTTGGCTAACCACACAGTGACACACAGGGGGAAGCTGTACAAATGGGTTCCCCATTCATCCCCTTTTCTAGGGCATGGGACTACCCAGCAGAAGGCTAGTCTTGCCTTGCCCAGGGTGAGACAAGGCTTTCTAGGACAGCACCAGAAGCTCCTCCTCTTGGATCCAGTGAGCACAGGCAGCCCACAGGCTCACAGTGTTTGCTCTGGGAGAAGGCTTCTGTACCCAGCTCACTTACTGCCATCCTGCTGGCACGGGTTCAGCTGTGGGGTCTTAAATAGATGTAGCAAAATCCGACAGGTCAGACGGGCCCCTGGTTCCGAGTCCTGTTCGCTGCAAGCTACAGAAAGCAAAGGAATCAATGGAGATTTCACAGGAGCAGAGCTTACCTCTACCGTCCAGCCGCTGGCCCTAACTTCTGCACTAGAGTGGCCTGCACTCTGCCTGAAGGAGGGAGGAGGGCATATTGCAATTAATATGCAAATAAGCAATGCAATCAGTACAGGTTCCCCAGGCCTCAATTGCTACATGACATTCAATGTATTCTAAGCTTCTCCTACCTACTCAGCTTCACTGTGTTGCAGCCGGGGGCTGAAATCATCAGGGCAAAGCTGGAGGGTCAGACAACTGAGGCAAGGGCAGAGGGTTTTGGAGCTAGGAAGCCCCAGGAGGAGGGAGGGGATGAGCATATTAGTGGACGTTCCTGTTAAATGATCAGCAATCAGAGTGAACTATGTCAAGAATGAAAAGTACATTATTAGGTTTCAGAATTAAACACCCAGAGTGAGGCATATGGGGTAGTTCATACCTCTCTGAGCTCTTATTTGGGACTGTCTGCAGACTGCAGCACACAGTATAGCATTGGTAGAGCCCTGCGTGGATACAAAATTTGTATCCACATCCAATCCGCGATCTGCAATTATCATCCAGGAATATAAAGCAGATATCCGTGGATTTGCAGGGCTCTATTAACAGCTCCACAGGTCACCACGCACCAGTGACACAAGGCTGTGCCAAGCCCCAACCGCCCTCTCACTTCTCCACAAAGATCTCCTGCCTCACTGACCGCTCCACCCCCGTGTACCTCCTGCCCTACTCTAGGCAGGTAGGCTATACTCCTGGGCGCTCGTGTGCTGCGCAGCACTGCCCCCCTCATTCCCCCCCAGTGGGGGGCTTGGACACCCCTACACAGCTGGAGCGACTCTAATGCAAGCAGACCCAGCCGGGACTGGCAGTAGTGATGACTACTTAGCTCACTGTGCAGGAGCACATGGTCACACTCCCTTCTGGGAGTTGTAGTTTACCTCCTCCGTCTGAACAAGCTGTGGACTACAACTCCCAGAATGCCCAGCGGGCTAGTGCCTGTTGCCTGACTCCAGAGAGACAAGCTAGAGCCTCGCAGCTGGGTGACAGCTGCTCTGTTCAGCTGAGTGTGCGCTGCAGAGCCCTGTGCAGGTACGAGACTTGTACCCGCATCCGAGCCATGATCTGCAAAAATGGTCGGTGGATA
Organism: Lepidochelys kempii; assembly: GCF_965140285.1. Taxonomy (NCBI): domain Eukaryota; kingdom Metazoa; phylum Chordata; order Testudines; family Cheloniidae; genus Lepidochelys; species Lepidochelys kempii. The sequence continues at coordinate 102,563,373 of NC_136388.1, read as the reverse complement.
TCAGCAGATTGGCAGGGCTCTGGGCACTAGGTAAGAACATAAGAATGGCCACAGTGGGTCAAACCAAAAGTCCATCTTTCTAGCCAGTATCTTGTCATCTGACAATGGCCAGTTGTGGCACTCTGTACCTCAAAGCAGTACCCTGGAACCCTCATATTCACCTGTGTCATAGAACTATGATATATTTCATTCAAAACGTGCCATATAAGATATCATATGAAAAGTCATGTTTCTGCTGAAACCCATTGTTCTGTCCAAATATGTATATAGTTAGTGTGTATGAAGTTATGAGATTTCGCTATAAGGTTGTTAATGAAATATGTTGTAATTTTGCTAGTTACAACAAAGGAGGTGATCCACACCCAGGAAGGTGTTAAACACCAATTACTCAGCAGGGGAGTTGTAAACAAGGTATTTACAATACCGTAAAAGGGCAGCACAAGCATCACACAATGGGGAATTGTTCAACTCTGGCTCAGCAAAGCCCACCAGGACATATCTGGGCTAGTGTTTTCCAGGCACATGGACTGAGGATATAAAAGAGGGGACTGTATCATCATGCTTTTGCCTTTCTCTTCCGCCACCTATGATGGAATCAACAAGAGAATGCTGAAAAGAAAAAGACTTGAACGGAGGAGGCTGATCCCAGGCTTAAAGGGAAAGCCTATGTATTAAGAACTGTAACATCTAGTGGGGTGAGAAAACTGCTTGATCGAAATACTAACTGGTGTAAGAAAGTTTAAGATTTAGACTCTGCACTTACCTTTTATTTTCTTTGGTAACTATCTCTGAGCTTTTGTGCCTACCAATTATAATCACTTAAAATCCTTCTGTAGTTAATAGATCTGTTTTATATTTTACCTAAAACAGTGGTGTTTCCTTGAAGTGCTTGGGAAATCTCAGCTCAGTTTACAAAGGCTAGTGTGTGTCCTCTCCACATTGAGGGAGGAGCAGACTGGGTAATGAACTTACCCAGGTTTCTGACCAGGGAAGACGGTATATCCGGAGTGCAAGGCTGGGGGCTTGGGAAATCTGCTGGTTCCTTTCTCTGTGTGATTCGTGAGTGGCTCAGCTAGATTGCATGAAAGCTCCCTGAGTGTGGGGTAAGTGATAACAGCGCCTGGAGGGGTTTGCTGCTTGTCACTAACAAAGCATTGTGAGAGACAGTCCAGGCTGGAGAGTTAAGGGGGCAGAGCAGTACCCCAGTTCCAGATTGTACTCCAGGGATCCAGTCACACCAATGCCAGATGCTTCCGACAGAATGAACAGAACAGGGCAGTTATTGCATGATCCATGCCCTATCATCCAATTCCAACTTCTGGCAGTCAGAGGCTAGGGACGCCCAGACCATGTGGTTGTGTCTCTGACCATCTTGGCTAATAGCCATTGATGGACCTGTCCTCTAATTCTTTTGTGAACCCAGTTTTACTTCTAGGCTTCATAGCACCCCCTAGCAATGAGTTACACAGGTTGACTGTGTGTGGTGTAAAGAAATTCCTCGTGTTTCCTTTAAACTTCCTGCCTATTAATTTTATTGGGTGACCCCTAGTTCTTGTGTTATGTGAAGGGGTAAATAACACGTCCCTAGTCACTTTCTCCCCCCCAGGCATGATTGTATAGACCTCCGTCCTCTTCCCCCCTTGGCCATCTCTTTTCCATGCTGAACAGTCCCAGTCTTCTTAATTTCTCCACATGTGGAAGCTGCTCCACCTCCTTCATCATGTTTGTTGCCCTTCTCTGCACCTTTTCCATTTCTAATATAGCTTTTTTAAGATGGGGTGACCAGAACTGCATGCAGTGTTCAAGGTGCGGCCATACCATGGATCTATATAGTGACATTATGATATTTACTGTCTTATTAGTTATCCCTTTCCTAATGGTTCCTAACATTCTGTTAGCACTTTTGACCACCGCTGCACATTGAGGGGATGTTTTCAGAGAACTAACCAAATTGACTCCATGATCTCTTTCTTGAGTGGTAACAACTAATTTATATCCTATCATTTTGTACTGTGACAAGGCTCTGTCCTTGCCTCCATGGGTCCCGTGTTTCCTGGCGGATTTCGCTAGCCTCAGAGGCTCACTGTGACGCTCCACGTAACCCTTCTCTCTCTAGAGACAAGGGTCACAGTCTACTGAGCCATTTTCATCATAAGCCAGCAAGGGGGGTGAGGAGAAGTTATCCTTCCTTGCACAGTCTCTGTTGTCTCCCAGTCTCAGTGATTAATCAGGGGGCAAAGGTGGGGGGGGGAGCCCGGGCCCACCCTCTACTCCGGGTTCCAGCCCAGGGACCCTAATAGTATCAGCTATGGTAGCTGACCTTTTAGAAACATGACATGTACAATTCCCTGGCTACTTCCCCCACAGCAGCCCTCACTTCCTCAAGCTCCACTTCACCCTTACCTCAGGGCCTCCTTCCTTGTGCCTGACATGGTGTGTACTACTCAGCCTCTCCAACAGTGCAACTTCCTCCCACAGCTCCTGACATGCACACCCACCTGACTGGCTGGGAAGCTTTTAACTAGTTTCAGCCAGCCCCTGATTGGCTTCAGGAGTCCCAATCAACCTAGCCTTCTCCCTGCCTTCTGGAAAGTTCTTAATTGGCCCCAGGTGTCTTAACTGACCTGGAGCAGCTTCCATTTCACTTAACCTGGTACCAGGGATTTGTTTAGCCTAGAGCTAATATATCTATCTCCCACTACTTTTCTATAGCCATCTGGCCTTGCCCCGTCACAGTACGTATTGTTGGGATTATGTTTTCCTATGTGCATTACTTTGCATTAATCAGCAATGAATTTCATCTGCCATTTTCTTGCCCAGTCATCCCATTCTGTGAGATCATCTTTGTAACTCTTCACAATCTGCATTGGACTTAACTATCTTGAGTAATTTTGTATCATCTGCAAACTTTGCCACTTCATTGTTTACCCCTTCATCAGATCATTTAGGAATATGTTGAACAGCACTGGTTCCAGTACAGACCCCTGCAGGGCACCATTATTTACCTCTCTCCATTCTGAAACGGACCATTTATTCCTACCCTTTATTTCTGGTCTTTTAACCAATTACATGAGAGGACCTTCCCTCTTACCCCATGACTGCTTACTTTGCTTCAGAGCCTTTTGTGAGGGACCTTGTCAAAGTCTTTCTGAAAATCTAAGTACACCGTGCACTGCATCACCTTTGTCCACATGTATGCTGACTCCCTCGAAGAATTCTAATAGGCTGGTGAGGCATAATTTCCCTTCACAAAAGCCATGTTGACTTGTCCCCAAGAAATTGAGTTCATCTGTGTGTCTGATAATTCTCTTCTTCAGTATAGTTTCAACCAATTTGCTTGGGACTGAAGTTAGGCTGACCAGCCTGTAATTGCCAGGATCGCCTCTGGATCCTTTTTTAAAAATTGGTGTCACATTAGCTATCCTCTTTCAGTCATTTGGTACAGAAGCTGATTTAAGAACTAAGTTATGTACCACAGTTAGTAGTTCTGCAATTTCATTTTTGAGTTTCTTCAGAACTCTTGGGTGATACCATCTGGTCCTGGTGGCTTATCACTGTTTAATTTATCAGTTTGTTCCAAAACCTCCTCTATTGTCACCTGAATCTGGGTCAGTTCCTCAGATCTGTCACCTAAAAAGGATAGCTCAAGTGTGGGGATCTCCCTCACATCCTCTGCAGTGAAGACCAAAGCCAAGAATTCATTTAGCTTCTCCACAATGGCCTTATTGTCCTTGAGTGCTTCTTTAGTGCTTCCATCATCCAATGGCCCCACTGATTGTTTGGCAGGCTTCCTGCTTCTTATATATTTTTTTACATTTTTTGCTGTTAGTGTGTCTTGTACTAGTTGCTTTTCAAATTCTTTTTTGGCCTGCCTAATTATACTTCTACATTTGACTTGCTAAAGTTTATGCTCTTTCCCATTTCCCTCAGTAGAATTTGACTTCCAATTTGTAAAGGACGGCTTTTTGCCTCTAACCGCCTCTTTTACTCTCTTGTTTGGCCAGGGTGGCTTTTTTCTGGTCCTCTTACTACTTTTTTTTAATTTGGCCTATACATTTAATGTGAGCCTCTGTTAGGGTGGTTTTAAATAGTTTCCACGCAGCTCGCAGGCATTTCTTTCTAATGACTGTTCTTTTCAATTTCCACAGAACTTGCTTCCTCATCTTTTAGTAGTTCCCCTTTTTTAAGTTAAATGCTGCTATGGTGGGCTTCTTTGGTATTTTCCCCCTCCCAAGGATGTTAAATTTAATTACATTATGGTCGCTATTATGGAACAATTCAGCCACATTCACCTATTGGACCAGATCCTGTGCTTCACTCACATTGAAAACTGCCTTTCCCCTTGCAGGTTCCAGAACTAGCTGCTCCAAGAAGCAGTCATTAACAGTGTCTAGACATTTTATCTCTGCATCCCATCCTGAGGTGACATGTACCCAGTCAATATGGGAATAGTTGAAATCCCCCATTATTAGTGAGTTCTCTATTTTTAATCACCTCACTAATTTCCCTGAGCATTTCATGATCACCATCACCATCCTGGTCAGGTGGTACATAATGTATTCCTACTGTTATAATCGTATTATTCAAGCAGGGAATTTCTATCCATACAGATTCTATGGTATAGTTTGATTCATTTAAGATTTTTACTATACTTGTCTCTGTGCTTTCTTTCACAGGTAGTGCCACTCCCCGACCGGCATGACCGATTCTGTCATTCCTACATATTTTGTACCCTTGTATTGCCGTGTCCTATTGATTATCCTCATTCCAACAAGTTTCTGTGATGCCTATTATTTTAATATTCTCATCTAACACCAGGCACACGAATTCACCCAGCTTATTTAGACTCCAGCAATATATAGTTGTCTGCCTTCACGTGATGTAACTGAATGGAACTCTCTTTCATTTGACTGTTTCTCTTCAATTCCTACTTGTACATTATCAACTTCTATCCTCTCCTCTTTACTAGCATATAGAGCAGGGGTGGCCAACCTGGGGCTCCGGAGCCACATGCAGCTCTTCAGAGGTTAATACGTGGCTCCTTGCACAGGTACCAACTCCGGGGCTGGAGCTACAGGCGCCAACTTTCCAATGTGCCGGGGGATGCTCATTGCTCAGCCCCTGGCTCTGCCCCCACCCCACTCCACTCCTTCTCCCAAGGCCCCCATCCCTTCCCCTGAGTCTGCCATGCCCTTGCTCCTCCTCCCCTCCCCAAGCCTCCTGCACACCGCAAAACAGCTGATCACAATGGGCGGAAGGCACAGGGATGCGGGGTTAGGTGCTGATCGGCAGTGCTACTGGCAGGTGGGAGATACTGGGGTTTAGGGGGGAAGCTGACGGGGGGCTGCTGATGTGTTACTGTGGCTCTTTGGCAATGCACATTGGTAAACTCTGGCTCCTTCTCAGGCTCAGGTTGGCCACCCCAATATAGAGAATCCCTGTTAACAGATCCTCCCCTAAAGGCTGTTTCTGTCCCAACTGTGTGCTTCTCCACACCTGACAGCTTTCCCTCAGCCCTTAGTTTAAAAACTCCTCTAAGACTTTTTGAATTTTACATGCCAGCAGTCTGGTTCTGTTTTGGTTTAGGTGGAGCCCATCCTCCTTTCCCAAAAGGTTCCCCAGTTAGATTTAATAAATCTAAAACCATCCTCCATACATGATCATCTCATCCAAGTCTTGAGACCCTGCAGTTCTTCCTAACTGGCCCTGCACGTGGAACTGGAAGCATTTCAGAGAATGCTACTATAGAGGTGCTGGGCTTTAATCTCTTACCTAGCAGCCTAAATTGGCCTCTAGGAGCTCTCTCCTACCTTTCCCTATATCAGTGATACCTACATGTACTACGATCAACAGCTCCTCCCCAGCATCGCACATTAGTCTCAAGAGATCTGCAACCTTCACATTCAGTAGGCAATTCATCATGCTGTTCTCCCGATATTCGTAAACCCAATTTACTCCTGGGTGAATTCTGCACCAATGCGCATGTGCAGAATTCATGTCCAGTGCAGGCCCCCTCCATCTCCCCATGTGGCCCTGCAGCCCCTCTTCCCTCCCACAGTGCCAGGTTAGGAGACACAGGATATGTGGGGAGCAGACAGAGTGGGGCACATGAGGCTGCTGGGGGGTCACAGACTGGGGGTCAGAAGGGCTAGTGGGCGGGACAGATTGGGGTGCAGGCTCAGGAGCTAGTGTCATGACAACATGGGGATGGGGTGGAGGGGTTTGCAGGGCCACATGAGGATGGGGCGAAGGGGGCTGATGTGCTTGACTGAATGCACGAGGCTAGGGGTCAAACGGTCTGCATGGCAGAGGCTCCCCAACTCCATAACTATCCCCCCACCCCAATAAAAAATCCAAACCCTGTTCCATAATTCTCCCACCCACACCCAACAATCTTCCATGTTCACTCCCAGGCTCCTTCCCTCTCTCTCAGCTCCTCCATTATCCCTGACTCCCCCAAGCCTTTGCACTGCTTCTGAGGGGTCCGGGAAATGTTTCTGTATTGTGTATTTAAATGCATTACTCAAAGTTCTGTATTAATATGCCTAGTAAGGAATCTATTTGTCAAAAAAAATATTTCCTGAGCCTTTTTTTTTTGGTCTGTATTATTACAGACATACTTGCGGATAGGTATTTTGAAATAAATTACCAAAATAATTGAAACTGGCATGATTATACGGTTTTCTTTTGACAAGTAAAATACGTAAAATTTTGCAGAATTTTAATATTGCGCGCAAAAGTTTTAATTTTTCGGCACAGAATTCCCCCAGGAATACCAACTGTCTATATTTCTAATGATCAAATCCCCCATTACTATTACCTGCCTCTTCCTAATACCTGGGGTTCCTTCCCCGAGAGAGGTATCCTCAGTGCAAGAGGCTACCATGACATCATCTGGAAGGAGGGTTACACTCAGACCACCTGTTCAGGGTTTCCCTCACAAACAGAAGAGCCAGTTATTTTCTTTAAATCAAAGCTCCAATTCTTAAAAGGTGGATTCTGAGCATATTCCATGGCCGGGGATTATGTTCAACATTACTGTGCGCAGGGGCTTCAGGGTCTCAGAGTCCCACCGCTGGGTACCAGGCCCTTTCAGCCAGGCACTGCATTGCAGGGAGCCCCCTGGAGGGCATCCTGAGCAGCAGAGTGTCTCTGGAAGGGACTCACTCACCAGCATTAAGGAGTGAGGGGATGGCTGCACAGCGAATCAGGTCCTCCAACAGCAAGCACTGACGGGCGATGAGAATGGCAACAAAGGTGGCCAAGGAGTCATGGAAGGATAAGTCGCTCACCTGGGAGACAGAAGAGCAGCCAGTGACCATCTCAGTTTCTGTTTCACCCCCTCAAGTTAGCACCATATGGGCCTGACTGGGAGCAGGGGGAAGGGCAAGCCCAGCAACCCCATGACCAACACAGCAAAACACTCAATAAGGGCAGTTCCAACACCAAAAGGAAGTTCCCCATCTCCCGCCCATGACAACCATCTCCCATTCCCATCTCCATCCCCTCGGGGGCACTCTCTCATGTCCCATCCATCTCCCCCCTCCCCCACAGTACCCCTCTTTCCTCAGCCCTGTTATTTAAGCTTTTCCACTTACATCAACATTGCAGAGGAGGTCGTTGAAGCCACAAGTCCCATTGTTGGAGGAGCAGCACAAAGCCTTGAGCACGCCCAGCCACTCAGCACTCAGGGACTTGCAGTAACCAGTCAGCTCAGCACATAGGATAGCTATGTCATTGACTCTGTAGAGAGGAGTCATGTGGTCACAAACAGCACTCAACAGCCTAGCTCTTCCCTTCATTCCTAAAGCAGACTCGGGCTTTGGAGAATGTGGGGAATTGCTGTATCATGATTTTCTTTTTAAACTTTTTATTAAGGCAAAATTACAATAAAACATTAACATACTACATTGTACATTACTTATTCTGGCTATAGATCCTGGCTTGATGTCTGAGGAGCCCTCCTCCTCCGAGTACGCTACAAAGGGTGATCACATTTCATAATACCTATCATCTTTTTGGTGCTTCTCTTGTGTACATATGTGGTAAAAAAGTCTGTGTTTTACTATCCCATTACTCCATAGGAGGAGGGGTCACATTTCTCTAGTAACGTGCAATACAAAGTCTAGCTGCTGACAATGAAAAAGAACTTCATTTGTTGGTTTATTTAAAATGCAGATCCTTTGCTGGATCATTAAACAAGCAGGTCAGGGGAACTCTTAAAAGTTAGCATTTTATTTCTGTATTATTATGAAAAATGTGTGACTCGGTTTAGGCACTCACTTTGTATTGTGACCTACTAGGGCAGAAGGAGTTAATTTCTCCTCTGGGACAGGGGAATAAGAGATAAGTGCTGGTCATGCAGATAAGACTGGGTTGGTATGTGTGACAGATATGATGGTTTGGAAACATGGAATATTCAGACTATTCTACTGAGGTGAGACAGATTCTACGGACACTTACAATAGTCAACCACTATTGCATCAACTTTATTAATGTTGTATATATCTTTATGGGCTGGCTAGTTCTTGAATTCCTGACTCAGTCATAGAATCATAGAAATGTGGGACTGGACTAGATGAACTGTCAAGCTCCCTTCCAGTCCTACATTTCTAGGACAGGTCATTTAGTCCAGCCCCAGCACTAAGACAGGATAGAGTATTATTTAAACCATTCCTGGCAGGTGTTTGTCTAACCTGCTCTTAAAAACCTCTATTAATGGAGATTCCACAACCCCCCAAGGTAACCTTGTTCCAGTGCTTAACCACCTTTACAGTTAGGAAAGTTTTTCTAATGACTAACCTTGAAAATTTTCCTAATGACTAACCTTGAAAATTTTCCTAATGACTAACCTAAATCTCCCTTGCCTCAATTTAAGCCCATTATATCTTGCCCTCTCCTCAGTAGTTGAGAACAATTTACCACCCTCCTCTTTATAATCATCTTTTACATACTTGAAATGTCTCCCCTTCTCAGTCTTCTCTTCTCTAAACTAAACAAATTCAATTGTTTTCATCTTTCCTCATAGGCCGTTTTCCAGACTTTTAATCATGTTGGTTGCTCTCGTCTGGACTTTCTCCAATTTGTCCACATCATTCCCCAAGTGTGGTGCCCAGAACTGGATTCAACACTCCAGCGTAGGCCTTATCAGTGCTGAGTAGACTGGAAGAATTACTTCTCATGTCTGTCTTACAACATGCCTGCTAATACATCCCAGAATGATGTTTGGTTTTGTTGTAACAGTATTACACTGTTGACTCATATTTAGTTTGACATCCACAAGTGCAGTACTTTGCATTTATCCTTACTGAATTTCATCCTATCTATTTCAGACCATTTCTCCAGTTTGTCAAGCTCATTTTGAATTCTAATCCTGTCCTTTAAAGCGCTTGGAACCCATCCCCACCCCTCATCTTGGTATCATCCACAAACTTTATAAGTGTGCTCTCTACACCATTATCCAAAGTATTTATGAAGATATTGAACAGAGCCAGACCCGTGACAGATCCTTGTGGGGCCTCACTCGATATGCCCTTCCAGCTTGACGGTGAACCACTGATAACTACTCTCTGGGAATAGCGGCAAAGAGTGCTGTGGCACCTTATAAACTAACTGACGTACTGGCGCATAAGCTTTTGTGGGTGAATACCCACTTTGTCGGACTCATGTAGTGGAAATTTCCAGAGGCAGGTATAAATATGTAAGCAAGAATCAGGCTAGGGATAACGAGGTTAGTTCAATCAGGGAGGATGAGGCCCTCTTCTAGCAGTTGAGGTGTGAACACCAAGGGAGGAGAAACGGCTTTTGTAGTTGGCGAGCCAGTCACAGTCTTTGTTTAATCCTGAGCTGATGGTGTCAAATTTGCAAATGAACTGAAGCTCAGCAGTTTCTCTTTGAAGTCTGGTCCTGAAGGTTTTTTGCTGCAGGGTGGCGACCTTTACATCTGCTATTGTGTGTCCAGGGAGGCTGAAGTGTTCTCCTACAGATTTTTGTGTATTGCCATTCCTAATATCTGATTTGTGTCCATTTACCCTTTTATGTAGGGACTGTCCAGTCTGGCCGATGTACATAGCAGAGGGTCATTGCTGGCACATGATAAGATAATGATAATGACAATGATAAAGATAATGACCCTCTGCTATGTACATCGGCCAAACTGGACAGTCCCTACATAAAAGGATAAATGGACACAAATCAGATATTAGGAATGGCAATACACAAAAACCTGTAGGAGAACACTTCAACCTCCCTGGACACACAATAGCAGACGTAAAGGTAGCCGTCCTGCAGCAAAAAACCTTCAGGACCAGACTTCAAAGAGAAACTGCTGAGCTTCAGTTCATTTGCAAATTTGACACCATCAGCTCAGGATTAAACAAAGACTGTGACTGGCTCGCCAACTACAAAAGCCGTTTCTCCTCCCTTGGTGTTCACACCTCAACTGCTAGAAGAGGGCCTCATCCTCCCTGATTGAACTAACCTCGTTATCCCTAGCCTGATTCTTGCTTGCATATTTATATCTGCTTCTGGAAATTTCCACTACATGCATCTGACAAAGTGGGTATTCACCCACAAAAGCTTATGCTCCAATACATCTGTTAGTCTATATGGTGCCATAGGACTCTTTGCCACTTTTACAGATCCAGACTAACATGGTTACCCCTCTGATACATCTCTCGGAATAGTTTTCCAACCAGTTGTGCACCCACCTTTAGGTTCATCTAGACTATATTTTCCTAGTTCGTTTGTGAGAAGATCATGTGAGACATTATCAAAAGCCTCACTAAAGTCAATAGGGAAGCTAAAGGGTTTCCTGCATTAACTAAAGTCACTTGGGGGAAGAGGACAGTTATTAACACAAATCCCTACTGCAGGTAACAAGTTTATGCAAGTTTCACCCCTGGGAAACAACACAGACTGGTCTGACCTGATTCAAGAGGCCTAGCAGACAAAGAAATTGTCTGTATAAAGTGACTCCCAAGATCACTTACACTTGATTCAAGAACTGACAGAAAACTGTGACCAAGAGAGAGAGGCCCTGCAGAGGGCCTGGAGTACTTTAAACCTGTCAGGGTCTGCAGGTGGCAAATGGGTGACAGCTGGTGAGCTAGATGTGTATATAGGCTGTTTGTTGTTTTTAAAAGATAAATAGTACTTTGCTTTATGAAAGCTGCCTGGTTACTGGTTAACCCTGTCACTGCCCCTGAGAGAACAGGGCTGCAGGTGCTGAACTAAAGTCAGATCTGCTGAGATAATCACAGTGAACTGCAGGAGTTTGCAGCCTAAGTGCACAGTCTGGAAGAAGTGGATTGCAGATTCCTGTCCAAGAAGGGTGATGGCTAGAGGCCCAAGACCTAACTGGGGGTGCCTCAAAGAGTCAGAGGTGCAGTTAATTCCAGAACAGTTGTAACAGTCTGAATGAACGCTGAAGGACCATTAACATACAAATGGAGTTGCATCAGACAGGCACAATGGAAGACAAACAACTGGATATTAACTTTTAAGAACTAGCAGCCAAGGGAAGCAGAACGTATGGAACACGCATAACAGCAACTTGAAACAAAGAATGGAAGTATCAGCATACAGCGATAAGACCTCTGCTGCGCAGTGCAGAGGGAGAGACTGGAATCCTAGACACTTCCAGGCCAGAGAGGCAGGTAATGCTGCCAGCATGGACAGGCATATAAGTTGGCTTTTCCACTTTAACCAAAGGACCCTAAATACCATATTCCAGCTGACTATACGTGCTGGCTTGTTCTGTGTCTCCTCAAAACACCTGCTGATTGTGTGGCTCCTGAGAGCAGCATATCTCCAAAAGGGGTCTAAACTAATTTGGACCCAATGGAGGAGCCCTGACGAGAAACGTGTGCTGAAGCCAGTAACCCAGCCTCAGGGTAACAGGGCTCATCCTTGTAAAAAGTGGAGGCCTAGGACTAAAGGGGTAACCTCCCAAAGAGGCTGTATGAATGTCAGGGTTATAGTATCCCCTGTGGACACATGACAAGTGGCTACTGGTTCCCTCGTCCTCAGATGTATCTTGCTGCCCCCTTGAGGAGCACAGACACTCCTTCTCCCTACACAAGTAGAGCCACCTGAAAGGGGTCTCAATAGCCCCAGCCCTGCGCCTCACCGGTCTGGGTCATGGTGTCCCACACACACGTGCATGAGTGCATTGCACACAAAGCTGTAGCGGTTGGCCGGGTTGTCGTTGAGGCTCTTGCCCAAGTTGGTGTAGGTGAAGTTGTGCGCGGATGGATTCTCAATGGTGTCAATCATGAACTCGGGCTCCCACAGCATGTTAGAGTCAGACGGCTCCACATTGCAGTAGATTGTGTTCTTCACCTTGGAGCAGAAGTCACTGGCAGGGGCAGGAAGGGGAGGTTAGGCACTTCTGCAAACATGCTTCCCACTGCCTTTCACAAGCAAAGCTGAGGCCCTGGGTGAGATCCTTCTGCTCCCTCCCCCAGACCTCCGCTGCAGCCTCTGCAGTGCAGAGAGCTCCAGCTTTTACATGAAGGCTTAAAGGGCTCATTCAAAAAAGTTCCTCCGTGAAGAGCCATGCCTGTTCCTTGTTGGGGAAGCCCCTGGAAAATACCAGAGGGGGTTCAGTAACCTAGCCTGGGGCTGCCACTTCCTCTTGCTCTCAGTGCAGCTCCGGGAAGATGGAAGTCAACAGTGCTCATCAGCCAGCAGCTTAGCCTGCAGGCACCGCTGTAACAGAGATGGGCCCAGACAACTACCATTATCCCTGCATGCCCAGCTAGACCCAAGGCAGGGATCCCCCACTGTATGTCAATGAGGAAAGAACACTAGCTGGTGGGGAACAGTGTGTGCAAGATCACAAGCAAAGCTGAGGCCATGGTCTTTCTGAGGGCAGTGCCATTGCATCCAACCTGCCCCAAACTCACCTAAAGAGCTCCCCAAATTTACTCTTGAGGTGACTGCAGGAGGTGTACAGGTCGTAGAGGTAGGCCAGGATACAGCGCTCTGCTGAAGAGCCATCGGAGCGGTTCATGCCATGTTTCACCACCCCACACAGACTGTAAAGAGACAAGAAATGCTGCAGCAGCATGAAAGGAAAGCCTGAAGGAGCATCAGACAGAGGCAGCACCCACCCTCTTGAGGGTAGAGCCCTAGGCATGGAGACAATGCCCTCGGAGAAGAGATCCCTCCCCACCCCCACCCCTCCATGGGACAAAGCTCCAGGCACAGAGACAACACCTCCTAGGAGGACAGACCCCAGACCCCACCACCCGCGTGGGACAAAGCCCAGAGATGAGGCTTCCCCTGCCCAGGAGGGGCACAGGGCTCCCTTACCCTTCGAAGACCTGGGCCATCTGGTCTTGGTTCAGGATAAGGCAGGAGTGGTAGTGACGCAGGACAGCCACGATGCCTAGGCACAGGCTGGTGGTGTAGCTGCCAACGAGGTCGGAAGATTTCAACAGCAGCTCTGCCTCCACCACGCTCAGCTCATTCAGCAGCTGCACCCAATGACATGAAAACCCTTCAGCAATCCAGACATCTCCACCACTACAAACCCTGTCGTTGGGGTACCCGTCAAAGGGAGCCTGCTGGCTAGGCACCAATGCGTTCAGGAGCCTGAAAACTGGGCGAAGCCCGCCATCCAGGCCCCAGTCAGTTCAGGGGGTCTGCCAGCATTGGGGTGCCGACCAGAAGAAGGCTGCCGGTTGGACACAAGCGTGGGCAGACTGGCTTCCTAGATATGGCTCTGACCTTTCACTACCAGGACCTGTTCAAAATCCCACTTAGCTCATCCACTAACTGGAGTGTAAAAGTCTCAGGTACACCACCAGCTGTAGCAAATTTCCTGAAATATCATCTGGCCTAGTCGGCCACACCAGTAACACAGTTTGCATTGCAGAGTGGCAGGGCCTAGGGAGGAAACCACCCTCGTTGTTGGAAGGACTGCCATGAACAGAAAAGAAACCCTCTCATTCAAGAAAGGCATCACTGCAGCTCAGGGACAAGAACAGTAGCAAGGTTCATTCCAAACAATCCTGAAACCTTTGGAAAAATGACCCTCAAAACCAGAGCCCCAGAGGAGGACTACAGCTTTGTGTCACACACAAGCATACCTCATGCCCACTCCCCCACGGAACACCAAAGAGTCTAAGGCCAGAAAGCACCATTATGATCATCTGGCAAGACACAGGCTAGAGACCCTCACTCAGAGATTCCTACATCCAACCCAATAACCTGTCGTTGAGCAAGAGCAGATCCTTCAGAAACACACTCAGTCTGGATTTAACGTAGATGAACCCCACCCTGGGGAAGCACCTCAGACCCCAGGGCTCACCTGGATGGCGAAGTCAATGAGACCACTGATGTTGAGTGAATACTCCATCAGGTCAAAGATGAACTGCACATGCTGCACCAGAGGCAGATGGTATGACATCCCTAAGGCAAAGCTGGTGATCTGTTCCAAGACATTGCGAGATACCTGCAGGAAGAGAGAGAGAGAGAGGCACAAGGGAGTATCAGCCCCTTGCAAAGCTCCATTTGTCAGATCCAAATTATTCTCCCACTATCTTCTTTGGAGGCTGCTTTCCATGCTGCAGTGGGACAGATACAGCCAGGGTCTAGGTTGGAGACAACTCTCTCCAGAACCCCATACCTGAGAGGTGACCTGGTGCTGATCAAAGTGAGAAAGGTGTTGGAATTTAGCAAAGATATCCTCAGCTGTTGGGAATGCCTCTGGCTTGCTCCTCTTCCTCTTCTGGCCTTCCTCTCCACCTGCCAAAGGCAAGAAATACAGGGAGCCATTACCAGACTACCTTCTTTAGGGCACAGAGCCACCCTACAGACAGCCATATGCATCTTCCAATTCCTCAGCAGGGAGCACAGGTCCACCCAACTGCAGGCAGAGTAACCACTGGAACAATTTACCAAGAGTCACGTGGATTCTCCATCACTGGTCATTTTTAAATCAAAATCAGACTTTTTTCTAAAAGCTCTGCTCTATGAATTCTTTTGAGGCAGTTCCATGGCCTGTGTTACACAGGAGGTCAGACTACATGATCACAGTGATTCACTATGCCCTTGGAATCTATGACTATGAACCAGGGAGCCTCACATTCCCCCCATTAGGACAAAGGGTCTTGGGCCAACTCATAAGCTGTCAGGCCCGCTCTAGAAGGCATCAAATCCAACTCCCAGAGACTGGAATCCCCAGTTCAGAGTGATGGTCAGGGATGGTGAAGTATCTAACCCATGCCAAATGAGTTAGCTATTCTCTCAAGGGCTCTGACCAGTCGCAGTTTAACTGCCCCAATGTAAGTGCTTCCCTTGGGAGACTAGCCACTCTCACCGGGACTCAGCCTCAAAATCCCTCGGCTCGGTTTCAAGAGCATCTCATCTCTCCTTTAAAGGAGCATCCTCAACTTAAAAACATTGGTGTCTGTTGTTGTTACAAGGCACCTCTAAAAAGCCCTGGACTGACAGAGATTACAGAGAAGTGGAATGGACCAAATCCCCATCTGTGGTAAATCAGTGTAGCTCCATTGACTTCAGTGCAGCTGTGCCACTTAACATTTTTCAGCAGGTTTCCTGTGTCACAGCATATTGTGTCTAGTCAGTATCGCTGCTTCCCTTGCACACTCAGTCTCCTCTGCCTACAGGTCTCCCAAGGGACCCAACCAGCTGGAAAGGAACACCTTCCTGGGGCAGGGCAGACCCAGGCTGCACTAACCTGTCTCCGCTGTGCTCTTCCTGTTTAACACCTTCAGAATGTCTTTGGTTATCTTCTTGATGGCATGTCGGGCATCATCTCGCTGTTTCCCAACCCCAAACAGAACCACCAGCCGCTGGTTACATTCGTGACTGCATGACTCCTCCTGGGAACCGAAGGGAGACAACAGCATTAGCTGCTTTCAGGCTAGAGGCCAATCATCTCGTCACACATGGGTCTCTAAGAGGAGAGGGAAGGTGCAGCTGTGAGATGACCCCGGGGAATGGGGAAGCAAAGAACCACCCCAGGAGCCCACTCATTCAAGGCATGCACGGTCATGCTCCTTTCCCTTTCAGTGCTCAAGCTGAAAGGCATCAGGCGTCCCATGTTTGGGTGGAGCTGCAGCAAGGAAATGTGCCAGTCTCATGATGGGAGGGTGGCGTGAGCCCAGGTCTCATACCTGGGTGAGAGGGGCGGGGGGAGGTATGCACAGTTCTCATACCTGAGGGATAGGAAAGTGCGTGGCATACTGGATGTGCCGGGGCTGGTCGTATAGGGATGCTAGTGTTCCTTCTGCAGCCTTTTCCTTTAGCAGAGGCTTTGCTTCCTTCTCAGGGTCTGGTTTTTCAGGGGAAGGGCTGGCCTTAGACTCACAGTGCATTGGAGGAGAGAACATCTAGGGAGAGAAGACAAGATTGCTATGATACATGGCCATACATCAATGGTACTGAAAGCAGGCCACAAGGTTATTCCAGCCCACAGCTGATGGGTGGGTGCTGTCCCCATGCTTTGCCCTCCTCCTCAGGACACTGCTCCCAGCCCAGGTACCAGATCCTCCTCCCCAATCTGCACATGAGTACAGCTTCCTAGTACACCTCGTACTGAGAACAAGCAACAGAAAATTAGGAATTCCAGGCTATAATTCTGATGACAACACTCCACAAGAGCCAAGATTAAGGCAAAAGGCACCAAGGGGGACAATTCAGCCCCAGACACCACAGTTATCCAACACATACCCTGAAAGATAGAAATGGCTGAAAAAAGAAATTTCCCAGAGATTTCAACAGCAATCGTTCTTAGCTCTTATTGTGCATCTTCACTCAAAGTGCTCTGCAAACATGAAAGAATGACTCCCCACAACAAGCTAAGAAACACACAAACTAAGGCAGAGAGGTCAAGTGACTTGCCCAAGGCTGCAGAGCCATTGGATGACATCTCTTCCCCCAGGTAAGCAAGAGTCTCAATGTCACCATCCTTTCGCCACCTTCACCCTCGATACCCTACACTGCCTCTCAGTAATGTCACTCTCACCTCCTGCTCCCTCACCATTCCAAGTGACAAGCAACTGGCCACACACCCCTAGCTCCTGGGGTTGTGTCAAGTCTGTGAAAGAGGAAATTCAGGGAATGACACACCTGATTACACAGCTGGATTCTACCCTGCCTACATGTTCTGTACCACTCTACTCAAGAGCATTCACAGGCAAGTTGTGTCTACCATACAGCCCCAATCGACCACTACACACAAGCCCTTTTGGCGAGGCCTTTCAATTCCACAGAGGACACAGTGCACCCAGCAGCAAGTTGATGCACCTCCACACTGGCAAGGTGCCCAACAAAGCATACCTGAGCTACTCACCAAGCACCAGGTAGGAGAGGCAAACAGGAACATACCGAGAAATCGGTCTTTTCCATGTCATCAAACAGCACGCTGGAGCTATGATCAATATCCATGGACTCCGAGAGGCCTGTGTCCTGGGGCCATAAACAAGGGCAGCCATTAATTCTCAGTGCTGCACTAGGAAACATGTACACCTCAGAGTTTCCCCACAGCATTGTCCAGCCTACATCCCCAGGCAGAATGAGCCCCCCCCCCCCGCCCCCCCAGCAGTGCTTGTGCCAGCCACACTGTTAATGCCCCTTTGGTTTTCAAATCCTGAGTAGCTTATTCCATGCTACCATATTAGAGCCGGGCTGCACAGCATGAGCAACAGAATCATGGCTTCAGGGCCTTTTCCATGCCACAGACCCTTTTCAGCTGCTTAGAATTTAATCCTTCACCTTTGGGTTGAAGTTTTATAGGATTAGCCTTGTGGGAGGGAGGAGGCAGGTGGCCACTGCAGGTACTTTGCAGGAGAAGAGTCCAGGATGTCAAGACACTCAGGAAGGAGGACTTGGGAAGGGGCCAAGAGAGCTGGTGCTCCTCACCTCCAGCTTGATGCCACTGTTGCCCATCCCCTCCTTTCTGTCATGCTCCTCGGCGGGGTCATCAAAGGGCGAGGGAGGGCGGGGCCCATGCGAGTCCATGGCCAAGTCACCCCGGGAGATGAGTGTGCACATGTAGATGTTGTGAGAGAAGACGTCGTGTCGGATCAGCTCACAGAACAGCAGCACCAGGTTGAAGAATTCCACCTTCTCGCTTTCATTCCCCGGGTCAGCTGGAGGCACAGCAACAGCACATGAAGGAGCAGGTAGCCCTACCAGAGTCCTCCCTCCAGCACTGCTCTGAGCAACACAGGCCACCTGCCCGACACCTAACCCAGGGATGTCCTTTTGCAGGGCTAGAGGAAGAGTTTCCTAGAGGGCCCTCAATCACCCGGCAGGACTCAAGGCAGGACTAGGAAACCACAGTGGGGACCAAGGCCGGAGTACACAGCTGGCAGAGGCAGCAACTAAGTGGTTGGGCTCCTCTCCAGTTAGTCTCAGCAGCAGTTACATTTCCTCATCCCTTCCTAATGTCTTGCCGTCTGGGCTGCATCCCCTCCTCTCCAGAGTCCAAGTGAGACTCTTGGGTATGTCCAGGGCTCAAGGGAGAGGGAAGGCTGGACATTAGCGAGTTCTCGTTACGTACTTAGCACAGGAGCCTGAGTGTCGAGGAACTGCATGAGGACGTCCTGGAAGACAGGCGTGCTGGCTGCTGAGAGGGAACCTGAGGAGATGGAGCCTTTCTCATCCACAACTTCAGAATCCCCACATCTCTGCAGAGAGAGACATGAGTACAGGCTGCTGCCACGAGGAGAAATTCAGTGTTCCCCACTCCCAAAGACAGACCATGTCTTTTCAGAGATAACCTCCCCCCATAGGAGAAAGCCACTCCTAGGGAACCGTCTCATAACCCACTATGCACAGCCTCTGAGGAGACCTCGTGCTTCTGTATCTGTGCCCCAGAGAACCCGAGGGACACACAGAGCAGTTCCATGCAGTGGGGCGGTCTCTGGCCTACTATGGATCAAAGTAAATGCTCATGTTAAAGGCACTAGCACCAAGGGGCCTTTGGCCTCCAGTCCTCAGCTAGCAGGCTTCTGCCTATCAGTTCTGGAGAGACAACCTCACTACACAGTTATGGGGGAGCTCTCCTTTGGAGAAGGTCGCCCTTGCTTTAACCCCAGCGACCAACCCAGTAACTTCTGCTCTCTTTCCAACTATTAGCTGCTGTTCAAAGACTTCCAGGGTCCAGCAGGGGCAAGGACTCACCTCGGCCTCTATCTCCGCTTGCCGCTTTTCCAGCAGTTTAGCCACAACCATAGCCCTGTGACGTCCAGAGCGCTTACAGCTCACAGCCCACTCACACAGCAAGGCCACCACTGCGTCATCATCTGGGGAGATCTGTCGGGACACAGGCATGATGGTAAAACACTGAACAACAGGTAAGAGTTCAACCGCTTCTGAAGGCACAGGCAGTCAGGACACCAAGGAAGGTGATCAGCAGGAAAACAACCAGCCTGAAATCTGCTCTACTCCTCTCTTCCCAGTACACACAGAACACACACCAAGCCAGAGCCTGAAGCAGGGATTCCATGCTCCATGCAGACCGCACAGTGGGGGAACTCCAGCAGCAGCTGCTTGTCTCCATCACACACCCCTGGGAAATCCCAAAGCAGGGCTTTCTTCACAGAATTCCTCTTTTTTGGGGTCAGGTTGGGGCCAAGCTCACCAAGCACATTACCCCAGCCCTTCAGAGACTGCCCTGGCTCCCAGTTTGCTTGTGGGTGCTGATACTGACTGACCTCCAAATCTCTAGCCATTTGGGTCCCAGCTATCCAAGACATGCTACTTTCCATGCTCAGCTGTGGTAAAAGAGCATGACCTAGCAGCTCCTGAATTCCAAAGAGCAGCCTGTGGCCCTGAATCCAGCAGGACCAAAGTCAACTGCCTTTGGAAGCTCCCTGCACAGCCTCCCGCCTGGTATTAGCATGGGTTATCATTTCCTGGATGGGTTGTTTAACATTTGGTTTTCCTGTATTTATACAGCATGTTTTTATAGATCAAAGAAACCACCCCCATCAACGGTAATTCCCATTTCACAGAGGGCTGGGGTTGTGCCTCTGCTCAGGACAGTCATTGTTGGCTGTACGGAATGATACTCTGCAGCACCAGACACCACCTCCCACATGTCTGCACAGGCTTCCCCTCCCCAAGAAATACAGGCAGCCCTTACCCTAGGCTCTCACAATGCACACCTCACTCTCTCCACACGGGCTCTCTCCCTAACCCAGGGCTGCATAGACACCCCCTCCAACGGAGTTCCAATGTCTTATCTGCAATGGGCCACTTTTCCTGAGGCACCCAAGTAGCTAGTTCCCTCATGGTGCCAGCTGGACATAAATCTGAAAGAGAACAACCCCCTAGACTAGCCTGCACCCACCACCACCAGCAGCACAGGGCATCACCAGTGTGGCCCATTACCCACCTCATGACTGTCTTTGCTTGGTCCCAGCCCAAATATCCTGTTGTACAGGGAATCCAAAGAGTTGCTGAAGTCAGATCTCTCAAAGCTGTGACTGTCCAGAACTTCCAAGGTGTGCAGAACCCGGCCAATAGTGAATCCTGGGGCAGGACAGGGAAGGAAAGGGGAGTGTGCATGAGCAAGCATTTGGGCAACTGGTATCACAGACTTCGGAGCGCAGGAGGCAAAGCCCCAAATCCCTGCGAGCTCAGAGCTTGGGAGACAGGAGACAAAACCTGTGGTTGGCAGGGGGGGAGCTGATCCCCACAGGGCTCTGAGCCTGGGAAAGAGCAAGGTCCATCTGCGTTCTCCTCACTGTGGTCAAACGAGCAGAAATGTGGCCAAGAGACAAGCCAAAGACAGGATGACTGGACATGGAGCTCCTTGGGGCACTGGCTCAGGGTAACACGTCTAACGCTAGGGAGAAGAGATTGCAGATCCTGCAGTAAGTTACCTGCAGTGGTTTCCTGGCACTTGTCAAATGACCATCGGACCTCAACAGCCTGGCCACGCTCCTTTATCTGCTGCTCAATCTCCCGGAGCTTCGCCCGAACCTAAAGGCAAAGGAATTCCATAAACACGTGCGAGGGTGGCCAGAATAAACTTGCAGCACGGAGAGCTGCCAGCAGAACCCAGGGAATGTCAACTGCCCTGCCTGAGGCACAAGGCGAGAGAGATGCCGCCCATCCCTAGGTGGGGCGCTGGCTGCCTCAGGCACAAGGGGAAGAGATTCTGCCCACCCTCCAGGTCCATGGGTGCCCTGCTTGCCACACAAAGGGAGGAGAGGCCTCCTGCATCTCTTAGTGCCTCAGCTGCTCAGGCTCAGAAGTGGCAGGAACACAGCCAGAGGTGCTGTTGCTTAATATGGAGAGATAAGCCTGAATGGACTGGGGTAGGGTTAATGTCCTGGACCCCCAACACTCCGCTCACCTGCTGGGTGAAGGCTGAGTTTCCCCCGGGCATGGGCAGGTTGGAGGGGGCAATAGGCAGATGGTCCAGTGGAGAGCCAGTCTTTATCCTGCTGTCAGTCAGGGAGTAATGCCAGACCAGAGCACTTGGGCAGCACAGGATGATACTCTGCAGAAGACAGCCAAAGAAGAAGCACTAAGCATATCCAAGCCTGACTCCTGGGTCCGAGAGCACCCTGCAGGGCTATTCCAACATTGTACAGATACTCCCCAGCCTCAGCCTCACCACACCCTATGAATAGGCTCCCACCTGAAAGAGCTTTGAGGCTGGAGAGTGTGCTGGGGTACAGAGGTGCCCTCTCCCTCTGCAGGAAGCTACCCAGCATTTGCTGCATTAGCTTACTTAGACTAGACACATTTAAGTAACCAAGGCCAAAACCCCAAGTTGCCTTAGGCCAGTGAAAAGCTGGTGCATGCAGCTCATAAAGACCCACAATAACACCACATGAATTTCCCCTGCTGGTCCTGCTGGGCAGTTACATTAATGACACAGAGAGGACTCACTAGCAAATATATCAGAAGTGTGATGGGTGAATATATGTAGGCCAAATCCAGGAGCCCCAGGGTTTCTTATTCGTTGCTACAGATTCCATAGTCAGACACGCCGCATAACACAGGACAGAGCATTTCACCAAGGGATTCCCGCACCAAGCCCAGGACTTCTGATTCAGTAGATTTTTAGTAGGCTAAAAAGTCTGACCTCCTTCAGTCACTCATTGCAAGGCAGGCTTTCCACTCTTCTAATCACTATGGCTTGTCTCTGAACTGCTTCCAGTTTTTAAACAACTTTTTTAAAGTGTGGGCACCAGAACAGGACACACCATCCCAGTAATGCACTCACCACTGCTATATAGAGAGGTAGCACCACCTCCCTAGGCCTATATTAAGTCCTATCTTTAAGTCCTTTTTCAAGTTCTGCTTTCCAGAATAAAGTCCCTCATCCTTCAACTGTAACCTACATTTTTCATTCCCAGATGTAAGACTCTGTATTTTGCCATATTAAACTGCATATTGCGCCCAGGGACCCACCCATCATCATTATTTACTATCTCAACAAGTCTGTGTCATCTGCAAACTTTACCAGGAATGATCAGTGATAAAAATATTAGATAGTGTTGGGCCAACAACAGATGCCTGTGGGATCCAACTAGAAACACTCTCTTTCAGTGATGACTTCCCGTTCTATCACCAGCCAGTTTCTAGTATGTGCTATGCTGATTTTGCATCATACTAAAATTTTAACCAGAATGTCTTCTGTTGACCCATCAGAGCTCCAGCCTCCTTCACCATTGATATTAACCCAGCAAAACCCTACCTGTAGAATGCAGCTGAGCCCAAATACCACCGGGCGGTGTTGGGGACAAAGCAGCAAGTCACTGAAGGGACTGGGCGGAGGATTTCCTGCAGCCGGTTGAGGGGCAGGTGTTGAAGGGAGAGCAGCTCCTGTTTGTGCGGATAGGATGTGGGGCAGGTGCCCACCTGTGCCGTCCAGCTGCATGGCAAGCCTGCGGGTACAGAAGTAGGCCAACCGCCTGGACAGGTATGCAGACTGCACGAACTCTCCAGAGTACTGTGGGGAAGAAGGAAAAACCATCCCAGTTCCAAGCAACACTAGAGAAGTCCCCAGAGCCCAATGCTGTGCAGTGGTGCCTCGCGGATAGGGCCACAGCCTCACCCAGATCAAAGGCCTAAACAGCCGGGGAACCCGTGAGAAAAGTGTCATCGTAAAGCCATTTAAGCACCAGTGAGATTCACAGAGCACCATGGACAACATTTCCATTGAGCTCAGTGTACCCAGACCCAGCCTTCTCAGGACCTTGGGGGCCTAGCTGGAATCAGCCATGGGAGCAGAAGAGAAAAGCCACTTCTATCCAGTTCCATCCAATGAACACACCACTACCATCAAAAGCCCAACTGTTACAGGTAAGGCAGGGACAAGGAGCTGGAACAAAACCCCTTGCAGTAGCAGGAAGTAATGGGAAAAGCAGCATTCCCTTCTGGTAGCTGGTGGCTAATGTGGGGGGGGGGTGGCACTCAGCTGGGAGAACACCCCAGGCTACTGCAAGGTGGCTTACGTTCCCCAGAGCCGTGTTGGAGGAGGCAGTTTTCTCCAGAAGCTCACCCGCAGCAGCAGAGGTAAGAGCAGTTTCAACAATTCATCTTCTCCTGGACGTATCTTCTCAAAGCATTCAAGCACCCAGGTAAGGAATTCGTGTCTGTCCAGCATCCCATCCTGGAGACAGACAGACAGAGTGAGAAGACCAAAGGAAGAGCATCCTGAAGTTATTCTACCCCTATTCCTCCTGCTGAGCCACCCAGGGACTCAGGGGTGGAATACATTCTGAAAAAACAAAATTACTTCTGAGCCTTGAGTATCCGTTGCAAACCCCACCCCAGCAGCTCCCCTCAACACCTCACCTGGAACATGAACATAGCCAGTTTCTCATTGTAGTCCCATTGTTTCAAAGCGTGCTCCACCTCCTGCGGCATGGGCCCAGATGGTGAACCACAACCCTGCCCAGAGAGCTGCCTATAGAACTCAGAAATTTTTTGCAGCTGCTCTGACAGGTACTTGGTGATGATCTGTGTCCACTCTGGAAGGAAGAGACAGTCATCCGTGAGTAGGTAAGCAGGAAGAGGCATGGGAGAGGGCTGATCTAGGCAGAGGGAGTGGGAGCCAAAGAGTTCCTGTGATGGAAGGAAAACCACAAGGAAAGAGATAGGCCTGTGGGTTCCAGGGGAAGGTGGAGAGCAAGGGACAAATTCTGAACTGCATTTTAAAGCAGGACTTTAACACACAAAATACAGGAAGGCAGTTCGCCAGGAAGGAAGATTCCTTAAACGCTTTTGTTGAAGATCTGGCAAGAGCAAAGGAATGGAGGGAAACAGGAGGGAACAGCGTCAGGACAGCCTGATGTAGCATCCCCATTAGTGATCTGAGAGATGGGGCTGCAACATGATAGTGACATTTCTCAAGTTTCTCAATTGGCTCCCACCCATTTCAGATACCTGTTCAAGGCCTTGGTCTTAAGCTTCAAAACACTTAATAAAGTATGTCCCAGCTACATTAAAGCCCAAATTTCATTCTATGAACTGTCAAGATATTTTGGCTCCCCTGGGATGATTCAGATCACAAAGCCCAGGACAAGACATGTGAGAGCTGGGAATAAAGCATACTTGAAAGGGTTGAGCTGTGGAAAAAGCTTCCAGAAGAGATCAGGAGATTAAAAAAAACAATACTCTGTAAACAAACATATTAATCAACCAACCCCGTAAAATAAAAAAGCTAGAGTGTTGTCTTTGTCCCAGAAAAAGAGAGGAGCAGAGACTTCAGGAAGTCCCTCTTGCTATTTCTTTTCCGTGGAAAGCGCTCATATACTATCGTGATGGACAGCAGTATAAACCATAACAGACAGGCTTTACCATATGCTGCTAATTGGAAGGATCCTGGAACTCCACACAGGCCAGAGCCATGATCCAAAGAGGCCCAGTGAGGCTGGAAACATGCAGGAAATAACAGAATGGGATTCTGCTGGGGGAAATAATACATTTTGGGAGAAATAACCTTAAACCAATCTGTCTAGCTTGGCTAAGACACACCTAAGGGCAGACATAAGAGTCCACATATATGTTAAAGGTGTAAACACCAAGGATGGAATGGGGTTATTCAGAGGAGGAACACACAGGGCGTAAGGAGCAGTCATGAGAGTGACCTGTGAAAGGCTATCAGAAAATATTCGTTCTCAGTAAGATGTATTTGTCTGTTGTCCAAGGGAACAGGCTGAACACAGTCGTGATCCAGTAGAAAGAAGCCTGTGCTGCCCCCTTCTGGCTAGAAAGACAAGGTGGATGAGGTAAAATCTTTTATTGGGCCAACTTTTGTTGGTGAGAGAGACAAGCTTAGAGCCACCTCACCCACCTTGTCTCTCTAACACCCTGGGACCCACCCGGCTACAACCACGCTGCATATACCCTGCCGACTAGGGCAAATGTGGCCAAATAGATCTTTTTCATCCTTAACGACTACTATTCTATTGAGGAGGTGCAAGCACAAAAACAGGCAAGGAAGAGAAAACCTGGTATGGAAAAGGCCAGGGCTCCACTCAGGGCACTTACCGATAAAGGGATCAATGACGTGCCGTTTTTTCACCTTAGTTTCTGTGATGGCAGCATAGTAGGCGCAAGTCATTTTGATCAGCCAGGCTGCTCTCATCACTGGAACAGTGTATTTTGCCAAGTAACCAAAGACCTCCTCCTTCTTACTAAAGATGGGTACCTAGAACAGAATAGAAAAAGGGAAAAGCTAGTTTCTGAGGATCCAGAAAGGAATCACCCCAGAATAACATCCTCTACCACCCTTGTGCCTGGACAACCATGCACAAACTAAGCATCACACAGCTTGCACCATTCCGTCAGGACAGTTACAACATAAGGAACGTTTTCCTGGGTCAGCAGGCAACAGTACCAGAGCTGCAGTGCAACACATGAGAAATGAAGCAGGACACTGGGTAAAGGCACTGCAAAGAGGCAGGTCTGTCATAAACACAGTTCTTAAGGGAAGGGTGGATAACGAGTCAAGAAGTGTATAAGTGCCAAAGTTACAAAAGACACACTAACAGCTTGTGAAAACTGAATTTTACCAGCAGGAGCCCTGAACTCCACGACCTGGCAAACTTTAGCCCAGAGGTAGTCAATACACAGACCACAGGCCAAATCCAGACCACCAGATGCTTTTGAATGGACCCCAAAATCTTTTTATTTACTTATCATCATCATTGTTGTTGTTATTTTATTATTTTCTCTGGAGTCTGGACCTTGATTATACCTGGACTAAGAAATTTGGACCTTGACAAAAAATAATTGACTACCTCTGCTCTAGCCTCGACATTATACACTCTGCTGTACAACAATAGGGACTAAACTTCCCCACAACCACTGCCAGGCTCACAAGACCCCTATTTATAGTCCCACCTCTACAGAAGACAGAGCTTTCTTTCCTCATCCAGCCCTGGGAGAATTCATAATTCCAGCTCCACTACGGTAGCATCAAGGCTTAGCTCCTGGAGCACAGAAATGTAAATGCTCTTCTTAACCAGCTCTCCATGAGGCCAAAACACAGAGCCCTTCTCTGTAAAAACGCTGCCACAGACACAGGAGTGTGGGAAGTCATTCAGCTAGTTATCACTAGACAATCTCACTACAATTTTTGAGAACTTGAAAATACCATAGCAGCATGAACCACCCTCACCTAAGGATGAGGCCAATAAAGGCAGGCAGCAGCAGTTCCCTTAAAAGCAATCAAAATGCAAATGAAACATTCAAGCTCTACATGCCATGAGACAAGCTTAGCCTTCTCTCTGAATAACTGGGAACCTTAGCTCTATAGCTGGGGAGGACACAGGCAGCCCAAGATGAGTCCTGGACACACACACTGAGAATTATAACCAATCTGATGTGGAGAGAGAACAAATCTCTTCAAACCGCAAAATCTCCACTGCAATCTTCAAAAATAGACAATACCCACACAACCAGGTGAGGGAAGAGCTCAGACAGGACATGTTCTACCTTTTTTGGCAGCCTCACCTGCAACATACCTTTTTAGCCAGGTGAGTGAGGGGCTTAGTCCCAGACAGATCTGTGAACCAGTTGTTTATGGCACTCTGAGAGCGTGCCGTCACCAGCCAGAAGTTATCCTTCTGGTTCACCTGAGGTTTCCGTCTTCCCGTGTCAGGCAGCGTGTTGCAGCGCAGCTTCTCTGCAATAATGCTGCTAAAATTTGAACTGATCTGAAAAAGAGACGAGGGTAAGAAACCTCTCACAGAACTGGGTCCAGTGAGCTACAGAATAACCCCTTGTCAGTCTCTGGGAGAGGCTTGGCTTTATTAATTAGTTACATACATTTGCTATTATCCCCAAAGTTTCATAAGCATGAACTTCCAAAACCAATCACCAAAAACAGCCAATGGCTCCCTTTGCTTCAATCAACAAGAAGACCATCTGCAGCAGGACTGAGAATACCTCAGTAAGGGAACTCCTGAATTGCAGCATTCAAATAGCCTGGCTTTAGCACTGCTGGAATGAACGTCGCTAATTCTTTGGCAGAAGAACCCAACACCTGGCACTTACTGGGCCTTGCATCCAAGGATATCAGTGGGAGGGGCGCCTGGTGAGCACTCCCGCATTGTACAGGAGGCCAAACTGACGCGCAAGGTACCTCATGACTCCCAGCTTTGTGTTTGCACCAACAAAGAAGTCTGTCTTCCAAACATACACCTTCTTATCCACCTCAGCGATGGTACTGCATCAAGCCAATACTGATGTTCTAACCTCCTACTTAATTTGCAGCTCATGTGTGAGCCAGTGATCTGTGAGGATGGGGCATCTAGATACTAGTTATCAACAGCGATGGATAAAGATCTGTGACCACAGCACACCTCATCACTGACACTGTGGGTAAGGAGCTGAGCAGACTACTCTCCCACCAAGTCTGGGAACATAGCAGCCCACCACCACAAAGAAGGATTGACACTCCTAGAGCTTAGCCTTGGGAAGGTGATAGGCCAGATCATCACAAGAGTGTAAACCGGTCCACCCTAGAACTCCTATCCCAAAGACCCTGGCTGTGGGCCATAAAAAGACCAAGATCTAGAACCACCACAATAATCATCACCAGTCTGGGTGCAGAAATCAGGAAGAGCAAGGCCTACCCCTGGGAAACCTAGTAAGAGGGACTCAATGCAGTGGGGCTTGGCCCACAAAGCCCTAGAGGGATCTCACCTTAGCTGGATTAAAGTTGACATTTTTGGCGGTGCCATGTTCATCTCCAGAGACTGCCGGCTGATTATTGAAACCCTGCTTCACATTTAAAGCGGTGAGCTCATCCTGTGCAAGAAAAGGAGTAAGGGAACGCTGCATGGCAGTGCAGCTCTACACAAGCCATGCAGCTCCCCTGGAAGCCCAGCCTGGGGGCAAGGGACGAGACAGTGAGAGAAAGGACTGTTATCCTCCCCTGCTGGCCCCTGCCACAGCCCTTACTGAGGGAGGACAACTTCCCAGTCTCATCCACTGATCTCCACAGGCACAGGACCCCTCAGCAAAGGGGGCTCATCCCCCAACGACGCCCACCCTGGGGACAGGACCCCTCGGCGACAGGGGCTCATCCCCCAAAGCCCCCTACCCCGGGGACAGGACCCCTCGGCGACGGGGCTCATCCCCCTACCCCGGGGACAGGACCCCTCGGCGACGGGGCTCATCCCCCTACCCCGGGGACAGGACCCCTCGGCGACGGGGCTCATCCCCCTACCCCGGGGACAGGACCCCTCGGCGACGGGGCTCATCCCCCTACCCCGGGGACAGGACCCCTCGGCGACGGGGCTCATCCCCCTACCCCGGGGACAGGACCCCTCGGCGACGGGGCTCATCCCCCTACCCCGGGGACAGGACCCCTCGGCGACGGGGCTCATCCCCCTACCCCGGGGACAGGACCCCTCGGCGACGGGGCTCATCCCCCTACCCCGGGGACGGGACCCCTCGGCGACGGGGCTCATCCCCCTACCCCGGGGACGGGACCCCTCGGCGACGGGGCTCATCCCCCTACCCCGGGGACGGGACCCCTCGGCGACGGGGCTCATCCCCCAACCCCGGGGACGGGACCCCTCGGCGACGGGGCTCATCCCCCTACCCCGGGGACGGGACCCCTCGGCGACGGGGCTCATCCCCCAACCCCGGGGACGGGACCCCTCGGCGACGGGGCTCATCCCCCAACCCCGGGGACGGGACCCCTCGGCGACGGGGCTCATCCCCCAACCCCGGGGACGGGACCCCTCGGCGACGGGGCTCGTCCCCCCACCCCGGGGACGGGACCCCTCGGCGACGGGGCTCGTCCCCCCACCCCGGGGACGGGACCCCTCGGCGACGGGGCTCGTCCCCCCACCCCGGGGACGGGACCCCTCGGCGACGGGGCTCGTCCCCCCACCCCGGGGACGGGACCCCTCGGCGACGGGGCTCGTCCCCCAACCCCGGGGACGGGACCCCTCGGCGACGGGGCTCATCCCCCAACCCCGGGGACGGGACCCCTCGGCGACGGGGCTCGTCCCCCAACCCCGGGGACGGGACCCCTCGGCGACGGGGCTCGTCCCCCTACCCCGGGGACGGGACCCCTCGGCGACGGGGCTCGTCCCCCTACCCCGGGGACGGGACCCCCTCGGCGACGGGGCTCATCCCCCAACATCCCCCCACCCCGGGGACGGGACCCCTCGGCGACGGGGCTCGTCCCCCCACCCCGGGGACGGGACCCCTCGGCGACGGGGCTCGTCCCCCAACCCCGGGGACGGGACCCCTCGGCGACGGGGCTCGTCCCCCAACCCCGGGGACAGGACCCCTCGGCGACGGGGCTCGTCCCCCAACCCCGGGGACAGGACCCCTCGGCGACGGGGCTCATCCCCCAACATCCCCCCACCCCGGGGACGGGACCCCTCGGCGACGGGGCTCGTCCCCCCACCCCGGGGACGGGACCCCTCGGCGACGGGGCTCATCCCCCTACCCCGGGGACGGGACCCCTCGGCGACGGGGCTCGTCCCCCCACCCCGGGGACGGGACCCCTCGGCGACGGGGGGCTCGTCCCCCCCCGGCCCGGTCACGCCCCCGGCCCCCACCTCCTTCTGCTTGGGGTCCTGCGGGTAGACGTCGGGCGGCCCCAGGCGCGGCCGCTTCAGGGGCCGGTGCTCGTAGCTCAGGATCCCGAAGGCCGCCATCGCCGGGGGGGTGCGGGGCCGGCGAGGCCGGGGGAGAGACACGGCCGGGCCACAACAAGGAACGGCGGGACCAGCCGAGCGGGCCCGAGCCAGCCCCCGACAGTCCCGGAAACTGCCGAGCGGGGCCGGAGCTTCCCGAGCCGGCCTCCGGAAATTGCCGAGCGAGGACGGAGCCTCCCGAGGCGGCCCCGGCTGCCCCGGAAATTGCCGAGCGTGGTCGGAGCTTCCCGAGCCCGCCTCCGGAAACTGCCGAGGGGGGTCGGAGCTTCCCGAGCCGGCCCCAGCGCCCCGGAAATAACCGAGCGGGGCCGGAGCTTTCCGAGCCGGTCTCCGGAAATTGCCGAGCGAGGTCGGAGCTTCCCGAGGCGGCCCCGGCCTCTGCCGAGCGGAGCCGCGGCCGTTTCCTCAGGAGCAGAGCGGGGGGTTCGCAGAGACGCGGCCCGGGCCCGGGCCCGGGCGGGGGGAGCCAGGGTCTGAGGGGCCCTGAGGGGCCGGGCCAAGGGGCGGGCGCTGCCGGCGGCGGCTCCGGGCAGGAGTCAGACGCGTCCGGTGGCCGGCGCGTGTTTCCCTTTTCCGCTCGGGGGCCACCGAGCCCCCCCCGGGGCCGCCGCGCTGTGACCCCCCCGCGCCCCGAGCCCCCCCGGCCCCCCCGAGCCCCCCCGGGCCCCTCCCGAGCCCCTCATCTCTGCCCCCCCCCGGGCCACTCCCGCGCCCCGAGCCCCTCATCTCTGCCCCCCCCGGGGCCCCTCCCGCGCCCCTCATCTCTGCCCCCCCCGGGGCCCTCCCATGCCCCGCGCCCCTCATCTCTGCCCCCCCCGGGGCCCTCCCATGCCCCGCGCCCCTCATCTCTGCCCCCCCCGGGCCACTCCCGCGCCCCTCATCTCTGCCCCCCCCGGGCCCCTCCCATGCCCCGCGCCCCTCATCTCTGCCCCCCCCGGGGCCCTCCCATGCCCCGCGCCCCTCATCTCTGCCCCCCCCGGGGCCCTCCCATGCCCCGCGCCCCTCATCTCTGCCCCCCCCCGGGCCACTCGCGCGCCCCGCGCCCCTCATCTCTGCCCCCCCCGGGCCACTCCCGCGCCCCTCATCTCTGCCCCCCCCGGGGCCCTCCCATGCCCCGCGCCCCTCATCTCTGCCCCCCCCGGGGCCCCTCCCGCGCCCCTCATCTCTGCCCCCCCCGGGGCCCTCCCATGCCCCGCGCCCCTCATCTCTGCCCCCCCCGGGGCCCGTCCCGCGCCCCTCATCTCTGCCCCCCCCGGAGCCCCTCCCGAGCCCCTCATCTCTGCCCCCCCCCCGGGGCCCCTCCCCCGCCCCGAGCCACTCATCTCTGCCCCCCCCCGGGGCCCCTCTCGTGCCCCGAGCCCCTCAACTCTGCCCCCCTGGGGCCCCTCCCGCGCCTCTCATCTCTGCCCCCCCGGGGCCCCTCCCACGCCCCGCGCCCCTCATCTCTGCCCCTCCCGGGGCCCCTCCCCCGCCCCGAGCCCCTCATCTCTGCCCCCCCCGGGGCCCTCCCATGCCCCGCGCCCCTCATCTCTGTCCCCCCCGGGCCACTCCCGCGCCCCTCATCTCTGCCCCCCCCGGGGCCCTCCCATGCCCCGCGCCCCTCATCTCTGCCCCCCCCGGGGCCCTCCCATGCCCCGCGCCCCTCATCTCTGCCCCCCCCGGGGCCCTCCCATGCCCCGCGCCCCTCATCTCTGCCCCCCCCCGGGCCACTCGCGCGCCCCGAGCCCCTCATCTCTGCCCCCCCCGGGCCACTCCCGCGCCCCTCATCTCTGCCCCCCCCGGGGCCCTCCCATGCCCCGCGCCCCTCATCTCTGCCCCCCCCGGGGCCCCTCCCGCGCCCCTCATCTCTGCCCCCCCCGGGGCCCTCCCATGCCCCGCGCCCCTCATCTCTGCCCCCCCGGGGCCCCTCCCATGCCCCGAGCCCCTCATCTCTGCCCCCCCCGGGGCCCCTCCCGCTCCCGGGGCCCCTCATCTCTGCCCCCCCCCGGGGCCCCTCCCGCTCCCGGGGCCCCTCATCTCTGCCCCCCCCGGGGCCCTTCCCATGCCCCGAGCCCCTCATCTCTGCCCCCCCGGGGCCCCTCCCACGCCCCGCTCCCATCATCTCTGCCCCCACCGGGGCCCCTCCCGCTCCCATCATCTCTGCCCCCCCCCGGGGCCCCTCCCGAGCCCCTCATCTCTGCCCCCCCCAGGGCCCCTCCCGCACCCCGAGCCCCTCATCTCTGCCCCCCCCGGGGCCCCTCCCGCACCCCGAGCCCCTCATCTCTGGCCCCACCCTGGGGCCCCTCCTGCACCCCGAGCCCCTCATCTCTGCGCCCCCCGGGCCCCTCCTGCACCCCGAGCCCCTCATCTCTGGCCCCACCCTGGGGCCCATACCCCTCCCACCCACCAGCCCGGAGCCCCCTCCTGCACCCCGAGCCCCTCATCTCTGCCCCCCCGGGGCCCATCCTGCACCCCGAGCCCCTCATTTCTGCCCCCCAGGGGCCCCTCCTGCACCCCAAGCCCCTCATCTCTGGCCCCTCCCTGGGGCCCATACCCCTCCCACACACCAACCCCCAGCCCGGAGCCCCCTCCTGCACCCCAAACCCCTCATCGCCAACCCCACCCCAGAGCCCACACACCCAGCCAGAGCCTCTCCCCCCTCATACCCCAACAATCTGCCCCAGCCCGGAGCCCCCTCCTGCACCCTGAACCCCTCATTTCTGAAGGGTTTCTTCAGGTATGTTGGCAACAAGAAGATAGCCAAGGAATGTGTGGGCCCCTTACTGAACGAGGGAGGCAACCTAGTGACAGAGGATGTGGAAAAAGCTAATGTACTCAATGCTTTTTTCACCTCTGTCTTCACAAACAAGGTCAGCTCCCAGACTACTACACTGGGCAGCACAGCATGGGGAGGAGGTGACCAGCCCTCTGTGGAGAAAGAAGTGGTTCGGGACTATTTCGAAAAGCTGGACGAGCACAAGTTTCTGGGGCCGGATGCGCTGCATCCGAGAGTGCTAAAGGAGCTGGTGGATGGGATTGCAGAGCCATTATCTTTGAAAACTCATGGTGATCGGGGGAAGTCCCGGACGACTGGAAAAAGGCTAATGTAGTGCCCATCTTTAAAAAAGGGAAGAAGGAGGATCCTGGGAACTACAGGCCAGCCTCACCTCAGTCCCTGGAAAAATCATGGAGCAGGTCCTCAAGGAATCAACTCTGAAGCACTTAGAGGAAAGTGATCAGGAACAGTCAGCATGGATTCACCAAGGGCAAGTCATGCCTGACTAATCTAATTGCCTTCTATGACGAAATAATTGGCTCTGTGGATGACGGGAAAGCAGTTGTTCCTTGACTTTAGCAAAGCTTTTGACACGGTCTCCTACAGTATTCTTGCCAGTAAGTTAAAAAAGTATGGGCTGGATGAATGGACTATAAAGGTGGATAGAAAGCTGGCTAGATTGTCGGGCTCAATGGGTAGTGATCAATGGCTCCATGTCTAGTTGGCAGCCGGTATCAAGTGAAGTGCCCCAAGGGTCGGTCCTCGGGCCGGTTTTGTTCAATATCTTCATTAATGATCTGGAGGATGGTCATGCACCCTCAGCAAGTTTGCAGATGAGACTAAACTGGGAGGAGTGGTAGATACGCTGGAGGGCAGGGATAGGATACAGAGGGACCTAGACAAATTGGAGGATTGGGCCAAAAGAAATCTGATGAGGTTCAACAAGAACAAGTGCAGAGTCCTGCACTTAGGACGGAAGAATCCAATGCACCGCTACAGACTAGGGACCAAATGGCTCGGCAGCAGTTCTGCAGAAAAGGACTTAGGGGTTACAGTGGACAAGAAGCTGGATATGAGTCAACAGTGTGCCCTTGTTGCCAAGAAGGCCAATGGCATTTTGGGATGTATAAGTAGGGGCATTGCCAGCAGACTGAGGGACGTGATCGTTCCCCTCTATTCGACATTGGTGAGGCCTCATCTGGAGTACTGTGTCCAGTTTTGGGCCCCACACTACAAGAAGGATGTGGAAAAATTGGAAAGAGTCCAGCGGAGGGTAAGAAAAATGATTAAGGGACTGGAACACATGAGTTATGAGGAGAGGCTGAGGGAACTGGGGATGTTTAGTCTGTGGAAGAGAAGAATGAGGGGGGATGATACCTGCTTTCAACTACCTGAAAGGGGGTTCCGAAGAGGATGGCTCTGGACTGTTCTCAGTGGTAGCAGATGACAGGACAAGGAGTAATGGTCTCAAGTTGCAGTGGGGGAGGTTTAGGTTGGATATTAGGAAAAGTTTTTCACTAGGAGGGTGGTGAAGCACTGGAATGCGTTATCTAGGGAGGTGGTGGAATCTCCTTCCGTAGAAGTTTTTAAGGTCCAGCTTGACAAAGCCCTGGCTGGGATGATTTCATTGGAGATTGGTCCTGCTTTGAGCAGGGGGTTGGACTAGATGACCTCCTGAGGTCCCTTCCAACCCTGATATTCTGTAATTCACCCTGGGGCCCATACCCCTCCCACACACCAACCCCAGCCCGGAGCCCCCTCCTGCACCCTGAACCCATTATCGCCAACCCCACCCCAGAGCTCACATACCCAGCCAGAGCCCTCTCTCCCTTCACACCCCAAGCCGCTGCCCCAGCCCGGAGCCCTCTCGTGCACCCTGAACCCCTCATTTCTGGCCCCACCCTGGGGCCCATACCCCTCCCACACAGCAGCCCCCAGCCCAGAGCCCCACTCCTGCAGCCCAAACTCCTCATCACCAACCCCACCCCAGAGCCCACATAGCCAGCCAGAGCCCTCTTCCCGCTCACACCCCAACCCCCTGTCCAGCCCGGAGCCCCCTCCTGCCCCCCGAACCCGTCATCTCTGGCCCCACCCTGGGGCCCATACTCCTCCCACACACCAACCCCCAGCCCGGAGCCCCCTACTGCACTCTGAACCCCTCATCGCAAACCCCATCCCAGAGCCCACACACCCAGCCAGAGCCCTCTCCCCTCTCACACTCCAACCCCCTGCCCCAGCCTGGTGAAAATGAGTGAGGCTGAGGGAGAGCGAGCGGTGGAGGGAGGGGGGATGGAGTGAGCAGGGGTAGAGCCTTGGAGAAGGGGTGGGCCTCAGGGAAGGAGGCGGGACAAGGGTGTTCGGTTGTCTGCAAATAGAAAGTTGGCACCAGGGGGCGGCCCATGCTCCAGCCCGTGGTCCCGCCCTGGGGCGGCCCATGCTCCAGCCCGTGCTCCAGCCCTGGGGCGGCCCGTGCTCCAGTCCTGGGGCAGTCTGTGCTCCAGCCCGTGGTCTCGCTCTGGGGAAGCCCATGGTCCCGCTCTGGGGCGGCCTGTGCTCCAGCTCTGGGGCAGGCCCAGCCCATTGTCACCACACGACCAGGCCAGGCCGTGATGCCAGTGCCCCCTTGCTATGAGGCCACCCTGCAGCTGGTGCCTTTCCAGTCCAGCTGCCAGATCAGGCTGCGCCTCAGCTGCCTACCCTGTCCCCCGACATGAACTCCCCTGCTGTGGGGGGCCTGGCAAGCTCTGCACGGCTGCTCGCCACAGGCTGGGCTGCAGCTCACAGGGAGTTTCCCTTGGCTGTAGAGCGAAGCACACACTGTGCCTACCCCCGAGGGCTGCCGAGACCGAGCACTCTCCTGCCTGCAAGCACGCGGGGACAAGGTTTTGTACAGGAAGCAGCAATGAGTGCGGAAGTGGAGAGTCAGCTGTGTGGTATTCTCCTTCAGCAGCGAGCACTCGGCCCGTGAGGAGCTGTGATACAGCCAGCTCTGCCGGCTGGCCCCGGCGCCCAGAGAACGCGTGGCAATACAGGGCCATGGATTCCCCTCTCTCTCCCTCCTCTGCCAGGAAGGAAGCTGGGATGTTCCTGACTCTAATCCTCCTGCTCTCTGGTCGCAGCCTGCGAGCCATGGCTGCCCAGAGCCCACAAGGTAATTCTCGCGCTCACTGTTCTGTGAATCTCAGCTGCCCAACACTTTCCTGAATCCGCTCCCTGCCTTTGTTCTACAGGCCACATTTGGAGCTTCAGGAACATGCCTCACTGAGAGGCTGTCACGGAGTGTGGGGGAGTCCAGGCCCTGCACCCCTCTTCCTGGGATTCACTGAGACTCTCAGCCAGCCAGTAAAACAGAAGGTTTATTGGACAATAGGAACACAGTCCAAAACAGAACTTGTGGGTACACCCAGGACCCCTCAGTCAAGTCCTTCTGGGGGAGCAGGGAGCTTAGACCCCAACCCTGGGGTTCCCTGTGTTCCTCCACCCAGCCCCAAACTGAAAACTAAACCCACCCAGCAGGTTCCCTGCTGCAGTCACCCTCCACATTCCTGGCAGAGGTGTCACCTCCCCCTCCTGGCTCAGGTGACAGGCTCTCAGGTCTCCCATCCCCAGGGCACATTCCCAGGTCAACACTCCCCCCTCCCTGCTGAGTCACATCATCACATCTCTCCCCCCTTCGAGACTGAACTGAGCGGGGTCACTGTGACCAGTGACCTGGGGAAGTTCGGGGCCCCCTCTCCGGGACAGCGCATCCGCTATCAGGTTGGCCCTTCCCTTCACGTGGACCACATCCATGTCGTAATCCTGCAGGAGCAGGCTCCATGTCAGGAGCTTGGCGTTGGCTCCTTTCATCTGGTGCAGCCAGGTCAGGGAAGAGTGGTCGGTGTAGACGGTGAAGTGTCTCCCGAAGAGATAGGGCTCTAGTTTCTTGAGGGCCCACACCATGGCCAGGCACTCCTTCTCGATGGCTGCATAGTGTTGCTCCCGGGGTAGCAACTTCTTGCTCAGGTACAGGATGGGGTGTCTCTCCCCCTTTTCATCCTCCTGCATTAACACCGCCCCCAGTCCCGTGTCGGAGGCGTCGGTGAACACCACAAAGGGCTTGTCAAAGTCTGGGTTTGCCAGAATTGGGCCACTGACCAGAGCCTCCTTCAGCGCCCGGAAAGCCTCCTGGCACTGCTCAGTCCAGACCACCTTGTCTGGCTTCCCCTTCTTGCATAGCTCAGTGATGGGGGTGGCTATGGTGCTAAAGTGGGGCACAAATCTTCGGTAGTATCCTGCCATCCCAATAAAGGCTTGGACCTGCTTTTTGGTGTGGGGAGTGGGCCAGTCTCTGATCACCTCCACCTTGGCTGGTTCCGGCTTTAGGCGGCCGCTCCCCACCCGATGGCCCAGGTAAGATACTTCAGCCATCCCCACCTTGCACTTCTCCACTTTTACAGTCAGCCCAGCCCCCTGGAGTCGGTCCAGCACTTGTCTAACCTGGGACACGTGGTCCTCCCAGGTCTGGCTAAAGACACAGATGTCATCAATATACGCCACGGCAAAACTCTCCATCCCCCTCAGGAGCTGGTCCACTAGGCGCTGGAAGGTGGCCGGCGCTCCCTTGAGGCCGAAAGGCAGGGTCAGGAGCTCATAGAGCCCCAGAGGGGTGATAAAGGCCGATTTCAGCCGGGCATCTGCATCCAGTGGCACTTGCCAGTAGCCCTTTGTAAGGTCCATGGTGGTAAGGTACCGAGCTCCTCCCAGCTTGTCTAGGAGCTCATCAGGCTTGGGCATGGGGTAGGCATCAGATACAGTGATGGCACTGAGCTTCCGATAGTCCACATAGAACCGGACCGACCCGTCCTTTTTGGGGACCAGCACCACTGGCGAGGCCCAAGGGCTGGCCGATGGCTGGATCACCCCCAAAGCCAGCATGTCCCGGACCTCTCTTTCCAGGTCCTGAGCAGTTTTCCCTGTGACTCGGAAGGGGGAGCATCTTATCGGCGGGTGTGACCCTGTCTGCACCCGGTGGACAGTCAGATTAGTGCGTCCAGGCTGGTTGGAAAACAGCTGTCGGTACGGATGCAGCCACCCCCCTGACCTCAGCTTGCTGGGCAGGGGTTAGCTGATCTGAGAGGGGAATTGTTTCCAGGGGGGAACCAGCTCTGGTCCCAGGGAATAGATCTACTAAAGGGTCATCTCCCTGCTCCTCCCACTGTCCACACACGGCCAACACCACATTCCCCCTGGCATAATATGGCTTCATCATATTCACATGGTACACCCGGCGGTGGTGCGCCCGGTTCGACAGCTCCACCACATAGTTTACCTCGTTTAGCTGCTTGACGACCTTGAAAGGGCCCTCCCAGGTGGCCTGTAGTTTGTTCTTTCTCACGGGGATGAGAACCATCACCTGATCCCTGGTGGCGTAGGCATGGGCCCGCGCCGTGCGGTCATACCAGACCTTCTGCTTCCTCTGGGCTCTGGCCAGATTCTCCCTGGACAGGCCCATGAGTTCAGCCAGTCTCTCTCGGAAGATCAGGACATACTCCACCACTGACTCTCCATCGGGAGTGGCCTTCCCCTCCCACTCGTCTCTCATCAGGTCCAGGGGGCCCCTCACCCTCCTTCCATATAACAGTTCAAAAGGCGAAAATCTGGTAGACTCCTGGGGCACCTCCCTGTACACAAACAGCAGGTGAGGTAAGTACTTGTCCCAATCCTGCGGGTGCTGGTTCATAAAGGTTTTCAGCATCATCTTTAGCGTCCCGTTAAACCTCTCCACAAGCCCATTGGACTGGGGGTGATAAGCTGAGGCCCAGTCGTGCCGGACCCCACATTTCTCCCACAAGCACCGGAGCAGGGCCGACATGAAGTTGGAGCCTTGGTCTATCAAGACTTCCTTGGGGAACCCCACTCGGCTGAAAATGGTCAGGAGCGCATCGGCCACGGTGTCTGCTTCAGTGGAAGCTAAGGGCACTGCCTCGGGGTGGCAAAATCTACCACCACCAGAATGTATTTCTTCCCCGACCGGGTCGTCTTGCTGAGAGGCCCCACGATGTCCATGGCCACCTTCTGGAAAGGCTTCTCTATGATGAGCAAAGGTCTCAAAGCCGCTTTCCCCTTGTCCCGGGCCTTCCCCACCCTCTGACAGGGCTCACAGGATCAGCAATACTGCCGGACCGTGGTAAAGACCCCGGGCCAGTAAAAGTTCTGTAGCAACCTCTGCCGGGTGCGCCAGATTCCCTGGTGCCCTGCGAGGGGGATGTCATGGGACAGGAGCTTGCGGCGATACTTCTGGGGGACCACCAGCTGCCTCCTGATCCCACAGGACTCCACTTCCCCTGGGGGAGCCCATTCTCAGTACAGGAACCCCTTCTCCCACAGGAACCTCTCCTGGCAGCCTCTCCTCATGGTCCGTACCACACTGAGGTCAGCCAGGTCCCTGAGCTTCCGCAAGGAGGGATCTTTCCTCAACTCAGCCTGGAACTCAGCGGCTGGGGAAGGGATGGGGCCTGGTTCCCCCTCAGTGGCCAGGTCTGAGGCCTCCTCTCTCTGAGCCGTGCCCCTCGGCGCTCCCTCCCCACCAGGGTAGGGTCCTGCGCCTCCGGTGTGGTACCCTCCCTGAGGTCAGGGTGCAGTGCCCCTCGCCAGCTCTGGCTACGGGTCACAACCAGGGCAGTCTGGGGGTTGCTTGGCCAGTCCTCTAGGTCTCCCCTCATCAAAACTTCAGTGGGCAAATGGTGGTGTACCCCCACATCCTTGGGGCCCTCCTTGGCCCCCCATTTCAGGTGTACCCTTGCCATGGGCACCTTAAATGGGGTCCTGCCCACCCCTGTCAGGGTCAGGTAGGTGTTGGGCACCACCCGATCTGGGGCCACCACCTCGGGCCGGGCCAGCATCACCTCCGCGCCCGTATCCCAGTATCCATTGACCTTCCTCCCATCCACCTCCAGGGGAACAAGGCACTCTCTCCGGAGGGACAGCCCCGCGCCCACCCTGTAAACCGAGCACCCTGAGTCCAGAGCCTCCAGCCCTCTGGCGGAGCTGGCCTGGGGTCCTCTTCCCTCCTGAGCAGGTGGTAAACTGGTAGCCCCCCTAGCCTGGGTCGTCTGCCCCTCATCCAGCTGGGTCCCTACCCAGTTAACCCTGGGTAGGTTGGGTCTGCTCAGTTTGTCCCTGAGCCCAGGGCACGGACCGTACGTGGCCTCTCTGGCCACAGTGATGATAGCTCAGGTCACGTTGGTCCCCTCGAGCGGGTCGGAGGGGCCCGACACCAGGCGTTCCCCTTTGGAGGAGGTTCTCCCTATTTCCCCGCTGGGAGGCCCCCTGGTGACTCTCTGCATCGGGGGGGGCCTGTCCTTTTGGGACTCCTCCTGGCTACCCCCCTGACCGACTGTTCACAAACTCGTCGGCCAGCTGCCCTGCGTGCTGGGGGTTCTCGAGCTTTTTGTCCACCAACCACAGCCTCAGGTCGGAAGGGCACTGTTCATACAGCTGCTCCAGTACGATTAGGTCAAGCAGGTCCTCTTTAGCTCGGGCCCCAGCTGTCCACTTGCGGGCATATCCCTGCATCCGGTTGACCAGTTGTAGGTAGGTGACCTCAGGCGTTTTACGCTGACTCCGGAACCTTCTCCGGTACATCTCGGGGGTCAGCCCAAACTCACGGAGCAGGGCCTGTTTGAACAGTTCATAGTCCCCTGCCTCCAGCCCTGTCATCCGGCTGTACACCTCCACGGCTTTGGGGTCCAGTAAGGGGGTGAGGAACTGGAGCCGGTCTGCAGGGTCAACCCTGTGCAGCTCGCAGGCATTCTCAAAGGCCATCAGGAAGCTATCTATGTCCTCTCCCTCCTTCCGCTGGGCCAGGAAGCACTTATCAAAGCTCCTTGCAGTCTTGGGTCCCCCCTCACTCACCACAGCCGGGGCCCCACTGCTCCTCAGCCTGGCCAGCTCCAGTTCATGCTGTCTTTGTTTCTCCTTCTCCTGACACTCCCTCTCCTTCTCCTCCTGCTCATGTTGACGTTGTTTCTCCTCATGTTGACGTTGTTTCTCATGATCCTCCAGCTCCCTCATTTTCATCTCCCTCTCCCATTCCAGCCGCCTCTGCTCCAGGGATGGGGAGCTCCACCGGGAGGATCCCCTGCTGGCTGCCGGGGTCAGGGTGCCCTCGGTATTCGCTGGGCTTCCCCCAACCCCTCCCCTAGGCATAGGTAGGAAGGGTCTCGGGATGTCCTCGGCAGCAGTCTGACCCCTCCAAGCCTGGTCAGGCCCCAGGGCCCACGCTGCATCTGCCGGGCGGCTTCCCTCAGGGACAGGGATCGGGTCATCCAAGCGATCCCTCTCCTCCAACTGGGCAATCAGCTGTTCCTTGGTGGACCTCCCGATGCGCAGCCCCCTCTGCCTGCACAGCTCCACCAGGTCGCTCTTCAGGCGTTTAGCATACATCTGCCTGCTGGCCACTCCGGGCAGCTTCCCACGGTTTCCAGGAAAAGCCCTTAGTGTGCCAGTCCTTCTTGAGGTCACCACCTCTTTGCCAGGGTCGAGCTGCAGACTCCTCCGCCCCTGAGACCGCTCGCTGCAATCCCCCGGGGGACCCTGTTACAGCAAAAGTCCTTTTCTCTGGTCACACACTCCCAGGGGTTAACCGCCCCCTGAAACCGTCTCTCTCTGAATCTTCAGCACGCCTGGTCCCCATCAATTCCCCTTCGTTTTACTGTTCCCCAGTCACTTACTGCAGGAAGCGCCGTTCACGGGGTGCAGTACATCCCACCGCTACCACCAGTTGTCACGGAGTGTGGGGGAGTCCAGGCCCTGCACCCCTCTTCCTGGGATTCACTGAGACTCTCTCTCAGCCAGCCAGTAAAACAGAAGGTTTATTGGACAACAGGAACACAGTCCAAAACAGAACTTGTGGGTACACCCAGGACCCCTCAGTCAAGTCCTTCTGGGGGAGCAGGGAGCTTAGACCCCAGCCCTGGGGTTCCCTGTGTTCCTCCACCCAGCCCCAAACTGAAAACTAAACCCACCCAGCAGGTTCCCTGCTGCAGTCACCCTCCACATTCCTGGCAGAGGTGTCACCTCCCCCTCCTGGCTCAGGTGACAGGCTCTCAGGTCTCCCATCCCCAGGGCACATTCCCAGGCCAACACTCCCCCCTCCCTGCTGAGTCACATCCTCACAGAGGCCACCCCAGGCAAGGCAGGAGTTCAGCAGCATGAGGCTTACGGGGGGGGCCCGCGATGTGAATATCTAGCAAGGGGAGGCCATGCTGGCTCTGGAGATTGTGCGCTGTCTGTAGATCCTTTGACCTGTGGGTTCAGAGCCATCCCATCTTAGGCAGGCATAAACTCATCACCACCTGATGGCGGTTTGGGGGCCTTTGTGAAGCATTTGGTAAAACTCAGGTCACTTACTCATGGTGCCTTGTCTGCATCACAAGTCACCGCCACAAACTGGCCCCTTTGCTGTCTCAAGGATAAGGCCTGAATGGTCCACAGAGGCTGAATTCACTTCTCCCCCTAGACCCAGGGCTGAGGCATGTTGCCAGGGGTGGGGGAGAAGAGGCTTGCATTGCTGCATCCTCTGTGGCCAGAGGCCGCCACTGTGTCACTTGGGCACCTCGTTGTGCTACAGGGGCTCAAAAATATATCGGCACCAGTGACATAGCAATGACGAGTGAAGACGCTGCTCAAGGGATGACATCTGTCCACAGGGCAGTACATGGCATCCGTCAGGGTGTCTGTCTGCAGGGGCATGATGTGGTGTCCATCGGGGGATGGCTCTGTGGGAGTGATGTCTGACTGCAGGGACAGTACATGGCATCCGTCAGGGTGATGTCTGGTGTCCATCAGGGTGACGGCTGGGGGGGGACATCAGGCCTCAGGGCAGTACGTGGCATCTATCGGTGATGGCTCAGGGTGGTGACGTCTAGCCACAGGGCAGTGCGTGATGCCTGTCAGGGTGATGTCTGGCCTCAGGGCAGTATGTGGCATCTGTCAGGGTGATGACTCGGGGGTGACAGCTGGCCACAGGGCGGTACGTGGCGTCCGTCAGGGTCACAGCTCAGGGAGGTGATGGCTGGCCGCAAGGCAGTACATGGCATCCCCAGCCTATCAGCACCACTCCTGAATGGCTGCAAGAATTGGGGAAGTCCAGCAGGGAGCTCCTGAGCTCTCTGCTTCCCCCACTGAGGCAGCAAGCAAGAGGCCATGGGAAGACTCAAGGCCAGATCCCGCACTGGAAGTACTATGTTGCAAAGCTGTCAAGCTCCCGCCCTCATCTCCATGGGGAAAGAGGCTCTAATCTCATCAGCCTCCAGTTTGAACCCTCAGAGCACAGGCCTCAGGTTCCAGGAGTAGGGCAGGAGGCAGGTGCTGCTCATATCCATTCTCTCTGGAGAGGGAAGTGGAGGGGTCAGCTGTAGACCACAGGCAAAGATTCAGAGAATGAGTCAGTTTCTTGTAATGCTGAGTAAGGGACTCTATTAGAATAAAGAGCACAGCATTTTCCCATAAGTCCTGCCAGGCCCATGGGCCTGCAATGCAATTAGCAGAGCTGCTCAAACTCTCAACCATGGAGAGTTCCTCTCTCACTGCATGGAGTTTAGCAGCAGGATGTGAGGCCCTGATAAGTATCTGCACCGTGGGTATAGTTTTCAGATGTGTATCTGCTCTAGTCTCTGTTTTAGTCTGTTCTGACGTCAGTGGGGAGGCTGGTAGGCCCTTGTGTAGTACTCTCATTCCAAGAACCTCGGGAATAAACTGGGATCCTCGCTGAACGGGCAGCCAGTGCTCCAGGCTTGCCTCCCACATACAAGAGCTATCTCAACTAGCATTGCTGTTCAGGAACATCTTGGAGTGATAGAGACCCTGCAGATACCACTAATCTCTCAAGCTGCCTGTTGTTCAGACATTCTCTCTCTATGTGGGTGCACCTGCTCTCGGTGTCTGGAAAACCCGCTGCAAGCTTCCCATCATCTCGGCGTAAGAGGCGCATCCCAGCAAAACCACAGCTGCTAGCATGTGTTACTCCTGAGGGCATTCTGGGCCAAAAATTTAAATCCGCAAGTTTTATTTATCAGTAGATGAATGCGGAGGCTTCAGCATGGCAATGGGAGCACAGGCCACTGGCTGCATGAAGGTGGGAGATCACCATGCAGCGCCCCCACCCCGGGACACGGACTCAGAGCCTCTCCCTTGACCCCCTCAGACAGTAACCGTGTTAGGCGGTTTATGACGAGATGGGACCTGTGAGTGCACAAGCTGGAGAAATGAGCTCCGAGCCGTGACCTGACCTGTGGAACTGCAGCGGCTCCAGCACACATTTAGGTGGTGGCATTTTAGGCACTTTGACTTCTGGCTGCGTCGTCATCCCTTCTCCTAATCATAGAAATGTTGGGCTGGAAGGGACTTCGAGTGGTCATCTAGTCCAACCCCCAATGCTGGGACAGGACCAAGTAAACCGAGACGGAGGCTTTGGATTCTTTGACCATGGGATGGTGTTCCAAGAAGGAGGAGTGCTAGGCAGAGACAGGCTCCACCTAACGAAGAGAGGGAAGAGCATCTTCGCAAGCAGGCTGGCTAACCTAGTGAGGAGGGCTTTAAACTAGGTTCACTGGGGGGAAGGAGAGCAAAGCCCTGAGGTAAGTGGGGACATGAGATACCGGGAGGAAGCATGAGCAGGAGAACGCGAAAGGGGAGGGCTCCTGCCTCATACTAAGAAAGCAGGACAAACACCAAGTTATCTCAAGGGCCTATACACAAATGCAAGAAGCCTGGGAAACAAGCAGGGAGAACTGCAAGTCCTGGCACAGTCAAGGAATTATGATGTGATTGGAATAACAGAGACTTGGTGGGATAACTCACATGACTGGAGCACTGTCATGGATGGATATAAGCTGTTCAGGAAGGGCAGAAAAGGTGGGGGAGTTGCACTGTATGTAAGGGAGCAGTATGACAGCTCAGAGCTCCGGTATGAAACTGCAGAAAAACCTGAGTGTCTCTGGATTAAGTTTAGAAGTGTGAGCAACAAGGGTGATGT
Organism: Lepidochelys kempii; assembly: GCF_965140285.1. Classification (NCBI taxonomy): domain Eukaryota; kingdom Metazoa; phylum Chordata; order Testudines; family Cheloniidae; genus Lepidochelys; species Lepidochelys kempii. Next base: position 102,518,465 of record NC_136388.1, on the reverse strand, counting down.
CGTGGTGGGAGTCTGCTATAAACCACCGGACCAGGAGGATGAGGTGGACGAGGCTTTCTTCAGGCAACTAACGGAAGTTACTAGATCGCAGGCTGTGGTTCTTATGGGAGACTTCAATCACCCTGATATCTGCTGGGAGAGCAATACAGCGGTGCACAGACAATCCAGGAAGTTTTTGGAAAGTGTAGGGGACAATTTCCTGGTGCAAGTGCTGGAGGAACCAACTAGGGTAAGAGCTCTTCTTGACCTGCTGCTCACAAACCGGGAAGAATTGGCAGGGGAAGCAAAAGTGGATGGGAACCTGGGAGGCAGTGACCATGAGATGGTCGAGTTCAGGATCCTAACACAGGGAAGAAAGGAGAGCCGCAGAATGCAGACCCTGGACTTCAGAAAAGCAGACTTTGATTCCCTCAGGGAACTGATGGGCAGGATCCTCTGGGAGAATAACATGAGCGGGAAAGGAGTCCAGGAGAGCTGACTGTATTTTAAAGACTCCTTATTGAGGTTACAGGGACAAACCATCCCGATGTGTAGAAAGAATAGTAAATATGGCAGGCGACCAGCTTGGCTTAACAGTGAAATCCTTGCTGATCTTCAACACAAAAAAGAAGCTTACAAGAAGTGGAAGATTGGACAAATGACCAGGGAAGAGTATAAAAAAATTGCTTGGGCATGCAGGAGTAAAATCAGGAAGGCCAAATCACACCTAGAGGTGCAGCTAGCAAGAAATGTCAAGAGTAACAAGACGGGTTTCTTCAGGTATGTTGGCAACAAGAAGAAAGTCAAGGAAAGTGTGGACCCCTTACTGAAGGAGGGAGGCAACCTAGTGACAGAGGATGTGGAAAAAGCTAATGTACTCAATGCTTTTTTCACCTCTGTCTTCACAAACAAGGTCAGCTCCCAGACTACTACACTGGGCAACACAGCATGGGGAGGAGGTGACCAGCCCTCTGTGGAGAAAGAAGTGGTTCGGGACTATTTCGAAAAGCTGGACGAGCACAAGTTTCTGGGGCCGGATGCGCTGCATCCAAGAGTGCTAAAGGAGTTGGCGGATGGGATTGCAGAGCCATTATCTTTGAAAACTCATGGTGATCGGGGGAAGTCCTGCACGACTGGAAAAAGGCTAATGTAGTGCCCATCTTTAAAAAAGGGAAGAAGGAGGATCCTGGGAACTACAGGCCAGCCTCACCTCAGTCCCTGGAAAAATCATGGAGCAGGTCCTCAAGGAATCAACTCTGAAGCACTTAGAGGAAAGTGATCAGGAACAGTCAGCATGGATTCACCAAGGGCAAGTCATGCCTGACTAATCTAATTGCCTTCTATGATGAAATAACTGGCTCTGTGGATGACGGGAAAGCAGTGGACGTGTTGTTCCTTGACTTTAGCAAAGCTTTTGACATGGTCTCCCACAGTATTCTTGCCAGTAAGTTAAAGAAGTATGGGCTGGATGAATGGACTATAAAGGTGGATAGAAAGCTGGCTAGATTGTCGGGCTCAACGGGTAGTGATCAATGGCTCCATATCTAGTTGGCAGCCGGTATCAAGTGGAGTGCCCCAAGGGTCAGTCCTCGGGCCGGTTTTGTTCAATATCTTCATTAATGATCTGGAGGATGGTCATGCACCCTCAGCAAGTTTGCAGATGAGACTAAACTGGGAGGAGTGGTAGATACGCTGGAGGGCAGGGATAGGATACAGAGGGACCTAGACAAATTGGAGGATTGGGCCAAAAGAAATCTGATGAGGTTCAACAAGAACAAGTGCAGAGTCCTGCACTTAGGACGGAAGAATCCAATGCACTGCTACAGACTAGGGACCAAATGGCTTGGCAGCAGTTCTGCAGAAAAGGACCTAGGGGTTACAGTGGACAAGAAGCTGGATATGAGTCAACAGTGTGCCCTTGTTGCCAAGAAGGCCAATGGCATTTTGGGATGTATAAGTAGGGGCACTGCCAGCAGACTGAGGGACGTGATCGTTCCCCTCTATTCGACATTGGTGAGGCCTCATCTGGAGTACTGCGTCCAGTTTTGGGCCCCACACTTTAAGAAGGATGTGGAAAAATTGGAAAGAGTCCAGCGGAGGGCAAGAAAAATGATTAGGGGACTGGAACACATGAGTTATGAGGAGAGGCTGAGGGAACTGGGGATGTTTAGTTTATGGAAGATGAGAATGAGGGGGGATTTGGTAGCTGCTTTCAACTACCTGAAAGGGGGTTCCAAAGAGGATGGCTCTGGACTGTTCTCAGTGGTAGCAGATGACAGGACAAGGAGTAATGGTCTCAAGTTGCAGTGGGGGAGGTTTAGGTTGGATATTAGGAAAAGTTTTTCACTAGGAGGGTTGTGAAGCACTGGAATGCGTTATCTAGGGAAGTGGTGGAATCTCCTTCCGTAGAAGTTTTCAAGGTCCAGCTTGACAAAGCTCTGGCTGGGATGATTTAATTGGGGATTGGTCCTGCTTTGAGCAGGGGGTTGGACTAGATGACCTCCTGAGGTCCCTTCCAACCCTGATATTCTGTGATTCACCCTGGGGCCCATACCCCTCCCACACACCAACCCCCAGCCCAGAGCCCCCTCCTGCACCCCGAAACCCTTTCTTTCTGACCCTACCCTGGGGACCATACCCCTCCCACACACCAACCCCCAGCCCGGAGCCCCCTACTGCACTCTGAACCCCTCATCGCAAACCCCATCCCAGAGCCCACACACCCAGCCAGAGCCCTCTCCCCCCTCACACTCCAACCCCCTGCCCCAGCCTGGTGAAAATGAGTGAGGCTGAGGGAGAGCGAGCGGTGGAGGGAGGGGGGATGGAGTGAGCAGGGGTAGAGCCTTGGAGAAGGGGTGGGCCTCAGGGAAGGAGGCGGGACAAGGGTGTTCGGTTGTCTGCAAATAGAAAGTTGGCACCAGGGGGCAGCCCATGCTCCAGCCCGTGGTCCCGCCCTGGGGCGGCCCATGCTCCAGCCCGTGCTCCAGCCCTGGGGCGGCCCGTGCTCCAGTCCTGGGGCAGTCTGTGCTCCAGCCCGTGGTCTCGCTCTGGGGAAGCCCATGGTCCCGCTCTGGGGCGGCCTGTGCTCCAGCTCTGGGGCAGGCCCAGCCCATTGTCACCACACGACCAGGCCAGGCCGTGATGCCAGTGCCCCCTTGCTATGAGGCCACCCTGCAGCTGGTGCCTTTCCAGTCCAGCTGCCAGATCAGGCTGCGCCTCAGCTGCCTACCCTGTCCCCCGACATGAACTCCCCTGCTGTGGGGGGCCTGGCAAGCTCTGCACGGCTGCTCGCCACAGGCTGGGCTGCAGCTCACAGGGAGTTTCCCTTGGCTGTAGAGCGAAGCACACACTGTGCCTACCCCCGAGGGCTGCCGAGACCGAGCACTCTCCTGCCTGCAAGCACGCGGGGACAAGGTTTTGTACAGGAAGCAGCAATGAGTGCGGAAGTGGAGAGTCAGCTGCGTGGTATTCTCCTTCAGCAGCGAGCACTCGGCCCATGAGGAGCTGTGATACAGCCAGCTCTGCCGGCTGGCCCCGGCGCCCAGAGAACGCGTGGCAATACAGGGCCATGGATTCCCCTCTCTCTCCCTCCTCTGCCAGGAAGGAAGCTGGGATGTTCCTGACTCTAATCCTCCTGCTCTCTGGTCGCAGCCTGCGAGCCATGGCTGCCCAGAGCCCACAAGGTAATTCTCGCGCTCACTGTTCTGTGAATCTCAGCTGCCCAACACTTTCCTGAATCCGCTCCCTGCCTTTGTTCTACAGGCCACATTTGGAGCTTCAGGAACATGCCTCACTGAGAGGCCACCCCAGGCAAGGCAGGAGTTCAGCAGCATGAGGCTTACGGGGGGGAAGGGGGGGCCCGCGATGTGAATATCTAGCAAGGGGAGGCCATGCTGGCTCTGGAGATTGTGCGCTGTCTGTAGATCCTTTGACCTGTGGGTTCAGAGCCATCCCATCTTAGGCAGGCATAAACTCATCACCACCTGATGGCGGTTTGGGGGCCTTTGTGAAGCATTTGGTAAAACTCAGGTCACTTACTCATGGTGCCTTGTCTGCATCACAAGTCACCGCCACAAACTGGCCCCTTTGCTGTCTCAAGGATAAGGCCTGAATGGTCCACAGAGGCTGAATTCACTTCTCCCCCTAGACCCAGGGCTGAGGCATGTTGCCAGGGGTGGGGGAGAAGAGGCTTGCATTGCTGCATCCTCTGTGGCCAGAGGCCGCCACTGTGTCACTTGGGCACCTCGTTGTGCTACAGGGGCTCAAAAATATATCGGCACCAGTGACATAGCAATGACGAGTGAAGACGCTGCTCAAGGGATGACATCTGTCCACAGGGCAGTACATGGCGTCCGTCAGGGTGTCTGTCTGCAGGGGCATGATGTGGTGTCCATCGGGGGATGGCTCTGTGGGAGTGATGTCTGACTGCAGGGACAGTACATGGCATCCGTCAGGGTGATGTCTGGTGTCCGTCAGGGTGACGGCTGGGGGGGGACATCAGGCCTCAGGGCAGTACGTGGCATCTATTGGTGATGGCTCAGGGTGGTGACGTCTAGCCACAGGGCAGTGCGTGATGCCTGTCAGGGTGATGTCTGGCCTCAGGGCAGTATGTGGCATCTGTCAGGGTGATGACTCGGGGGTGACAGCTGGCCACAGGGCGGTACGTGGCGTCCGTCAGGGTCACAGCTCAGGGAGGTGATGGCTGGCCGCAAGGCAGTACATGGCATCCCCAGCCTATCAGCACCACTCCTGAATGGCTGCAAGAATTGGGGAAGTCCAGCAGGGAGCTCCTGAGCTCTCTGCTTCCCCCACTGAGGCAGCAAGCAAGAGGCCATGGGAAGACTCAAGGCCAGATCCCGCACTGGAAGTACTATGTTGCAAAGCTGTCAAGCTCCCGCCCTCATCTCCATGGGGAAAGAGGCTCTAATCTCATCAGCCTCCAGTTTGAACCCTCAGAGCACAGGCCTCAGGTTCCAGGAGTAGGGCAGGAGGCAGGTGCTGCTCATATCCATTCTCTCTGGAGAGGGAAGTGGAGGGGTCAGCTGTAGACCACAGGCAAAGATTCAGAGAATGAGTCAGTTTCTTGTAACGCTGAGTAAGGGACTCTATTAGAATAAAGAGCACAGCATTTTCCCATAAGTCCTGCCAGGCCCATGGGCCTGCAATGCAATTAGCAGAGCTGCTCAAACTCTCAACCATGGAGAGTCCCTCTCTCACTGCATGGAGTTTAGCAGCAGGATGTGAGGCCCTGATAAGTATCTGCACCGTGGGTATAGTTTTCAGATGTGTATCTGCTCTAGTCTCTGTTTTAGTCTGTTCTGACGTTAGTGGGGAGGCTGGTAGGCCCTTGTGTAGTACTCTCATTCCAAGAACCTCGGGAATAAACTGGGATCCTCGCTGAACGGGCAGCCAGTGCTCCAGGCTTGCCTCCCACATACAAGAGCTATCTCAACCAGCATTGCTGTTCAGGAACATCTTGGAGTGATAGAGACCCTGCAGATACCACTAATCTCTCAAGCTGCCTGTTGTTCAGACATTCTCTCTCTATGTGGGTGCACCTGCTCTCGGTGTCTGGAAAACCCGCTGCAAGCTTCCCATCATCTCGGCATAAGAGGCGCATTCCAGCAAAACCACAGCTGCTAGCATGTGTTACTCCTGAGGGCATTCTGGGCCAAAAATTTAAATCCGCAAGTTTTATTTATCAGTAGATGAATGCGGAGGCTTCAGCATGGCAATGGGAGCACAGGCCACTGGCTGCATGAAGGTGGGAGATCACCATGCAGCGCCCCCACCCCGGGACACGGACTCAGAGCCTCTCCCTTGACCCCCTCAGACAGTAACCGTGTTAGGCGGTTTGTGACGAGATGGGACCTGTGAGTGCACACGCTGGAGAAATGAGCTCCGAGCCGTGACCTGACCTGTGGAACTGCAGCGGCTCCAGCACACATTTAGGTGGTGGCATTTTAGGCACTTTGACTTCTGGCTGCGTCGTCATCCCTTCTCCTAATCATAGAAATGTTGGGCTGGAAGGGACTTCGAGTGGTCATCTAGTCCAACCCCCAATGCTGGGACAGGACCAAGTAAACCGAGACGGAGGCTTTGGATTCTTTGACCATGGGATGGTGTTCCAAGAAGGAGGAGTGCTAGGCAGAGACAGGCTCCACCTAACGAAGAGAGGGAAGAGCATCTTCGCAAGCAGGCTGGCTAACCTAGTGAGGAGGGCTTTAAACTAGGTTCACTGGGGGGAAAGGAGAGCAAAGCCCTGAGGTAAGTGGGGACATGAGATACCGGGAGGAAGCATGAGCAGGAGAACGCGAAAGGGGAGGGCTCCTGCCTCATACTAAGAAAGCAGGACAAACACCAAGTTATCTCAAGGGCCTATACACAAATGCAAGAAGCCTGGGAAACAAGCAGGGAGAACTGCAAGTCCTGGCACAGTCAAGGAACTATGATGTGATTGGAATAACAGAGATTTGGTGGGATAACTCACATGACTGGAGCACTGTCATGGATGGATATCTGCTGGGAGATCAATACAGCGGTGCACAGACAATCCAGGAAGTTTTTGGAAAGTGTAGGGGACAATTTCCTGGTGCAAGTGCTGGAGGAACCAACTAGGGTCAGAGCTCTTCTTGACCTGCTGCTCACAAACCGGGAAGAATTGGCAGGGGAAGCAAAAGTGGATGGGAACCTGGGAGGCAGTGACCATGAGATGGTCGAGTTCAGGATCCTGACACAGGGAAGAAAGGAGAGCCACAGAATGCAGACCCTGGACTTCAGAAAAGCAGACTTTGATTCCCTCAGGGAACTGATGGGCAGGATCCCCTGGGAGAATAACATGAGGGGGAAAGGAGTCCAGGAGAGCTGACTGTATTTTAAAGACTCCTTATTGAGGTTACAGGGACAAACCATCCCGATGTGTAGAAAGAATAGTAAATATGGCAGGCGACCAGCTTGGCTTAACAGTGAAATCCTTGCTGATCTTCAACACAAAAAAGAAGCTTACAAGAAGTGGAAGATTGGACAAATGACCAGGGAAGAGTATAAAAAAATTGCTTGGGCATGCAGGAGTAAAATCAGGAAGGCCAAATCACACCTGGAGGTGCAGCTAGCAAGAGATGTTAAGAGTAACAAGACGGGTTTCTTCAGGTATGTTAGCAACAAGAAGAAAGTCAAGGAAAGTGTGGGCCCCTTACTGAATGAGGGAGGCAACCTAGTGACAGAGGATGTGGAAAAAGCTAATGTACTCAATGCTTTTTTTGCCTCTGTCTTCACAAACAAGGTCAGCTCCCAGACTACTGCACTGGGCAGGACAGCATGGGGAGGAGGTGACCAGCCCTCTGTGGAGAAAGAAGTGGTACAGGACTGTGTAGAAAAGCTGGATGAGCACAAGTTTATGGGGCCGGATGCGCTGCATCCGAGAGTGCTAAAGGAGTTGGCAGATGTGATTGCAGAGCCATTGGCCATTATCTTTGAAAACTCATGGTGATCGGGGGAGGTCCTGGACGACTGGAAAAAGGCTAATGTAGTGCCCATCTTTAAAAAAGGGAAGAAAGAGGATCCTGGGAATTACAGGCCAGTCAGCCTCACCTCAGTCCCTGGAAAAATCATGGAGCAGGTCCTCAAGGAATCAATTCTGAAGCACTTCGAGGAGAGGAAAGTGATCAGGAACAGTCAGCATGGATTCACCAAGGGCAAGTCATGCCTGACTAATCTAATTGCCTTCTATGACGAGATAACTGGCTCTGTGGATGAGGGGAAAGCAGTGGACATGTTGTTCCTTGACTTTAGCAAAGCTTTTGACAGGGTCTCCCACAGTATTCTTGCCAGTAAGTTAAAGAAGTATGGGCTGGATGAATGGACTATAAGGTGGATAGAAAGCTGGCTAGATTGTCGGGCTCAACGGGTAGTGATCTTTGGCTCCTTGTCGAGTTGGCAGCCGGTATCAAGTGGAGTGCCCCAAGGGTCGGTCCTGGGACCGGTTTTGTTCAATATCTTCATTAATGATCTGGAGGATGGTGTGGATTGCACCGTCAGCAACTTTGCATTTGACACTAAACTGGGAGGAGAGGTAGATATGCTGGAGGGTAGGGATAGGATACAGAGGGCCCTAGACAAATTAGAGGATTGGGCCAAAAGAAATCCGATAAGGTTCCACAGGGACAAGTGCAGAGTCCTGACGGAAGAATCCCATGCACTGCTACAGACTAGGGATCGTAGGGCTAGGCAGCAGTTCTGCAGAAAAGGACCTAGGGGTGACAGTGGACGAGAAGCTGGATATGAGTCAATAGTGTGCCCTTGTTGCCAAGAAGGCCAATGGCATTTTGGGCTGTATAAGTAGGGGCATTGCCAGCAGATCGAGGGATGTGATCATTCCCCTCTATTCTACATTGGTGAGGCCTCATCTGGAGTACTGTGTCCAGTTTTTGGGCCCCACACTACAAGAAGGATGTGGAAAAATTGGAAAACGTCCATCGGAGAGCAACAAAAATTATTAGGGGTCTGGAACACATGACTTATGAGGGGAGGCTGAGAGAACTGGGATTGTTTAGTCTGCGGAAGAGAGGAATGAGGGGGGATTTGATAGCTGCTTTCAACTACCTGAAGAGGATGGATCTAGACTGTTCTCAGTGGTAGCAGATGACAGAATGAGGAATAACGGTCTCAAGTTGCAGTGGGGGAGGTTTAGGTTGGATATTAGGAAAAACTTTTTCACTAGGAGGGTGGTGAAACACTGGAATGCGTTACCTAGGGAGGTGGTGGAATCTCCTTCCTTAGAAGTTTTTAAGGTCAGGCTTGACAAAGCCCTGGCTGGGATGATTTAGTTGGGGATTGGTCCTGCTTTGAGCAGGGGGTTGGACTAGATGACCTCCTGAGGTCCCTTCCAACCCTGATATTCTATGATCCCATGATTCTAGACCATCCCTGGGAGGTCTTTGTCCAACCGGTTCTTTAAAATCTCCATGGATGGGGATTCTACGGGAGACCTTGGAAGCCTATTTCAGAGCTTAACTACCCTTGTAGGTAGAAATATCTTCCACAATATCTAACCTAGATCTGCCTTGCTCAGAGTAAGCCAATTACTTCTTGTTCTCCATGTCCACTGAAGGCAGGACAGTTAATCACAGTCCTGTTTTAAACAGCCCCTTATCGTAGTTGTAGACTGATCAGTCCCTCCTCAGTTGCCTTTTTTCTAAGGCTAAACATGCCCGGTTTTTTAACCTTTCCTCACAGTCAGGTTTTCTAAGGCTACATCTACGCTACGGCACTTACCGCGGCACCAGTGCTGCTGTAGGGCTTGGGGTGGAGATGCTCTACACTGACGTGAGAGAGCTCTCTCGTCGGCTTAACTCCTGCCTCCACGAGAAGCAGTAACGGTATCAGCAGGAGAAGCTCTGCCTCCGAAACAGCGCTCTCTATGCTGACACTTCGCTCGGTGTAATTTACGTTGCTCAGGAGTGTGGATTATTCACACCCCTGAGCAACACAAGTTACATCAAAGTAGATGTAGACAAGGGCTAAACCTTTTATCATTTTTGTTACTCTCCTCTGTACTCTGTCTCCCCTGTTTGGGCACAGTACTCCAACTGATGCCTCCCCAGCGCTGAGCAGAGCGGGACAGTTACCTCCTCTGTCTTACATACAACACTCCTGTTAATACACCCCAGAGTGATACCAGCCTTTTTTGCAACTGCAGCAGATGGTTGGCTCTTATGCAATTTGTGCACCACTATAGCCCCCCCCCACACACACATTCTTTTCACCTGTACTAACACCTAGCGCAGGGGTGGGCAAACGACAGCCCAGGGGCCGGATCTGGCCCCTCAGGGCTTTGGGTCCCGCTCCCGGGATTGCCCCCTGTGGTGCCGCAGGCCCCGCACCGCTCTCCGAAGCGGCCGGCACCACGTCTCTGGGGCCCCGGGTGGGGGAGCAGAGGGCTCCGTGCATTGCCCTTGCCTCCAGGCAGGACCCCCCGCAGCTCCCATTGGCTGGGAACAGGGAACCGCGGCCAATGGGAGCTTCAGGGGAGGTACTTGGAGGCGTGGCAAGGGCAGCACGCGGAGCCCTGTGCCCCCCTCCCCCACAGGGCCGCGCAGGGACGTAGTTCTGGCTGCTTCCCGGAGCGGCGCAGCACGGGGCCAGAGCAGGCAGGCAGGCAGGGAGCCTGCCCTGGCCCTGGTGCACGCCGCTGCCATGCCTGAACCCCTCCTGCACCCCCCCTCCAACTCCCTGCCCTGAGCCCCCTTGTGCACCCCACACCCCTCCTGCACCCCAACTCCCTGCCCTGAGCCCCGTCGCACCCCGCATCCCTCCTGCACCCCAACCCCGTGCCCTGAGCCCCTGCCACACCCCACACCCCTCCTGCACCCCATCTCCCTGCCCTGAGCCCCGTCACACCCCACACCCCTCCTGCACCCCAACTCCCTGCCCTGAGCCCCTGCCACACCCCACACCCTCCTGCACCCCATCTCCCTGCCCTGAGCCCCGTCGCACCCCACACCCCTCCTGCACCCCAACTCCCTGCCCTGAGCCCCCATCACACCCCGCATCCCTCCTGCACCCCAACCCCGTGCCCTGAGCCCCTGCCACACCCCACACCCCTCCTGCACCCCAACTCCCTGCCCTGAGCCCCCATCACACCCCGCATCCCTCCTACACCCCAACCCCGTGCCCTGAGCCCCTGCCACACCCCACACCCCTCCTGCACCCCATCTCCCTGCCCTTAGCCCCGTCGCACCCCACACCCCAACCCCCCCGAGCTCCCTCCCACGGAGCGCAACCCTCCTGCACCCCAACCCCCTTCCCTGAGCCCCCTACTACACCCTGCACCCCTCCTCTGCCCCAATCCCTTGCTCTGAGCCCGTTCCTGCACACCACACCCTCTCCCACACCCCGCACTCCAACTCTCTGCCCTGGCCTTGCATACAATTTCCCCACCCAGATGTGGCCCTTGGCCCAAAAAGTTTGCCCACCCCTGACCTAGCCAGTTGTTCCCCATTTTGTAGTTGTGCATTTGATTTTTCTTTTTAAGTGAAGTACTTTGCACTTGCCTTTACAGAATTTCATCTGGTTGATTTCAGACCAATTCTCCAATTTGTCATGGTTGTTTTGAATTCTAATCCTGTCCTCCAAAGTGCTTGCAATCCCTCCTACCAAATGTTATAAGCGCACTCTCTACTCCATTATCCAAGTCATTAATGAAAATAATGACTAGTGCCAGACCCAGGACTGACCCCGACAGGACCCCACTAGATCCACCCTTCCCGTTTGACAGTAAACCATTGATAACTAGTCTTTGTGCCCCATCTCTTCCCAGAACAGCATCCCACGGTGGAAGAAACTGAAGCTCTTCCTTTGACACAGTCTGCGCTGCCTTGCATTTGTCTCCAGGATGCATGTCCTGGCCTGGGCCCTTCCCCTCTACTAGAAGGATGGACCCAGACTGTGCCTCTGACTCCTTCACCCTCACACCCAGAGCCCTGTAGTCACTGCTGACCTGCTCAGGGTGAGATCCAGCAGTGTCCTTAGTGCCCATGTGGATGAGTAGCACGGGGTAGTGGTCAGGGGGATGGATGAGCCTGTTCAGCCTTTCAGTAACATCTTGGATGCAGGATCCAGGCAGCATCTGCACCTCCCAGGACCTCACGGGGAGGCAGATGGACACCTCCATCCCCCTCAGAAGGGAGTCCCTGACCTCTGGCACCCTGTGCATCCTCCTCTCAGGTGCTGTGGCCGTGATCCTCCCAGCTTTGAGGGCAGCTGGCTTCTCCTTGGCCACTGGGGTCTGCCCCTCACCTCCTGTTGTCAATACAGCTACCAGGTTTTTCACCTCAATGGACAGGACTTGGGGTGGAGTGGGATGGGGGAGAGCACAAGCTACTGCCTGAGGTGGCCAGCTGCCAGTCTCCTCCTCGTAGAGCAGCTGGTTCTTGGTCTGCAGTCAGCCAGAATCCTCCACCCAGATGTATCCATGCGCATTCTGTCAATTAAGTCCTCCTGCTCCCCGATGCTCACTGACAAGCCACCTCCTCCTGCAGCTCTCTGACCTGCTTCCTGGGGGACTCCCACAGCAGATACCCCTCACACTGAGCGATTCTCCCAGACTGGCTTTCCTCGGCAAGGACATGCAGGCTGCGTTCCCAGCAAGCCAAGACCAGGGCTGGCAGGGCCCGCCTGGTGCAGGCAGAGGAAGAGCTAGCAGTGGTAATGGCAATGCGCCGTTTGCTTCCCATTGTGGGTTCTTCCTTGTAGAGCACCTGGAAGGGAAGGGGGGAAAAAAAGAGGCCTGACAACTATAGCTGGGGTTGTCAGCACTTTTCTTTATCTAATTTTACTCCTGCAGCCTCAGTTGCCTTCAGAATTTTACCTGCCTTTCTGTTCTTCCCAACATCCCCTAGACTAGCCTGTCATCTATGTGACTGTCTGTTCCCGCCAGGCCTGGCTCCTTTCCCTTGCACCGATTTCTGATCGGGCAGTAGCAGAAGCAATGCTTTCAGGCCTATGATACAACTGCTGTCAGCTTAGCCCAACGGGGCGGGGCTGGCTCACGCCTGGGCTCGGGACAAGCCACACTGGGTCCCCGTCAGGCTTAAGGAAATAAAAGGTGTGTAATTTAGCTGCTGCCCCTTCAGGCAGGGCACCACCTGCAGCTGCTGGTGAGGGGCCAGTCTGCGAAGTCATTTGAGACGAATCAACCAGCAGCCCCACAACAGGCCCATCTTCCCTCAGGGAGGCTCTGGCAGACAGGAGTCTCACAAAGCTCAAGCTGCTGAGCTCTCCCTCCAAGCGTGACCCCTTCCAGTTGGAGCAGGGCTGCCTGAGCCTTAGCAACTTGTTAACCCTTCGTGTATCTATCTCTGGGTGGAATGGAAACAACCAGAACCCACTGGCTGCAGAGGGCCCAATCCAAAGCCCTGTCAAGTCAGTGGGAGTCTGTTCCTGCTGCTTCCAGGAGCCTCTTTATTGCTGCACAGACACGGACAGACCCCACCCGCAGTCAGTAATGAGCTCCCTTGCCTCTGTTTTCTCCAGCCTACCCACTCTTCCTTCCCTTGGGGAAGCCTCAGGCTTGGGCAGAACAGCTCCTCTTGCAGCAGGCTCTCTGCTGGCTGTCCTTTAAGCAGGCCACCACCTGCGTACGTTTTAGGAGGCCCATCTCCTGTGCTGTGCTTCACTCTTGGAGCCACTCAGGTGCACTGAGAACCTTCATTTTGACATTCTTGACGTCGGAGCACTTCCCCCGAATGTTCTGTTCCCTTTGGTTTGGGGTAATTATTCATGTAGTGCCTAAGTGAGCTCTGCACTTCCCAGAGCAATGCAAAACATGTCCCAGCTCTCCTCTCTGCTGGAGACTCTGGAACTCCTTGAGTGAGCCCAGCAGCTCCAGTGGGTTCTGCACCTTTCTTGGTTGTGCCTCATCCTGGAGGATTTGCTGTCAGCTCAGGGACAGCATGACCTAACTAACACAAGCTCATCTTCCCTCCCCAAGTCCTCTCGCTGCTGAGCACAACAGAGCATGGAGCCAACCACATCTTGCTGCCAGCACCCTTCTCGGAGCCAGACCCATCACTCAGCCATACCCTGAGCACCTCCTACCACCTCCTGGGATCTCTGACACGGACCTCATCTCCCTCCCCATCCAGCCAAGATCATCTCTGGTGACCAGTGCCGCACTTTACTGCCTTCCTGGTGGCCTGTCATCGCCCCCTCGTCCTTCAGGCTCATGCCAGACTGCAGCCTCTCCCAGGCAGGGACCATGCCTTGGAGTGTGAAGGCAGCACCTACCCCATATCTGAGGCTCAGAAATAGCTAACAGTCTCTAAGGCAGGCAGGGCTGGCACGAGCTACTGAAGGGCGGTTTGGAGAGCTCTGCAGAATTGGGGGTTCATTTCCCGTGCAGATAAATCTGTCCCATTGTAATAGAAACCATTTTCCCTGTCCCCTTTCCAGCTGGCAGTGTCTCAAGTGGGAAACTGTCAGCTAAATTCAGTTACCCTGGCTGCCCTCTTAGCTCAAGGCCAGTAGCACTTAACATTTGAGCACGTGGTCTGGGGTGGGTCACCCTCGGCCCCTCCCCCCCCCCGAGAGGGACACTCCCGTCTCACAGCCTGTTACGCTGTAAGGCCTTGGGGGCAGGCCCAGGACAGCGGGTCAGCCCGAGGGGGGCAGGGGCAGGTCAGACACTAGCTGTACAGCCATCCTGATCAGCCAGCTGCTACTCTAACGCCAGTACCACCAGCAGCAGCCTGCATCTGTCTTGCGCTGACAGCAGAGGCAAGAAGCTGGGTTCTGTCCCTGAGCCAGCCTTGGCATTTTGGGGGGTCCCCCTAGACAGCTGCTTGTCTCTCCCCACCCTGGGACTGCAGCCCCTGCCTATGTGGTGGGCACTCAACTTTGCCCAGCTGTGCCAGAGGCAGGAGCTGGCGCTTGGTCGAGAGTTGAAAGCCACACCACATTTATACGATCATTGCAACCATTTCCACCTTTGCTACAGACCAAGCCCCGGGAGATGACCAGTCCCAGCATGCAGTGACCCTGGTGGGGCTAGGCAACAGCGACAGATGCAGATTGGGAGAGGCCCAAGCCATGCTGCTGCCTTGGGCCAGTGAGCGAAGTCTGGGCCCATCGATCCATTCAGCAGCTCTGCTCTTCTCAGGCTGGTTCCTAAGGGTGTGTCCACCCTGCAGCTGGGAGCGAGCCCAAGCAGCCGGACACACACTAGCTCTGCTTGATCTAGCATGTGAAAAATAGCAACGTGCACATGGCAGCATGGTCTGGGACCTGGAGTCAGGCAGCCTTGGACTCAGCTAGCTGGCCTGAGCCACTGCCTGCACCACCACAGCCAGAGCGATTTTAATTTTAGCTCCCACAAAGCTAACCTCAGAGGTTTCCCTCTGTCCCTGAGTAATCATCTAAGGCCCCCTTGGGAGGCTCACTCATACCCCCAGCTCAGCTTCAGCCCACAAGTCTTTGCACCATGGGCATCATAGAATCATAGGATCATAGAATATCAGGGTTGGAAGGGACCTCAGGAGGTCATCTAGTCCAACCCCCTGCTCAAAGCAGGACCAATCCCCAATTAAATCATCCCAGGCAGGGCTTTGTCAAGCCTGACCTTAAAAACTTCTAAGGAAGGAGATTCCACCACCTCCCTAGGTAACGCATTCCAGTGTTTCACCACCCTCCTAGTGAAAAAGTTTTTCCTAATATCCAACCTAAACCTCCCCCACTGCAACTTGAGACCATTACTCCTTGTTCTGTCCTCTACTACCACTGAGAACAGTCTAGAACCATCCTCTCTGGAACCACCTCTCAGATAGTTGAAAGCAGCTATCAAATCCCCCCTCATTCTTCTCTTCTGCAGACTAAACAATCCCAATTCCCTCAGCCTCTCCTCATAAGTCATGTGTTCCAGACCCCTAATCATTTTTGTTGCCCTTCGCTGGACTCTCTCCCATTTATCCACATCCTTCTTGTAGTGTGGGGCCCAAACCTGGACACAGTACTCCAGATGAGGCCTCACCAGTGTTGAATAGAGGGGAACGATCACCTCCCTCGATCTGCTCGCTATGCCCCTACTTATACATCCCAAAATGCCATTGGCCTTCTTGGCAACAAGGGCACACTGCTGACTCATATCCAGCTTCTCGTCCACTGTCACCCCTAGGTCCTTTTCTGCAGAACTGCTGCCTAGCCATTCGGTCCCTAGTCTGTAGCTGTGCATTGGGTTCTTCCATCCTAAGTGCAGGACCCTGCATTTATCCTTATTGAACCTCATCAGATTTCTTTTGGCCCAATCCTCTAATTTGTCTAGGTCCCTCTGTATCCTATCCCTGCCCTCCAGCGTATCTACCACTCCTCCTAGTTTAGTATCATCCGCAAATTTGCTGAGTGCAATCCACACCATCCTCCAGATCATTTATGAAGATATTGAACAAAACCGGCCCCAGGACCGACCCCTGGGGCACTCCACTTGACACCGGCTGCCAACTAGACATGGAGCCATTGATCACTACCCGTTGAGCCCGACAATCTAGCCAACTTTCTACCCACCTTATAGTGCATTCATCCAGCCCATACTTCTTTAACTTGCTGACAAGAATACTGTGGGAGACCGTGTCAAAAGCTTTGCTAAAGTCAAGAAACAATACATCCACTGCTTTCCCTTCATCCACAGAGCCAGTTATCTCATCATAGAAGGCGATTAGATTAGTCAGGAATGACCTTCCCTTGGTGAATCCATGCTGGCTGTTCCTGATCACTTTCCTCTCATGTAAGTGCTTCAGGATTGATTCTTTGAGGACCTGCTCCATGATTTTTCCAGGGACTGAGGTGAGGCTGACTGGCCTGTAGTTCCCAGGATCCTCCTCCTTCCCTTTTTTAAAGATTGGCACTAGATTAGCCTTTTTCCAGTCATCTGGGACTTCCCCCGTTCGCCACGAGTTTTCAAAGATAATGGCCAATGGCTCTGCAATCACAGCCGCCAATTCCTTTAGCACTCTCGGATGCAACTCGTCCGGCCCCATGGACTTGTGCACGTCCAGCTTTTCTAAATAGTCCCTAACCACCTCTTTCTCCACAGAGGGCTGGCCATCTACTCACCATGTTGTGATGCCCAGCGCAGCAGTCTGGGAGCTGACCTTGTTAGTGAAGACAGAGGCAAAAAAAGCATTGAGTACATTAGCTTTTTCCATATCCTCTGTCACTAGGTTGCCTCCCTCATTCATTAAGGGACCCACACTTTCCTTGGCTTTTTTCTTGTTGCCAACATACCTGAAGTAGGGGCATAGCGAGCAGATCGAGGGATGTGATCGTCCCCCTCTATTCAACATTGGTGAGGCCTCATCTGGAGTACTGAGTCCAGTTTTGGGCCCCACACTACAAGAAGGATGTGGATAAATTGGAGAGAGTCCAGTGAAGGGCAACAAAAATGATTAGGGGTCTGGAACACATGACTTATGAGGAGAGGCTGAGGGAACTGGGATTGTTTAGTCTGCAGAAGAGAAGAATGAGGGGGGATTTGATAGCTGCTTTCAACTATCTGAGAGGTGGTTCCAGAGAGGATGGTTCTAGACTATTCTCAGTGGTAGCAGATGACAGAACAAGGAGTAATGGTCTCAAGTTGCAGTGGGGGAGGTTTAGGTTGGATATTAGGAAAAACTTTTTCACTAGGAGGGTGGTGAAACACTGGAATGCGTTACCTAGGGAGGTGGTAGAATCTCCTTCCTTAGAAGTTTTTAAGGTCAGGCTTGACAAAGCCCTGGCTGGGATGATTTAATTGGGGATTGGTCCTGCTTTGAGCAGGGGGTTGGACTAGATGACCTCCTGAGGTCCCTTCCAACCCTGATATTCTATGATTCTATGATTCTCTTTTGCTGCTTGTCCAGCCAGGCAAGGGCTGCCAGTCCAGGGGCTGGGATTGCTGGAGCCTTGGCAGAGCCTTCTACAGCTCCCCTTGCTGTTTCACCAGCCACTGCCGGGTCCCCTCCATGGTCCAGGCTGCCAAACTCCCCCACTGGCTATGGATCCTAGCCAAACCTCCAAGTGGGAGGGGGATGGGGTGTCCCACTCCTGTCTCTTGTCACCGCTCAGAGACCTTCTTCTGGCCAAGCATCTCATGGTTTATTTCACCATGTTCTCCTCCCCACCTGCACAAAGTCATGCTGCTCTGTATGTACAATATCATACGATCATTAGCTCTTTCAGCCAAGGATGGGGGATGGTATTTTCCCTGGGGGAAGATCGCACCTGAGTCTGACTGAAAAGCCTGCTTCTCTCTGTCCCCCTGTGCAAGTCTTCCTGTGCCTTTTCTACGGCTTGGTTAATTGGCTAATTAGCCTGTGGGGCTCTCCTCAGCCCATCCCAATCCACTAATTAGCACAGCCCTTTTAACCAGGGATACTCCAGAGCAACTACTTGTAGTGAGCAGCGTGCTGCATCAGTTGTATGGCTCCTCTCATCCCCTAGCAGCTATTGGTGTGTAAAATAATGCAAGAATGGCTACACACAGCCCACTGCTTCACCCATATAGGGCATGGCTCTCTCTCCCAGCTATCAGAGGAACAGCCGTGTTGGTCTGTATTCGCAAAAAGAAAAGGAGGACTTGTGGCACCTTAGAGACTAACCAATTTATTTGAGCATAAGCTTTCGTGAGCTACAGCTCACTTCTTCAGATGCATGCCGTGGAAACTGCAGCAGACTTTATTTATGCACAGAGAATGTGAAACAATACCTCCTCCCACCCCACTGTCCTGCTGGTAATAGCTTATCTAAAGTGATCATCAGGTGGGCCATTTCCAGCACAAATCCAGGTTTTCTCACCCTCCACCCCCCCACACAAATTCACTCTCCTGCTGGTGATAGCCCATCCAAAGTGACAACTCTTTACACAATGTGCATGATAATAAAGATGGGCCATTTCCTGCACAAATCCAGGTTCTCTCACCCCCTCACCCCCCTCCCAAAAACCACACACACAAACTCACTATCCTGCTGCTAATAGCTCATCCAAAGTGACCATTCTCCCTACAATGTGCATAATTAAGGTGGGCCATTTCCAGCACAAATTCAGGTTTTCTCACATCCCCCCCACCCCCATACACACACAAACTCACTCTCCTGTTGTCACTTTGGATGGGCTATCACCAGCAGGAGAGTGAATTTGTGGGGGGGGGTGGAGGGTGAGAAAACCTGGATTTGTGCTGGAAATGGCCCACCTGATGATCACTTTAGATAAGCTATTACCAGCTGGACAGTGGGGTGGGAGGAGGTATTTTTTCATATTCTCTGTGTATATATAAAGTCTGCTACAGTTTCCACGGCATGCATCGGATGAAGTGAGCTGTAGCTCACGAAAGCTCATGCTCAAATAAATTGGTTAGTCTCTAAGGTGCCACAAGTACTCCTTTTCTTTCTCCCAGCTATGGGCCTGACCTAAGGGGACATGGCATGCAGGACAGCTACCCCTCCTGCTCTTAAAGCAGTGGCTCTCAACCTTCCCAGACTGCTGTGCCCCTCTCAGGAGTCAGATCTGTTTTGTGTACCCCAAATTTCACCTCACTTAAAAACTACTAGCTTATAAAATCAGACATAAATTACCAAGTGTCACAGCACAGTATTACTGAAAGATTGCTGCTTTCTCGCTTTTACCCTACAATTATAAAATACATCAACTGGGATATAAATCTTGTGCTTACATTTCAGTGTGTAGCATAGAGCAGTACAAACAGGTCATTGTGTGAAATGTTAGTTTGTACTGACTTCGTTAGGGCTTTTTCTATGTTAAAACTAGGCAATGGTGTAGCTGAGTTGATGTACCCCCGGCAGAGCTCTGTGTACCCTGGTTGAGACCCCCTGCCATAAGGGATGTACTGTGTCCTGTAGCCCAGGAGAAGCCTCCGAAGCATTGACCAGTAGCCCCACAGAGCCCAGCCCTGAGGCACACCCAGGAGTCTGTCCACAGAGGCTGAAATGCAGCCGTCGCACTCCCTGTAGGCCCTGCCCTGGGTGGCTGGGTCGCTCTGACAAGGTTAGGCCCAGAAGCCCCAGCTCAGGGGCATGGCCCACTTTGCTGCCCTGGTTTCTCTTTGCTGACTGACCACAGCCACCCAGAGCCGGGCATGGCCCTCCTGAGCCTGCGTCCTGCGGCTGCTTACAAAGTGATGCTCACCACAGCCCTGCCTGCAGGCTCAGCAGGGGCTTTCCAGGCCCCAGCTCCCCTACTGCCGAGTGTCATCCACAGACCCAGGGTTCAGCTGGGTTCAGCCAGAGCCTGGCAGGAAAGGGCCATTCAAGCTGCTGGGCGCTCGGCCCGGGGGGGTGGCACTGCCTCTGCCATTGGGTTTGTAAAGGAGGAGGAACCAGTGGAAAGTTTCAGCAGATGGGAGCAGGAGGCAAAGCAGGGAGGGGAAGAAGCAGCAGGGTGAGGGATTTAACAGCTGTATTTACCCGTCACTGGAGAACCGGTTCTTCCCAGGCTGGGCACAGCACCCTCTGCTGACGTGACCCAGCATCCATGTGGCCCCATAGCAGTGGGGAGGGGGCCAGCATGGGGCTTTCAGGCTACAAGACATGTTAGTAAACAGCGACATTCCGAGCCTTGGTCACGTGGATGGAAGCCACGGGGATGTGTGCTGTGCAGGGCTGTGCAGCGGGTTCCTGGGGGCGGGGAGGTGTTACCCCACAGACAATTCCATCGAGTAACGAGCTCTCGCTGCACAGGTACTAACCGGCAGCGGCAAAAGGCCAGGTCACAGTGAAACAGCATAATGCCCTGGGGATTCTCCAGCACAGCCTCTCTCCCGGATCCCTGCCCAGCCATACCACCTCCTCATGGGCCCAGGAGCCATGGCAGGCAAGGCAGAGCCTTAGGCACATGCCACAAGGAGCCCAATAGCCCCACCCCAAGCCTTGGAGTGGCAGCAGGTTTTGGAATTCACCCCCCTTGGAGCTGTCGGTGCAGGCTCTTTGCAGACTCAGGCACGAGTCAGTTACACTCCAGTTACATGTTCAAGCTTTTCTTTACATCCGGGGGGCTAGCAACAAAGTTTGTTTTTTAAATGAAAGCTGAGATTCTGGTCTCGTCAAATGACACCAGGAGCTGGGCCCGTGACTTGGGCTTTTAGTGCCTCCGCCTTAGTCTGGCCCTGCCTGGGGCAAGCCAGGCTGCTGGGCTGAGGAGACTCCTTGCCTCTGCCCTTGGTGTTTTGCAGTGAGCACCGTAACACCTGGCCCATTGCTGCCCTTCTCCCTCCTTGGCCGGGGAGTTGCTGCACTGCTGCTGGCCCACACAGCCCACCAACTTGTGCGTGAAGGGCTCTGGGAGAGCAAGAGACGCAGCAGGCCCTTCCACACATGTATGCCCTGGGCCAGTGACTCCCCAGACAAGCAGGCTAACCCCACCTTACTGAGGGCAGGCAGAGGCAGGACCAGGCCACAGGGCCAGGACAGGGTGCCGAGAAGGAGAGCAGCCAGTGGACCAGGGCTTTCATTCCAAAGCAAATGAGCCATATGCAGTCCAGGCGGAGGGGAGGTTGCTGCTTACAATCTGGTGTGTTTCTGCTGTGCGGTGTCCTGCTTTTAGGTTTCTCAGACCCGCTTGCCCTTCCCACCAGGGACTGTGTGTGCTGGGTTATTTCTTCTTGTAAAACCATTGTTCTCCTGGTCTGGGGAGGTTGGAACTAGTTCAGACCTGGCTGTGCTCTGACGTGGCCCACAGCCAGTGCCCCATTCACAAGACAAGCCATTTCTGAGAATCTCTTTTTTGCAACCAAAACATTTCTCATTTCCTTTTCTCTCTAAACTCAAAATGTGTCACAGAGCTTTGGCTCAAACCTGCCCCAAGAGTTTTCCAAGGTAGGTGAAGTTGGGGGATCTCAGTGCTATTGACCTGTTTTTGTAATCTGTCCAATTGTCTGAAAGCAGAACCCCAACTCTGGTCATCTCAAATCCAGCCACACCCTCTGCCATCTCCATCTCTCAAACACCAGATCATCTCAAACTGCCCCATCACTCAGACACTTGGGCACGAAGTCCTCAGCCCCCAGAAAACTCCAACCAGTGCCAAATGCTGCAGTGTGTCTCAGCAACATGGGCTATCAGGAGCATGTCACACCTGTCCTCCTCTCCCTGTGTTGGCTTCCCATAGAACATAGAGTTGAGTTCAAGATCTTTGACCAGATCTTCACTGTGCTCAAAGCCCTGGGTGCAGGATATCTAAAGTTCCAGGAGCCAAAAGTTCTGGGCCATGGGCTGGTTGGCACCTCTGCTCTTCTGATGCAGGAGAACTGTTCACCACCAGAATAAAGTCCCTGTTTGTGGCATGAACTCCCCCAGGAAGTAAAAGCTAGCACTGACCTCACCAAATTCTGTTCCGAGTGCCTGGCACACTTCCCCAGCCTGCCTTTGTTAGTACAGACCCAGAGCACCATGCATGTGTCAACTGATGCTTTTTTTTCTTTCTTTCTCCAAATCCCTACGCAATTTCCTGCTAAGAGTGAAAGGGATAAAGAACACGCCCCATGCAGCAGATGTCAGTTAAATGACTTCATGCACCGGAAGGCAGAGGAGAAGGGCAGGATAAGAACCTGAAGAGAACGGAAAGCTTTACAGCTCTGATATGGGGGCCTCAGATGGGAAATCAAGAAAGCCCAAACTGAGCAGGGGTCCCCAATCTTCTGCACCGTTTCAGCATCTTAGACTGATCCCAGATAGCAAAATGCTAAGTACAGGTGTGAACTGGCTCACGATAACTGCTCATCATTGAAAAACTCCTTACACAATGTTCTTCCAATTTAACTTATTCCTACAAATGCACCAACACCTACAAATCCAGACAAGTTTGGCATTTCTATCTTCAGTCATTGGCATTATCCAAGCACAATGTATGGGAGAGAGGGCATCCTGGATGCACACATAACCCCAAAGCAGTGAGCCAATTTAGCTGAAAAATTAACATAAATCCTCTTCTGTGGGTTATAAAGGCAGGGACTTGAGCCTCCTTTGTAGCACATGCTCCCCACATGCCTAGACCAGAGAATGTATGTACATGCTGCAGTCTGAAACCCCCACCGCGCCTCAGGAATCCTCCCTGGTGGGTCAGCCGTTCGCATGCTCCCCTCACACAGCGCTGGCTTTGCGATGCACTTCTTTTCAAGTGTGGGCTAGTGGGCAGAGCAGGGATTGGGAGTCAGGGCTCCTGGGGTTAGTCCTGATTCTGCAGCTGAATTGAGCAGGTCACTCAATCACAAAATGTGCTTCCCCTGGTAGGCGTGGAGTGCATAGTCTTCAACGATCAGTACCTGACCTGTATGTGGGGCAGCAAAGCGACACTGACAGCCAATTACTCGCTCTATTACTGGTACATTCCCCCAAGGTAGGTGACTCTTCTTTGGGGCTGGGCTACTCTTACCTCGTCCTGTGGGTTGTGTTCCACGTTAGCATGACCCAAGCAGCCAAGTGCAAGGCCAGTAACCATCCTCCAGGAAGTGCGATGGGTTCCCCAGCAGTGCTCAAGTACCTTGTTATGCATTATGGGGCAGTCTTTGTGCCCAGCCTTAATGCAGAGCTGGAAGCAGTGGGAAAGTTTCCCACTCCTGCCACCAGTGAGGCTGGAGGTGGGGAGAGTGGCTCTGCCAGGCAGTCCTGTGGCACTGGAGCACAAGAGGGAGTGGCTGAGACGGGGCCTGTAGGCAAGAGGGCACGCTGCGGGCGGTGCCCGCGGGCTGGGGGGAGTGAAGAGCAGAGCTCTCCTGCTCTTGGCACTTCCCGCAGAGTCCCTGATCCCACCAGGGAGGGTCCCTAAGAGCCAGACTCTGAGGCTCAGGGAGCTAGGGCACTGCCGCAGCAGAACCCCTAAGAGGCCAGCCTGGCAGCTTCGGGAACCCTGGAGAGTGCTTGTTTCATGCCATCCCAGGACTGAGCCCTCCCTGCCTGACACGCAGGGCCATGCTGCTAACGGCACCCAATGGGGAACAGGCTTCTCTTATGGGCACTTCATGTCTTCTGTGACACCACCCTTGGAGCCCCAAGTACCTGGAAAGGCTGGGGTCTGCACCTCAGCCTAGCCTCCAGTCTAAATAGAGCCAGTGAATTCCCCATTGGGTGACACAGAATCGCACCAGTGCCTGTCTAACAGCGCCAAACCTGCTCCTCAGCCCCAGAACCAAGCCCAGAGCAGAAGGTGCATTCAGAGCCCTCCCCAGGCACACGGAAATCCTGAGAGAAGAGGTGCATTGCACCCAGCACAAGGGCTGGGGGCTGGAGTGCACAGCAGAGATCATTCAAAAAGCAGAGCTGAGGGCAGCATCCAAGGACCCCAGCTTTGCAGTTTTCTGCTGTCCTTGATTTCTGAGCTCTCCCCGTAACCCGCTCTGTGCCTTAGGAGTGAAAATCACATGCCAGTTGAGGAATGCAAGCACTACCTCCAGGAGGAGGGCATCAACACGGGCTGCTGGTTCAACCACAGTGAGATTATCCAGTTCCGCCCCTTCTACATCCACGTCAACGCCAGCCATGGGGGCAGGAGCCTCATCATCCCCACCAAAGGCATGAAGCTGCAGGACCTAGGTATGGAAGAGCACAGCTCCGACTGCACCAGCGAGCTGACACCCATGGTCCATGCTGGTGCAGAAGCTCCATACAGGACACTTCCTCCCCCACTCTATGGTCCCAGCCCAGCAGCCACGGTACATCAGGAATAGGTGAAGGGAGGCTGTCACTATCGGCCACACACTCCTTGGGGGCCAGTGGGATGACAGGGAGGAGAGAAATAACAGGTTTGCGTTATTCCAAAAATTCTTGCTTCATTAGGAGGCACTGTTGTCCCTCAGTCCCAATGGCATCTCCTGGGTCAAGTCATATTTGATGATTACGGAGCAGCAGCTGTTTCTCAGCAAAGGAGAAGGGTTCACATTATAAACTCGGGTTCCACTCCCTTGCCCAACTTCCCCACAAAGATGCCAGTGCCCTGAGGTTTCACACGCCCCCTCTCAACCCAGGGTGCCAGAGACCCAGGTGGGGTGAGAGACACAGGAACTGGCCAGCCCCCTCCCCGTTCTGATGCCTGAGGACTTTACAAAGATGTTGAATTAGGGTACGGAAAGTGGGCTGTTGTTGAGTGTCAGCACCACTCACTGAAATGTCCTGGTGCCCTGAAAGGGCCAGCATCAGCTGGAACTTTGGGAAATAGACTAGTTAGAGACAGCGGTTTTCCGATCGAGCCCCTCTGAATCCCATCACCTGGCACTTCTAAATGTTCCCTGGAAAAGAACCAGTGAGGGCTTGTAATGGGTCTTCTACTCTCTGCTGGGGTGCCCCCTTGTGGCTGCACCCAGAGATTAGCTCTGCCGGATCTGATGCCCCCTTCCTTTGGTCACTCACACCACAGCCCCTCTTGCTCTCTGGAGTCGTAGTGCTTCCTCTTCGTGGCTTGGCCCTCCAGCCAGGTCACTACAGTTTGCCCTTCCAGGGTAACGAAGGCACACTGGGCCAGCTGTCTGGGTGCCATTCCAGGCAGTCTTCCCAGTTCAAGATTGTGCCACTAAGTAGTTAGTAGGGGACCCTACAATCAGTAGCCACGGTCTGCATCATCTCTACCCGTGCTGCCATATCCCTGGGCCTTGTCCCACTCTGCCCTCCACAGGCTTCCTTCTCCACCAGCCCTCGGGGTAACCCTGTCCCTCAGGGTCAGGTTCCCAGGCTTCTGCTCCCCACACCAGGTTTCCTCCTCTCCTCACTAGGCCCAGAGAGTGGCTACAGCCCCTTTGGCTCTCATGTCCGAGCTTTATACCAGCCCCCGCTCACTCTGCCAGATGGGATCCACCGTCAATCAGTACTCGGCAGCCAAGCCTCAGTCTCCCTTCCCCAAGGTGGAGCCTCCCATGTTAATTAGCTCCTTCTGAGCTCGTGTAGCCCTGCAGGGCTGGTGTGGGGTGAACCAAGGGCACCGGAGCTCTCCCAAAAGTGGGGGCCCCCCGCCCCTCCCCCTGAGGCCCCACCCCTGGGGTGGGCCAAGAGCAGCCCCTGTCCGCCTCCTATGCCCCCCGCTCAGGGCAGGTGGAGGGACCCAGGCTCCCCACAGCTGCCCACGTGGCTCTCCCCAACCCGGCTCTGGCGGTGGCAGCCTGGCCATGGTAAAAGCTGTGCGGTCAGTTGTGAGACCCTCCACCTGCTCTGGGCGGGGGAACCGGGGGGCAGGGACATGGCCCGGGGGCAGTTCTCAGCCTCCTCGCTCCCAGGCCGGTGTCTCCCTGCGCAGGCCCCATCTTGAGAGGAATTCACCTCAGTGCACCTAGGCCTCATCTGCCCTGGCGGGGGTGAAGAGCACCTGTTGACTACAACCATACAAGTGAAGTGGCTCCCTGTCCAGGGCATGGGGCATCCCAACTGCCCCCTCCACCCCCTTCCCGGGATCTGGGACTCTGGGGCTGGGGCAGCAGGAATGGAGCGGGACTGGCCGGCACTGCAGGAGCACCTAGCCCCGGTCCACCTCCAGCATGCTGGGACGCCCCCGAGCCAGAGTACTGTCTGTCTGTTGCAGTGAAACCCGCTCCACCTGTGAACCTGACCATCCAGAACATAAGCAATAACCAGCTGCAGCTGACCTGGGACTCCATGTACCTCAAGCCCCTCTGCTTGGAATATGCTGTCAAATACAAAAGCAACCAGGACACCAGCTGGACGGTAATGGCAACCAGCAGCCTGGCCCTCCTGTGGCCACCCAAGGCAGGGGCAGCTCAGAGGGGGGCCCCAAGGGCCACAGCCTGTCATCCGCTGTGTCCTTTACCCCAGGGCTCACATTCACTGGTCCCCTGCCCTTCCCAATCCCCCATGTGCTAAGGGCCATGCCAGCCTGGGGCTAAGGTGCTGCCGCTTCACTGCACCTCAGGATTCTTCTGGCTTTAAAGCACCCTTCACGTGAGCCAAATGCCCCATCTCAGGCTGCAGGCCCCAGCCCATTCTCCTCCTACCCACCACTAACACGTTCTCTCTGGGAGCCCCTCAGCCACCTGGAAGCACAGCGCTGCCCGAGGGCCAGCTGAGAGCCCCCTAAGCCACACATGACCTGGGGAGCAGCACAGTCCCTGCAAGGCTCCGGGTGCTGGGACTTATAGGCAGAACGAGGTTCCTTGTGCCCTTGCTGTGCCTATAGCTGGCTGAAACCAGGCGCACTGGGGAATGGGCATGAGCCCATGCCAAGCAGGGGACAGGGGTTGAGCCTGTAGTTTGTGGACATGGAAAGGGGAGGGAGACTGTAGCAGGGCTGAGCTCCATTCTCCACTCACGTGTGGCGAGCCCAGCCTTGAGGAAGCCAGGCCACATTTCACAGCAGGCACTCAGAGCATCTCCTTGTGTGCCAAGCTGCCCACGCTGTCTCACGTGCACGGGACCTTCTGTCTCTGCCCCAGGAGCACTTGGTCAGTGGCAAGATCTTCTCCTTCCCTAGCGTGGACTACGAGAAGTATTACACCTTCTACGTGAAAAGCAAGATCAATCAGTACTGCGGCACCACCCAGCTCTGGAGCGAGTGGAGTGTCCCAGTGTTCTGGGGCAACAATGCAACAGACCAGGGTAGGTGACGCCCCTCGCGGCCAGGGTTTCCCAGCTGGTCCCTGGCCCTGGGTTGTTGCTAAGGGGCATCCTTGACCCAACAAGAGAGAAGATATTAATTATTATTATTATTTGTAGTTGCATAGTGCATAAGCACCGACTCCATGGGCCCACAGCTGTCCCAATATTCAGGTGGAGAGGTGAGGTGGGAGGGCGAGCGGGGTGAGGAGGTGAACGGGGAGGCGAGCAGCAGGCGGACAGGCAGGAAGGGGGTGAGGAGGCGGGCAGACGGGGGCGGGATGCGCGCTGGGCGGACAGCAAGGAGACCAGTGGGGAGGCGAGTGGGAGGCTGATTTGTCCCGGACCCGCACCCCCCTAGGGACAGCCCTGCTAGTGCCGACAGGAGAACCCCTCCGTCTGCGTAGACAGCAGGGCAGCGGCAGCGTTTCAAGCAGAGCCAAGCGCCGAGACAGCCTTGGGCAGCACGGCAGGCCGCCAGCCAACCTTGCCGAGGTATCTGTAGGCATCCCGGGAAAGGGATCTGTAAGGGGATAAGGCTGGAGCTTTGCAGCTGTTTCTGGGGAGGCCCTGCCGAGCAAGAGGGGCTGCCAGGGGGAAGCGCCAAAGGGCTTGGTTGTAAATGTGACAAGTGGACAATGGAGGCTGGCCTCACAAGCCGGTGGCACCAGCATCGGTGGCTTGATAGCAAATGAGAGGAGAGTAGGGTTGCCAACTTTCTAAGCGCACAAAAAGCCTAACACCCCTTCCCCATGGCCCCGCCCCTTCCCTCCCCCAGGCCCCACCTCTGTCCCACCCCCGCCTGCCAACCCCGGGAGAATGACAAGGGCCCAGGGGCCCCCGGCCACCATCACCACCGGCAGTGCAGTGGGGCTAAGGAGGCTTCCTGCCCGCCCTCGCTCCACACCGCTCCCGGAAGAGGCTGGCATGTCCCTGGGGCCCCGGGGAGGGGGGAGTGTCTCCGTGCGCTGCCCCTGCCCTGAACGCCGACTCCACAGCTCCCATTGGCCAGGAACTGCAGCCAATGGGAGCTGCAGGGGCAGTGCCTGTGAGCAGCGGTGCACGGAGACACACCCCCCCCCCCCGGCCTCTCAGGCTAGAAGCCGCTGCCAGAGGGATGTGCAGGTCGCTCTCAGGAGCCACCTGAGGTAAGTGCCACCCCCCTCCTGCACCCCAACCCCCTGCCCCAGCCCAGAGCCCCTTCCCATACTCAAACTCCCTCCCGGAGCCTGCCCCACACACCCCCTCCTGCACCCCAACCCCCTGCCCCAGCCCAGAGCCCCTTCCTGTTCCCAAACTCCCTCCCGGAGCCTGCCCCACACACCCCCTCCTGCACCCCAACCCCCTGCCCCAGCCCAGAGCCCCTTCCCATACTCAAACTCCCTCCCGGAGCCTGCCCCACACACCCCCTCCTGCACCCCAACCCCCTGCCCCAGCCCAGAGCCCCTTCCTGTTCCCAAACTCCCTCCCGGAGCCTGCCCTACACACCCCCTCCTGCACCCCAACCCCCTGCCCCAGCCCAGAGCCCCTTCCTGTTCCCAAACTCCCTCCCGGAGCCTGCCCCACACACCCCCTTCTGCACCCCAACCCCCTGCCCCAGCCCAGAGCCCCTTCCCATACTCAAACTCCCTCCCGGAGCCTGCCCCCCACACCCCTTCCTGCACCCCAACCCCCTGCCCCAGCCCAGAGCCCCTTCCTGTTCCCAAACTCCCTCCCGGAGCCTGCCCCACACACCCCCTCCTGCACCCCAACCCCCTGCCCCAGCCCAGAGCCCCTTCCCATACTCAAACTCCCTCCCGGAGCCTGCCCCCCACACCCCCTCCTGTACCCCAACCACCTGCCCCAGCCCAGAGCCTGCACCCAGCACCCAGCCTCCCTCCTGGAGCCTGCCCCCCACATCTCCTCCTGCACCCCAACCCCCTGCCCCAGCCCAGAGCCCGCACCCAAACTCCCTCCTGGAGCCTGCACCCAACCCACATCCAAACTCCCTCCCAGAGCCTTAGCAGGTGTGTTGTGGGGGTGGGACTTGGAGCCATTGGGCACCACCAAAAATTATACAAACCTGCCATCCCTGCAGGAGATGGGGCGTGATGGCTCTGGGTGGGCCAGAAATGAGGGAATTGGGGTGCAGGAGGAGGCTCCGGGTTGGGGCAGGAGGTTGGGGTGCGGGGGGGTGAGGGCTCCAGCTGGGGGTGCGGGCTCTGGGGTGAGGCCAAGGATGAGGGGGTTGGGGTGAAGGGGGCTGGGGCAGGGGTTGGGGTGTTACGGGGTGCAGGAGAGGGTTCGGGGTCCTGGTGACACTTACTGTGGCTCCCAGGAAGCAGCTGCCAGGTCCCTGCGGCCCCTAAGTACATGGAAGGCCAGGGAGGCTCCGCGCCCTGCCCTCACACCTACAGGCGTCGCCCCCGCAGCTCCCACTGATTGTGGTTCCCAGCCACTGGGAGCTGCGGAGCAGCCACTTGCGGGAGGGGCAGTGTGGGGAGCCTCCCTGTGCCTAGGGGCTGCTTCCAGGAGCCACATGGAGCCAGGGCAGGTAGGAAGCCTGCCTTAGCCCTGGGCCCCTGCTGTGCCGCCATCTGGGCTTTTAAGGGCACGTGCTGATCAGAGCCACCAGGAGCCCTTTTTGACCAGGTGTTCCAGTTGAAAACCGGACGCCTGGCAACCCTAGACAACAGGCAGGCGGAGAGGGACTTGAAAGGAGACAGGCAGTGATTTGCCGCGCTAGAGAAGGGGGAGCCCGAGGCGAGATGTAGAGAAGGGGGTGACGTGGCCAAAGCAACAGGGTAGGAAAACGCTCTGCAGCTGCATTCTGAATGGATCTGAGCGAGGCAGGACGACAGAGGGAGGGAAGTTGCAGGGATCAGGGCATGAGGCCATGGGGGCCTGGCTGGGAGGTGTGGCGGGGGGTGGATAGGACGGCTATCTCCCGGAGAAGTTACACAGAAAGAATCAGTAAGATTCGGACACAGCCTGAGGTTGAGACAAGTGCTCATTTCTGCCCACATTCCCAGCTGTGTGGGGTTCCTGCCTGCTCCCAGACAGGAACAGCCCCATGGCCTCTTGGCGCCCGCCCCCCCTACAGTCGGACCACACTGGTGGTGTGTCGGCAACACCCGCTGTGCACCTCCCCTGCAGGCACGGCCGAGGAGCAGGCACCATGGTTCTGGATTCACGTGGTTCTCCCCATTGCCTCTTTGATGCTCTTCCTAGTCCTTGTCATTTTGCTGATTCGAATGGAAAGGTGAGTGTCCCGCTGCTTCCCCAATAGCCCCCAACCCCTGTGCACAGGTATGGAGAGAAGCCAAGCCTGCTGCTAGCGCATGGTGCAGGCTGCTGGGGCTCAGAGCAGAGCGGTGACCCAGACCTGGGTGAGTCCCAACGCTGGGTCAGCTCTGTGGGCGGGAGAGAGGGTGGGAGCAGGGTTGGGCCAGGAGGACCCACCCGGGGAACAGGGCAGGAGGGCTGAGTCAGAGGACACCAACCGGTGCCTGGCTGAGGAGGGCCCTGGGGCCCATGTGTCTACAGCCAGGCTCCAGGAGCTGCCCTTCCTCACTAAACAAGTCCTTTCCCATTCTGCAGAGTCTGGGTCATTCTCATGCCCAGAATCCCCAACCCCAGCAAGAACTTCGAAGAGCTCTTCAACACCCACCAGGGCAACTTCCCGGTAAGAGTGCTCAGCTGGGGACGGAGGGGCCGACGGGCCGGGCTGGGGACGGAGGGGCCGACGGGCCAGGACGGGGACAGAGGGGCCGGGCCGGGGATGGATGGGCTACTGGGCCGGGCTGGGGACAGAGGGGCCGCCGGACGGGGCCGGGGACGGAGGGGCCAATGACCGGGCTGGGCCGGGAGGGGCTGATATGCCGGGCTGGGCCGGGGACCTGCTCCTTGGGATGGACAGACAGATAGGGCTCAGCCAGGCACCTACAGACGGGGCACCTGCTCCCTGGCGAGCTGGGACAGACACAGACTGGCTGTTTCCCTCTAGCGATGGTTCAGCTCCCCTGGGGGAGCACACCTGAGGCTGCCCCGCGCTGCTGCCCGCAGTGTTAACCTAGAGCACGTATAAGAACGTGACACACTGACAGTCCCTGTGCCCGGGTCCTGGCCATCCAGCTGGCCCAGGGGAGTCAGCCTGGGCATATGCGCAGCCAGAGATGCCCCAACCTCAGGCCTGAATTTGGCCCAGAGACTCAGGGTCCACCTACACTGCAGAGGAAGAACCACGACTGCAAGTCTCAGAGGCCGGGTCACCTGACAGCGCGCGGGGCTCCCGCTGTGGAGCTAAGACCAGCCATGTAGCTGCTCCGGCTCGGGCTCCGTAACCCAGTGAGTGGGGGCTCGAAGCCCAGGCTCCAGGCCAGGCAGGAACGGCTACACTGCTGGGCTTAGCCCCTAGTTGGAGCCCCACGCGCCCAGGCCAGTCGACCTGGCCTCAGACTCACCGTCGCAGGGTTTTTTGCAGTCTAGGCGAGCGCTAAGGTGCTGCACCCATCAGCCCGCCAGCCTGGTCCTGGCTCCCTGCAGGTGCCTCCAGCAGGAGCGTTAGGTGCTGCCTCGCCCCCGCTGGACAGGCACCGTGTGACCCTCAGTGCCAGCAGCCGCCCGCTCTGCCCTAGCCAGGGGAGAGGGGCCCCTCGGCTGGGCCATGGGGCAGCCCAGGAGTGGGCAGCAGGGGAGTGACTGCTACAGGGAGCCTCCTTTAACCTGCATTTCGCTCTCTTGGAGGAATGGGCCGGAGTCTCCAAGGACATCGTGGAGAGCTTTAAACCTAACTACAGTGAGAGCTTCTGCTACGTCAGCGAGCTGCCCCCCAAGGCGGGCAGCACGCCCCTCTGGGAGGGCCATGACAAGCTGAGGGCCCCCCCAGGGCGCTCCTCAGCCCCAGCCTCCAGCAGCAGCCCTGGGCTGAGCCTCTTCAAGAACAGCTACGTGGGAGTGTGACATTACCAGCAGGAGTTGGGATTGTCTGCTTCTAGCGCCTCTCTTCACACTGCACCCCCACCCTCCTTGCCCCGCCCCAATGCCTCCCCCATCCACCCCAGCACCCCTCCCCATCCACCCCAGCACCCCTTGCCCAGCGCCTCAAGCACTCCCCCCAGCCCCCGTCTGCAAGCATACACCTCTTTCCACATACACGACTCTCCCCTCAGCATTCTTTCAGTGCCCCCCCGGCATGCACTTTGCATCCCTGCCAGCCGCCATGCGGCTCACCAGCATAAGGCACCTGGCCGTGTGGCTGCTGTGCCCTGAACATTTGTCCTGCTGGGCCTTGCTGCCCCTACTGCTCCCCACGTTCTGCCTGGGCTGATCAGGGCCCTGGCGGAGGAGCTCTCTGGCTGGTGACTGTGCAGCAGATTTACAAATAAAAACAGTCTCACCCAAGAGTGTTTGTTCCTCTGGGCATTCTGTGCCTGCAAATCCCTCCCTGCCCCTGACGCAGCTGCTCCGCAGCCTCTCCCACGTCCCCTGGCTCTGACCCAGTGCCCCTCGCTCCCAGTGAGGCTCCTTGCGGAGCTGGGACACGGGAGTCCCAGGAGTCACTTGCCCTGAGTGGGGGCTCCGCACTCATTCCCTTGCCTGCTGGAATCCATTGTGCGTCCCTCTGGCTGGGCCTGTTCCCCTGCATCTGACCTGTGGCCCTCTCCTCCTGGGCTGCACACAGAGCCTGGCTCCTCTGCTCACTGCTTTGCCAGTGGCCCATTGGGAACGTCACCCCACCACGTATGCCATGGTGAGCAGCCAAGGCCCACACGCCACTGCCTACCCTGGGCTGCCAGGAACCAAAGAGCGTCCTGTTCTGGTCACAGCCCACACAGCCAAATGAGATAAATCCATACACACACTCTTCTTGGAAGCGTGCAAAGATACCTGACTATGGGGCAGCTCGCAGAACACTCCCACAGCACCTCCTGAAAAGAGAGAGAGACAAAGCAGGCGGCTCTGTAGGCAGAGGCTCAACTCCATCCACCTGGCTCGCTGCAAACTGACACACAGAGTGCGGGCTTCCCTGCAGAGCCCCAGGCTGCCAACAGGCCCAGGAACACCCTGCACGTGCTCTCAGAGTGCTAGCTTGCGATTCTAACCCCGTCCTCAATACACCACACTGCCAAGGTGATGGCCCATGGCTGTGCTCAAAGCCCTCGTCTCCTCTTGCCAGAGGCCCATCTGCCAGCATCCCCAGCCCAGGCCATCAAGCTGCCTCCCCCCCTGACCCGGGCAGCCCGGCCTTTCTCTCTGTGTCTGACTTCACAATAGCCCTGCTGCAAGTCATGTGAGGGGGTCGTGCCCTGCAGCCCACCTCTGGCATCATGCAGCTTCACCTAGGCACTGCAATGTTCATCTGTGTCAAACACGCAGGTGAGGCCCCGGGCTGGGCGCTGGCTGGGAGAAGGTACTGTATGTGGGGGGAAAGACTCCAGTTAGCTCTGCAGGGGGGTGGGCCCAAGTTCTCCCCTGGGGTTCTCTCTTGAGTTTCCATAGCCCCTAAGCATCCACCCCAGCCTTGCAAGCCTGGTCTGCAGGGGCACAGCAGGGCACTGTGGGACAGCTCCCAGGTGCCAGCTCACCCAGAGGGCAGATACAGAGCTGCTGGGTGGGCCAGCACGGGCACCCCGTGGGCGCTAGGGCATTCCCCATGCTCAGTCTGGGGCCACAGGGGGTTTGGCTGGTGAGTCCAGCACTGCTGGGCACTGGGAGCCATCCTCTCACCCCAGCACGTGCGGAGGCCTAGCGAGGCGGGGGCGGCAGCCTGCAGATAGCTCCCACCTGCAGCATCATTTCCCCCAGCGCAGAGCCCCGAGGCCGCCCCAGGCCCAGCTGTGTGCCCAGCCCTTGGTCAGGCACTGCCTTGTCCCTTCCAGATAACCAGCAGTTTCTGGCTAATACCGGCTGCTCTGTCCTCCTCCTGCTGCACTACCTGAGGAGTAAGGTGGGGCTCCAGAGAACAGGTGAGCACCCCAACCTGCCAGGCTTGCGCTGGGATCCCACCAGAAACCGAGAGCGGGCTGGCAGCAAGTACAGGTCCGCAGACCCGATCTAGCGAGCCTGAGCGCATGGCTCTGGGCCCATGGCACATGCTGGGGAGGACAGGACAAGAGGGCATGAACTGGCGCTGGGTATTGGCAGCGCACAGGAGCAGCATCCACCTGCAGTAGGTGGCCCAGGAGGGAGCCCCACAGGAGCTGCTGGGGAGAGCTCTGTGCAGACCCAGGTGGCTGGGGGCTGCCCACATGGGTGATGGTGAGCACGGTCATGTCAGATGCCAGGGCGTGGGCGCTATGCTGGGCAGGACACATGCGGTGGAGCATGGGGAAGCCATGTAGCAGAGGCACTCAAGACACTGTGGGGAAGAGGAAACGTAATACCCTGTCGACAACAGGAGAGTCTAATGGATCCAGAGGGCTATGGGTGGGGAGGGGGTCAGCCAGCAGCCCACGCAATGCCCTCCCAAGGTGACACCATCCACACAGCTGACCGGCCACGCAGGAGGGTGCTGCACTCCAAGCCTGGGTGGCACAGAGCTATAGCCGGGGCACGAGGCACAAAGCCACCGAGGAGACGGTTTTGATGAGGGGCTTACAAGTGCCATGGGCACTGTGCAGAGGCTTGCTCAGTGGGGGCAGGCCTGGTGGGGCAAAGGAGACAGGACTGACTGCAGGGGGTGGGCGAGAGCAGCAGAGATGTGAGGCCAGGGCTGCAGGTGAGGCAGGCAGGCTGGTGGTGCAGGGGATAGCAGCATGGCTGGACAACAGCTGGGAGTGGAAGGCCGTGGACCATTCTGCAGCATGCAGCGGAGGGGGAATCCGGCGGGTGAAGTGCCCCAGTGGGCTGCAGGGCAGCTGGGATTCCCAGCCCAGTAACCCATCTCCACAGCGTGGTGGGCGCAGGAGCAGGACTAGCAGAGGGCTTGGCCCTGCCCGGCCTCACAGGACTGTGTCTGAAAGGCAAGTGCCTCAGCGAGCTCGGCAGCAGGTAGGTCCCGGAGTCAGTATCGTGGGCTGTGCCATAGAGCAGGATGGGGGAGCAGAGCGGGGGACGCAATTCATTCCCAGGGCTTGCGGTGTCTTCCAGAAGCCATCGACCTGTGCGACGAACTGGGCACCCTCAAGCTGCTCTTCCTGGTCAAGCTTCCCAGCGACAGTGCCAGCAAGTTCCTCTCACCCCGAGGAACCTATTATGTGTGCCGGGTGGAGCGCGGAGCCCCAGGTGCCTTCCCGGGCACCCTGCAGCCCCAGCAGCACAGCCCTTCCCCACTGAAGCCCTAGCCCCACAGCTGGCCAGGGCAGCGGGGGGAGACAATTATCTCTTTAAAAGCATCTCTGTGCAAAGCTCTGTGCAAAGGCTCTGCTGGGGGGGCTCCTTGTGCCATCTGGCCGACCCCCAAGGGCCCAGAGCAGCAATCCAATGCCCATGGCCCGAGGTACTAGCATTGAGCAGATCTCACCCCACCCCCATCGGCCCAGGACTCCCTGCCCGGCCAGCCCAGCCCAGTGCCTGGCTCTGCTGCT
Source organism: Lepidochelys kempii (assembly GCF_965140285.1). NCBI lineage: Eukaryota > Metazoa > Chordata > Testudines > Cheloniidae > Lepidochelys > Lepidochelys kempii. The sequence continues at coordinate 102,482,913 of NC_136388.1, read as the reverse complement.
GCCCTGCGGAGTGAGGGGAGCAGGCAACACCAGCCCCATGGCACTTTCTCCACCCATGACGTGACGCTGAGGATTCCTTCTTGCAGGGACCAAACAGGAAAACGCCTATCGCGCCTTCACCCCCATCCTCAAGGATCCCGAGCCAGAGCTTCTGGGTAGGTGGCCGCTGCTCCCCGCCCCATGCTCAGGGTGGCACAAAGAGGCCACGGCAAGGGAGATGCAGAAAGGACTTGGCTGCACACCACCCCGGTAGTTGTGGGGCGTGGCAGGACGCAGCCTGGGAGGTGCAGAGCAGGGACAGAGGGAGGTGCAGCACTGGGGCATTATTGGTGGGGATGGGGCCTCTTCCTCAGATGCACTATGTAGTGGCCGCTGCTGGAACAGGGCTCTCAAAGCCCAGATCTCAGGGAAGGAGCTGCAGTCACTAAAGGGTCTGGGCAGCGTGCAGGGCTCCCCACAGCAGGCAGCTACCGAGGTAAGTTACTGATGTCACAGCGATGGGGCCCTGTGCCTGGCCCCTGGCGCCCACTCAGGGCTTTGTCCAGTCCCGGTATAAACGGCCCCTGGCTGGAGCTCCCCCTTTGCCTTGGCAGTTGCCCCTGCAGGTCTCCACCAGGAAGCGTCTCCGGATTTCAAGCCTCTACTTTCCTCGACAGCTTCATGCCATTGCTTGGCTGCTCCCTGAGCCATGCTGGGTCCCACTGGCATTGCTATCATGGGCTGTAACGCCAGGCGGCTGGGTAACGCGCTGGGCCGAGCTGCCCCAGCCACGCTCCCCGCCATAGGCCGGCTCAGATGGGGCAGGTTCATTCATGTTCAGTCAACCAGGAACAAGCCACACAGAGCACAGCTGACCTGGGCCTGGCCCAGGCCCTGCTCCAGCTCCAGGGGGCAGGCCCTTGGCTCTACACCAAGGTCTTGGCGCAGGGTCCATGGGCTGGTTCTGGCAGACTCATCCCACAAGCTGCATTAGCTGAGCCCACTGCCAGGGGGTCCGAGCCAGCTGGATTTGCTGCCAAGGTAAAAAGAGTCATCAAGGAAACCCAGCACCAGCAGGCCTGCACCCTCCCTGCTACGTGCCCAGGGCTCACAGCCCCTCTCCCAGGGCTTCCTCACGGCCATGCCCGCTCCCTGCCTACCTGCCTGCCTGGGAGGTGGGAACATTTCCATAGCCCACCCACAGAGCCATGCTAGGGGGATGCGGGGAGGCTCATAGGGCCGCTGGTGGGCAGGGAGCACGGCTCGGCCCCTAGCCAGTGCCAGCGGGGCTCACCTTGGAGATGACATGGAGCAAACCTGGTCAGAGAGGCTGGGTCTCCCTGCAGCCAGGCAGATGCCATTCCTCTGAGCCCCGCCCATCCCCTCTCTGCAGATGCCTTGCGCACTCAGTGCGAGTTTCTGGAAAAGAGCCGCCTCAAGCTGCTGAAGGCCCAGGATGGGAAGAAGATCCAGACCATGGAGTCGCTGATTTCCATTGTGCCCTCCCAGATCTCAGTGAGCGCCATGCCCCCGGCCTCCTGTGTTCTGCTGGCTGTCCACGCCCTGGTTCCGGCAGAGGGGACTCGGCCCTCTCTGCTCCTGTCTCTGGGGAAGTGCAAGGAGGGGGCGGGGGTGAGGTGGCTCAGGGAGCTCCAGAAAGGAGGAAGTGTCCAGAAGCTCAGAGACTCCCAGAGTCAGGGTGGGGAATGAAAGCCAGGGACACTAGAGTCCCTTCTCCCCTCCCAGGCTCCCACCCAGAATGCCCCTAGCCCAATAGCAGCACCTCAAGTCTGCCCAGGGGGTCCACAGCTCAGTCAGGGGCAGTTCAATCACCCCATAAACCCTGGAAGCTGCTCTGGAGAGGTCAGTCACACGGAGGTTGGACCAGCGTCCTCTTCTGCTGCAGACCCTCCACCCACATGCTCCAGGAGGGGTTCAGCTCCCATCTAGCATCTCTCCCATTCTCCAGGCTGCAGAATGTCCTGCACCTTGCACAGCAGCCAGGGCCTGCAGCCCGGAGGGAGTGGGAGGGGGAATCAGAGAGCTAGCAGCAGCCCCAGCATTGCAGACAACACTGCTTCCAAATTCCCGCCCCATAACCCCATCTGCCTTCTCTGTCCAGGGAAAGCTCATGGGGAGGCCTGGTCCAGGGGCAGCTGGAGCTGCCGACGAGGAGGGTGCCCCGCGAAAAGCAGGAGCATGCCCCAAAATCAAACCAGAGGCCAGCAAGAAGGAGAAACATCGCTGAGGCTGAAATAAAAGCATTGGTGGCACTTTCCTTGCAGAGGCTCCGGGTTTCACTGAGATTCAGAGAGGCCCGGGAAATCCTGCTCAGTCCTGCCCAGCCGACCTGTCCCAGGCCCTGGGAATCCAGCCTGCCACGGTCCTGCCTGGGGAATCCAGGCCGGCCCATCCGGCTCGGCTGACCGCATCCCTGAGCAGAGGCCGAGCTAGTCACTTGCAAAAAGCTGCACCCTCCCAGCGCATGCAGGGAGGCCTCCAGGCAGCTCCACGCTGTGCTCTGGGTCCGAGGAGCCGCCGGCTGCGCACCCACGGCCGAGGGAGAGGGAACAGCATTTCGCCACTATCTTCTGTCTGGCCCATTTCACATTTTGAGACAATCCCTTATTTTTAAGGCTGATGTCACCAGGGAGCTTCCTGATTGGTGGTTCTTATGCCATTGCACAGGCCAGAGGGGCCACCAGGCAGCGGCTCAGCACCTCCAAAGGAAGCAGCCAGAAGCAGCGCAGCCTGGGGAGGGAGTCACTGGGCCGGAAGGCCCGGTCCATATCATCTCTCAGACTTTCAGGCCAGAAGGGACCAGCGCGATCATTTAGGCTGACCTCCTGCACATCGCAGGCCACAGACCTCCCCCACCCACTCCTGTAATAGACCCCTAACCTCTGGCTGAGTTACTGACATCCTCAGATCTTGTTTAACAAGTTAAAAGTTACAGAGACTCCACCACTTACACTAGTTCAAACCAGCACGAGGCCCGTGCCCCACGCCGGAGTGGAAAGTGCAACACCACCCTCCCGTGGGCCCCCCCGCCCCCGAGTCTCGGGGGGGAAATGGTGATCAGTTAGACCTTGGGCACATGGGTGAGACCCAGCAGCCAGACACCTGGGAACGAATTCTCAGTTGTAACTCAGAGCCCTCCCCATCTAGTGTCCTCTGGCTATTAGAAATACTTGATAGCAGTCACAGCTGGCCCTGTGCATCTCCTTCACTGCACACGGGACCCCACAGAGATATGGAAAGGGGCTTCCTCACCCTCACTGACGGACAGCCACCTCTGGGGCAGAAGGGAACAGTCACATAGCAGGGCACAGCGATATCACCCCACAGCCAGCTGAAAATGCAGGGACTGTCTCCAATCATCACCATTAAATCTTTGCATACGAGGGGCTGACGGTCTGGCACCGTGTCTGCCTGATGAAGCATTGAGAGGGGCTGTTCCTTGCCAGCCAGTCCACAGAATGGAGTAACTGATGCTAGTGGCTGACTACCTGGGACTCCTACCTTCTGCCGGGAGCCTGGCCCTGGACCCAGGCACTCCAGGGGTTTCTAGCAATACCTCTGCAGGGTTTTCCTAAAATGGCTAACATGGGGAAGCTGGGACTTGCAGGCAGGAAACAGGAATCTTGGATGAGCTCCCCTCCCTTCTCCCACCACGAAACTAGGCAGGCAGGCAGCCAAATGCTCCCCAGCAGGGAGGTCCAGCCCCCAACCACTGCCTTTCTGTCTAGCGCCGAATGCCAGGCCATCTCACGCCCAGGCTGCTGGAAGGCAAGCCTGGCGTCGCCCATCGCCCAACAGGCAGGCACATCTGCTGAAGGCACTACCTCTCAGTGTACTGCAGGGAGTCCTCAACACTGACAGAGCCGCAGGGCCCATATCAATCAGGGGGCGCTGAGAAAAGGGAAGGTGCAAAGACGAGGCAGAGTCAGTGCCAGAGGTGCATCAAGCAGTGGGATTCCCCCCAAGACCTGCCGTAGCCCGGAGGGTGCCCCTACCCCTCCTCTCTTCCCTCCAAAAAAGCCTTCAGGTCCCCCAGCCCAGGAAACATGAACCAGGGAAGGCAGGTAAGTGCATGGAGGGGTCTGGCAAGCAGAGTTCTGCTCTCACTTCCCAGAGATGGAACCAGAGCCCAGGGCCATCAGAACCCTGCTTGTAAAGGTCACTGTCTCTCTGCTCCCTGCCTTCCCCCATTCCTACCCTGTGGCTTCTCACACTTCCCCCAGGGCCCCCACCTCCCACCCCAGGCTGGAGTACCTGGCCCAGGCATCACAGATGGAGGAGCATCCTCAATGGCCACGGGAGAAATACAAGAAGGGGGCACAGATAGATTAGCAGTGGCCACTGCCCCAGGAGGGAGGAACCAGGAGCAGGCAAGAGCCAGGGGCACTAGGGGACCAGCAAGTTAGGCATGAGCCTGCCATGGGATACTGCTGCAAAAAAGGTCCCCACAACCCTCCTCCGTCACACAGGGAGGGGCAGTGCTCTAGGCAGCTGGTGCAACCACATGTGCTGCACTGGATCTGCAAAGCAGGGGCCACAACTCCCGTCCACCCCACCCCACAGCCCGGCAAGGGGACAGGGCCTTACCCAGGAGGTGCCAGGCGGTTTGGGAGTGGGAACTGTTGGCAGCAGGGAGTGGAGAGAAGCTGCAAGTCAAACAGGCTGAGATTTCCAGGAGCAGGTTTGTGTGGGACTCGTGGGGGAGCAGGGAGCCAGTGCAGAGGGGCCCTAATGAGAGACACTAATGGAGCCTGGCTTGGGAGCTGACAAATGCAAATTTGCTTGAATAGAGGCTGGACTGGGGAGGGCACCCCAGGCACTAGCCCTGAAGAGCACTGGACTGCCCCAGGGCCCCTCATTAAGCCCCTGTGCCTAGGGGATCTGCAGCCTTTCCCCTTTCCTGCCAGCCCTAGTAAAAACCTTTCCCTTAGCGATATGTCTGAGGGCACCAGGCACCCAAGCACCGACACTGCTTGCCTCTGAGAACAGTCCCCAGGCATGCTACTGGCTAGGCAGGCCACTCGTCCAGCATTAAACTGGACTGTCCTCTTTGAGAGTTTTGTCCCCCGTCCAGTACTGGGACAAACCAAACCTGGTTTTGTCTGGTATCAGACAGGGTTAGAGCGCTACTCCCACCGCGACGGGCCGGGGGGTCAGAGCGCTACTCCCACCGCGATGGGTCAGAGCGCTACTCCCACCGCGACGGGCCGGGGGGTCAGAGCGCTACTCCCACCGCGACGGGCCAGGGGGTCAGAGCGCTACTCCCACCGCGACGGGCCGGGGGGTCAGAGCGCTACTCCCACTGCGACGGGCCGGGGGGTCAGAGCGCTACTCCCACCGCGATGGGTCAGAGCGCTACTCCCACCGCGACGGGCCGGGGGGTTAGAGCGCTACTCCCACCGCGACGGGCCGGGGGGTCAGAGCGCTACTCCCACCGCGATGGGTCAGAGCGCTACTCCCACCGCGACGGGCCGGGGGGTCAGAGCGCTACTCCCACCGCGACGGGCCAGGGGGTCAGAGCGCTACTCCCACCGCGATGGGTCAGAGCGCTACTCCCACCGCGACGGGCCGGGGGGTCAGAGCGCTACTCCCACCGCGACGGGCCGGGGGGTCAGAGCGCTACTCCCACCGCGACGGGCCAGGGGGTCAGAGCGCTACTCCCACCGCGACGGGCCGGGGGGTCAGAGCGCTACTCCCACCGCGACGGGCCGGGGGGTCAGAGCGCTACTCCCACCGCGATGGGTCAGAGTGCTACTCCCACCGCGACGGGCCGGGGGGTTAGAGCGCTACTCCCACCATGACTGGCCGCGGGATGACAGGCCGGGGGGTCAGAGCGCTACTCCCACCGCGACGGGCCGGGGGGTCAGAGCGCTACTCCCACCGCGATGGGTCAGAGCGCTACTCCCACCGCGACGGGCCGGGGGGTCAGAGCGCTACTCCCACCGCGACGGGCCAGGGGGTCAGAGCGCTACTCCCACCGCGATGGGTCAGAGCGCTACTCCCACCATGACTGGCCGCGGGATGACAGGACGGGGGGTCAGAGCGCTACTCCCACCGCGATGGGTCAGAGCGCTACTCCCACCGCGACGGGCCGGGGGGTCAGAGCGCTACTCCCACCACGACGGGCCGGGGGGTCAGAGCGCTACTCCCACCGCGATGGGTCAGAGCGCTACTCCCACCGCGACGGGCCGGGGGGTCAGAGCACTACTCCCACCGCGACGGGCCGGGGGGTCAGAGCGCTACTCCCACCGCGACGGGCCGGGGGGTCAGAGCGCTACTCCCACCGCGACGGGCCGGGGGGTCAGAGCGCTACTCCCACCGCGATGGGTCAGAGCGCTACTCCCACCGCGACGGGCCGGGGGGTCAGAGCGCTACTCCCACCGCGATGGGTCAGAGCGCTACTCCCACCGCGACGGGCCGGGGGGTTAGAGCGCTACTCCCACCATGACTGGCCGCGGGATGACAGGCCGGGGGGTCAGAGCGCTACTCCCACCGCGATGGGTCAGAGCGCTACTCCCACCGCGACGGGCCGGGGGGTCAGAGCGCTACTCCCACCGCGACGGGCCGGGGGGTCAGAGCGCTACTCCCACCGCGATGGGTCAGAGCGCTACTCCCACCATGACTGGCCGCGGGATGACAGGCCAGGGGGTCAGAGCGCTACTCCCACCGCGACGGGCCGGGGGTGTAAGAGCGCTACTCCCACCGCGACGGGCCCTCAGGAAGCTAGGGCAGCTTCCCCATGGACAAGACTTTAGAAGAGGGGCTGGCCTGAGAAGGGCCAGTGGGGTTGGCTGAACAGAGGGGGAGTATGTCCATGTAGGGCTTTGATTAGCTGTTGCTATTCAACAGTCATAAGGTGCATTTATCTGAGACCAGTCAGGTGTTTCATAAGAACGGCCATACTGGGTCAGACAAAAGGACCATCCAGCCCAGTATCCTGTCTGCCGACAGTGGCTGATGCCAGGTGCCCCAGAGGGAGTGAACCTAATAGGTGATGATCTAGTGATCTCTCTCTTGCCATCCATCTCCACCCTCTGACAAACAGAGGCTAGGGACATCATTCCTTACCCATCCTGGCTAATAGCTAGTAATGGACTTAACCTCCATGAATTTATCCAGTTCTCTTTTAAACCCTGTTATAGCCCTAGCCTTCACAACCTCCTCAGGCAAGGAGTTCCACAGGCTGACTGTGCACTGCATGAAGAAGAACTTCCTTTTATTTGTTTTAAACCTGCTACCCATTAATTTCATTTGGTGGCCCCGAGTTCTTATATTATGGGAACAAGTAAATAACTTTTCCTTTTTCACTTTCTCCACACCACTCATGATTTTATAGACCTCTATCATATCCCCCCTTAACCTCCTCTTTTCCAACCTGAAAAGTCCTAGCCTCTTTAATCTCTCCTCATATGGGACCCGTTCCAAACCCCTCATCATTTTAGTTGCCCTTCTCTGAACCTTTTCCAATGCCAGTCTATCTTTTTTGAGATGAGGGGACCACATCTGTATGCAGTATTCAAGATGTGGGTATATCATGGATTTATATAAAAGCAATAAGATATTCTCCGTCTTATTCTCTATCCCTTTTTTAATGATTCCCAACATTCCGTTTGCTTTTTTGACTGCTGCTGCACACTGCGTGGACGTCTTCAGAGAACTATCCACGATGACGCCAAGATCTTTCTCCTGATTAATTGTAGCTAAATTAGCCCCCATCATATTGTATGTATAATTGGGGTTATTTTTACCAATGTGCATTACTTTACATTTATCCACATTAAATTTCATTTGCCATTTTGTTGCCCAATCACTTAGTTTTGTGAGATCTTTTTGAAGTTCTTCACAGTCTGTTTTGGTCTTAACTATCTTGAGCAGTTTAGTATCATCTGCAAACTTTGCCACTTCACTGTTTACCCCTTTCTCCAGATCATTTATGAATAAGTTGAATAGGATTGGTCCTAGGACTGACCCTTGGGGAACACCACTGGTTTCCCCTCTCCATTCTGAAAATATACCATTTATTCCTACTCTGGGATCCTCCTTCCTGCTGCAGAAAAGAGCACAGCAGCAGGAGGCAGGTACCCTGGATACATCAACCCAAGCCAGCAAAGCTCTTCCTGGCTGGGATCCAGTTCTACTTGGAGCACCCCACTCAGCCACCTGCTGAGACACCTTCAGTCTCTCTGAAAGCTCTGTTTCCACAGTGCAATTTCCTTCCCGCCACCCAGGCTCAGAGCCATTATGTGCTGCTGGCAGGGACCTACGAGAATGGGAACAGAGCCACATGTCGGCGGCCTGGGCAACGGGCCTTCAGCACTCTGCGCTCTAAGTCACCCTGCCTCAAAGTCAGCTCTAGGTGACCCACGGCCTCTCCCCCATGACAGGCTCCGAGAGCCAGATTGCTCAGTTTCAGTCCCATAATACCCCAACCAGGCAAGCCTCTTTCCCAACCAACTAGCCACCTGAACGTCTTCCCTTGCTCCAAGAATCAGGCAAGTCCCCCCCACTGCTCAGTTCTAGGAAGACGGCTCACTCTGCCCCCTGAGGTACTGTCCCCCGCCCCCAGCCTTGGGCAGAAGCAGGCCAGGAATGGAGAATAACCTTCCAAAGGCCTGGCAAAGTTAATGGGGAATCTACCCATGCTGTGAACATCAGAGACATAGAGGCCAAGACTAGCAAGAGGCACTGTGCCACTGAGCCTGAACACCCCTCTCCCCCTGGCCTCACCACACCCCATACAGCCTGAACACCCCCACCCGCCCCATATGGCCTGAACACTGCCCAGCTATAAATAGCCTACTGGTACAGCATACCGGACTGTACCACTGCACACGGGGTATGTCTGCACTGCAGGTGGACACCTGTAACTGGCCCATGCCAGCTGGCTCAGCCTGCAGGGCTGGTTCATTGCTGTGTAGACATCTGGGCTTGGGCTGGAGCCCGGGCTCTAGGATCCTGGAAGGTGGGAGGGTCCCAGAGATCAGGTTCCAGCCCAAGCCCAGAAGTCTACACAGCAATGAAGCAGCCCTCCCTGCAGGCCAAGCCCAATTCAGCACCTGCTGGAGGGTTTTCTATGCTATGCAACGTGACAGGGTGGTCCACCCACCACCAGAACAGTGCCTCCTCCTGGTCACTGTAGGCAAAAGCTTGTGGGGGCAACACCCCTTCCCACAGTTGCACGCCGTCTTCTGCCTCTCTCTGGGGCTGCAGCCCCTTTCTTGTTCCATGAGCTGCTTCTTCTTCTTTGTGACCTGACCCTCCAACTGGGTCACTCCACGCATTTCCCCTTCTGGGTATCAAAGTCTTCCCTCAAAAGCAGTCCTAGGCAGCCTTACCAGTCAGTGCCTCGTGGTGTCACTCTCTCAGTGGCTGGTAGGGGAGCCCAGGCCCCCCTCTACTCCAGGTTCTGCTCAGGGACCCTCTGGCCAGCATCCAAGGTCTGTTCCCTTCTACACTTCACTGTGTTTCCCTAAGCCCTTCCCTACCTTCCTGGCTTCCTCTCTGCTCTTGATTTGCCAGCCCAGATACACTTCCCTGGGAGTGACTACAGACTTTCCCAGCACCCCCGTCTGCTAGCAGCTTCCCATCTTTATAAATCCAGCCCAGCTGTTCCTAAACCAGCCAGGCTCCCTCCCTCAGACAGGGGAGTGTTCACTCACGTGCCTCGCAGTCGGCCTGTTTGGTTAATTGGCCCCCTTCTGAGCCTACATCAACCCTTTCCAGGCATTGCTTGTAGACATACCCAAGGTGTCCAGGAGAGTACAGAGACCAAGCCTAGTGCAGCAGCCAAGTCTGGCAAGGACTCTGCTCCCTCTGAGGCAGCTCAATATCAGGAGGCAAGAGAGGTGCTGTCTGTCGGTGTTGGCCCTAGCGGCTCCTTTAGGTAAGTGTGTGAACATGCAGGAGGTCAGACTTGGGCAGTGGTTCTCAACGAGGGGCACACACACCTCCGGAGGTATGCAGAGCTCTGCCAGGGGGACATCAGCTCACCCAGATATTTGCCTACTTGTACAACAGGTGACATAAAAAGCAGTAGGGAAGTCATACAAACTAACATTTCATACAGACAATGACTTGTTTGTACTGCTCTATGCTATACACTGAAATGTAAGCACAAGATTTATATCCCAGTTGATGTATTCTATAATTATAGGGTAAAAGCAAGAAAGTAGCAATCTCTCAGTAATACTGTGCTGTGACACTTTTGTATTCTTAGGTCTGATTTTGTACGCAGGTAGTTTTTGAGTGAGGTGAAACTTGGGGGTACGCAAGACAGATCTGACTCCTGAAGGGGCACAGCAGCCTGGGAAGGTTGAGAGCCACTGGACTAGATGATCACAATGGTCCCTTCTGACCTTACAGTCAGAGTCTAAAGATGCTCCTTCAGTCACTGTAGGTGCTCTGTCCTAGCCCAACTCCTCCGGATACTGTGCGAGGTAACTGGGGCCTAGCTGGTGAGAGGAGCTAGTCCCCAAAAGTGCTGCTCACCCAGCACATCTCACCTTTTCACATGAGTGTGGAACAAGGGAAAGCACTGATGGACATCCCTGATTTAAAGGATTCACTTCTCCTCCTGTCCCCATCAGACCTTCCACCATAGACACCCCTGCACCCCCAGGACAAGTGTCAAGAAAACCATAGCTTCTTTTGGCTGCTGGGAGAATAAAATAAAAACCAAGCACCAACTGCAGCTGATCTGCTGACTCAGCTTCCTGTTGTCAGCCCAACAGTTGCCGGGAGCCAAGACTAAAGACAGGAGGAAGTCAGCTGTTCCTCACCCCAGCAGGAGCCATCTCTGCAAAAGCCACTAGCAGCGGGGCTGCACGCTCAGCGTTAGCCCGGGTTTCAGATTGACTGGCCGTGGAGGAGCTGCAGTGGAGTCTCAGGACTGGACGCTCCCTGACACTCCGTAATGGTGACAATGCACGTCCTCAGTGACAGCCCTGTCGGGAATGGAGCAGGGGTACTGAGGAGCTCACAGATGTCTTAGAGCCAGCCTCAGCTCCCAGGAGACAAGGTACAGAATGAAGCAGGAGCACAGGGAGCAGGAGAGTACAGCTAGTCCAGACCTGGACCTGGGGCTGTAAGGCTGGCATCGAACTGAGAGCGTTCCACGCGCGCTTTGCACTCAGGTATGTGGCCCAGCAAGGGGACGTACTGTGGAGAATCAGGCCCGCTGCACTGGAACAGTAGCTCTGGCCACTGGTGAGCTCCCAGATGCTCCAGTCAACAGAGATCGCGGTCTCTTCTTCTAATAGGCTGGAAGGAGGAAGAGGATCGTCTGTTATTAACTGGACAAGAACCAGCTGATCAGTAGCCAAGATGCGGCTCAGGTGGTCTAGTTCACCCCCAGCTCTCAGCCAGCGGGAGGAGAGCAAGCGGGAAGCACTTGGGCTGTGGCTGCAGGCCGACGGCCACCCAGCCTGGTAGCCTGCTGGTAGCAAAGGGCCCCGAGGGCAGGAGCACAACAGTTGTCCAGGAATGTCATGCTGCACTCACAGAATGAGGGTCCAGGAGCAACTCTCAGCATAACCCAATGACGCTGGGACTGCCCTGGCCCCACAACGCTATGCCCAGATCTGGTCCTGAATAGCACTGCCAGGCAGCACAGCACTGGCCACTGCTACGAGCGGTTGGAGATATCCCTGGTCCTAGAGTAACTATGTGAGAAACAGGGCTACATGGTCCAGTCACACTACAAGCACAAAGAGAGCTGTAGTGATAGACGGTCCTGCCCTGAGAGTGGCTGCTCTTAACCCTGGCATGGGCAGGATTCACATGTGTCTGTCCCCGTCACGCTCCCGGGATATTCAAGCCAGCTTGGATGGCATGGCACTGAGCAAAACACAGCTGAACCGCATGTCACGGACAGAGCCGTCCGCCCAAAAGCAACTACTGCCTCCTGCCAGAGTCCCCATAGAATCATAGAATATCAGGGTTGGAAGGGACCCCAGAAGGTCATCTAGTCCAACCCCCTGCTCAAAGCAGGACCAATTCCCAGTTAAATCATCCCAGCCAGGGCTTTGTCAAGCCTGACCTTAAAAACCTCTAAGGAAGGAGATTCTACCACCTCCCTAGGTAACGCATTCCAGTGTTTCACCACCCTCTTAGTGAAAAAGTTTTTCCTAATATCCAACCTAAACCTCCCCCGCTGCAACTTGAGACCATTACTCCTCGTTCTGTCATCTGCTACCATTGAGAACAGTCTAGAGCCATCCTCTTTGGAACCCCCTTTCAGGTAGTTGAAAGCAGCTATCAAATCCCCCCTCATTCTTCTCTTCTGCAGGCTAAACAATCCCAGCTCCCTCAGCCTCTCCTCATAACTCATGTGTTCCAGTCCCCTAATCATTTTTGTTGCCCTTCGCTGGACTCTCTCCAATTTATCCACATTCTTCTTGAAGTGTGGGGCCCAAAACTGGACACAGTACTCCAGATGAGGCCTCACCAATGTCGAATAGAGGGGAACGATCACGTCCCTCGATCTGCTCGCTATGCCCCTACTTATACATCCCAAAATGCCATTGGCCTTCTTGGCAACAAGGGCACACTGCTGACTCATATCCAGCTTCTCGTCCACTGTCACCCCTAGGTCCTTTTCCGCAGAACTGCTGCCTAGCCATTCGGTCCCTAGTCTGTAGCGGTGCATTGGATTCTTCCGTCCTAAGTGCAGGACCCTGCACTTATCCTTATTGAACCTCATCAGATTCCTTTTGGCCCAATCTTCCAGTTGGTCTAGGTCCTTCTGTATCCTATCCCTGCCCTCCAGCGTATCTACCACTCCTCCCAGTTTAGTATCATCCGCAAATTTGCTGAGAGTGCAATCCACACCATCCTCCAGATCATTTATGAAGATATTGAATAAAACCGGCCCCAGGACCGACCCTTGGGGCACTCCACTTGATACCGGCTGCCAACTAGACATGGAGCCATTGATCACTACCCGTTGAGCCCGACAATCTAGCCAGCTTTCTACCCACCTTATAGTGCATTCATCCAGCCCATACTTCTTTAACTTGCTGACAAGAATACTATGGGAGACCGTGTCAAAAGCTTTGCTAAAGTCAAGAAACAATACATCCACTGCTTTCCCTTCATCCACAGAACCAGTAATCTCATCATAAAAGGCGATTAGATTAGTCAGGCATGACCTTCCCTTGGTGAATCCATGCTGGCTGTTCCTGATCACTTTCCTCTCATGCAAGTGCTTCAGGATTGATTCTTTGAGGACCTGCTCCATGATTTTTCCAGGGACTGAGGTGAGGCTGACTGGCCTGTAGTTCCCAGGATCTTCCTTCTTCCCTTTTTTAAAGATTGGCACTACATTAGCCTTTTTCCAGTCATCCGGGACTTCCCCCGTTCGCCACGAGTTTTCAAAGATAATGGCCAGTGGCTCTGCAATCACAGCCGCCAATTCCTTCAGCACTCTCAGATGCAACTCGTCCGGCCCCATGGACTTGTGCACGTCCAGCTTTTCTAAATAGTCCCTAACCGCCTCTATCTCCACAGAGGGCTGGCCATCTCTGCTCTCCACCTGCACAGGGATCTGTGTGCTCTGTGAATGACACCAGCTGTCTGGGAATGAGTTCCTGCTGCTGTGACGGGACAAATTCCAGCACAGGGGGCAGGTGGCAAAACACGGACATTGATGGTAACAATCCTGTGTTCATTTCAAAGAGAAGCGAGGAGTTCTTGTGGCAACTTAGAGACTAACAAATTATTTGGTCATAAGCTTTCATGGGCTAGAACCCACTTCATCAGGTGTAAAAAGTAAAAGATACAGGAGCAGGTATAAACACATGAATTCATAGAATATCAGGGTTGGAAGGGACCTCAGGAGGTCATCTAGTCCAACCCCCTGCTCAAAGCAGGACCAATCCCCAACTAAATCATCTCAGCCAGGGCTTTGTCAAGCCAGACCTTAAAAACTTCTAAGGAAGGAGATTCCACCACCTCCCTAGGTAACACATTCTAGTGCTTCACCACCCTCCTAGAGAAAATGTTTTTCCTAATATCCAACCTAAACCTCCCTCACTGCAACTTGAGACCATTACTCCTCATTCTGTCAATTGATGCATCTCAGTAGACTGACCTAACTCTTGGTAAAGCAACCCACATCCTTTCATGTATTTATACCTGCTCCTGTATCTTTTACTTCATACACCTGATGAAGTGGGTTCTAGCCCATGAAAGCTTATGCCCAAATCATTTGTTGGTCTCTAAGGTGCCACAAGAACTCCTCGCTTTTTTTTTTTTTTTTTTTTTTTTTTTTTGCTGATACAGACTGAAATGTTTCAGGGTAGCCATGTTAAAGAGACAAAGAGTCCTGTGGCACCTTATAGACTAACAGACCTATTGGAGCATAACCTTTTGTGGGTGAATACCCACTTTGTCAGATGTATTCACCCACGAAAGCTTATGCTCCAATAAGTCTGTTAGCCTATAAGGTGCCACAGGACTCTTTGCCACTTTTACAGATCTAGACTAACACGGCTACTCCTCTGACACATTTCGAAGAGAGTGCACCATAGGCTCGCTGAGTAAAACAAATACTTAACGCACACCAAGCACATGGCAACTAGTATAAAATAATGTACATAGTGTTTGAATACTATGAATAACATTTAAACAAAGGCTGTTCCACAGTAAATCTACTGCCTTTCTTCCCACAGGCGTTTCCCCTTTCGTTTCTGTTATAAGCATTCAAATATAAGGGTTCCACGCCCCCTTTTCTGTACTTTAGCACTCTCCTCTAGCACATTCCCCTTGAAGCTTTCCCAGAGACCATGTAGTGTCCCTTCCTTTGGGCCTTCCTCACACATTGTGTCCTGCACTAGGGCCTTGGCCAAGTTGAGAGGTATTGCTGTGATTGCTACACAGCTGTCTCCTTCCACCACACAGCTAACTGCATTTCACTGCTTGGGGAAGATCTCTGGATATAAAAAATCAATAATATCTCTTCTGTATAGGGCTTAAATTTTCAGAATCCTTGACAACATTAACTAATGAGTCCTCAGTCTGTTGTGGAAGGGAGAGAAGGAAATATTATTGTCACCAATTTACAGAGGAGAAACACGGTTTGTCTATTTACTGATGCCCTCCAAAGTCCTCTGACAGGTCCTAGACCTAGAGGAACACCTCATACCTGACACCAGGATTGTACCATCTGAACTCGCCAGACTACACACATTCACAAACACACACACACACACACACACCCCCATTGGGTCCAAGCTCAAAGCAAGGCCCTTTTTTCTTAGTTGTTTCTTCTTAGATGCCACAGACAAGGTGTGCTTAGTAATACATCTTATTACTAGTGACTAGTGTAAGGACTTGAGAAGACACCCGCTATATGAAGGAATGAACCTACTAGCCAGAGGCAGAAACGGAAAGAGGAGGCTAGGGTCTCCACTGGGGAGGGATGGCGCAAGATCCAGCTGAGAAGCCTAGCTCCTTGCCACCAGCTGCTGGGGGAAGGTCTTTCTACCAGAGTACTTGGAGGCACCATCTTTTAGATCAGCCTCTGCTAGTACAGTGTTTCTCATTGTGGGGGTTGGGCCCACAGTTCATGGGGGCACAGAGCGGAGAAGATCCATACTCATTGGACAGCTAGACAAATCCAGCTACACCCTCCCTCCTACATTGCAAACCTACTGCCACACCTGCAAGTAATTCCAGGGAAGCCACTCACCTTCCCCCGAGTACGGCCACTAATGCAGCGGGCTGTAACCACAGCCCACATGGACAGCCTGCCAGCCCAGCCAGCAGCCTGCCAGCCCGAGCTTCTCTCCTTTGCTCCCGCAGCTCTCAGCTCAGCCTTCGTGGGGTGGGAGCAGGGGGAGGGAATGAGAAATGAAATGCCCAACAGAAGGGTCAAGAAGGGGGTGAGCAGAGTCTGCAAGAAAGACAAAACAAGGAGAATAAAACTGACTGCCTGAAGGGAGAGAAACCAGAGAGAAAAGGGAGGAAGGAGCCAAGCCAGGAGAGGCCATGTCAGAGGCTCCTTGCATGGCACCAGGAGCTGGGAGCAACACTCAGCCCTTCCCTGGGGCACCACCAAAGCCAGTCTGGAAGTTGCTGGGCTGGCAAGTGGCCAGTTGATGCGCAGCTCCTGCCCTGCGTGGCTGCCTTAGGGGAACAAGAGCTGGCTTTCTTTCTGTCCACCCTGGGGGCACCAGGCTGCAGCCCCCTCCCCCCAGAGCCCCCAGGCTGCTGAGGGGTGGGAGCAGGAGGCTCACGGCTGCTCCAGCTTCTCCACCCGCCCAGTTCCAGGGCCCGCCTTCCTCTGCAAAGTGCGGGCTGGCTCCCGGCAGGAGACCCGACCCGGCCCGGCAGCGCACAGCAGCCGCCAGAGCACAACCCGCCGGCCGGCTCCGGCCGCCGCTCCCCTGCCGGGGCGGGGCCAGGAGACGAGGCTCCCCGCCCGCCCGACGTGCGAAGCCGCGCCCCTTTCCCGGGGAGTGGGCGGGACTACATCCCTTGACAGGCAGGTAACTTTCCACCGTCCTCCACGTGGTCCGGCCGGACACCAGCCCCTAGGCTCGGATTGGCTGAAGATTTACAGTGTTCTCGCCCATCTCTACAGCGATTGGTCGCTGATGTGAGCCCGGCACGCCCCCTTCGAGCTCCTGCCCCGAGCTCTGCCCCGGCTTGCAGTTTCCCTGGGCAGACGGCGGAGGAGGTTGGTACCGGCAGGCTGCTAACCATGATTCTGTGTCCCCCGAGCACGGAGCACCCCCGCGGAAACCAGTGCCAGCGGCTGCAGGGCCAGGTGAGCTCCAGTGTCCCCCCCCCCCGCGGAAACCAGGGCCAGCGGCTGCAGGGCCAGGTGAGCTCCAGTGTCCCCCCCCCCCCCCCGCGGAAACCAGTGCCAGCGGCTGCAGGGCCAGGTGAGCTCCAGTGTCCCCCCCCCCCCCGCGGAAACCAGGGCCAGCGGCTGCAGGGCCAGGTGAGCTCCAGTGCCCCCCAGTATCCCCCCCCCCCCCCGCGGAAACCAGTGCCAGCGGCTGCAGGGCCAGGTGAGCTCCAGTGCCCCCCAGTATCCCCCCCCCCCCCGCGGAAACCAGTGCCAGCGGCTGCAGGGCCAGGTGAGCTCCAGTGCCCCCCAGTATCCCCCCCCCCGCGGAAACCAGTGCCAGCGGCTGCAGGGCCATGTGAGCTCCAGTGCCCCCCAGTATCCTCCCCCCCGCGGAAACCAGGGCCAGCGGCTGCAGGGCCAGGTGAGCTCCAGTACCCCCCCCCCCCGCGGAAACCAGGGCCAGCGGCTGCAGGGCCAGGTGAGCTCCAGTATCCCCCCCCCCCCCCCCGCGGAAACCAGGGCCAGCGGCTGCAGGGCCAGGTGAGCTCCAGTGCCCCCCAGTATTCCCCCCCCCGCGGAAACCAGGGCCAGCGGCTGCAGGGCCAGGTGAGCTCCAGTATCTCCTCCCCCCCCCGCGGAAACCAGGGCCAGCGGCTGCAGGGCCAGGTGACCTCCAGTGCCCCCCAGTATTCCCCCCCCGCGGAAACCAGGGCCAGGTGAGCTCCAGTATCTCCCCCCCCCCCCCCCGCGGAAACCAGGGCCAGGTGAGCTCCAGTATCTCCCCCCCCCCCCCGCGGAAACCAGGGCCAGGTGAGCTCCAGTATCTCCCCCCCCCCCCCCCGCGGAAACCAGGGCCAGGTGAGCTCCAGTATCTCCCCCCCCCCCCCGCGGAAACCAGGGCCAGGTGAGCTCCAGTATCTCCCCCCCCCCCCGCGGAAACCAGGGCCAGGTGAGCTCCAGCATCTCCCCCCCCCCCCCCCCGCGGAAACCAGGGCCAGGTGAGCTCCAGTATCTCCCCCCCCCCGCGGAAACCAGGGCCAGGTGAGCTCCAGTATCTCCCCCCCCCCGCGGAAACCAGGGCCAGCGGCTGCAGGCCAGGTGAGGACGCAGGTCACTTTCCGTCCCAGTTCGGGGGGCCCCCACCCCAATGCACTCAGAGCCGCGTAGACCTTCGCGGCCTCCAGTGGCCCCCGCCCCCTTCTCCCGGGCTCATCCGCCCCTGTCCCGGAGGTAGGGGAGTCCCCTGGGAAAGTTGGGGAAGGAGCCTGGAAGCTGCCGCGGGCACTTTGCCTCGCTGCCCGGGCTCCTGGCCCCGTTCCTCCCCACGCACCTTTCCTAGCCCCGGGGAGCGCTGGCCGCCGGAGGGAACCGTGTCCTCTCCTGGCCCGCAGCCCGGCCGGCTTCACTGCCTCCGGCCGGCAGGTGCCGGGGCAGGAGCCCGCAGCATCCCCCGAGCCCTGCGCAGTTCTTTGTCCTGGGATGCTGGATGCTTCGTCCTCCCCATCACTGCCAATCAAAGTTGTTTTTCTCCTTTCCTCCCGCACTTCCGCTGCTGCCCGCCGGGGGCGCTGCGCCTGTGCTGCGGCCGGGGAGAGACAATGGGGCGGGCCGGGGCCGGGCGCTCTTGCAGGGGCAGAGGCCCCGGGACGTGCTCGCTTGGCTCCGCGGCCGCAGGGGAGTCCCGGGGCCTGGCCCGAGCGCAGTGCCGCCGTTCTGGGGCTCTCCCAGGGCCTGGAGCCCCCGCCAGCCTTCAGAGCGGCCCCGTCCCCCTCCCAACCCTGCACTGCCTCATGCTGGACTTGCCATTGCCCAGGGAGAGGGGCTGTCTCCTGGCCCTGACAGCAGCCCCCCTGCGCTCTGTATCGGGGGGGCTGCACGGCGCTCTGCTGAAGGTCTGCCTTGGTACCCAGTGGGCGCTGCCGCCCAGCAATGCAGTCGTCTAGAGCTGGACTCTGATGCCTCAGGAACAGTGAGTCTGGGTCCTGTGTCTCCGCTTGCCTGCTTACTGCTCAGCCAGCCTTCTCCCCAGGGCCTCGGCACCTGGTGGGGTCTCTTCTAGAGTTCCTCCCTGACACTGGAAAGGCTCTACGGAGAGCCTCAGCCACTCCTGGTAGATTGAAATTGTTACGCATGGTTAATGGCTCTAGGAATTTGGGATACCAAATAGCCAGGGAGAGAAGAGGGGAGAAGACAGCGTCTCCAGAGCCACCTGTATGGCGTGGGGTTCCTGGAGTCCTGGGCAGGGGAATTCTCTCTCACTGGAGCCAAGGGGGGTGGGGGTTTTGGGGGAAGAGGACCTCACCATAGTACCAACAGGACAGGCGCAGAACACGGTCTGCCCCAACATGCAGTGTTGGGCGGTTCAGTGTCTCCTAAGGAATGCTCTCTGCAGACAGTTATTTACCCTCATCACACCCTTCTCTCTGTGCTGGGTCCCATGCTGAAGTGGGCTGTGAAGTATTGTGCACTCCCAAGAGGCCCACAGTACCTGAACAGAGCTTACAGGCTTTTCAGCAGCCAGGGGCTCCCCACTCCCAGCAGTGGACCTGATGTGGGGAGAAGAGAACAAGTCCCTTCTGCCCTTGCTTCCTATGCCTGCTCTTGGAAATGACACCCTGGGAAGATGGACATGAGTTGATTTAGGTTTCATTAATGTACAGTAACCAGGCTCCACAGGCTTCTTCAAATGGGAACTTGTGGGGAGTGTCTGAATAGTTCTGGTGACTTCCAAACCTCCAAGGCAGGCTGGGCACTTCTGAGTCCAGTGGGGGTGAGGAGCCGAGCCCAGAGGGGCAGAAAGCACAGACCCATAGAAAGCGAGTGAGAGCTGTTTGCTGCAGCATGTGCTGCTCTGCATGCTGCTTCTCCTGCTGACAGAATGACGTCACTTGGCTTCAGGCTGAGCCAGAACTCAGATCTGTTTTTGGGAGCTCAGCCAGGGAGCTAGTGGGAGGGGACTGAAGGCAGCAATACAGGGGCCAAGCTGCAAGTGCAGTCCTTGGGATTATGGCCTCTGAGCCTGGGAAGTGGGGCGAGAACATTGTCACCCAGCTCAAAAATGCACCAAAGCCGACTTTCTTTTGTGTCAGAATCATAGAATATCAGGGTTGGAAGGGACCTCAGGAGGTCATCTAGTCCAACCCCCTGCTCAAAACCAGGACCCATCCCCAATTAAATCATCCCAGCCAGGGCTTTGTCAAGCCTGACCTTAAAAACTTCTAAGGAAGGAGATTCCACCACCTCCCTAGGCAACGCATTCCAGTGTTTCACCACCCTCCTAGTGAAAAAGTTTTTCCTAATATCCAATCTAAACCTCCCCCATTGCAACTTGAGCTAACAAATGCTCTTAAGAAAGGGGAAGTTGTGAGGAGGAGAGGGAAAGGCCCACCTAGCGGTGTGGAGCTGAGTAATTTTGCACTGTTGCGCCCCACTATCTCTGGTACAGAGAGCTGCTGGGCAGTAAAGGGGAACAGGAGCTTCTCAAAGAACTGCAGGAAAAGCTGTTCAAGATTTTAAGTAGTGAACTGAATCAGGAGAGCTTTGGAATGTATGCCTTACGTCAGAACACCTGCCATCCTCCCCATGGCCGGGGAGACACTTCAGACTGCTGCTGCTGTCATCAAACCCTGCTGCATCCCCGAACTGCCATCCTCCCGGCACCTTCGAGGTGGCCCTGGCACTGCCAAGGGAAACTGACTCCTGGAAGATTGAAGAGCTTCTAGGTCACTGTTTAAATGTATCTAATGTTAATGCTCCCCTGTATTGATGTTTCAGGAATTCAAGGCTGTGTGCACTTGGCATTGTTGCTATCCTATGGGAATCACATGGCTCATCAGCCCCTCTTCTAGTCTGTGTGATAGATGGCCTGAAAAGTCTCTTTTCTCCCTCTGTTTTCCGCTGGCTTGACTCTTCCTTGCATGCATCCTGTTCACAGAGGATTGGTCAGTGCTGCTTGACTCAGCTGTTGATTGGCCAACCTCCCCTAGTGTGGAACAGGAAAGCTTGGCTGCTTTGTGCATTTCCATGCTGGACAGCACCTGCCTTGGCAGGACTCTGGCCCCAGGAAGTTTAAACATTTGGAACAGAGGGCAGAGATGTGGTGAACTCAAATGAAGTGGCACCTGGGAACCGGACAAAACTCAGCCCCTGTCCTGAGGAGCTTACAGTCTACAGAACTGGAAACCGGCTGACATTCCAAGCTATGTGCTCTAGCGGGGAGGAAAATGTTAATTAGCATTCAGCCTCTGAACTGATGTGAATAACTCAGTGAGAACCCCAGGCTCTTGGATCAGGCGCTTGTCAGCCTATCAAAGGGGAGTACAATTTTGGAATGTCCTCTGTTCTAGCTTTGGCAAAAGATTTCTTCTGGGAATGTCAGGGCAGGTGCCCTTAGGCAGGGTTCCTATCTTTTATTTATCCTATGTCCCAGGTGTGCTTGCATGCAACCTAGCCTGAGGAGCTAACATTACATTTCTCCAGAGCGCAGCTGGAGGTAACCAACCCAGAGAGTTCACACAGCCACCATTATGTGTGCATCTTGGTGGCTCCACCTTGGATTTTGCTTTTTACAAGAATGTAATGGGTAAGGCTGGCTAATAAATGAGCTCTGAGGAGGGTGGCCATGGGATTGGGAGGATGTTTCCCACGTAGGGCGCAGCATGAGAAAAGGCAGAGTTTGACCTTAGTGCCTGAATTGGGAAGATGGGAGCAAGGGCAAAGATGAAGGTGGGGTGGAGTTGTGTAGGTCCCTGAAGGTGGGAGTGCAGAGTTGAAATGTGACACAGATGGTGAAAAGAATCCAAGGTAAGGGTCTGGGGAGAGAACTCCAGCTGGAGTGCCAGTGTGAAACTCGGGGAAAGCTGCAGGAGCTGGATGGGACAGGGTTTGGGAGCAGGGGTAGAGAGAAAAGAGATGGATTTTGGAGCTGATGGGGAGAATCAACTAAAAGCATGGGTGGGAGTCTGGGACATGATGAAAATGCTGTTGTGGGCGGGGGAGGAGCAGCTCTTGTTTCTGTGCTGAGTATGAGCTGGTGCTGGGAGAAGGCCATTTGCAGCGACCATTTCAAGTACAGACCTGTGTAGAGGGGCTGGGCCAGATTAGAGAGCGTAACTGAAGCCGGAGAATAGATGAGGTATCCAGGCAGAGGGGATGAGGAAGGCCCCGTTGGAGAGGGTTGGGGCACTGGAGTACCCTGGGAAGGATGCACAGCAAGGCATCTAACTTGCCTCTGTGTGCTGGTATGGGTTTTAGGATCCCAGGCTGGAAGCAGTTTCCTTCCGCACCCAGTAGAAGCGGAGGGAGTAGAGGAGGGATAAGGGCCCCTCCCTCACATCAGTCCATGTGCTATAATTACCCATGTGTATGACAGCTGGACCCAGCTTGGGAGTGTTTCAATCTGCAAAGCCTCAAAATCATAGAATCATAGAATATCAGGGTTGGAAGGGACCCCAGAAGGTCATCTAGTCCAACCCCCTGCTCAAAGCAGGACCAATTCCCAGTTAAATCATCCCAGCCAGGGCTTTGTCAAGCCTGACTTTAAAAACCTCTAAGGAAGGAGATTCTACCACCTCCCTAGGTAACGCATTCCAGTGTTTCACCACCCTCTTAGTGAAAAAGTTTTTCCTAATATCCAATCTAAACCTCCCCCACTGCAACTTGAGACCATTACTCCTCGTTCTGTCATCTGCTACCATTGAGAACAGTCTAGAGCCATCCTCTTTGGAACCCCCTTTCAGGTAGTTGAAAGCAGCTATCAAATCCCCCCTCATTCTTCTCTTCTGCAGGCTAAACAATCCCAGCTCCCTCAGCCTCTCCTCATAACTCATGTGTTCCAGTCCCCTAATCATTTTTGTTGCCCTTCGCTGGACTCTCTCCAATTTATCCACATCCTTCTTGTAGTGTGGGGCCTAAAACTGGACACAGTACTCCAGATGAGGCCTCACCAATGTCGAATAGAGGGGAACGATCACGTCCCTCGATCTGCTCGCTATGCCCCTACTTATACAAAATGACCCAGCGAGAGAGACTGCTGCATCCTGTGGTTGGGGCTGCGTTTGTACTTACAGGGGTTGCCATTGTATGCTGCAAAATCCTTTGCCCAGAAAGGGAGGGAATGCAAAGGCAGAATGGTAAAAGATTTTAATGGCAACCACTTTCTGCCTGTGTCAGACTGGCTTTATTTACAAACCCCAGGACTACTTCCTAAAACACCACCCAGACCAGCTTCACGGACAATCCAGCCAGCTTCTCCTACCTCTTGCAAGATCACAGCTAACCGGTATTGGAACTGAGCCAAGGGCACTGATGGGTAACGCAGAATAGAATCTGGCTTGCCCTCCTGCGGCCCCACTGACTTCTGCATTTCTAACAGGAGCAAAAACATGTTTGCTGACAGGTTGGTTTTTTGGAGTGGGGGAGGACCTGGAGATGTGCTGGGAGAAGGCATGTTGAGCAAGATGGGGGCGTTTCTGCTTACTCGCTTTCCTGATCATTACCGCCTTTGAATAGCCTCTCAAAAGTCCCACTGTTGAAAGCGAAGCCTGTTCTGTGGCTCGAGGGCAAACTGAATGGAAGCTCTCGCAGTGACTAGATTTCTTCCAGTGCACAGGCAAGAGCGGGCTCCAAAGCTGCACATGCTCTGCACTGTCTCCAAGAGTGAAATCATTTGCTGGGCCTGTGTTGTTGCCATTGTTCCCCAGCTGAGGCCAGATCTAAGGGGCACGGGTTCTGGGGGGAGGGGGCTAACGCACCCCCTGGTGTGAAGTGGTTTCCATCATGAACAGGGTTTACAGTTTGGGTCAATGGCTCTCAGCACCCGCACTGCACACATTGTTCCAGCACCCCTGAAGGGGCACTGTGGATTTTTACAAGAGCAATGATTAAAATTTGATGCATCTCTTTCCTCTGCCCCAAGCCTGGCCACCGCTGCAGTGGC
Source organism: Lepidochelys kempii (assembly GCF_965140285.1). Classification (NCBI taxonomy): domain Eukaryota; kingdom Metazoa; phylum Chordata; order Testudines; family Cheloniidae; genus Lepidochelys; species Lepidochelys kempii. Next base: position 102,459,181 of record NC_136388.1, on the reverse strand, counting down.
TTGTGGGAATCCCTGCTACAGGGGATCCCAAACTCACTGAGGCAGGGTTACAGAGCAGGAGAGAGCCACTCAAAGAGCTCTTGGGAGTCACTGTGGATAGTTCCCCAGCGGCTAGAAAGAAGTAAATGGTGGGTAAAGAGCCACCTTACTGCTTGCTTATTCTTCCATATCTAGGCTGATGTGCCCCATCCCCCCTGGCCAGCTGCTCTGGGGAGCTGGTGAGGTAGTGGCAAGGCACGGCAGCCTGCAGCAGCAGCTGGAACAATAGGATGTGGCAACTCACAGCGATAACTAGGAGCAACAGCCCAATACTTTCCTAGGCCTTTGTGTGTGACAGGAAATTCCTGGTCCCCTATTTGGATATCTTCCCAGGGGGATACAGCCATACCTTGTCTCAGGTAGCTGCAGAGTTTCACAGAACTCTGAAAGAGTCAACATATATTATTTGATCCCATAACTGCCTGGCAAAGCTGGTCTTCCTCCCCTAAGGAGGCAGAATTCCCCTTGTCTGGTGAGTGCATGCGCCCAAAAGACTCAGCACAGATTTCTGGCTTGTTGTTCTCCCCTGCTATACGCTGACAAGAGGAGCCAGGCATCTCTTTTATTTATATCTATTGGGGTTGTTTGTCCCCCCCCACAACCCTGCTGCAGGCAAGGGAGCAAAACTGCGCTCAGATGTTGTTCCAAAAGTATTTGGAAGTGGGTAGCGCTCCCCATGCCCTCAAAGAGATTGATCTTGTCTTGTCTCCCCAAAGGGGCAGTACTGTGGCAGGATCATGGGCTTCACTGGGAGAAGGAGCTACAGCAGAGGTGCAAATGAATTTTCACTTAAGCTTTTGTCACTACTGAGTCTTGCAATACTAACGTACAGGAAAATGAGCTAATGGAAAGACCGTTCAATTGGGTGACTGGTTGCTGATGCAGTCTGGCTTTTCCATCCCTCAATATTGCTGTCACTCTAACAGTTAAAGAATAACCTTCTAGATCACTTAGAAGCTACATTCCAAGCTTTTGGACAAGCATAGGTTTATAGACCCACCGGTGGCTGAAACAGTGGCTGCTAAAACTGGGTGGGAGTTAAGGGCGGGAAGGGAAAGCAAGGTGGAAGCTGGAATGACGGAATTTTTAATCCGTCTTTAATCTCATTAGCCCTAAGGCTAAAAACACACAGGCTAGCTAGAAAACAATGGCATGGTGGGTTCACTTCTAGCTCAGTGGTCCCTTGGCTAACTTCAGGCACTCACTGCAGTATCACTCTAAGAGCTGTGGCCTACTCACCGCAAACAGGGCTGACTTACTTATTGATCCCCTTTCCATGGGGCCTACAGCTGAGAATACCACTGACTGTGGGGAGAAAAACACTTGCTGTCTGTTCCTGCCCAGCAGTGCCAGTTTGCAATTGGAGAGCAGCTGCTGTCCCAGGAGGTTCTAGCTGTTATGGTGGGGGCAGCAAGAGAGTAGAATAAACTTCTTAGGAAAGATGCTAATCTAGCACCAGGATGGGGAGAGAACTAACTTTTCTGCAGTGCCCCTGTACTAGACTGAACAGATAGGCCTGTCTTCTCCAGGCTAGTGTCTACCTAGGATAGGTAACAAGCTTGTACTCTTGGTTTGCTGCAGCTGAGAGTGTGCTGCCTGGATTCCTGTATAGGACCCAATCCTCCCACCTACAGGAGCCCTGACGCTCAGCACGAGCTGGAAACATGACTCTGACCAACAGGTTAGAATGCACTGCTTGGGCCCCTCTGCATTGCTCCTCCTCCCCTCCCTTGGCTGGCCTGGGACTGGCTCTGTAAGCAGAAGGGAACAAACCAGTAGTCAGGTGGTCTTCATGCCGAACTACCTGTGAAGACCAGAGGGAGCTGGGGGTTGGAAGTCGGGAAGGGGGCAGGGGGCAAGTGCCTGCTTTCTTTATCTAGCATTTATGTCGTCTGTTGCTTTCTGCTGTTCTGATCACACATCATCCTTATAAGGATCAAGAGCATGTGTTGGCCTTCCTGAGGCTTCACCTCCTGGCCAGAGAGAATAACTCCAAGGCCTGCAGCGGCCTTGGTGGGGCAGGGGCTGTCTGGAGCTGACGAGCACTATGGGCTGAGTGAGTGTAAGCTCACAGTTTTGCGGGAGAGGGCTGGGGAGAGAAACATCTCAGTGTTGATCTCTTCACTGCATTAACTGTGCGAGTCAGTCTTCCCAAAAGAGCAAGCTCTCAGGCAGGTTCTGGTTGAGGAGTGGCTTCTTCTTTAAACTCCCTAATGGGTCCTGTTGCTGCATGTAGCCAAGGGGGCTTGCAGAAGGGAGTGACTGGGGGAGGAGTGCTTAATTGCTAACCAAAAAAGCTGAGAGGTTATGCCTGTCTTCAGACTCCCACAGTAAAAGTAGGTGTGCCTCTCGCTTGTTGGGGTGAGTGACCATGGTGACCAGATGCCGTGGTAACAAGGAACATAAGAAAGAAACCCTTGGCCAGAAGCACTTGCTGTAAGAGGATAATGGGGTTCATGTACATTGCCCTGTAGTCCCTGACCTTCTCCCATACAGGTGGGCTCCTCACTGGAATGACACAGCTGGGCACCGGCTGCTCTGCGAACTGCCTGTGGCCACGTTCCCCTGCAGGGAGGGGAAATCCTAGGACCTAGGACACCACTGTTTGTACTCTTAACTTGCTGCTCTAAGGAGGTGTGGGCCCTCCCGCCAGTATTGAGTGAGCTGGATATTCCCTGCCTCCAGCATTCTTCTCAAAAGGATGCAAAAGGAGCTGAGTCACTACTCTTGAATGGGACTGTTGGCCCCACAGGTGCTCCCGTTCTCCTGACACAAGCCAGAGGCCCAGAGGCACTAGCCATCCCTAGAAAGCCAGATCGGCACAGGAGCGCTGCTTCCAAGATTTTGAGAGCACTTTCTGAGTAGGGATAAAGGCCTTGTGCACTGAAATGGAAAAGCCCTATTGAATCCCTCTTGTTCCAGCCCCATTGGGCAGAAGCAAGATTACTCCTATTCTCCAGAGCTTCATCCACTATTCAAGCCCCAAGCGGTGGTGCTTCCAGCCCTTTCCGTGGGGAGACTGCTCCACACACTAACTGGACATGACTCAGGCAGCTTCCAGTTTAACAAGAGGGTAAAGTCATGCCTGTTACAAACGAGCTCCCCGCTTTGTAGCCAGTATCGGCCTCCTGTTTCAGCCTTGCTTGGAATCCCAAACCCAGCGTGGCAGTCTCTGACCAGAGAAATGGCTGTTGTCCAAACCCCTGGCCTTCCCTTTAGCAGGCTTGGGTCAAGGACCGTATAGGAAGAATCTGCCCCGAAACAAGGGAACCTCAGCTTCCCCTTTGTGACATTTACTGCTTAGCTCTCTTAGCCAGGGGCGTGCTTACAAGGGCCAACTGCTGCGATGTTGGGACTGGTGCTATTTCAGCCTCTCTCAGCTCTCCAGCAGACTCCAAGCCCCCAAGTGAAAGCCAGCTCCTGCTGGAGTGGGCCCACTCTGATACTGGGCCTCTGTCTCCCTCAGGTAGTGAAGATGACCAGTAGCGACCAAGAGCGTCCACAGTTCCTGTTTGTGAAAGCGCTGGCCAGCCGGGGGCGCCTGGAGGCAGTGACACAGCAGATGGGGTACCACCCGCAGTATCTGGACAGCTTCCTCAAGATGCAGCACTACCTGCTTCACATGGACGGCCCGCTGCCGTTTGCCTGCAGACACTACATCGCCATCATGGTACGTGCCAACCCTCGCTTCTTGGAAAGCAGCTGAAGTAAAGGCCTCCTTCCTATGGCAACAGCCTGCCAGGGCATAACGGTAGCCTGTGGAGCCCTCAGCCCTTAGCTTGGCTGATGCCCAGTGTCTAGTACCTCCCACGTCTCCATAGGAAGCTCAGTGATGGAGGAGGCAAGGGTGAGCTCTGCCCTCGGTCGCCATTATTCTGTGCTGCCAGAGTCTGGGGTCACCTCTCCCTGCTGAAGGCCTCAGTTAGGTTCTGTCTCTGCGTCCCTCTGCAGGAGTTTGGAATATCCTTTGTGGCTTGGCCCTAGCTAGACGCCAAAGCTTCTCGTTGGGTGGGTGGCCTTGGACTTCATGCTCAGCTGGAGTCTTCAGAAAGTTGCTCGTGCTGGTTATCTGGGTGGGGCCCCTGGCCCTGTGGATACTGCACTGTTCTCTGGAGAAGCTGCTAGGGCCATGCTTCGTGCACTCAGGGTCTGAGTTGCTCTTGCAGGCAGCTGCTCGGCACCAGTGCTGGTATCTGGTGAATCTGCACATGCTGCAGTTCCTGCGAGTGGGGGGAGATCCCCAGTGGCTGCGGGGCCTGGACTTCATCCCTCCCAAACTCCGCAATCTTAATGAGATCAACAAGATCCTGGCTCATCGGCCTTGGCTCATCAGCAAGGAACACATAGAGGTAACTGCACGTGGGACACGGATGTGAAGAGTCTGGGTGTGGGCTGATGGGCAGGATTACAGAGACTGGAATGAGAAGGGAACATAGGGCTGAGAGCTGCCCACTCCTCCCATCATGCATGGCCCCCTTGGCAGATTCCTTCGAGAGGGGGCCTTGCATGAAGAGGGAGGAGACCTTGGTGAGTCACTTGATGGACAGGGCAGCCAGTAACCCAGTCTGTTTTCTTGCTGTGCTATCAGTTTCTGTCTGACCTACCCCACAGAAGCTGCTGAAGATCAGTGAGCAGAGCTGGTCTCTGGCAGAGCTGGTCCACGCTGTGGTCCTCGTGGCGCATTACCATGCTCTTGCCAGCTTTGTCTTTGGTTGTGGCTGTGAGCTGGAGTGGCTGGATGGCAGGAGCATACTGAAGTCAACGTTGCCAGGGAACCAGTGTTTCTGTGAGTCCGCCAGCGGGAACAGCTGTAATCTGGAGTTGCTGCGCATCAACCGCAAACGGGTGAGCCACCAAGGATTTAACTTTCCCAGCGGCCAGGGGGCCAGCAGAATGAGGACTGCTGGCTGATTAAGAGTTGTGTAATGTCTTCCCACGCAGTCTCTGGATTCCTGTGTGGAGCTGGAATCGCTCCGGGAACGTATCCAGAGGATCCACCTGGAGAGTGAGGGCCGAGAGGAAATGAGGCCACCGCAACAAGACAGAGAGGAAGGTAATCCAAAGGGGCAGGCTGGAGATCTGACACCCCAGAGGTCTCCGCCAGGAGAAGGGCAAGCCCCCAATTTAGGCCTGTCCCTGTAGAGGCTGCAGTTGCCACCCAGGACTCTCCTCTCTTTGTAGGACTAGAAGGATGTACTACAAAGAGTTACCTCCAAGCTCCTTGCAAAGCAGAGTATCTGGTGTGGAACTGGGGGTTTGTGTCCTTAACACTGGTTAATTCACACCCTTCCAGATCATTGGAGAGGACTGATGATGTTTTCCAGGACCATAAAGAGTAGGAATAGCAGAGGAAATCACAAATGTGCCTGTAGGGAACCTGCAAAGTAATGATGCTGAAGCGACCTCTTTCCCCAAGGGAGGGAAAGGAAGTGCCATTGATTCGTCTGTTTCAAAAGTGAAGAAAGCCCCAGGGAACATTGTAAGAATCCTTTTTGCCCTGGGAGAATGGTTTAGATGGGATGTAACGCTCATGAAACACGTACCAGAGCGCTTGGCTGCGATTGACTCTTAGCTGGCTCTGCAAGCTCAGAGGGGCAGTAATGCTGTGGGGGGTTGGGATTCCATGCCCCAGGAGATCTCTCTGGAGGGAGACCATGCCCCTTGCTGCTGAATGCTGCAGAGAAGCAGCATAAACTTGTGGCAGATCTGTTGTAATCTCCCCTGTGGGTGGCGGTGGGCTCTTTTTCCCTCAGATTTTGATGGGGAAATCGTCAGAGCCACAGATCTCTCCTGCTATGTGCAGGACCCTGATTTTGGATACCAGGACTTTGCCAGGCGAGATGAAGATCAGACCCAGATATTTAGAGTCCAGGTGAGAGTTTTGTTCTTTTTTTATGGGGTGACCCTGGAAGACAGGAGCAAAGTCTGGGCCCAGGATCTCTGTCCATGTCAACAGTAGGGTGACAGCATGCCGTGCAGCTGCGCTAGGCTCACATGCCTTAGACTAAAACAGCAGCATCCACAGGGGGGCATGTAAACCAGAGTGAGAGAGGGCTACACCAGCCACTGTCCTGGTGCGGCGTCACTCTGAAAAGTGACTGTCAATATGCCCCATCTTACAAGAAGCAGGTTGTGGAAAGAGATGAGTCAGAACTACTGACCTTGGGGACAGATGAGTATTCTGCTGTTGCAGATCCAGCACAGCTCTGGGGGAGGAGCCAGATTCTGTTCAGGAGCTTCCATTGCCCCTGAACCAAGGTGTTGTGTTACATCTCCGGCTGTCAGCTACTGCCACTCCTGTATGTAAGCCTAGTGCCTCCAGATCCGTGAGCAGCAGGGGCCTGATACAAAGTCACCAAAGTTCCAATAGCAGGATCAGATGTCCTCTTGCACCTGACAACTCCACTAGAGGCTGCTAGCAAAGCAGGAAAACCTCTTTCTGTTCTGATTCCAGCAAGAGCTTGCCCTTTCTGAGACATAAGAGACACTGACACAACACCGCTTTCAGCCTCGGTGGCTTTTCCACTGGCTCATTTCATGGGGCACCTGCGCTGAGTTCCCTCTCTGGCGCTGAAGGCATCTTGCTCTGTTTGGCAGGATTACTCCTGGGAAGACCATGGATTCTCGTTGGTAAACAGACTCTACTCTGACGTTGGCCACCTCCTGGATGAGAAGTTCCGTACAGTTGACGGTCTCCAGAGCAATGCCATGGCCAAGCGGCAAGGCTGTGAATCTTCTGTCTTCAAACGGGGCATCTGGAACTATATCCACTGCATGTTTGGAATCAGGTATCCCAGCCCTACAGGGCCAGGGGGAAGGGTCTCAGTGCAAGGCCTACATGGGGTTGTCACTGGAGAAAATCTAACTCTTAGTATATGTGTGATCCATCTGGGAGGGGAGCTTGGCCTGAGAAATGGGGACATTACAGCTATCTCTGTTCCCCAACCTTCTGGGACTTCTTCCAGGCCGGTTAAGAGAGTCAGTGAGGAATTCAACAGGGATAGGTTGACATGAGCCTTCATACCTGGCGGAGCTTTGGGATGACGGGGTTGCCCATGGTGCTCCCCCCAACCCCTTCTCAGGATGTTGTGTGGGAGTGGCTCGGGTATGGTTTACGTTAGGTAGCAGCAGAATTATTTTGCTATACCCTCGCTTTTTACCAGCCATAAGAGTGAGCGGGGTGTGGAGAGGAGCAAGTGGGGAGTGGGGGAAAGGGGCGGCTTGGGGAGAAGGGGTGACATGGGGGCGGGGCCATGTTTTTGGTACCAGTGGCGCGCCCCCCACCCCCTTTTAGGGAGCTTCCATTGCCCCTGAACCAAGGTGTTGTGTTACATCTCCAGCTGTCAGCTACTGTTATTCCTGTATGTAAGCCTAGTGCCTCCAGATCCGTGAGCAGCAGGGGCCTGATACAAGCGGTCACTCCAGCTCCTCTGGCTGCTGTCCTGATCCCAGAGAAGGTTGTGGCAGGTGGGCACATGGAAGCTGGTTCTCACTGGAACTCTTCCCACAGGTACGACGACTATGATTACGCAGAAGTGAATCACTTTCTGGAGCGGATGCTCAAAGTTTACATTAAAACTGTGACTTGTTACCCAGAGAAGACTAACCCAGAAATGTTTGGCCGGTTCTGGAAGCAGTTCAAGCACAGTGAAAAGGTACAGGGGATCAGAGGAGAGCATGGCACATCTAATATCTCCATGTAGTCTATTTGGCCAGTTTTTGGAGCCAGCAGTGCTTCAAGGGAAGCTTGTGCAGCTGTTGGGTTGAGCCCAATGGCGGGAAGGGATCAGAGCTGCCGCACAAGGTCCTTCCCTCAAACCAAAGAGGTGTCAGGGAGGATCCAGGGAACACAGGACTTGGGTGCTCCTGTGGGGCTGGAACTGGGCATCAGGGAGTGAGACTCTTGGAGGCCTCGTCACTGATGGAGCTGCAAGCAATCTTGGGACACTAGTTGTGCTCTGCTGTACTGCGACCTGTGCTGAGCTGCGCAATGTTGAACAGCTGCAGTCACCCGGGAGGAGCAAAGCCTCTGCATATGGTCCGTGTCTACCTTGAAGGGCAGAATTGTTCTCAGCACCAGTCTTGCTTGCAAGGCGCATGTGAGGAGAAGCTGCTCTCCTACTGGAGTGAGCCTCTCTGGAGGCTCTGGCAGACGGGGCCCCTGACTACCACATCCTCTGTAGTTGCTCCTGCAGAGATGACAGCAGGCTGTGGGTGGGAGGGAACTTGTGGTCTAATAAAACCCCCAGAACAGTTGAATCCACTGGGCCATGAAGTCCATACAGGGCTTGGTCTGGATCTACTTGAACATCCCTCCCTCTCACAGCTTCTCCAGTGCAGGCAGCTCATAGCCCTGCAGCATTAGCAGATCTCTAGCATTGCAAATCCATCCTCTCCACACAGGCTGACTGACTCCCTGCCCAGGCCAGAAGGACTCCATTAGCATTTAAACACTGGGCGTGAAGGGCTCAGTGTCCTGGGGCTGCCCCCTCTAGACCTGCCCCGACTGTCGTGCTCACAGGTCAGTGCGCTGAGCAAACTGCACCAAGCCTAAGCCCGTCTTTTGCTCCCTCAGGTCCACGTGAACCTTCTCATCCTGGAAGCCAGAATGCAAGCTGAGCTCCTGTATGCACTGCGAGCAATTACCCAGTATATGATCTCCTAGAGAGCAGGGGTGGCTGGGTTATGGCAGGGGTGGTGCACGCATCCCTACCTCTCCATGGACTCCATACTTGAACCATCGGGCTAGAACTGACTGCGATGGGTTTCTCTAACTTACTTGACTATTCTGTTTCTATGGGGCACGATGAGTGACCTTGTTATGTGCAATTACCAAGCTGTGAGGCAACTCCGTGTTGCTGTGATCTCGGTGTGAAGCTGGAGACGCGAATGTGTCCATGGCAGACTCCCAAAGACTTGGGGCAGGGAGGGAAGGATGGGCAGGTTGAGGGCATGTCTCTCTTCAAAGAGATGGGCTCTAACCATCCACAGTGGAAGCCCCTTCACCCAAGCAGCACAAGGAGCCTGCCCATGGGGGCAGCCCAGTGCAGGATCCTGTATGCGTTCCAGCCCTGGGGCAGAGCAGCAAGCTTGCTTCCTTTCCAGCACTGCAGCAGCATCACACTGGGCATGGCTGGCTGGTCAGAAGCAGCAGCTGTGGGGTGATGAAGTTACTGTGGAGTATCCCAGTTGGTAGGGTGGCTTGTGGGTGTGTTCTGAAACTCCTTTAGTCACAGGAGCAGGAGGGAGGAGCACTGGTTATGACCCAGGTTCTCAGAGACGAGCAGATCCTCCCGCTCCCCAGCACAGTACTGGAGGGAAACCAGCCTCCTGCATATGCTCTTGGCCATGCTGCCAACCTCCCGGCAGCACCATGCTGAGTACAGGTCAAGCTGTGGTACTCCTGCGGAGGTGCAGTGATCAACAGGCTGAATTCTCCCAGGGACAGGCTCTTGCCCCCAGCTCCTGGAGGTGGCTGCTTGGAATGTTTCACTTCTATAGAGCTGGGCTCTTGGACCTGCATCCCACCCTCTGGGTCTCCTATCGAGCCCCACTTTCTACAGAAAGCCCAGGGGGGTCATTGTATCCAAACATGAGCTGGGTCCTAGCCCATGCTGCACTAGCCTTGGGATGGGTCACTTGCTGCTCGGTATTGCCATGTGGGCCATGGGCCTGTTTGCTCTTGATCGGTCAGGTCAACTGGAACAGCCTCAATCACCTCCTGTTATGGGGATGGCAGCCCTAGGACTGCAGCAGCTCCAGACTGACCAGCCTCCACCCACAGTTACAATGCACACACGGGCCTGCACCTCATTCTCTTTGCCATGGGCAAGATCCATATGCTGCAACACTTTGTGACCCTGGGAGGGACTGAGGAGTAACAACCTGCCTTACCTGTTACCGCTCTGGCTGGAGGAGAGCATGCTGTGCTGGGCTGTCCTTGGCTCGGTGGCTGGCCCAGCTTCAGAGGGAGATTCAGGTAAGGGCTGTGTACAGAGGCCCCTTCTCCAAAGAGCTTTTTTGGGGCATGAGGACACAGCTGGGACCTTCCTAGTAACTGGAGTCTGGAGGGGCAGGGACTGGGAGGCCAGTGTGAGGTCAACCTGGTTACTTGTGTGGAGAGAACGTTATGTGTGGAAGCTACAGAAAAAGCCTATTTTTGCTATGAATATAATTATGTTTGACACAATCTGCACCTGGCTTATCTCTCTTCAGGGGAAGGGGAGCTTCACTTGCCCTGGCTGGAGAGCTAACCCTTGTACAAGTGTGCTGTGGTCCATCTGCTCTGGTGGCAGGCAGGGCCAAGCTGCACTGGCATAGTGGGGGAGAAGCTTGTGCAGTGGCTTTCTACAGTAGGTCTGGTCATCTGTGTGCTGCAGGGACTGCATTCCTGAAGTCTCCTAGCTTTGCCTGAGCCCCTGGAGATGCAGCAGTGCTGTATGCGCTCCATAGCTAGTCAGGACAGAGGGTACTCCTCCCTCCCCTCTCGTGTCCTTTGGTTCCATGGCAATAGGAGCCGATGCACTGTCCCTCCTCGGAAATGACTGCTAGCCCTGCTGCTCTGGCCATCTCTCCCTCCCACAGCAGCACTTCTTCCCTTGCTGTCCAGAACAGCTCTGGCATCTTGCAGCACTCTGCTCAACAGTGCCCAGGGCGTTTGACTCGGACGTGAAAAGGGTTAACTGAACCTACGGGACTTCACTGCAAAAAAAGAGCAACGCTGCCATAGGTGTGTGGGTAGGGGGGGTGCTGGGTAACCTTAACCTCACCTCCCACCACATAGGTTACAGGACAGGAGTGAGTTTAAGGCTTCACTTCTGCCAGGGCAGCCTGCCTTCAAAGAAGGTGGGTGGGCAAGTGAGTTGTTCTGGATCCCTGGAATAGCACAAGCCAGGCAAACATTTCAGCAGGAGGCTTTCTGAAAAGACAGAGTCAAAGCTGTGCAGGGACTGATGACAATGTGGAAGCAGCTGCTTCTTTCCTATGCTGATTATCTACCCTTTGGGCCAGACAAGCTGTAAGATGTAAACCAAGCAGATCCCACTGGATTCTATCACTTCTGAACAGAACTGGGAGAAGGGGCGGGGAGAGGGGTTTGGGGTTTTTTTTGGCAGTGTAGGTGCTGAAAAACAGCAGTTTTGGTCAACCTTAAATTATTTGCAAATAGGTCTAATTTGCCAAATAGTTTTGACTGAAGTGGGAAAACTCAATGTTTCTGGAAACTTCAGCTCTCCGCCCAGTAGCAGCCCAGCCCAAAAGGCTAACAGTGTTAGGGCCTATTAGGAAAGGGATAGAAATCCATGATGTGCCCACACCTTGAATACTCTGTCCAGTTCTGGTTGCCCCATCTCTGAAAAGGTACAGAGAAGGGCAACAAAGATGATCAAGGGTATGGAAAGGCTTCCATGTGAGGAGAGACTACAATGACTAGGTCAGTTCAGTTTAGAAAAGAGATTAAGGGGTATATAATACAGATGTGTAAAAAATGAACAGAGAAGTTTTATATACCATCTCCCACAATACAAAAACCAGGGGTCACCCAATTTAATAGGCGGCAGCCTTAAGGCAAACATGAGGCAGTACATTTAGACACCATGCACACATAACCTGTGGAACCCATAGCCAGGGGATGTTGTGATGGCCAAAAGTATTAACTGGGCTAAAAAAAAAAAAGATAAATTCATGGAAGATAAATCCACCAATGGCTATTGACTAATACAGTCAGAGATGTGACCCTAAACCTCTGATTGCCAGGAGCTGGGAGGAGAAGACAGGGGGCTCATTCCTATTGCCCTCGTCTGTGCTCCCCGTGAAGGCCTGGTACTGGCTCCTGTCAGACAGAACCCTCGATGGACCATTGGTCTAACCCAGCATAGCCAATCTCATGTTGCGGTTTCAGTAATGTCAACTTTTTTATTTGCCCTGAAACTTTTCAATGCAGGGCATTTGTCAGAAAAACGATGCTGGAGCTCTCTCATCACCTTTAACTCTGAGGTGGGGGTCCCTGCTGGCAACTTGTAACAGTCATTAGGCCGGTGAGTGATGTAGCCTGGAGGATAGACTTGCCTAGGATCTGGGAGACACAAGCTCACAGTAGCATTAAACTGTTTAATCAGGCGAGACTGAGAAATACCCCAGGGGCACTAAGGCACTCCCACGATGCAGGAGCCCCAAGTTCAAATGCCTTGTGTACATCAGCCAGAAGGTAAAAGTGACCCTGGGTCTTCTGTAGCCTAGGAGCATAAAAAAACCATGGTTCTAAGAGAGGTCCTCTTCTCCTCCCCACATCATGATTTTGTGAATCTAGTCCTTTGCGGATAATACATGAAATCAACATGAAAGTTTCAGGTTGAAACAAAATGTTTCATGTTGACCCACCTCTAAATATTGACATTTATTTGCTGTAAATCTCTGAAAAATTGCCATTTTAGTTTGGCATGAATTTTTTTTCTCATTACTAGTGGAGGAGGAAAGAATACACAGCTCTTCTTCTAGCTCTGAGGCTGCAATTAACAAACCAAACTTCTGTGGGACTCAGTTGGTTACTAAAGCTGTGTCCACGCTGCCACTTTTGGTGCTAAAACTTTAGTCATTCAGGGGTGTGAAAAAACAGCCCTCTAAGTGACAAGTTTTAGTGCAGGAAAGCATCAGTGTAGACCATGCTTCATCGCCAGGAGCCGCGTTCCCGGTAATAAAGCTACCACAGCCTGTGCAGGGTGGGTTTTTTTAATCACCGGGAGAGCTCTCCCCCGGTGACAAAGCGTGTCTACACTGCCCATGTTTCAGAGTAGCAGCCGTGTTAGTCTGCATTCACAAAAAGAACAGGAGTATTTGTGGCACCTGAGAGACTAACCCATTTATTTGAGCATGAGCTTTCGTGAGCTACAGCTCATTTCATCGGCTGCCTTCAGTGGAAAATATCCGATGAAGTGAGCTGTAGCTCACAAAAGCTTATGCTCAAATAAATGGGTTAGTCTCTCAGGTGCCACAAGTCCTCCTGTTCTTTTTGTACTGACCCCGTCATAGCACGGCCGCAGCAGCACTGTAACGGGGGCAGTGTAGACATACCCTAAGTGGCTCTGGCAGTATTTTAAATGCCCAAGCACTCAGCTTAGCCTGCTTTTTAGTTCACCATGAGGTGCTCAGAGGCTTGAAGATATTAGCATAGTCACTCATTACCATCACAGCAAGAGATCATAGAATATCAGGGTTGGATGGGACCTCAGGAGGTCATCTAGTCCAACCCCCTGCTCAAAGCAGGACCAATCCCCAACTAAATCATCCCAGCCAGGGCTTTGTCAAGCCTGACCTTAAAAACTTCTAAGGAAGGAGATTCCACCACCTCCCTAGGTAACGCATTCCAGTGTTTCACCACCCTCCTAGTGAAAAAGTTTTTCCTACTATCCAACCTAAACCTCCCCCACTGCAACTTGAGACCATTACTCCTTGTCCTGTCCTCTTCTACCACTGAGAATAGTCTAGAACCATCCTCTCTGGAACCACCTCTCAGGTAGTTGAAAGCAGCTATCAAATCCCCCCTCATTCTTCTCTTCTGCAGACTAAACAATCCCAGTTCCCTCAGCCTCTCCTCATAAGTCATGTGTTCCTGACCCCTAATCATTTTTGTTGCCCTTTGCTGGACTCTTTCCAATTTATCCACATCCTTCTTGTAGTGTGGGGCCCAAAACTGGACACAGTACTCCAGATGAGGCCTCACCAGTGTCGAATAGAGGGGGACGATCACCTCCCTCGATCTGCTCGCTATGCCCCTACTTATACATCCCAAAATGCCATTGGCCTTCTTGGCAACAAGGGCACACTGCTGACTCATATCCAGCTTCTCGTCCACTGTCACCCCTAGGTCCTTTTCCGCAGAACTGCTGCCTAGCCATTCAGTCCCTAGTCTGTAGCTGTGCATTGGGTTCTTCCGTCCTCAGTGCAGGATCCTGCACTTATCCTTATTGAATGATGAGCAATGTCTCTACTTTTGCTCCATTAACAGTGGCCCTCCTGTTAGTCAGAGGGAAGGCAAGGTTCCACCATGTTTCTATTGCCCTACGGCGTTACAAAAGGCTGGGGCAACCTTCCCTACTTCCAAGGACCTGACTCAACCTCTCTAACATATTCAGATTCTCTCATCTGAAGGGGGAAAAGTTTAAGGTAATGGGCTTGTACTTTCCTTGAACCAGCAACTGTGGATTTAATCTGAGCTACACCAGGAAGCTTTCTAGGCTACATGCTGACCACTGATTAAACAGCAAGCATGTGAGTCCCACTTCTGCCTCCTCCTCTAGCAGGAGTGAAGAACAGTAGCTCCTCTTAACTAAAAGGACAGTGGCAGTTACAATAGTCACTTCAAATTCCTGGCTGCTGCTGTTTTGTGTAGTCACTAACCTCATTGCAAAGTAGGTAACGAACCCTCCCCTTCTAGTGGGGCCTAGTTCCTGCTTGCTTTACACTCATGTCAGGCACCACAGAACCAGACCCCAAGACCTGGCCATGGCATTCACAGCTCTGCTAGCCTTAGCCTTTCCCAAGTATGGGCATCCCCTCTTACTCAGCTGGGAGCTGTAGACTTTTAGTCTGTTAATCCCTGTTCAGCAGCTAGTGTTTTTTGCATGTGTAAGCATTTGCCCAGGGCGGGAGGCATTCATGAGAAGTCAGTCAGGGAACTTTTGGAATCACTAAGGAGCTTAGTGATTGAAGTGATCAGAAAGCTGCTTGAGTGCGGCTGCCCATTCACCAGCAGGTGGCACCCTAGCCCCACAACTGTCCTCTTACACAGGCTGCACAGCTGTGGCATGTGCCCCTGGGCTGGTTCCCCCCAGGGCCCCTGGCAGGGAGGGAGACCAAGAGATTGGCACCTGACTGATTAAACCAGACGCTCCTCCCCTCAACCCTTGAGCTGTAGCAGAGGAATGTTCTCTCCGGGGTCTGTTTCTCCGGGGTCTGTTTTCAGAAACACCTTCGGTTCTGCTGCAGAGGGAGGAGGCAGGGCGGCACTCCAGAGCAGTGGTTCTCAACCTGTGGTACAAGTATCCCTAGGGATACACACAGGTCTTCGGGGGCGGGAGACGGGGGGACATCCACTCAGCTAGCTATTTGCCTAGTTTTACAACATAAAAAGCACTAGGGAAGTCAGTACAAGCTAAGATTTCAGAGAGTCAATTATTTGTTTATACAGCTCTGTGCTATACACTGAAATGTAAGTACAATATTTATACCCCAATTGATTAATAATGATATGGTGAAAGTCTCATGTTGCACCCCCATGCCTAAATTCCATAAGTAAGCAGGTCCATGCTGATTATTGCACTATTGCTGCCAAAAGTGAGACAGCAGATCCCATGGCCCACAGCTGTGAGCTCAGCTGCCACTCACTGTCTCTTCTAAAGCATAAAGCAAAAAGTACCATCACTCCCTCATTTGGGATTCAGGCCATCAGGGCCCATGAGCCATGGGGGCAATGCACAGAGCAGTTGCCAGCCTAGTATGATTCCTTCTCACTGCCTTGTGCACACAGCTGTGTTGGCAGAGGCAGGTGAGAGCTGCTTTGTAACAGTGGAGTGTTCCCAAGTTTTCTGGTGGGAGGAATGGTATGCACTAGTCCACGGAGAGCAACAAACAGTACTGGAATAGTTAGTGTCCACAGCTAGTCCATGGCCCCATTACAGGACAGGTTTGGGTACAGCTCTTGCAATAGCAGGAGTACTAAAGATGTAATGGAAATGGGGACACCGTTCAAGCAGTACCCTGCTCTAGGTCAAATTTCCTCCCCTTCTCCATTTACACTGACCTGCACTTAGCCTCTCACCAGATGCTGTGGCCAGGAAGCAGAATAAGGCAGGTGGAGTGCCCCCTCCTGGCACTTCTCACAGGTTGCATGCTCTCTACCCCAACAACTTCTAGCCCCACTTTCCTCTGGAGGCAGCAAGGGAGGGTCAGGGGTGAAAGTAACTTAACGGACTTATCGGTATCGGTACGCAGGGTGACACGGGTGAGGGGGGCAACTCTGGGCCCCTAGAAGGGGCAGGGCTGGGGCCAGACTCCCCTAGCCAGCCCTTCAGTGCTGCCCAGCCCCTTAATTTGCCAGGCTGTGAGGCAGTTGCCCCTTTTGTGCCCTCCCCATCAGTGGCCTTGCCCATACAGTTGGCTGTGTACCAGCTTTCTTACCAGTATGCCATACTGGCTTACTTTCACCTCTGGGGAGGGCAGGACATTTGTTCAACCTCATGCTGCAGTATTTAAAACAATCTCTAATTAGGGATTAGGATGAGCCCTTGAGGGTGGGTGTTATCCCACATCTGCTAAGTGGGGTTCTTACACCTTACTCGGAATCATCTGGTGCTGTTCACAGAGGGGTCACTGGGCTAGATGGACCTTGGCTTTGATCTAGTCTGGCAGTACATATGTGCCTAAAATAAGACTAGGCCCAGGTGAGAGCTGCCTCCCACCGAGCTGCTCAGCTCTGGACTGGAGGGTGGGAGCCTCATGAACAATGTCAGTCTGAGTGTTGTTATAAACAGACAAGACTCTAGCTCAGAGGTATAAAGCCGGGCAAGCTAGGGTGACAAAGCATCTAAAATACCCATTCTCATTTCAACCATCTGCCTTGTATTCCCTCCATGTGCCCTGCTGTGTTCTGTCCCAGTTTAATGTAGCCACCTGGCAGTAGATTAGCCTTCCCAATTAAAGTCTTAAATAGAGCTTTTCCTTTAGCACAGCACATCTGACGCTGCGTTTGGTCATGCAGGGGGAATGCCCCCCTCAGAGCAGAAATAGCTAATGCTCATTTAAAGGCCACTCAGCAGCCTGTGTGCTGCAACTGGGAGACACCCACCCCCATTAATGTCAGTGACACTGTTATCCTTGGGTTTGAGCCAAAATTGTAGGAGAAATGCACCCATATGATGCTCATTGGCTGGAATGGAGCAACCAGCCCCTGCCACCAGTGGGCAGCTGCAGGACAGAGAAGGTCCCCTTTCAGAATTCTATTTGCATTAATTATTGTAACTCTTGGTATTCTTGTTATCCATATAAATGTCCAGTCATACTCAGTCTAAATTCTTTGGTCCAGTGACATTCTGTAGCAGTAAGTTCCACTAATTGGTACATGAAAAAGTATTTCCATTTATTGGTTTTGAATTTCCCACCATTTAATTTAATGTCTCCTGCCTCCTGTATCATGACAAATAAGTCCATCCACCTTCTCAAAGATTTATTATTTCATATACTTTTATCATTTCTTTTTACCCTCTCCTTTCTAAGATAACCAATCTTTCCAGTCTCTTTGGATTTAAGTTTTCCTCTGACCTCCCCCACACCCCTTAATTCTGCAATAACCTTTTCACAATAGGGTGACTAGTACCATGCACAGTACCAGCTGAGGGCGTACTATTTTAAGGCCAGAAGGGACCATCCAGACCGACTTCCTGCATAACTCAGGCCAGAGACTTTCCACCAGCACTTCCTCCAGCAAACCCAGAACTTCTCACTGAGCTGGAGCAGATCTTTGCCTTTCTAAATCTTCATGTGAAGACTTCAAGCAATGGAGAAGCCACCATGTCCATCAGCACATTGCTCCAATAGATAATTTCCAACACCTAAATTGCACCTTGTTCCTAGTATGAACTGATCAGGCTTCCACTAGAGCTTGTTCTGCCTTTGTCTGCTGAATTAAAGAACCCTCTGAAATGAGAAATCTTCTCCCTACATAGGTACTTCTGGACTACCATCAACTCACTGCTTAAACTTCTATCTGATGAAGCTCAGTCTATTGAACATCTTTAGTCTCACAGTCAGACAGATTTTCCAGACTCTGTGATTTCCAGACTCTGTGACTCTGTGTGCTCTTTCCTGACCTTCCAATTTGTCAATATTTTTAAGTTGTGACCCCATAACTTGACACCGTATCCCAGTAAAAGCCACAGTAGTGCTGTATACAGTGGTAGTAACATCTCATCACTCCTAACTTTTTTTTGACCTGCATATACATCTTAACATCAGTGGCTAAGAGCAAACATGCATGGTCCTGGGAGCTCATAGTCCCTTGGTTTCCACCATGACCTGTAAATCCCTTTGAGTCACTGCTATCCAGGATGCAGTTCCCATGCTGTGTGGCCTACGTCCTTTGTTCCTAGATGCAAGATCTTGCACATGGCTGTGTCTCATAGGTATGGTCGTGGGATAGCTCCAAGCCCACAGGAACTGACATCAGCAGGTGCTCCCTGGCTGGAGCCCGAACAATGGAACAGCCATCCTCTTTTTGATGACTGTGCTGGTGGCATATGCTGCAGAGATGAGCTTGCTCCTGAAGTGCTTGGCTACCCTAAGCAAGCCTCAGCAGCTGCTGCGGGAATGGGTGACCAGAAGGCAGAGAGACTAGGAACCCTTTAGTTTGTACACTTAGAGTTAGAATCCCCAGGAATTGCTGACACTGGTGGAAGCTGCCTGATCCGAGTCCTGAATACAGGTAGGGTGGGAAGCAAGAATAAGGTGGGCTATTTCCTGTACTCTGATTAGGAAGGGACTGGTGGTGAGTGGCTCCTACCTTTGGGATGGTTTCTACACAAGATGAGCCCTTCAATTATTGCATCCCTTCAAAACTGTCTAGGAGCCAGCAGCACCATTTGCCCTTACACCCAGCCTGTGGGAGCAGTGCGGGGGAGCTCCTCACACAGCATCCTGGGAGTCTCAGGGCAGCATCCATGCACTGCCTCTTCCACCTCAGGCTGGCGCAGGGACATTCAGATCAGAGTGCACAGCCCCAGCAGCCAGCTGAAATCAGAACATGAGCTGGGTCTCACCAGCAAAACAGACACCAGAAACTGCACGAGACACAGAGCAAAGGATTACAGATCTTTATTTGTCAAACTTTCCCCCTAGTCTAGCACATTCTACACAGTCTCACTAGCACAGATGGAAACAGAGCCTGTAATAGTTCGGAAATCACCAGGAGAGCAAACAAAAAGCAGAGATTTTAAAAGTACAAAACTTCATGAGAAATGACTGAACGAGAGTGCAGCTGGGGCAGGTGTGGGAACCTATGCCAGCTGGTGCTGCCTACGCTGTGGGAACGGGGGGCCTGTGCCAGCAACAGAGAAACCCTGCTTGTGAGCAACAGGCTGACACTCTTAGCATGTTGGTGCAGGCATCCCACCATGAGAGCAAAGAGGCTGGGGCCATCGTCCAGAGGGAGTGGAGAATGACTACAATACTGTCCTGGAAAGAGTAGATCATGGGACCATTTCCTATCTTTGCAGTATAATGAAAAAGCCTCCTTCCAAACTGATGCACCCTCCAAGCATCTAAATCCCCCTCTAGGCACTGCTGGTGCTTCACCATACAGCACTCAGCTGATTGCAAACATCCCCAAGCTACATGCCATGAAACATGCTGTCAATAGCCTTCGCAAGACCACCATGAACACAGCTCTGCAAGGAGCTGCTTCACCCTCTTGGCCTTTTATACACCTGGGCTCCCTCCTTTCACCTCAGCACCAAGGTGTGTATCAGTCAGTCACTGACACCACCCATTTCTGTCAGCACAATGACTAAATCAGACTGTCCCATGCAGAACCTCTTCCCCTTAGGATGTACCCTGGCACAGGGAGTGAAGTAGCCTGGGTGCTTTGAGAGGGATCCCTTTTCCCACAGAACGTGTTACTGCAGGTGGAGAGGAGGGGTGGCAGTGGGTTCCATGCACTGACGGATTATCACAAGGACAGACCTCTCCACGAAATCCATCTTTTAGGCTACGTCTATGATTACAGCAGCATGCAGAGTACAGGCACTACCCATGTAGCTACATGGCACATGAAAGGCTTTGGCAATAGGGAGCTCCCAGAGCCTTTCCCCACAAGAACCTTTCCCTGCAGTGGGGAGGTAGCCAGACACTACACTGCTAAAAACAGCAATGTAGACATGGGAGGCACTGCTTCAGTGTGTAGAAACATGTAGGGTATACACCCTGGGCATTCAGGGTACTCTAGATGCCTAAACTCTCTCTCTCACCATTCACACTGCTATTTAGACCCATGCCAGCGGGATGCGCAGTGTCTGTACTCAACATGGTACCATCCATATAGACACAGCCTTACACAGTGGATCAAGGATTTAATTTATCATCATCAAGCTTTTCAATGTAATCACAACACCAATCCATTTTCCTACCTCAGATGGAGTTTGGGTAGGGGGAAGAGACCTGAACCCCAAACTATCCCACTCATGCTCATGTCCCACAACTATAAACGATGGATCCAAACTCTCACTTTATTTTTATCAGAAATAAAGCAACAAGGCTCAAGACAGTCCTTTCAGAGCTACTGCATCAGACTGGTATGAGTGCCTCTGCCTTTTGAGGCCCCCCCAGGTCCACGCTGCAATGCACAGGGACTTCTGAGGGCAATACCACCTGGAGCAGGACAATAAATAAGCAACTAAATTTAAAAATAAGAATTCATGGCCTAAATAAAATCTTTCTAGGCATTTCCTTTGGAAAAGCTGATTAGTGCTGCATGCTTCTAGTATGCACATCATTTATAAGATACACGGTCTCCAGAACCCTCCCTCTGATTTAGTTTCTCGTCAGGATGGTTTGTTTGCTAATTTAAAGACAGTGTAGCATGAAGTGACAACCTGACAAAGGGGAGAGTGAAGGGTTCCAATAAGCTTTGGCTATTCAGAGTTGTTAGCGACAGTAAGACTAGGGCCACTTGAAGGTATCACAGATCCAGAGTGCCTCAAGGAGGCTGCTGAACGCAGGTGTACACAAAGGCAATGGGTTTGCCTCTTGCTGGCTCCACAGGCCGATAGTGCACAGAATCCTTCGTGGCACTGAGCAGCTCGACACTATGAACAACTGTGGTTGAATCCAGGAATGGAATAATTAAGTGTGGCCTGAGCTCAACTGGCCTATAAGGATGAAGAGACACCACACAGCACTGTACTGTATCAGGCCTTGTGCTTACAGCCCTGCATCCCCTACCAGCTAACTCTCTCAGGCATGCACCCAGAAGGACAGGGCCACCTCAGAACATAGCTGTCCCCCACCCACACTATGTAAAGTGATTCTATACATGGAATTCTCCACCAGGCCCTACATCAGAATGAGGGCTGGACGCTTCACTACAGGTTACCCACAAGCACTTGGGACAATGCTCAAGGCTACAGGAGTACAATATTTATGGACAGAGCTAGTCAGAAGTTTGGAAAAGGGCATAAGAGGCTCAACTGCCAGATTCTTCCTCCCCTTGCCCTCATCCATTCCCATTCACTAGATCCACCACTCTGCCCTTGTACAGGAGAAGGGCTGATTTGCCTTTAAATGGAGTGCCACCTTCACAGTAGGCTGAGCCCTGCTGCTTTTGGCTCCACTGGAAGTCTCCCATACTGGCTTTCTTAACACCTATGAGCAACCGAGTGTGAACCTCAAACACTGCCGTTTGCTGCTGCAGTGAGGAGATGGAAAGCAAACCCTGAACGGGCCAGAGACAGCGGCAGGACACAAGCACCACCATCTGTTCTGCCCCCTGCAGATGAGGCTGCCAAAATGCTTAGCTACCAGGGAAGATACCGAGAGATAAACCATTTGTGCCTATGCCCGATGCAGCTGTATAGGGACGTGCTGTAGCATTACTGGTCACTTCCTGCTGTGGCCGTCTCCGGGTGGAGCAATGGAGAGTCTGGCTGAAGTTCGGGTTCCAGACACCAGGAAGAGGCGGCAGCAGCAGCGAGGCTTGGAGTCTGCTTCTCAGTGGGCATTTAACTCCCTAAGGGACAGGTCTCAGTCCACCCTAAGTGCAGTAAGTGCTCTGTGAGAGTATCCCAGTGAGAGACGGTACAGCAAGGGTCCAGCAGGGAGAGGTAGCAGCTACAACAAACTCCATCTCTTAAAGCCAGTGAAGCAGCAATTCCAGTGACTCTCGCTAGGCCTGACTGCAGCTCGCTCCTAGAGCTACAATGGGTCAAGGCAAGACACATTTGTGAGAAAAGCCACCTAATTGCCTAGCTCCCAGGAGTGCAATATCAGTGCAC
Source organism: Lepidochelys kempii (assembly GCF_965140285.1). Taxonomy (NCBI): domain Eukaryota; kingdom Metazoa; phylum Chordata; order Testudines; family Cheloniidae; genus Lepidochelys; species Lepidochelys kempii. The sequence continues at coordinate 102,437,108 of NC_136388.1, read as the reverse complement.
AGACCCCATGGCCCACAGGCTGTAACAGGCACCCAAGTGGGTTAGTGCACTAACATGCTGCTGTTTGAACTGGACAACTTGAAAGAAAGCTCTAAAGCAGACTGCTTACAACGCACAGATATGCTCACTAATGGCTCTGGCTTGCACTGGGTTTGTAGGTCTGAGGTACTGGTAACTAACAGTACAGTCCTGCGCCTTTAGGCTTTGTCTTCGCTGCTGACTAACCACAGCGTAAGCCACCATGGGTCACTGAACACATGCTAGCCTAACCAACTAACGCACAAACACATTGTCAATGTCAGCACGCTGTGTCACACCCCCACTGGTGCTCTATGTGGCTGTGAGAAGCAATACAGCTAACGTGGGCACTATCCTGAGATTCATAGTGCCACAACTCACTGCATTGTTCTATTCTCACATTCACAGGGTGTCTACCCACGCTGGCGATTGCAGGAGTAAGTGGTCTAGGCCCGGGAAATTCACTGGTGGCATTAACCATGCTGGTATGGTGGGTCAGGTGTCCAAGGAAAGGATCCAGCTTGCCCTAATAATCAGACCATCAGCCACTGTTCTTTATGAAGGCAATGTGCACAATTAGTGCACAGGACAGGATGCCCGGGGCTTGTGGGAAGGGATTGGAGGACTATCATCTATCAGTTGCGCTGATTGACCATGGCTAAATGTTTTCACTGCCATTACCCCAGTTTAGCAATGCATGGGATAAGCTAACTCCAGGTCTGCCTATTGTTCGGAGTGTGATGGTTGCATTACCAGACAGTACAGCAAGATGTATGTGGGTGTGAACCCAGGGCATGTTACTGTGAAAACGCACACCTGAACTCAAGTCTTCAGTAAAGAGAAAGCCTTAACGCAGTTTCCAATGAGTGTTCCCCAAAAGGATCTAGTGGCAGATGAGGCTCAAGGCAAGACTGCTCCAGAGGCCTCATTTTGGGTGGCCAGACATACCATTCTTGTTCAGGTCTCCCGTAGTTCTAGTGAAACCCTGAAACAACATGCAGAGAAGGCAGCAAAGCAATGCAAACTTTCAGCACCTCACCACATAAACCTTCTGCAAGAAGTCTCATCTACCATCTGCAGAAAGAATGCTGGAGACTTTCTGCATTAACAAATCGGATAGAACACTGCAAAGAATTATCCCCTCCCCCAAATCCTACCATCGCAAACACCCAAAAGCTGAAAGACAACTGCCAGCTGACGCTCATAGCCCCTTCAGGTCCTGGCCAGGACAAAAACTGTCCACAGGTCAGAACCCCAATCAGACTCCTCCAGCATTGCCTACAGGACTAGAATTAGCAAGTAGTAGCAGAAAAACTTCAGTAACAAAAGGAAAAGCTATAGAAACAAGGACAACCAGGTTGTCAGCTACTAAAGCGGACTGAACTCCTGGCCTCAAAATAGTGGGGGACGAAGGTTGCACAGAGTGTCAGCAGGCCTGGCTCAAATCAGCTTCCCTCATTAAGAGGTTAGGGAACCTAAGCCTCTGAAGCATCAGCCACAGCCCAGCTACTCTAGGGCTTACCATACCCAGCTTATCCCCTGTTAATGATTAGCCAAGAGCACAAGGTTAGGGGATACTTAGTGGGAGTGTTCAATCACATGGCCAGAGAGTGATCTGCAGCAGTCTGATTTCTGTAAACACCTCTCCCATTTGATTTGAAGAGTGTGGCTATTCCCCAAACACTCTGAAGTGTCTCCCCCACCCCTTCCCAAACTGTATTCACACTCCATAACCCCAAGCTTGTTCCCAGCCTCACTGTAGTGTTCATGTGGTATCAACAGGATAAAGCTGCAGAAAAAAAAGTGAATAATCTTGTTTCTCAATTTAAATATATATATAAAATATATATATTTTAAAAGGTTTAGAAAAAGCTTCTAATTTGTAGCTAGTTTTACACATAGATTACAAGAAGTGTACAACTCCCTCCTCACACAGTTCCGAACTGGGGGGCCTGCCAGTTCTTCCCCCAATCAGACACATAATTGAATGTCAAGTGTATTTATTCTCAGCGCGGCTTTGAAAGGCAAATCTGCCATTGGTACCACCTTCTTAGAGGGAGAGATACCCAGTAAGCCAAGGGAGACATGTGGTTACATTGGCTTTCAATATAGAAAGCCCTTAGATTAGTAAAAAAATATTTCATCTATAGAAAATGCCCTTCTGAAAAGCAACCAGGGCTCTGTTAAGGCCACACCCAGGCTTCCCCTTTCTCTGCTGTATCAAGACAGCCCAGAAACAAACTCCCAAAGATGTTTTGGAGTCCCAGCAACAGCAATCAGCACCTGTGTCTACTTTCCAGCAGCCTGCTGTAACAGGAAAGTGCTTAGAACAGCACAGGACTTCTCTAGAACATGCTACGCATTCAACGGGCCCAGTTGGCACAGTGAAATTAAACTGTATGTCCTCCTCTTCTGCCTAGGTGAGCAAAGGGAAGCCTCCCTGGCTGCCACCCGCCCAACCCTTCAGATGGGTGCAGAATGGTAGGGTACTTTGAAACCAATCCATCTGGCACCCTACCCTATTCCTAATAGGCTTCTGCCAAGAGGCTCCTTCCAATTCTTCTAAAAGTCTGTGGAGTACAAGCACAAGGCTGGTGGCTGAAGGAAGAGGCCCAGCTACTCCATCCCAGAGGGCAAGGTGGGGACAGAATAGGCCCCTTCTGACAGCCCGAGACATTGGGCGAACTGCTGCTATGGCAGAGATAAGGCAGCCTCCAACACATCCACCGTTTGTGTGGGATAACGCTGTTGTCTGGCATAACAGCCTTTGGCCAAGCTTGGGGATTTTCACCAGAGCTCCTCTTCGAATGTGCACAGCCCCGGGGCTTCTGCAGAAGATCCATGGCAGGTCAGGATTTTTAGGAAGAGAAGCAGCACACAACAGGATTTTTTTCAAAACTCTTCCTATTGCAACCAGGTGCAGATTTGCCCCCTTCCTCCCAGGTGGGCAGTTCTGTCTGCCCCAGGCATGGCGTGCAGAGAAGCTGTGTCCAGTGCGCTCTGTTTTTTCAGACTCTGCCAGGGGTGGGAAGCGAAGTCAGGACCCAACATTCAGAAACCTGAAGGACACTAGGAAGAAGAAAAACAAAGCAGGTGGTTAGATCTCAGCCTCAAATGGAGCTGTGGACAGAAACGATTTGGGGGTAATTATCATTAAGCAGAAGCATCCTATTCCAGTTGGGGATGCACACGCTGAGGAACCTCTGTAGGGGAAGAGATTTCACACCAATGCAGGGTGAAGTATACAGCAAGACCCTGTCCACACTCAGAGCGGGATTGAGCAGAGGGGAAAGCAAAGGGAACAACACAGGGTCTCAAAAGTGAGTGCTCCCCAGAGGAGCTAAAGCAAGACTGCTTAGCCTGAAGAGCTTTGCTTAAGGAAGGGTCCTGATAACACTAGAACTAGGAGGAGAAGCAGCCAGACTGGAAAGTCACTCTTCCCTTTTGGGCAGCCACCAGAGTTAACTGCAAGAGAAACAGACTGTGGCTGAGCATGGGTCTCTTGGGCCCTGCACACCAGGAAGAGCCTTTCACCTGCACGGCCACTTTAAGAAGCTCTGTTTGAACACATCAAAAACTACAAATGCACATTTCGGACTACAGTGAAAAGACCAGTCTTACAGGAAAACCTTCCCAGGCTTGGTCCCTCACCATAGCCACAGCATCAGCCTACAAGCAGCCAAAAGAGGAAGAACAGCTCCTTCTAATAACCCTTTGGAATAGTTAATCAATGGCTAAGAGAGAAAGATTAGGATGGGAACCTCCACTTGTGAGCTTTTGACCTGCTTCAGAAGGCAGTGTCAAAACGCCAGTGGAGCACATGGAGGACTGACTTGTAAAGCCATCCAAGCAACACCAGCATTGCAGCATCTAACAACAGCACGGTGGAGACAACTGTGGGGGGTGGGAGGGGATGTTACTCATTTCTGTATAGGGAACAAAGGTACAAGAGTGAGCAGCCCCGGGAAAAGCACAAAAGCAACTGAGCAGACTCCTCTTTGAAGTTCGGGGGGGGGGAGGGGGGGAGGAGTACGTGTCAAAACCCAGCCTGGCGAGCAAGAGAGAGTGAGACAGAACCAAGAGTGGGCTGTGGTCAAGGGACATAGGAGGTTCTGTGGGCAGTAAGGAATCTGTACAGTTAGTTTAATTTCACCATTTTGAATCATTCAACTAGCATGAAAAACTCCACCAGGAATTGATGGAGAAGGTTTTGGATTTCCCATTTGCCTAGGGACAGAAAGTAAATGTATAGAAAATAGGCAGCTCCTTTCCCATGAATGGCGCACAACTAAATCACCAGAAATCAAGTATGCACTGAGAAACAGTAATCAGAAATCTGGAAACAAGGAGCCAAACAAGACGACTTTGCGCTATTCAAGTGGGACCAAGTGCCAGCCCCACGTGTCCAGCTCAGGATCACAGGTCCTCTAAAATGCTTAGACTAAGCACTGAGAGAGGATGATTGATCTTCCAGGTCTGTAGGCACCATGCATACAAGTGGCTGTGTATAACAAACTCCACGCTGTGGCTCCATAGTCTTTTTGCATTACCCTATTAAATCTATGGTGGAGGACTCTCATAAGTCACTTTGTATAACATCTGGTATGCACCCAGTGCTTTAACGAACAGAACAACAGGCTCTTGCTCCAAGGAGCTGACGACACAGCCAGAGGGACAGGGTTCACATTCTCAGGGAAGGACAAGTATTCCCACCACATGTGCCAAAGGGAGCTGAAGGGGGGTGGAAATTATTTTTGTTGTTGGGCTGTGATTCAGCTTGGATGCAGAGAAGGCAGTGTTTTCTGAGCTCAGAACGGAGAAAACTCCTGGCTTCAAATTAACTCCCTATGAGACTTTGAGCACATCACTTAACCTCTGTTCAGATTTCCCCATTTGTAAAGCTGGGCTGAAAATCCTGACCTACCTCCTAGGGCTCATAGGAGGGTTTGCTAAGCACTGTGACGTGCCTGTGTCAGCTTGGGGGCCTCTCTTTGGAGATGGGGCCTTGCTGCGCCCCTTGAGAGCTTGTGTTTTATTTTTGGGCACTATTAGGAAGCGGTAAGTTAGACTGCTATTTGACTCCCTTTACCTCCTGAAGGGGAACGCTTCCCAACGTCCAGATTCATTTAGGCTCTGTACACACCACACGGCATGACAACAGTGGTATTTGCTGAGTGCCAGTATGCTCCACAAGCTGGACCCCTAGACTGAGATGCTTACAGTCCAGTCAGACAGAGCCCCCAGAAGTCCACTGGCAAGATGGTGCCAGCTTAGAGTGGTTGTTCACATTAGTGGTGCAGGCAAGTTTCAGTGACAAAGGTTGATCTTCATGGGCTTCTGGGAAGGAACGTGTTTGCAGGAGGGATCTGAACACAGACAGTCAACACCTAGCAAGCTAGAGCAAGAGTTATTTGGTAGCCAGGCATTTCCAAAGAGACGCTGTCCCTACAAACCTGTGGGCTGAGGGACATCGAACCAAGACCACATCATAGCTGTGGAACCAGTGAACCATGGCATTTCCAGCCTAAAGGATTCATAACTTGTGCCAGGGAAGGGAGGCTACAAATTCAGGGTCCTAGCCTGCTTCCACTGACTCAGAAACTACAGGTAAGGGCCCATAAATGGCTTCACTGAATAAAACGGAAGTTGTGTTTTTAAGACTAAGATCTTCAGCCTTCTCACTGATACACTGAATTATAGATTTCGGTGTTTTCACCTTCATACCTAAATACAGAGAAATACACAGTATTTTCTGACCTTTACTAGTGTTCTCCATGGGCTTTTCTAGAAAGCCTTCTGCTATTTCTTGCCCATCCTCCCTGCTCCCATTCAACTCCCTTTCCTAGGATCTCTACTCCCTTCAGCCATACTTTTCATGGTCCATTATCCCAGCTGCACTGCTGCTCCCTTCTTGGGAGCTCTCATCCTCCATCCTCCTGTGCTGATCACTAGCCTCAGGCTATGGATGAGATTCAAAAGTTTTACCAGGTGCAGCAGATAAAAGCAAATACCTCTGGATTGCTGGACATTTGGAGAATCTTCTACAGTTCTTGACTGGACTCTCTCTGCCCTGTGCTAGTTGGCTTTTGCTCCAATATCCTCCAAACCTGCCCCTCTCACCTTCTTCTCACTTGCCCCATCCTCAGCACAAACCTTCACTTCTTTTTTATTTCCATTTAGTTGCTCCACCTCCTGAGTAAACCCACCCCCAAAAACCTGTGGAGCTAGCATGCCATTTCTTTCCATCACATTGGTCATTCTGCTTGTGAGTTCTATCCCAGCTCCCACCCTGTGGGTGTCCGGTCTATTTAGACTGCGAGCTTCAGGGCAGGGATTGTCTGCTCCTTTTTGTACATTGCTCAATGCACCTTAGGACCCCATTCTTGGTTGGCCGTTAGGCAATAATAGTTTCTAAGGACTGAACGCAAATAACCAAGAGACACAGGAGGGGGCAGTACACATGCCCTTTGCTTCCCTCCTCTTACACCTGAATGTGAAATTGCTGTTTTATTCCTGGGGGAATTCTGTGAACAATATTTTAAAATTCTGCAAAATTCTGCATATTTTATTTGTCAAAACAACACAATATAATCATGTCAGTTTCAGTTATTTTGGAAATTTATTTCAAAATACCTGTCAGCAAGTAGGTCTGTAATAATACAGACAAAAAAAATTAGGAACTGCTTTTTGACAAATAGATTCCTTACTAGACAAATTAATATAGAACTCTGAGTAATTCATTTAAAATACAATACAAAAATGTATTTCCCGCAGCCCTCAGAAGCAGTGCAAAGGCTTGGGGGAGTCAGGGGTAACAGAGGTCGGAGGAGCTGAAGGAGCCTGGGAGTGAGCCTGGAGGGTTATTGGATGGGAGAAGTATGGAACAGGTGTTTTTATGGGAGGGGGGGATTGTTAGGGAGTTGGGGAGCCTCCCCCATGCAGACCCTGACTGACTACTAGCCTCTCCCATTGACTCTGGCAAATCTGCCCCCATTCCCATGTGTCCCTGCAGCCTCCCTTTCCTCTTCCCATGTGGCCCTGCAGCCCCCTACCCCCCCCAACCCATTCAGCCCCTGGCTAAATGCTGTCTCCCCATTAGCTCCTGAGCCCCCGCCCCAGTCTGTCCCTCCCATTAGCCCTTCTGAACCCCAGTTTGTGACCCCCCCAGCAGCCTCGTGTGCCCCACTCTGCCCCCACCCAACATATCCCATGCCTCCTAATCTGTCTCCATGGGCAGGATACTGTGATGAATGCAGCCAGCTGCTGGCTGTTACTGCCAGTCAGCCACTGCAGTCTGTTCTGGCGCCACAGCAGCCTCTGCTGGGCTAAAGGTGGAACTACAGCTCTTATAAGGCAGAATGTATTTTCTGCTCAGAAAAAAAAAATTCTGCGCCAGACATGAATTCTACACACATGCAATGGTGCAGAATTCCACCAGGACTACTGTTTAATGCAATTCACTGAGAATGATGTGGGGATGAGAAGCTTCCTGCTGATGTCTGATAGCAAACTTCAGAACCCATTACAGATTTCTGCTTCTTTACTGCTGGGGACATCAACTGTGGTGTCTCTGGCGCACATTTCCCATAGAATGTCTCCCAAATCCCTATGCCTAGCACTTACCAGATTTGTTTCAATTCATCCAAAATTATCCTGCATCTCTTGTTCCATGGTCCAGATGGGAAAGCTAAGCAGCAATGCTCTGGACACACATCAGTCCCCCGCCGCATGCATCCAAAGTATGGCCAGCTGTTGGCCACAAATCCTTAGTTAGATTCTACCCTCTGATAAACATTCCTTAGTATAATACACAGCTGCTTTCAAAAAGACATGGCATCTAATCAGAAGACCGCTCATCTGGTTTAGCCCCTTCAAGACTCTGCACTGCGCACAGTACATACACTAGATCAGGGATAGTCAATTATTTTTAGTCAAGGTCCAAATTTCTTGCACAAGGTACAGTCAAGATCCAGCCTCCAGAGAAAATAATTAAAAAAATGATAAGTAATTAAAAAGATTTCAGGGGCCGTTCAAAAGCATCTGGCAGTCTTGATCTGGCCTACAGCTCGCCTACTGCACTAGATCATGGGTCATGCATTGCCAAACGAGAGAGGTCCCAGGAGGGAAAAAGTCAAGACTGCAGCACTAGTTTATGCACCCCAATATTCAGCCCCCTCCTAAAGCAACCATGAGCTTTGGAAACCCAAGTCACAATTATAGGATTTGCGATTTCTCACAGAGTGGAAATATTCCCAGGTCAGAATGAACCAGGGCTGGTGATGCACACAATGGTCACAACAAAGCTTTGCTATGGATATTGTCATGCATTATATCAGAGCAACTGCCACAGAAAAGAATCACTACCTCTCAGTCTTTGCCCTTGGGAAGTACACAGAAGCAACGTCTCAGAAACTACACTGTACCAAATCTGGGTGTTTCTACCACCACTTAATGAGGTTGTCCTCCCAGCCCACAACTGACTTTTCATTTAATTTCTGAGAGACTCAAATGAACAAACGCACAGTCACAAACACTTACAGTGTTTGAACTAGGTCCAGTGATTAATTCCTAGGAGAGGGGAGAAGGTTTTGCTGGTTAACTCCACTAGGGAAGGGATCTTTTCTCAGTACAATAAATGTAATACTGCTGTCAAACGGAATGCTCCTTATTTTTTCAATGCAGACAGTCTGCAGGGTTCACAGATGGGCCACACAACCCCGACCATATGCCTCAGGAGAGGGAGTTAATTCTATCCAAGTATCTGCAGCTAGCATTACATCAGTGTGTTCATGGGTCTACGTGTCACAGGCCCAGACAACAACTATCCAAGTCTCTCCAGATCACTGTTCAGTTTGGCATGGTTTGCTGCCCAATAGTTTCTCAGACTTTATTATTGTTGAACGTACAACTTATAAGCTTCCTGAAGGGTCTAGAGTATGATCCTAACACTGACCTCAGAGGTTTCCCACTTGGTAACACTACTGTTTGCCAGACAATATCCAATCCATGCTCAGATATTTTTATTTAATTGAGATTTTTTTATTTCTTGTGCAATTATGTCTCGCTGAAATCCAAGTCTACAATATGCATAGCAATCCCACGATTTAACTGCCAAGGCAGTAAATCAAAGTGCTATAAACTAAGGTTTATTCCATCCCTCTAGATTAGGTTGTAATTCCTTGGCAAGAGAAGAATGCCATTTTTATCTCTGGCCCTTGCATGCAGTTATGACAATATTCTCTCTTCAATCCTCAACCAAACTGATGTCAGTGGAAGGTCTGCACAAATATCAGGGTAGAAACTCAGTAGGAAGACATGCTCCCACTAAGGAGAGCCACTATTTGTGCTCCCAGTGTATCTACCTTCCTGCCCCACCCCACCCCACCCACAAGTTTTCTCCCTTTACCCTTGTGTTTACTCTGTTCTTTCCTTTGCATTGTATTGCCTTCCCTTCCCTGCAGCAATTACCAATTCTCTGGCCCCGCCTTCCATTCCACCTGCTGAAGGTGTTAGTAATGAAATACTAAATATTGACATTTAGTCTTAACAGACTGTATAGTTGATATGTCAATGGGATTAAGGGAAGGGCAGGGAGCCACTGTGCCATGCTGTCTGGAGACTCAGGCAGACAGTGTTGCACTGGTTACATTCAGGTCACACTTGGAATGGTTGTTTCACAACCATGTTTGCTAGGAACTTTGTAAAATTAAAGCAAACATTCTACAGAATCTGGATACGAACAAATCAGGTGGGCTGAGGTTGACACCACTGTTCTACATACACAAAGTAGCACTTTACCTATGAGATCAGAAGAATATGCTCTGACATCACAAGCACAGCATTATGGCTACTGTATGGAGGAGAGGCTCTTATCTGTTGTGCAGTCTTCTTCGGTATTGAGGAGCTCACCAGAATCAAGCTGTTAGCCAATGCCAACACTAATGTAGTGTACCACATGGCAAATTAGAAACAATTTCTAGTTAAAAATACTTCTGCCTTAAAATGTTGCATTAGAAGAACTTGTTTTTATAAATGTATTAGTTTGTGCTGCTTAGCTTCCCTTCTGAAGCATGAAGATGGCGGGTTTTAGTTGAACTAATCCTTCAGGAAAGGGTGAAACATTCATCGGCAGGTATCCAGCCAGACAAAGCCCCAAACAATTCATTCCTGAAACTAGTGTTTTTGAAGCACACTACACAGGGACATCAACTCACTTAGACTGCTGCATCTTTCACAGAACAAGCAATTGTCAGTCTCACTGGAAACCTGGGCACCAGTTTTCTGAACTGCCACTTCATTAGTGGTGTGGGAAGCAGTTCTCTCCAAATGGTTCAGAGAACAAATTAAAGGAACTAACATGAAGCCACTCAGCATTTACTGCTTAAGATTGGGTAACTGACATTTGAGAGTCCCATTAAACTCCTGCTTTTAATAATCTCCCTCCAACAGCACGTTGGAAGATAATGAGAAATGTTTCAAAAAGTGAAAAGCCATATGCAAACAAATGACAGATTGATACCACCCACAGTTGGCCAGAAGGTGGGTGTCTTCCCCACAAAAACCAGGAGGCCCTAGCAGAGTTTACCAGACAAGATGATTTGAAGGAGCCTTTTTAGAGGCATGTGATTTAGAGACTTGATGGTAATTGAAAAGAAAGCCCCCTCCTCTCTTTCCCTGAAACCAAGACAAAAATGTTTCTAGGCTTTTATTCCCACCCACAAACAGGTCCTCTCACAAAGGGGATTCTAACACCACATTCTAATGCCCTCTGAAGCTAGCAATTTAACTAAACTCCATTCTCCACAGCTCTCCAGTAGGAAGAGTTTATTTTATTTTCTAAAGTATTTGTCGCCTTCTCCTAAACACGGAATATCACTTACAGATCCCAGGAAACAACCAACAGTTGTGCAGTGCTGCCCAGTGACAATACCAGAAGGAAATCCAATGGCCAGGCAAGCTGGGTCTGGGGAGGTGCATTCTAAGCAGAGGGAAAATCCGAGTGGGTCTCAGTCACAGACAGCTCAGTTCCCAGCATTTATTTAGACACCTACCTTACTCGCGACTCCTTCCTGTGAATAGACCCCTTTACTGGAACACAGCCACAATACACTTGGCTCCCAAAACCAAGTCAGGACTGCTGCATGTGATCGAAGAGCAATTCTGAATCAGTTCCTCACAACATCAAAGCTATTCAAGGAGCAAGTTGAGAGACTCTGGCAGGTTAGGAAAGAGGGATGTGTGCTCAGAGGCCAGATGCCAAAACAAGCTTCCTAACTCATTTCTGGGATTGAAGGGAAGCCCATCCTGCTCCTAAGAAGGACTTGCTTTTCAATCATAGGTGCGCACTGCATGAGTGAGAAAAGCCTCTGCTAACTCCATCAGTGTTGGCAGCAGCTTCCATGGCTAAAGCAAGTCAGTAATTACACCAGATTTGTGCAACCTCACATTTCTTACAAGGTATAGAGGGGCCATGTTTCCAAAAGAAAATTGTAAATGCAGGAAAGCTTATGCAGGGAAGTCTAAGCTGCAAGAATTATAAACAGTATCATCTTATCTCCAGAATAGCTGGAACGACATAGGAAGCGCAAGGGCTCAGGAGCTGTATGCAGGTACACTGTCACCCAATGGCATAGGGAGGCATTACTGTTTCTTTTTAAAAGCTATAAGGAGAGAGAATATGGCATTGCACATTAAGTGTTTCCAGGAAGTTCTGACACTAGAGTGGTCTCACAGATCTACTCTATAGACAGCATTTTCCCAGTCCAAAAGTTTAATTAAACCTGCACAGAAATGCCAGAGAGAGCATCCTCCAGCACTCACTGTGAAGAGCACACAGATCAAGCCATGCCACTAACCAGACTCCAGCAGCTCAAGAGACAAGAAAGCAAAAGGACTTGAAAATTACAAGTAGCTTCAATACCATCTACCTCTGAAGCTCATTTCTCCTCTAGGCAGGGCAGCCACAGTAGCTTTCAGCAATCAAGATACTGCCACTTTTTAAACAGATGTACCTCACTAGTACAGAACTGGGCATTTGAGGTCTGCAAGGGGAACATCCCAGCTCAAGCTGGCAGCGTCTGTTAGAAATCTACAGAGTATTTGACAAACTTGCCTACCTTTTTGTATTCCTGAAGTTAACTTGGTACCCAAGTATGGTTGGAGGCCTGGGAGGTGTTGGGGTAGCTGGGAGTAGACAGAATGGGTTCAAAGTTGAAATCCAGTCCTTCTCCATCCATGAGGTCACTGTTGATTATGTAATCCACATCACATTCAAGGTTCTCCATGTACATGTCAACGTCCAGGTCAGTGGGCAGCCTGTCCTGGTTCACTCCAAAGGGGGCAGAGCTAACAGAAGAGAGAAGTGACTGGGTGCCCTGATGGACTGCTTGGGCCGTTGGTGCTGGGACTGGGGCCTTCAGAGTGGGCATGCTGGCTGTGTTTTGAGGAGATGCCACCGCAGAAAGCATAGATGGCAAAGCACTGACACTTATTGACTCTGACTGCTGCTCCAAAGGTTTTTCTCGTGGGTTGACTGGGCTTGTTTTATTCTGGGTGACTTGTCCACCTAGAAGCAGAAAAGTCTGGCTGTTTAGCCTGCTTCCAGTTTGAGGGAGTATCGGATCCACCTGAGTCATCATCACATCGCTGGGAGGTGGAGAGCTTGATGTCAGGAGAGCTTCAAGGGTCTGAGGGCCAGAGAAACGGTTAACAGAACTCTGCAGTGAGATATCAACAGGGTTAAACAGAGAGGTGCCAAAAGTAGAGGTCTGACCAGCTGAATTCTGGGTCCTCAAAGAGAAGCTGGAATCTCTCTGGACTGAGCCACTTGAGGCAGACTGCTGGGTGGGCAGCATAGATGAACTGGGTGACATCAGGTTTAACCCATCAATGAGTTCAAGCTCCTCAGCCACGGTCGGTGGGACGTTGCTGGATGCACTGGAGTACACTAGAGAAGGGAGAAGCTTTTCATCTGGGAGGTCGTCCTGCTCAGGCATGATAGGAGACAGCCTGGCACTAGTGGTACTCGCATTGGAACTGGTTCGAGGCCGGAAACTGGTCCACACATCGGAGTCCTCATTATTCCTTGATGATGGGCTCCCAGGCCATTTGGGGAACTGGGAGCCAGGGCTGTCGACAGTAGCTTCCGGAGCTGCTTGGAGTGAGGCCTTCTTTTTGGATGCTTTACCTCTGACTTTTGCCAGTTTGCTGCTGTTGTCCATGGAGGCAGCTCTCCTCCTTGGTGCTTTCCCACTTTTACCACCTTCAGGATTGAGCATCCACCAAGAACTCTTCCCTGTAGCTTCATTATGCACTTTAATGAACTTGCTGTGCAGGGATAAGTTGTGTCTAATAGAGTTCTGAAAAAAACAGAAAAGACAGCACGTTAGCCCCATTTGTACAGATTACATAAACAGATCCGATTCCTCATCGGAAGCTTGGCATGCGCAGCATATATATTCCTACTAGATTCCACTTTGTAGAGAGACTTGAGTTTCTAAAGGAATCTTGAGTGTTAGGAGTTTCTTCAGAGGGAACTAATACCAAACTCAAAGGATGGAGCAACCTTAACTGTGCTAGAGAGCATGAGGCCAGCATAAGGATTCAGTAGACAGCATCGTCCTGAAAAAAGCAACCAACACTGAAGAATGTTTATTGAGTGAGTATTAAAGATTTTGTAACAATGGAACAGCTGAATGCAATGAGCACAGGCTAGGCAGCTTCCATAGCACAGCTGCAAATTTACTCTCCCATCCAGGAAGACCTAGCATGTCCCTTGCAGATACAGCCATGGCATGTATATATGATGGGTCAAAACAAACTTAAGTGTAGTCCTAAGGAAGAGGGATAATGGGTGGGGAGTGGCTTCTTACAATGGGAGCACACCATATGTGAAAACCTTGGCACAGCAGTGAGGGAGAAAGACCCTGAACTCAGTAAGACCACTACCACACTCAAACACTTAGAAAGAGAGAACGAACAGGGTAATAGGAAGTAAACCTTATTTTGATGCCTTCATCTAGTGGGGGACATGAGTCACAGCCACGGTTCTGGAGGTTCCCCATCCCACCCCACAAAGAGGAAGCCACTTTTCAGCAATCTGTATGATCACTATTGGGGGTGGGGGCGGAGAAAGAGATCAATGATAATACCCAACCAGAAACACAGCATTTGCACCTCTCATTCTATATACACCTACCCAGGCCTAATTTGATCTTTCCATCTAGCAAGAAAATACTTTTCCACTGCCTTCCTAGTGCTCCTGAAAATGACAAACCGAAACACACATTCTGTCTGCCATTATCATAGGTACCAATAGCTGCAGGCGAAGAGTGTCTAACGAGTGACACTTCAGACCCAACAGAAGAAGTTCCCATTGTTTGAGCGGGTCCTACATAAACACAAACTTTTCTTCCCCAAGTTTCGCAGTGGTGGATTTGTTTAATGTTTATCTTGAACTAGTTAAGGAAGCCAAATTTTTCCTGCTCTAAGAGGCTATATTGCTTCCATGACAGGGATCCCCAGGCTGCCTCAACCCAGTATAAGATGGAGCAGATTGCAGAGGCCCCCAGCTTTAACCCATATAGCCAAGACAGTCTGAACGGAGTTAACTGGGTGCTCCTGTTGCCCTCCTTACATCCTCTCCCACCCCAGCCAAGCTACAGCTCCTTTTCTTTCTCCCAACTGCTTATCAGCCTCTCCCCCAACCTCTACCCACTGCTGACAAAGAAGAATCCCTCAGAGCAGGCAGAGTTCCAATAACCCCATCATGGCCTCGTCAGCACCTAGCTATGCTGGATTCTGTGTCAGTTCTGCCTTGCTCATCAGATCTCTTGCCCACCTCCCCGAAATGAAGCAGGAGTGGGACTAGCAACACAGAGTCAATGGAGACTACTCCTGCAGTGGGAAGAAGCTGCAGGACTGGGTCTGCCCCGAGCCCCATCCTAGACATTCCCCTAGCCAAAACCACCTCCCTGAACCCTGAACTAGTCAGTCCTGAAGGCATACAAATTCCTCACAACTAGTCAGCATGCTAGGTTACCATGGAGTTGTGATCCTCAGAGACTACCTGCACCAGTAAATAATGTTTCATCATTGCTCATGTGGTGACATAGGTTCAGTAACATGCACAACTTAATGGCTCCCTAGTCTGAAGTTTTCTTTTAAATAAACTGATCAGTGATCCCCAAATCCCACACAGCCAATTCAGCATGGTATCCTGTCTCCTGCAGAGGCTGACAACTTTGTTCTTCCAAAAAAAGACTACACATGAACATTATTGATTTAAAATAGGATTTTCTGCAGCCACCACTAGCAAGGACAAGAGCCTCATCTTCCCTTCCAACAGTTAAGCTGTGAACTCCTGCATTACCCCAGTCTCATCAGGAACTAGTCAGCAGCTAGTATATACACCCCACCATGGAAAGAATGACTGCTATTGCATAAACAGAAGGGTTTTCGCTCAGTGTACTTCTACGGGACTTTAAACCACATGGCCTAGAACAACATGTACAGAAAAAGAAGGAAGATTGTGTCTCTGGGTAATAGGCCAGATGAGCTGTGAGACCTAGTTTATGGCCGGAACTACAATCAGCTAATTGCTACATCAACAAAAATCCTCTAAATGAGTGCAAACCCTTCAGTTACACTGAAACCTACAGGAACAGGCCACCATTTTTGGCTTAAGTGGAAACTTTAGTTTACAGTTTTCCAGCTCTCTGGCGGCATGGAGGTTACAAACAAGACACCCTGAAACAAAGCCAATACTCATGTCAACACAGTTGTCAGCAGCCCATAAACAGTTTTGTCATGTGTACACCTCAGACCTCAAGCACTCTTCATGCACATCAGGAGGCTGTGATGAAGCCATACACATTGCGATTCTGGGTACAGTAACCCTAGCAGAAGGGCTAGGCCAATACTGAAAATGAACTCAAGTGTCCAGATCTTCTAAAGCAGAATTAAAGAGCTGACTTGCCTCCAACCCTGTTGATTTCACAGACAATGCAAGGGGCTCTGTAGTTAATGCCCTTATGAAAGCAGGGAGGTCACCTACCCAAAACATGAACTGGAGAAAGTTCAGAAGTGCAAAAGTTAGGTGACACTTACAGAATTCTGAGAATGAAGGGGAGATTTTGTTTCAAGAAGGTGGCCCCCATTTTTGTCATCGGTAGGATATTATCCCACTGTGACTAAACGTGAAGAGTAAGGAACAAGTTGTAAAATTAAGGGGGCATTTCCCAATAGGTTTATCATACTGGGTCAAGCAAGGTGGCCTCACCCAGCAATTGTTCCTGCCAATGGTCCTTGGCCTGACTTTTATTGGAGGCAACAGTTCTTGTCCAAATGACAAAAGCTGACTGGTATTAGCTAGATTTACTCTCTCCTTCCCTAACTATCTGGGCTCTCTTTCTTCCTTCCCAACTGCCTTACTACTCTGAAAGCACTTGTTACCACTGCCAGCATTACACTCCCAACACTAATATCACCTTGAAGGTGCATCTACACTAGACCTTTTTTCACCATTTGTCTTACATTGATACAGCTGGTTGGCTGTATCACCTATGGAAATACCAGAGTAGACCAGAAACAAGCATGTTTACCACTGTCAGGCTACAAGATGGCAAAAAAATGCTTGTGTCCATTCTAGTGTTACCACCAGCACTAGTACCACAGGCAAACAGTATGGAAATCATAGTGCAGACAAGGTTCTAGTGTCCAACGTCAAGACTACTGCTAGAAATCTTAGACCATACCCTCTCCAAGACAGGAATGGTACCTATCTCTATGCCTGGAAAGAGCCTAGCATGTTATGGGCACTCCCACAGCTAAATGCAGATGTATACAAAAAACCCAAACCCCATACATCTCTGTCAGCATCCATCTCTCAAACATTTGTTTAGCTATGTAATGTCAAAGGATTTAAGATCGCAAAGTTAGCATTGAAGAGGGTCTGCAAAGCAAAGCTGCAATGGACTTGTTGGGCAGCTGCTTCTGCTGCAGGGGGTTTTCAGTTATCTAACAGCATTTCCCATGCATGGCTTCAGGGTCCCTTTCATGCCCTCTCCCCCCAGAATGAACACACCAGGTTGAGCCACAAGGCTGCAGTCATCTATTAATGATATTCCATTAAATGCATGCAGTGGGTCCCATGTCTTTTCTGTTCGTCTACAGAATGGGGGATTGGGAGATGAGGATCTTAAAATGCGCTATGGAATGAAGGATCTGGAAGGCCAACTGATTTAAGCCAAGCCATGTGGCTATTTATATGGATAACTCCAAAGTCATTTGGGATTGGACGGGATAGGAGGGAACAGCTGTTATAATCAGCACCAACTTCCCAGCAACAGCCTTCTTGGGGAGCTCCCTCAGCTATGTAGCAGTGTCTCTGCAGCATTCTTCCAGAGAAGCAAATTTCTTTCCAAAAGCAAAGCACCTGGGGACAGAGAAAAGTGACACCAAAAATCTTCCAAGACAATTAGACTGGTGATGCATATAGCAGGCAATGTTCCGTCTGGAAGAGCACCCACCCCTGAGAAAAGTACAGTGCCTTCTAGGACTAAGACTCTTAGGGGCAGTCTACACGGGCAGCGCTTTAACGTGGCTTGTGTGCAGAGCGCTGGGAAAAGAGCTCTCCCAGTGCTCTAAAAAACCCCCACCTCCACGAGGGGCGTAGCTCCCAGTCTACACTGGTGCTTTACAGTGCTGAAGCTTGCCGCACTCATGGGGGCTATTTTTTCACACCCCTGAGCAAGGAAGTTGCAGCGCTGTAAATCGCCAGTGTAGACAAGCCCTTAGAAGATCTGGGGTGGGGCCTGTGTGTTCAGTTAAGCACACCTTGTTTTTCCTGTAGAGTTCACTGTGAACAGCAAGACGCAGGGCTGAATACCTGGCTGCGTTAGGAAGGTGCTCTCTATACAGGACCATTAGTAAGGCTATTAACAAGTATTAATAAGATCATGCTTGAGCAATGAGACCCTACACAACCTGGCACCCCTCATCCCAACCTTTCTGTTCTCATCTGGTTCCATTTCCCCCTGCCCCTGCGTGCACACACACACCACCACCAGTAACCACCCATTCTGTATTGTTCTCCCATTCATCTCTGCACCTTATTCTACAGGTTTCAGAGTAGCAGCCGTGTTAGTCTGTCTTCGCAAAAAGAGAAGGAGGACTTGTGGCACCTTAGAGACTAACCAATTTATTTGAGCATAAGCTTTCATGAGCTACAGCTCACTACTTGGCTCCCACAAACCCTCCCTCGTCCTGGCTTTCACCGTCTCCTCCAAGTCACATCTTCCAAAAGGTCTAGTAATCTTAATTCGCTCCCCTAAAAAGTGCTGAGGTGTGACAAGTTTTGCCAAAAGTGTTTCCACTCTCTAGGATTTTTACTGTCTCTGGGATGCCAGAGTATGTCACTTGGCTTTTGTTGGTTCCTATCTCCAATCCTACCTTCGAATTGCTCATCTAGGTTTTAAGCTTGCTGGAGCAAAGAGCCCAATCTGTTTACAGCACCTAGCACACTGCTAGCACTTTAAGAATGCATTTGGAAACAAAAAAACAGGAGCAAGATTCCAGTGGTTTAGTCCAGGATACGTGTCAAAAATCAACCAGCCAAGCCAATTCTTAAACTAGAGCTAACTTCAACCATGGCGAACTTCCTTCTAGAACCTTTTAAATAGCCATGTTTCAAAGGAAGTCACACTCAAAGCATTGTTCGCCTGCAGTCACCCAAAAACTTAGTCTCCGTCATCAGTATGGCCATTCTTATGTTCTTTAACCTGCTAAAGACTAATGGGCTTCAAAGTCAGTTGAGTGGCAGAGAAAGAGGATGTTTGCCAGTTCCCACCACCAGCGAGCACTTCTGTGACTCTTACTTCAATTACACTTCCAGTGCATAAGGGAAAACAGGACATCAAGTTTCAAACCCTTCACTTAGAACACGCAATACTCCACATATAGCAGCAAAGTTTAATGGGGCAGTATTTGGGTAGCTGCACACCGCGCCTCACTGCTGCTGGGCAAGTCAACTCCCTGGTAATCTCACTTTCGCAGTATACCCAAGACAAGAGTGAGTAGCATTTTTTCCTTTTCCAGAGTCAGCGATTCCCTGACCCCAGGATAAAATTATACACTGGTCCGAACCACCCTGAAACACACGCATGCTACAAGTCAGACAGAATTAAGGCTTCGCTCAGCACTAAGATATAGAATTTAAGTTTTCCATTTTCTTTTTCTTGATGACATCTAGGTTTAATGTCAGCTATGCCTCAGTGGGTGGAGGCTGGAGAATTTCCCCATTTTTTCCCCCAATGGGGCCATGAAACTATCAATTACCAAAGGTCAGAACTCAAAATACATGCCCCCACCCACCCACCAACAGATGCTCCTGGAAAGAGAAAAACTACTCTTCTCCAAGTGGCATGAACCAGAACATGCCCTATTAACTTGGGCTGTTACTAGCCCTTGGCATAAGTTGTGTATCTCCAGAAGGGGACACTAGTTAACTCAGCTACTCCAAGGTCTGATTGTAAAAATAAAAAAGATGAGGGGATGACGGAGCTCATCTGGAAGCTGATGAATAAGGCTCTATCAAATCATTTATTTTACAGTACGAGAGAACATATGGAAAAGTCTGCAGCAATCTCCCATGTGCTTCTTTTTCCTTTCTCAGTACTTCCATCTGAAGAGGGTCACCTCTGAGCACTAGGATTTGGATTGGTTTAAAGCTAGACAAGTTCATACCACCGTTTTAACAAGACTTTGAGACACCAGCCAAGTGCAATGCCACAACCCTGACATGCCCAGATTTGGAGACTGTTCAGTGCTACTGCACTGTAAACTAAGGTTTGGTTTCTTTGCATCTTCCCCTAACCCAAGCCCTTTACTGCTGTTCCTGACAGTCCAGGATCTTACTGATGGGAAAAGCCACAATTTTAGACAGCTGGAGAGCAACTTCACCACGTCAGCAGTGCAAGAGAACCTACAATTAGTTCTGTACACGTAACTCACTAAAAGCATCCTTTCCTAGGAGTCTTCACTGGAACCCTTCAGCATACGTCCTCATGTCAACAGGAGAGGAAAACAGAAGGAGCATCAAAACTGATCAGAGCAGGCGAAGGGCTGTAATCTTTCAAGACAGAACAATTATCCAAGCACCAGTCAATTCATTTGCATAACTCCACATACACCTCTACCCCAATATAATGCGGTCCAATATAACGCAAATTCGGATATAACGCGGTAAAGCAACGCTCCGGGGAGTGGGGCTGCTTTACTGCGTTATATCCGAATTTGTGTTACCGCAAGTGGTTCCTCTGCACTCCCCACCCCCTAGTTGCTGCAGCCCCGCCGCCCCAGCTCACCTCCACCCCCTCCCATGAGCACGCACAGCCGCTCTGCTTCTCCCCGCTCCCTCCCAGGCTTGCCATGCCAAACAGCTGATTCGCGGCAAGCCTTGGAGGGAGGGGGGGAGAAGCGGAGCAGCGGCAGCACGCTCAGGGGAGGAGGCGGAGGTGAGCTGGGGCGGGGGGACATGGGGAGGGCCACAACAAGTTACCCGGGGGAAGGGGGACACGCAGAGGAACCGCCTCCTCCCCTGAGCACACCACTGCCGCTCCGCTTCCCCCACCCCGCTTTCCTTCCTTCCAGGCTTCCCGCACCAAACACCTGATGGGCGCAGCAAGTCTGGAAGGGAGGGAGGGAGAAGCGGAGCAGCGGCAATGCACTCAGGTGTGGAGGCGGAGGCAGAGCAGAGATGAGCTGGGGTGGGGAGCGGTTCCTCTCCCTACCCCAATACAACGCGATCTCACCTATAAGACGGTAAGATTTTTTGGTTCCTGAGGACCGCGTTATATCGGGGTAGAGGTGTATTTACAAAAACATCTCGTCTGTAGAACAAGTGATGCTGACCTGGGACATACAGTGAGTAGATAAAACTAGATAAACCTCAGCAGGCAAAAGAAGGAGAAGATTAGCTGCTCTGCTAAAGCAAAGCTTCATTTTAAATTTACATTATGTTTGCTGAACAAGAAGCCACCTGTTAGGCATAATGATGTCCTAGATTAATTGACTACCCCCACCCCACCAGGAGTGCTCTAGAGCAGGGTTTCCTCGATGACTGGTCTGTGGACTGGTGCCAGTTCCTGAGACCTCCCTGATGTAGTTTAGGAAGGCAGCAATCCAGTCCCTGGTATCCAAAAAGTTGAGAAACACTGCTCTAGAGTATGAAACAAGCTTGCTTCTTTCTTTTGCATATTTATATGGAAATTCAGATGGCCACAGGGACACAAGCCACCCTGCCCTATTGGCACAAGGCAGTACGTACACAGGACTTCCTTTATATTAGACATTCTCTATTCTGAATTTGTCCTCCAACCTTCACAGATGATCAGATACTACAAGATGGGTGCCAATATAAAAATCTAGACAGGCATGAACAGGGTCACTGGTGCTGCATGCAGGATTACCAGCAAGTCTCCATCCTTGGTCACCTAGTTGGCCCAATAATCAGTGATTTCTCACCCAGGTGGTACTCACACAATATACACTTCTGAGGTGTATTGAATACACATTTTACAGTGAGATATGTCCAAATTATTCACAAACAGCAGAACCAAGAGTCGCTAAGGAGTAGACAAGCCATCTACTCTACCTTCCAGATAGGTCTCGTTTCAAACACAGAGTGCTTGGTGATTTTTATTTTGTAATGCTCTTGGGTGTAATATTTAAGATACTGTTAACATCTAAAGTGTCTGATTCAAAGGCTATTTGGGACGAGAGTGTTAAAGAAATGCTGAATGTAGCTACCATTTGAATTCAACCATCCTATGACAACTGCGATACTCAAGAGTCATTTGACTTTTTTGTGTGTGTGGGGAGAGGATTATATACTATCAGGAAGGATGATAAAGAGACTCCATATGTGCCATATAAAAGGGATAGGCTTGATTTCTGTGATGGGGAAAATTGCCTCTGGTGAGGAAGGAACAGTTTCAGAATGCACTCTCTCTCAACCAAGAGGCATTTAAAAATAATTTTAGAGGGAAAAAACTAAGTGTCTTCAACTCAGAATTAGCACTTTGCTTGTCCCAGCACCTTCCTGACTGGTCCCATACATATGGGAATGAAACAGCCCTACAGCAGTTTCAGACACATGGCATGGATTCCCTTAAGGGTGCTTGCTTATCCTTTTCTATCGAACAAAGCATAGCTTTACCCAACTGCATTAACCCCAAGAAGCCATCTGAAAGCAGGAAAGATCTATCCCCTGATCCAGAGAGCAGCTTACAAAGTGCAAAGGAGGGGATTATAAAGAAGTCCAGGGAGAGAGAAACCCTGCTGGAATATTTCCACTTTTTTAATCCCAGTTAGTTCTTAACTTCAAAATTGGATGATTGCAGAGAAAAAGGAAACTGCACAGCCAGCAAATTAACTTTCTCCTTTTAAAGCATAGCGAACACTGCCTCCTCCCACAAAAGTCTCAAATTCACTGAAATTCACATTAGTTATACTCAGTCTGCAAGACTTATAATTTCACTCAATTGTGCATTGGAGTGGAACAGCTATGAAGGGATTATGAAGTAACAATGAGAGATTATAAAGTTTCATCATGGTTAAGCACAGTCTCCCCCGTGGAAATTCCTGTTCTGCCCCTGCTGAAGGCCATAAAACAAAGCCATCCTGAATAAACTGATTCACAGACTGCAGTGCTGCAAACTGAGTAGCAACTACCTAAAAGGCTGCATTAGAGAACAGTAGCAATTCCAGAGCAGCAGCAAGACCTCTGCATATTTCCACATCAGAACAATCCATTCCCTTCACTTATCACACAAGGATCTGCATGTCTGCCTTACCACAAAAACATTCTGATTGCGCATTTCACACACTAGTTTTCCTTTAAGGTACAAACATGGTATCATGAAAACAAAGGTCTGAAAATGGTATTTCATACTAGACCCTCCAACCTCCCCAGTACCTTTTATTTGAAGTGGAAACATTTTTAGAATCCACTCTAAATACAGCTTTAGAGTAGCTATAAATGCTCTGGGATCTGTATTCTGATGTAGCACATTCCTCACACAGGACTTCTATTACTATTAATTATAATATAAAATTACCAACCAGGACCCCATTATGCTAGGCGTTGTACAAACCTAGAACAAATTAATTTGTGTCCTAAAACACCTCTCGCAATTAGTCAAAGGTCAAGAAAAGAACTTCAAAATTGACTTGTGGAGAACTCAAGGAGTACTCTGTTCCTTCTGAAATCTTGCTTCATGGCCTAGAGCAGTGGTTCTCAACATATTACACATTGTGGGTCACATATGCGGCCCACAATGTGTAACTTGGGCCACAGGAGCCAGGTGGCAGGGCAGCAGCAGCCCAGACCCCGACCCTTCACCGCACAGCTGCCCAGGCCCCCGGACCTTGTGGGGCTGGCCAGCTGCCCTGGACCCCAGGACCCCTGCCACGCAGGGCAAGCCAACTGCCCACCCTGGTCCCCCTCCGTGTAGCACTCTGGATCTCGGAGCCTGCAGGGCTGGGCAGCTACCCTGGACCCTAACTCTCGGCTCACCCCAAGCCCTGCTGCGCAGCTGCCACAGATCCCAAAGCTTGTGGGGCCAGGCGGCTGCCCCAGACCTCAAAGCTCATGGGGCCCTAGGGCTGGCAGGGAGCCCTGGACTCCCAAACCCCCAACTCTGCAGGGCCGGCCAAGAGCCTGACCCCGGGGCAGCTGGGACCCTGGGCACACCCACAGGTGTGTGCTAATTGGGCTGCCAGTTGAGAACCACTGGCCTAGAGACTAGATACGGACATTCCCCAATGGACAGCACAGAGAACACTGATCCAACATCAGTCTCACCAACTTTTTGCCAAAATAATTACACATGAATCATTGTAGCACAGAGGATAGCCCACCTCTAACATGGGGCCTGGAAGAATTCCCTTCAGGTGAGACAACCAGACCTGTTGGAAAATTGGTATTTACAGCTGTTGCAAAGCAACACATCCTAGCAAACTGTCCCGTGACAACTGTTGACTAACCAGATTCAGCCAGTATTGAAAAAAACTAATAGAGTAGCTGAAATTTAGTCAGATTACTTGCCCTCTCCAGAGATCCTCAGCCAGCCACCATGCAGCTGGAAAAGTGACAAACTCTATGTGCTGACTAGTGCCATGTTCAGGCTCCTAAAGACATCTGTAAGTGTTTAAATCCACTGTACGCTCTGGAAAGAGCAAGGAGTAGGGAACTGACTTCTCTTCCGCAACAATAAGACCCCTATTTCTTTCTCTCTCAGTATTTCTAAAATGCCTACCCCCCTTGTATGTATGTACAGTTATTAAGGACAGCACTAGCTCGTGTGATGGCAAAATTCTCACCGCTCCCCTTATTCCTGGTGTGTATATCAGGGCAAGTTTTTTTTTACCTGAACAGTAATGTAGAAATATTGCACACACCCTCTATGTCAGCTGTCCTAGGGCAGAAACAAGATCATCACCCCCACATTCACCTTGCTTGCATGTTATATGTCATTCCCCTCTGTAGGTCTGTGTTTGGTCTTCAGATCATAAGGTTTTTTGGCAATCACAGTCACTATATGTTTGTACAGCACCTGGCATAAGAGGGCCCTAATCCTAACTAGGCCTCTGGAGGCTAAAGCAATACAATTAAAATAATGAACACAACTACAAATAAATGTCAATTCCAAAGAAACCATAAACACAATACAAGCAAAAAGACATCCCATTTTAAAGTTAGTTGTCATGGACTAGGTGATACATGCAGCAAGTTCACACCCCAGTGCAGTCAGGGGGCCCAGCACCAGAACAGCAAGAGTGTTGAGGTAGCTTGCCCAGAGCATCCCTCAGATGTCAGTTCCTCATTCAATTCATTAGTCTAAACACGCTAGCACGGAAGACCAGGCTGATGATAGCAGAGGATGGAAACTAAGGTCAATGCTCTTCATGTTACTTTAGTATCTACCTTTTCTATTTCCAGAGAAACAGTTTAGTATTTTTAAACAATGTATTCCACAGTCTATTTTAACTTTTCACTAGCTCACAGAGCTCCCTCAGTTGCTGTAGGGCAGACATACCCACCCCCTCTGCCCATGGGACAGAGCACCCTTTCTAAAGGGAGATTTTTGAAAGCCAGGAATACGAGTTATGAAGGAGTTATTTATACTGAATTTCAGGGAAGCTGGGAGACAAAGAACTGTAGCCTTGTATTTAAAAACAGTTCAAATGATGCTTCATCTAATACAGTAGCTTAGCACAAGAGTCGCTTAACAGGCCAGCTTCTTTCCTGGCAAACTTTTCAGAAAACAAAGAGCACGGAGCAGCCTTTCCTGGAAATGCAGAAACCAGCTGGACCAGAGATTGGCACAAAGGGCAATCCTCATCTGCTCAGTGGAGACACATACAAACTGCTCCATCTCCACAAAGCCCATCACAACCACCTCCATCCACTAGTTTCCAGAGTAGCAGCTGTGCTAGTTTGTATCCGCAAAAAGAAAAGGAGGACTTGTGGCACCTTAGAGGTTAACCAATTTATTTCAGCATAAGCTTTCGTGAGCTACAGCTCATTTCATCAGATGCACTGGGTTATTTGTATTACAGCAGCACTCAGTGGCCCTTAATAGAATGGGGGTCCATTATGCTAAGCTCTATATAAACATTAGACAATCCCTCCCCTAAGGAGTTTACAATCTAAATACTGACAAGAAGCGAAAGGTCAATATAAAACAAAGAGGAGGATGAAAAGGCTGATGGTAAAAGGAACACAAGGAGGCACAGCTAGGTGCCTGATTTGCACACTTATAAATAATAAGAATAATACCAAGCTCTTATATAGCACTTGTTGTTTGCAGAGCAAGGCACTTTATAAAGGTTAGTATCACTATTCCGATTTTACAGCTGGGGAAACAGACATGGGGAGGTAAGTGACTTATCCAAGGTCACCCAGCAGACTAGTAAAGCCCTGCATGGATACCAAATTTATATCTGCGGATATAAAATGGGTATCCGAGGAGCTGCAGGGCCCTACCAGGAACAGCAGCAGCAAAAGCAGCCTCCCTGACTGGGGGCAGTACAGCCATGCCAAAGGAGCTGCCCACGCAGGGCACTGGCTTCTGCGAGCGGGGGCCGGACATGCGGCTGCTTTTGCTGCTGTTATTCCTGATAGTGCGGGAGATTTAGGTTGGGGAGATTTAGGTTGGATATTAGGAAAAACTTTTTCACTAGGAGGGTGGTGAAACACTGGAATGCGTTACCTAGGGAGGTGGTGGAATCTCCTTCCTTAGAAGTTTTTAAGGTCAGGCTTGACAAAGCCCTGGCTGGGATGATTTAGTTGGTCCTGCTTTGAGCAGGGGGTTGGAGTAGATGACCTCCTGAGGTCCCTTCCAACCCTGATATTCTATTCTACGATAGAACCGTGCAGCTCCTTGGACATCCGCCGATATCCCATACACAGATATAAATTTGGTATCCACTCAGGGCTCCACAGAGGAGTGGCTAAGTGAGGAACAGAAGCTAAGTCTCCTGAGTCCCAGTCCAGTGCTCCATCCAGTAGGTTTACTACCTCAAGTCTGGGGGATTTTTTTTTAATATAGGTGAACTGAAAGAATTCAGTAACAGATATTCCATTCTATAGAGGCTCTCCCCATAGTATCCAAGCACTTTCCAGCACTTCAGTAAGCAACTAAATCTGCAACATGTTTGCTCTCTCCCCGTCTCTGCAGAGGGAGAAGTGCATGCACTATTTCGGATTTTCGTCAGCGTTTGTATACACACACACACATGCAGAGCGACGTGTTTCGGTCAGAGAACGCAATCGCCAAGTGGAAGGTGTGGGGGCTGGGAGGATCCTCAGCTCCCCTGGGGGAGTCCGTTGCACAGGCTGGGACGCCCTCCTTAAGAGACGAACTTTACACCCTTAGGGCAGAAAATGCCACTGGGCAAGAGGAGCTCAGCTGTCAACCAGGGTCTCACTTTGCTTTGCCTCCCACAGGCGAGGCATCAGCCCCGGTGCGGGGAAAGCGGAGACCGCAGCCAGGGGAGACGGCGGGCCCGGGGGGCGAGCGACAGGGGCGGGCCCGGGGGGCGAGCGACAGGGGCGCGCGCCGCCCCCCCCCCCCCGCCGGTCGCTGGGACGCGCCGGGCTCCCGCTTTCGGCCCCGGCCCCGGCCGCGGCGCTCGCCCCGCTGACGGAGGCGCGTCCCCCGCGGCCCCGGCCCCGGCCCCGCTACCTTCCAGCCGGCCGAGCTGTTGCTGTCGCCCTTGTCCTTGAAGTAGGGCACGAAGCGAACCATCCACTCGTAGATCTGCGCCAGCGTCAGCCGCTTCTCCGGGGCGCTCTCGATGGCCTGGCTGATCAGCTCGGCGTAGGACTGGTTCCCCCAGGCGTTCCGCCGGGAGCCGCCCTTCCGCGCCGCCGCCGCCGCCCCGCCGGGCCCCCGCGGCCCCTCGGCCCGCCCGGGCCCCGCCGCCGCCGCCGCCGCCGCCCCGCCGGGCCCCTCCTCCGCCGCCGCCGCCGCCGCCGCCGCCGCCGGGCCGCCCGCCGCCTCCTGCTGCGCCGCCGAGAGCTCGGGCCGGGGCAGGGGCCAGGTGCAGGAGCGGGGCCGGCTCTGCGGCGCGAAGTCCGGGTCGATCTCCACGCTGCCCCCCGGGCCGCCGCCCGCCTCGGGGCCCGGCTCAGAGGCCGCCATGGGCCCGCTGGCTCAGCGCCGCGCCGGGGCCCGCGCGCCGGGCGGCTCGCCCGCGGCCTCCGCCATGCCCCGCCCGCCCGCGCTTCGGCCCCTTGCCGCGACCCCGAGCCGCCGCCGCGGCCTCACGGCTCTGTTTACCACAGCCTGCGGAGGCCGCTGCGCCTGCGCGCGCGAAGCATGCTGGAAGGTGGAGTCCCGCAGCCGCCTCGCAACGGAGCGCCCGCCGGGCACGCGCGGCCCAGGGACTCCGTTTCCCGACACCTCGCGCATGCGCCGAGGCGTGGCAGGGGCCAGAACGGCAGCGTGGCAGACCGGACGCTTGGGGAACTACAGCTCCCGAAATGCCCCGCGACAGCCTCGTGATGGGCTCCCCTCACACAGCAGAGCGGGCCCTCCCGCCGTGCCCCCTCCGCTCCCCTCCGCTCCCCCCGGGCCAGCGACCCCCCCGCCGTGCCCCCTCCGCTCCCCTCCGCTCCCCCCGGGCCAGCGACCCCCCCGCCGTGCCCCCTCCCCTCCCCTCCGCTCCCCCCGGGCCAGCGACCCCCCCCGCCGTGCCCCCTCCCCTCCGCTCCCCCCGGGCCAGCGACCCCCCCCGCCGTGCCCCTCCCCTCCCCTCCCCTCCGCTCCCCCCGGGCCAGCGACCCCCCCCCGCCGTGCCCCCTCCCCTCCCCTCCCCTCCGCTCCCCCCGGGCCAGCGACCCCCCCCGCCGTGCCCCCTCCCCTCCCCTCCGCTCCCCCCGGGCCAGCGACCCCCCCCGCCGTGCCCCCTCCCCTCCCCTCCGCTCCCCCGGGCCAGCGACCCCCCCCGCCGTGCCCCCTCCCCTCCCCTCCGCTCCCCCCGGGCCAGCGACCCCCCCCGCCGTGCCCCCTCCCCTCCCCTCCGCTCCCCCCGGGCCAGCGACCCCACCCGCCGTGCCCCCTCCCCTCCCCTCCGCTCCCCCCGGGCCAGCGACCCCCCCCGCCGTGCCCCCTCCCCTCCCCTCCGCTCCCCCCGGGCCAGCGACCCCCCGCCGTGCCCCTCCGCTCCGCTCCCCCGGGCCAGCGACCCCCCCCGCCGTGCCCCCTCCCCTCCCCTCCGCTCCCCCCGGGCCAGCGACCCCCCCCGCCGTGCCCCCTCCCCTCCCCTCCCCTCCGCTCCCCCCGGGCCAGCGACCCCCCCCGCCGTGCCCCCTCCCCTCCCCTCCCTCCGCTCCCCCCGGGCCAGCGACCCCCCCCGCCGTGCCCCCTCCCCTCCCCTCCCCTCCGCTCCCCCCGGGCCAGCGACCCCCCCCGCCGTGCCCCTCCCCTCCCCTCCGCTCCCCCCGGGCCAGCGACCCCCCCCGCCGTGCCCCCTCCCCTCCCCTCCGCTCCCCCCGGGCCCAGCGACCCCCCCCGCCGTGCCCCCTCCCCTCCCCTCCGCTCCCCCCGGGCCAGCGACCCCACCCGCCGTGCCCCCTCCCCTCCCCTCCGCTCCCCCCGGGCCAGCGACCCCCCCCGCCGTGCCCCCTCCCCTCCCCTCCGCTCCCCCGGGCCAGCGACCCCCCCGCCGTGCCCCCTCCGCTCCGCTCCCCCCGGGCCAGCGACCCCCCCCGCCGTGCCCCCCTCCCCTCCCCTCCGCTCCCCCCGGGCCAGCGACCCCCCCCGCCGTGCCCCCTCCCCTCCGCTCCCCCCGGGCCAGCGACCCCCCCCGCCGTGCCCCCTCCCCTCCGCTCCCCCCGGGCCAGCGACCCCCCCCCGCCGTGCCCCCTCCCCTCCCCTCCGCTCCCCCGGGCCAGCGACCCCCCCCGCCGTGCCCCCTCCCCTCCCCTCCGCTCCCCCCGGGCCAGCGACCCCCCCCCGCCGTGCCCCCTCCCCTCCGCTCCCCCCGGGCCAGCGACCCCCCCCGCCGTGCCCCCTCCCCTCCCCTCCGCTCCCCCCGGGCCAGCGACCCCCCCGCCGTGCCCCCTCCCCTCCCCTCCGCTCCCCCGGGCCAGCGACCCCCCCCGCCGTGCCCCCTCCCCTCCCTCCGCTCCCCCCGGGCCAGCGACCCCCCCGCCGTGCCCCCTCCGCTCCGCTCCCCCCGGGCCAGCGACCCCCCCGCCGTGCCCCCTCCCCTCCCCTCCGCTCCCCCCCGGGCCAGCGACCCCCCCGCCGTGCCCCCTCCCCTCCCTCCGCTCCCCCCGGGCCAGCGACCCCCCCGCCGTGCCCCTCCCCTCCCCTCCGCTCCCCCCGGGCCAGCGACCCCCCCCGCCGTGCCCCGCTCCCCTCCCCTCCGCTCCCCCCGGGCCAGCGACCCCCCCCGCCGTGCCCCCTCCCCTCCGCTCCCCCCGGGCCAGCGACCCCCCCGCCGTGCCCCCTCCCCTCCCCTCCGCTCCCCCGGGCCAGCGACCCCCCCGCCGTGCCCCCTCCCCTCCCCTCCGCTCCCCCCGGGCAGCGACCCCCCCGCCGTGCCCCCTCCCCTCCGCTCCCCCCGGGCCAGCGACCCCCCCGCCGTGCCCCCTCCCCTCCCCTCCGCTCCCCCCGGGCCAGCGACCCCCCCGCCGTGCCCCCTCCCCTCAGCTCCCCCCGGGCCAGCGACCCCCCCCCGCCGTGCCCCCTCCCCTCCCCTCCGCTCCTCCCGGGCCAGCGACCCCCCCCGCCGTGCCCCCCTCCCTCCCTCCGCTCCCCCCGGGCCAGCGACCCCCCCGCCGTGCCCCCCTCCCCTCCGCTCCCCCGGGCCAGCGACCCCCCCCGCCGTGCCCCCTCCCCTCCCCTCCGCTCCCCTCGGGCCAGCGACCCCCCCCCGCCATGCACCCTCCCCTCCCCTCTGCTCCCCCCTGGGCCAGCGACCCCCCCCGCCGTGCCCCTCCCCTCCGCTCCCCCCGGGCCAGCGACCCCCCCCGCCGTGCCCCCTCCCCTCCGCTCCCCCCGGGCCAGCGACCCCCCCGCCGTGCCCCTCCCCTCCCCTCCGGGCCAGCGACCCCCCCGCCGTGCCCCCTCCCCTCCGCTCCGATCCCCCCGGGCCAGCGACCCCCCCCGCCATGCCCCCTCCCTCCGCTCCCCCCCGGGCCAGCGACCCCCCCCGCCGTGCCCCCTCCGCTCCCCTCCGCTCCCCCCGGGCCAGCGACCCCCCGCCGTGCCCCCTCCGCTCCCCTCCGCTCCCCCCGGGCCAGCGACCCCCCCCGCCGTGCCCCCTCCGCTCCCCTCCGCTCCCCCCGGGCCAGCAACCCCCCCGCCGTGCCCCCTCCCCTCCCCTCCGCTCCCCCCGGGCCAGCGACCCCCCCCGCCGTGCCCCCTCCCCTCCGCTCCGCTCCCCCCGGGCCAGCGACCCCCCCGCCGTGCCCCCTCCCCTCCGCTCCGCTCCCCCCGGGCCAGCGACCCCCCGCCGTGCCCCCTCCCCTCCGCTCCGCTCCCCCCGGGCCAGCGACCCCCCCCGCCGTGCCCCCTCCCCTCCGCTCCCCCGGGCCAGCGACCCCCCCGCCGTGCCCCCTCCCCTTCCCTCCGCTCCCCCCCGGGCCAGCGACCCCCCCGCCGTGCCCCCTCCCCTCCGCTCCCCCCGGGCCAGCGACCCCCCCGCCGTGCCCCCTCCCCTCCGCTCCCCCCGGGCCAGCGACCCCCCCGCCGTGCCCCCTCCCCTCCCCTCCGCTCCCCCCGGGGGCCAGCGACCCCCCCGCCGTGCCCCCTCCCCTCCCCTCCGCTCCCCCCGGGCCAGCGACCCCCCCGCCGTGCCCCCCTCCCCTCCCCTCCCCCCGGGCCAGCGACCCCCCCGCCGTGCCCCCTCTCCTCCCCTCCCCCGGGCCAGCGACCCCCCCGCCGTGCCCCCTCTCCTCCCCTCCCCCCGGGCCAGCGACCCCCCCGCCGTGCCCCCTCCCCTCTGCTCCCCCCGCCGTGCCCCCTCCCCTCCGCTCCGCTCCCCCCGGGCCAGCGATCCCCCCGCCGTGTCCGCTCCCCCCGGGCCAGCGACCCCCCCGCCGTGCCCCCTCCGCTCCGCTCCCCCCGGGCCAGCGACCCCCCCGCCGTGCCCCCTCCCCTCTGCACCCCCCGGGCCAGCAACCCCCCGCCGTGCCCCCTCCCCTCTGCACCCCCCGGGCAGCGCCCCTCCCCGCCGTGCCCCCTCTGCACCCCCCGCGCCAGTGACCCCCCCCACTGTGCCCCTCCGCACCCCCCGCGCCAGCGACCCCCCCCCACTGTGCCCCCTCCCCGCTATGCTGGCCAGCGACCCCCCCCCGCTATGCCCCCGCCAGGCCCATGTGCGCCCTCCCCCACCACACTCTCATGGTCCTCACCTGCCTGCCATACCAGCCAGCAACCCCACCCACCATGCCAGGCCCATATGACCCCTACCCCACTGCTCCCCCACATCGCCATCTTGGGTGCGCCCCACCTGACTGTGCCAACAATCTTAGCAGCATCCCCTTGGCCCAGCTGTGCCAGCCAACGTGCAGGGGTCACACTCCACAGTTCGAAGTGAGGGGGCTCAGGGGTTTTGCTGATTTGTGTGGGGAGAGGGGGAGAGACAAAGCACACAGAAAGTGAGAACACGCAGAACAGAAAGAGAGGCAGAGGCAAAAAACAAGAAAGCCAAGCGGTAGCGTGTGAGCCCAGCGTGACTGTGGGAGAAGCTAGAAAGTGTGTGTGTGGGTTTTTTTGGGGGGGGGGGTGAGAAAACCTGGATTTGTGCTGGAAATGGCCCACCTTGATTATCATACACCTTGTAAGGAGAGTGGTCACTTTAGATAAGCTATTACCAGCAGGAGAGTGGGGTGGGAGGAGGTATTGTTTCATGGTCTCTGTGTATATAAAGTCTGCTGCAGTTTCCACGGTATGCATCCGATGAAGTGAGCTGTAGCTCACGAAAGCTCATGCTCAGATAAATTGGTTAGTCTCTAAGGTGCCACAAGTCCTCCTTTTCTTTTTGCAGATACAGACTAACACGGCTGTTACTCTGAAACCTAGAAAGCTTTTGGAACTACTGGCAAAAAGGCCTGGAGTTGTAAGCTAAGAAACTGTTCCTTTTGTTCTTGGTTCCTCTTGCATTTGGAGAAGCAGGACTCTGTGCATTTCTTGTAAGTAAACAAGCTTGCGTCAAAGAAAATATCAAATTCCTTCAATTTCTGCTTCCAACTGGAACATTTCCAAGGCCCAGAACTGTGAGTAGTGGCTCAGGTCAAAAAGGAGCCATACTATTTAGTATTCTCACATATGTTGCCCTCTGCTGCACAGCATCTAGCATTGCAGTCCCTTGGCTAGCCTCTGAACTAGGTTTATAACTTGTCTTGGTCCATGAAAAGTGTGTGTGCAAGAAGCAGGGCCACTCATGACAGAACGGTGCAAGGAGAGCTATAAACCTAAAACTGACACGGGAAAGAACATCCAGACAAGACCATCCAATACACTGTCCCAAGAATCAGCAATCCAATGCTTCATCCTGGACAACTTCTAACCCACAAAAGAATATTGCTAGGAACAGATGGGTTACCTCTATGTGCCAATAGCCCTCTCTACCCCACCCCCACTACACACTTTGTGATTCAGTCACCAGGACCTGACACGGGCTAATAACTCTACTAATTGTCTCAGCTTTTCGAAACTGTTCCACAGATTATCCCATGTTGTTCCAATATATACATACAGTTGTTCCATCCTACACGCACACATGTTTATGCAAGTGAGCATAAACACACATGCCTCTCTTTCCCTGTACCACTTCATTCCAAATCAGGTCTAATACTGTTCATCTTAATGACTTACATAATTCTCTGCCAGAGCTTTGCCACTTAGATATCACTGGGACCTAAGAAGCCTCCAACATTTCACTGGTTCTAGTTTTTCTTTTTAAGTTGTGCCAAAGGGTAGATCTAGGGCTCCTGCACTTCCTAAATTCCCCTACATCTCGCTTCTGCGTGACATGTTCCAGTTAGGTGAACCCAGGATCACTATTACACATGGGCACCAAACTGAAGGGATGCAGGACTGAAGGGACCAGTGAAGTGCATAGCTGTTGAAACACCCATCAGGCGGTAATTAGCAAGCTGGCCAGATCTGAACCAATGACACGAGTTCTTGCATTGGTGAAAGACTTTGAATACCACCATTACCACAAGCACTTCAGTCTCATTCCTGTGGCACTCTGACACATGCTGTTATATTAACTGAGTTGGAATAAAGGGGCCAAAGTGTTAACATAACCCAATCACTGCCCAACTTTAAGTGGTGCTAAACAAGGGTCAGGGTGTAGTAAACAGAGATCTCAGCCTGCTTAGTACCATGGCAACACATAATTACAAATCCTTTTAACCTATTAAAGATACAGACAAGGAAAAGCAATAAAGAGTTTGAAATGTAAAGTATTAAATAAGGCTTTAATTTTAACATCTCTTCATAGGTGCTGGAACTAGGGGTGCTGGGGGTGCTGCTGCACCCCCTGGCTTGAAGTGGATTACATTATCTACAGGGTTTATAACTTGGTTCAATGGCTCTCAGCACCCCCACTGTACAAATTGTTCCAGCACCCCTGCATCTCTTGTTCCCTTTCCCTTCAATTGGAGAGACTTTTTAGAAGTCTCTGGCACTCTTGTAGATGGCACCAAAGATCGTGATAGCTGTCCTTTGTGGGAAAGGAGAAGAAGTTAATTGAGATGTGCTGATGCTGTTGTTGCTGCTGCTGTTAAAGTCTGATCCCATTTCATCCCCAGTGGTATTGGAATTCAGCTGGAGGTAACTTTATCTGGTCCCTCTCTCTTTAGCTTGGTCTGGTTAGGATGTCTCTCAGGATCACTGTCCCAGGAAACAGTGGGAGTGGCAGCCATGATGGTGAATCTCACTCCAATAGCCTCCCTTTGTCTTTCCATATTCTCCCCGCAAAGTCTCTTGCCTTAAGGACCCACAAAGGGACTGGGGTGGAATAGCCCACACCTTTATTATTTTGTCCAACAATTAGGCCTAATATCTGCCACACCAATTCTAATTAATTTCTGGTTCACATCTCTTTTACAATTTCAACATAGTCCTTTAATTATATCAAAGTGGCCTTTTTCGTTTGGACTAATTTAGTCTCTCTATCTGGTTTCTTGCACCTGTTTATAACATTAATTACTGAAAAATGCCATGACCTACTTTCCATCAACAATTGTTATTACAAGTTACAGTAACACGAACTCTTACGTACTTTTTACAATTGAGCTTACAATTAGGTTAAATTTGCCAGCCCAATTATCACAAAAGTGCCTAGAACCAAGCTTTAATTTCCTATATGCCATTCTCTTAACACTTCTTCAAAACTGCTGAAACCCACCTATTCTGGGAAGCATTCTGGCCGTCATAACCATTGCTTCAATCTGTCTGTTCTATATTGACCTGCTTTCTGCTTTTAGATTGTAAGCTATTTAGGAGGACATTTATTGTACGGCATAGATCACCTTATGAAAAAGAGCCTTTTACCCTTACGTACACATGTCACTATGGAAACAATGAATAATAGTAACAGCATCAGCAGCAGTAGACATTCGAAAAACTAGCTCCCCAGCACAGGCAGAGACCTCCCTGGGATTTTGGTAGACTATTAGAAAAGGAATTGGTTAGCACAGACCCCAGACTGACCAGTCTGTATGTGTTGTAGACCGCATTGTCCTGCACAGTACTCCTTGTATCTTTAGGACCCACTGTGACAATGGTGCCCGCGGGAGCCAGCTGGGGTCACTCAATTAGGGTGAACTGCAGACAGAACAGGGCAGACAAACTGCAAAAGCTGGTGGAAATTTCAACACTTAGATTTACCCAGCCAGCACAAAACAGGCTTCTGTAGTACCTCACTGGTTACTCAGACATCCCAACAACACCGTTCCCTTAAAGTACCCAGCCTCAGGCCTCCAGCCAGACACATGTCAAACATATGATGATAGAGTCTGAAAATTTTATTTCATCATATAAAAGAGAAGGTTCTCCTGACCCCAAAGGACCAAGCCCAAAACCCCGGTCAAATGATAACTTAGATCTTACTCAAAATACACGCTTAGTGCCAATTCTTATTAACTAACATTTATTAAAAAAGAATGAGAGAGAGAGAGTTGGTTAAAAGATCAATATACAGACAGACTTGAATACAATTCTTGAGTTCAGATACAGAGCAGAGATGAGTCTGTAGTTGCCAAAAGTTCTTTTAGAATAGTCCATAGGTTATAGTCCAATGTCTCAGGGTGACTCCAGTCAGTGACTGGTGATCTCAGTTCTTATGGCTTAGGGTTTTCCTTGAAACCCAAAGCAGATCTGAGATGAAGAAGGATCGTGTTCTAGGGTTTTTATACATTTCCAGCAGCCTTTTGGCCTGAGAAAACAATATGCTCAACCCTCCTTCTCCCAAACATCATGGCAATTAGCATAGGGTAACTTATCCATTAAACAGTTCAGATACAGGTTACTACAACCTTCAAGAGACATATAGACAATAATGCTATTTCACTCAAGTGTCTTCTAAACATTAGAGGGTAGGCGTGTTAGTCTGGATCTGTAAAAGCGGCAAAGAGTCCTGTGGCACCTTATAGTCTGTTAGTCTATAAGGTTTCACAGGACTCTTTTCCACTTTTCCTAAACATTAATACTCCCTTTTTGATCTTTGAATCAAAGCCATAGTAATAGACAAGACTTGTTTGCTTATATCACAAGACCTGAGCAAACAGCTATCCTTCTATCTCTAACAATGCAGGCTTGCATTTCAAAGCTCTATTCATTTACATATCTTCCTAACAAGTCTTTAAAGTTCAGCCATGGGTCATGTCAGTCTGTGAGTTAATTAACTCTTTCTGGCCCTGCGTCACCTTTCAATGAGATATTATATTACACTCAAAAAGAAAAGAGGACTTGTGGCACCTTAGAGACTAACCAATTCACGAAAGCTTATGCTCTAATAAATTGGTTAGTCTCTAAGGTGCCACAAGTCCTCCTTTTCTTTTTGCGAATAACAGACTAACACGGCTGTTACTCTGAAACCTATATTACACTCAGAACGTCACACCCACCCTGCAGCTGACTCTGCATGGATGGAGCACTGAGCCTGCTCAGAGCCCTGGTGAAGTCACCTGCAGGATTGGGGCCTTCAATTGTATGTTCTATTCTTTGTTGAGCACATCATAACTGTCACGGTTACAGGGCTAGCTGCATTTCAGCCCCCTCCCTGGTCTTCCCTCTTGCCTGGAATGGGATTCATGCAATTCTCCCACTCCAGACTGGACAGCGGGCTATAGACCTCATGTACCACCGTGCTTCTTTTTTAAAGGGTACACATCAGGGCACAAGAAACCCACTTTACCTACAATACTGCAGTCTGGGAATGGGCTGCTTCATTCAACTACATAGTGACTCATGGAGGGACACAAAGGGGGGCACCAGCTAAAGGGGGGCACGTGACTCCTCCCCAGCCCAGGACCCCCGGGCTCTCCCCATTCCCTCCCCGTCCCACATTACCTGGGGGGAGGGGCTCTGTCTGCT
Source organism: Lepidochelys kempii (assembly GCF_965140285.1). NCBI lineage: Eukaryota > Metazoa > Chordata > Testudines > Cheloniidae > Lepidochelys > Lepidochelys kempii. The sequence continues at coordinate 102,399,963 of NC_136388.1, read as the reverse complement.
CCAGATACCAATTTCTGAGTCTCAGGGCTCTACGGAGCTGCAGCGGCGAGAGGAGCAGAACGTGGGGCCTTCGGGCGGCCCACATCGGCAGCTCCTCCAGTGCAGTTGTGTAACCTGTCCTCCGGTGGGGCTGTACAGATCCCAGGAGGCACAGCTGCGCCGGAGGTGCTGACGGCGTGGGCCTGCCTGGGAGCCACACATTCTGCTCCTTTCGCCGCTGTGGTTCCCTGCTGAATGTGCCCCCCCCTGGCATCTGGGGAAGGGCATTTGGCCCTTCTTCCCCCCCCATGGTGTCGCCTTGGCACCATGTTACTACACTTACCCAGCCTGTCCAACTGGTTTGGTACCTGCAGTTCCTCCCCCTCTCAGGAGTCTGTGACCAGTGGCATAGGGTGACCAGACGGCTGTCTTAAAGTAGAACATTACTTAACAGAAGGAACAAAGCAATTAGAGGAAAGGAATTTAAAATAACATGGTCTACACACATCTATCTTACCTAAACTATTGCCATCCCCTGATGATAGCCTGGATAGGCCCAGCCTCTTCAGCCACTGCAGCCAGTGTCTGTGTCAGACTGGTTTCCCTAATCAGATCCCCAATGTCTAGGAAGAGCAGCTCCTATTATCCAGGCAGAGTCTCTTTGTTCTTGTCAATTCCGGGCTTTGGTGATGTTTGTCCAAACCAGTTTGGAAACCTCTGCTGGCGGTTGAGCCAGATTCCTAGAGCCAATGGCTCTGACATTGTCCAATAACAATCCTCGAGAGTTTGCTGAGTATATCTTGAGCTATTCTTCCTTCCTGCTTGTTTTCCTTGGAGACCGCTATTAAACTAGCCCCGTATAGTCATACAAAAACATCCAATACCCAGGTCACATATGGTATTCATCAGGTATTACAGAGCAGCTCCACATCCATCTCAACTGCAATAAGTCATTACAATCACTAAACTAATACATATTGCTTCGTGTTCTCTGCTTGTCTGACAGGGACCGCAAGTTATTTGGGGCAGGGTCTGAGTGTCTTAATATTTGTAAAATGCCACGTATAGTCCCAGAGCTGTCTAAATAAATAAAATAAGATAAAGCAATAATAATAATCATAATACTGATGAGGTTCTTTGGGCCTTATCGTTTCCATAGGTGACAAATGTGGCAGTCTCCATGGGGTGTCTCCGTCCAGTAGAGGTCATAGTAGGTGGGGATCTTGTCCATTGGGTTGTACGCATCATTGCTGGAATTAGAATGTAGGGGTGCTGCCGCATACCCTGGCTTGAAGTGGTTACCATCATATGCAGGGTTTACAGTTTGGTTCAATGACTCTCAGCACCCGCACTGTACAAATTGTCCCAGCACCCTACATGTATGTGGGGTCTCTAGTCTCATAAGGGGTGAAGGTGGGCTTGATCCCATATATGGTGTATGTGGGGTTATTATGGGGTTGTCAGTCCCACGCATCCTTATGTGGGGGTCTCGGGACCATATGGGGTGTATGCAGGGCCAGATTAATGCAGGGACTTTAGGGGCTGCAGCCCAAGGTGCCAGGCTAAGGGGGGCCCTGGTGCAGCAGGGCTCAGGCAGGCTGCCTGCATGCTGTGGCCCCATGTCGCTCCCGGAAGCAGCTGGCTGCTGTCATGTCTCTGTGCCCCCAGCTGTGGGGGTGGTGCTTGTGGGCGCGGGCCAGCACACAGAGACACGCTGTCCCCCTCCCTCCACTGATGCGCAGAGATGTGCCAGCAGCTGGCCGCTTCCGGGAGCAGCATGGGGCTATGGCAGGCAGCATGCCTGAGCCCTGTGCACTGCCTATGGTGAGAGCCTCACTCTGAGATAGCGCGT